>NC_064616.1:977583615-978208615 GCF_023898315.1 Schistocerca nitens
GGAAATCAGTAGGGAATTCAATATTCTGAGATCCACCGTGTCAATAGTGTGCTGAGAATTCCAGATTTCAGGCATTGTCTCTCACCAAGGCTAATGCAGTAGCTGATGGCCTTCACTTAATGACCAAGAGCAGCAGCGTATTTCTAGAGTTGTCAGTGCTAACAGACGAATAACACTGCCTGAAATAACCACAGAAATCAGTTTGGACTATGGCAACAGATGACTGACTGATGTGCCTTTGCTAACAGCATGACATCACCTGCACACCTCTCCTGAGATCGTAACTTTATTGGTCGCAGCCTAGATGACTGAAAAATCATGGCCTGGTGAGATGAGTCCAGGTTTCAGTTAGGAAGAACTGATGATAGAGGTCAAGTGTGGGGTGGACCCCACAAAATCATTGACCCAGGTCATCAATAAGCTGTTGTTGGTTCATAATGGTGTGAGCTGTGTTTATGTAGAATGGACTGGATCCTCATTTACTGGTAATTGTATGTTTGGCTACTTGGAGAACATTTGCAGCCGTTCATGTACTTCATGTTACCAAACAATGATTCTGCAGGGGACTTCCAACAACTTTTCATGTTCCTGCCACATTGAGTTGCTGGCACACTGGCCAAGAGGAGGTCCGACATGATATTAGGAGGCATCCCATGACTTTTGTCACCTCTGTGTAAAATGAGGAAGGTCAAGCTTTATATTAAGTAGTTGCCTGTAGATTTTCTTGTAAACATTCGGTTTAGGGTAGTGGGAGCTTTTAGTAACAAAAAAATACACCACCTAGTGCAGTATACTTTTTATGTAGAGGTATACTGCAAGGTTAAGAAAAAAAATTGCCACATTATTACAATAGATAATACTCCTCAGAACTTAAAAAAAGAAAGGGCTCAAACATATATGTCTGAAAAAACACCTTGTTTAAGTATAACTGTTTTACTTGTCTCTGGAGCAGTACTCTGTGACGCAGGCTGTCTTCCTGCTGATATTCATTGCACATCCTTATTGGTTGTGTTTAGCTCTGTAGTTACAATGGGATCTTACAGCCTGCCACTTGTAGTGTTTAGCTTTGGTGTTAGAAGTGGTTTATTCAATGAAGATATAATATTGTCTCTTCTTTACTTTCTGGTTGCTCGACCATGGCCTTGTACACAAATATAACAGGCTTAATCTTCTCCTTTTGTTGTTATCGCCGTAACAAAATATAATAGTGCTGCTTTACTTTTCTTCAAAAACATATGAACAGCTTTTGTATGTACATAAAAAAATATGTTGAATCAGAACATTGAAATGACCCTCTTTCCAAAACTTTGTACAGTTCTGCCAATTTTCAACAGTTCTGCATATTCATCTAGCCTCTCTCAATACTAGTGTAGCACATTTGGAAATCAACTAAAGAAAAGTTATTCAGAGTTAAATTTAGTGAACGTTGAAATTAAAAGACACTCATCTTTTCTTTGTTGGTAATGTGGTGCTTGTCATCTAATTAGGGGATGAATAGATCCACAGGTTGTTCACTTGCCACTAATGACACTATTTCTTTCTGAATTATTTCATATTTGGCATGTTAGAAATTGTAAAATACAACATACAGTTTTTAACACAAAAGAGAACTGTTTGTGCACAGTTTTTTACAATAAAAGATGAACTACATGTGGTGTGTCACCTATCAGTGCTTGAAAAGAGCTGAGACAAATACTACCTGTAGACTAACTAATTGTCTGACTGTTTGGGACACATTTGGTTATATTTATAACCAAAGTCAATATCCAGAACATTCTAGAAGTTACACTCTCAAATTAAATATTATAATGACATCTGGTTGTTATAACAATGGAAAATCAGAACAAAATTTTATCTTTTTGCAAAAATCTGAGAATCAAAATATTATCAAAAGATATTTATATAGTGCTGAATGAAAGTTTGAAAAATTTCAAAATATGAATTTGTGGGCTTTTTGTCTATAGCGATGGACCATGCACAGAAAACTCCAACTTATTGCGATAAGACACTTTTATTAAGGTTCGTATAATTACAGAAAACACAAGAAAAACAATGCAGAAATTCACAACATGCGTATCACTCAGTCAAGTAGTAGAGGGAACCTCCAAAGATTCTCAAGTCTCCAAAGACCATTTACTCTGCACTTCGCAGGTGAAGCTACTGGCGGTCGCGGTCGACTGTCACCACAGAGCCCCCACCTCCCCGCCCCCCCCCCCCTCCCATTGCGGAGCTCTGGGGGAAGGACGATGGTGTCTTCCTGTGTAGTGGCATTGTGGGATGCTTGCTGGTTGATAGCAGCGTGTGCTACGAGTCCATACTGTCTGTGCAGAGTGGACTACCGCTTGTATAGTCCGCCACCACCATCTAGTGGGGGGGGGGGGGGCGGACTGGTCTACCTGTATGCGTGAACTGGAGTGGCACCGAAGATGTCATTGTTGCAGTACAGGCGGAGAGGGAGTGGCGAATCTTGAGCATCCCGTCAGTGCTGAACATTGCAACTGTGGCAGCCGTATCCACCCCATTTGGGATAGGGACTGGTTGCAGGATGATGATATGTGACGTGGGTGTGGACCCACATGAAGTGTCCCCTATGCGGAGGACGAACATGGATCCCTCGTGGAGCTGCAAGGAAATCTTGTCGTGTGGGCACTCAGAGGCATTGATTGAGATGGAAATTTCGTCGACGGTGGATGTAGGGGGCAATAGGGGGGGGGGGGGGGGGGAGAAGTAACAGAGTTCAGGAGAAACACTGGAACACTTTGTGGGGGTATTGGGTGCCAACACTTGGGACAGGGTAATGTCACACGCAACATGTAGTTGAGCCTGAGGTTGTGGATTGTCACACGCAGTGCCTGTGTGAAACGAGGGTGGAGTGTCATCAAATGCAAGTGGGGAGTGGACGGTCTGTGTGAGATCAGTGTCGTCATCTGATGGAAGAACTCTCGACTCAGGGGGGGGGGGGGTACAGATCCCTCGATTGTCCAGGCTGGTTTTACGCGGGAAACTGTCTGCTGGCGGCCACTGACAAAAATGTACATAGTATTGTCTGTGCGAGTCACTACTCGATGCGGGCCAGAGTAAGGTGGCTGTAATGCCGGTTTGACTGTGTCATCCCGTAACATTACGAACTCGCAAGAGTCCAGTGGCGAATGCAGGAATACCCGAGGATGGGTATGTGGTCATGGAGGAGGTGTGCGGATTGCAGCTATGTATGTCCGGACATGCTGAACTAGCATGGGGAGGTCGGATAGGTTGGCGATTGGTTCGTCATTGACAAACTCTGCGGGGAGAACTAGGGTCTCGCCATACAGGAGGTCTGTGAGTGAAGCCTGGAGGTCTGTCTTGTAAGTAGTGCGTATTCCTAGCATAACCCAGGGAAGGGCGTCGCACCACTCACCACCGGGGCACATGAGTGCTGCTTTCAGAGTCCTGTGCCACCGCTCAACCAGTCCATTGCTCTGAGGGTGGTAAGCCATAGTTCGGAATCTATCCACCCCACAGATGACGCAGAGTTTTTTAAACAGCAAGGATTCAAACTGTCTTCCCTGGTCGGTGGTGATGGATGTAGGGAAGCCAAATGGAGCTATCCAGGAGGATACAAATGCGTGTGCTACGGAATCTGCTGTGATGTTCTGCAGTGGTATTGCCTCCACCCAACATGTAATGCGGTCAATGACGGACAGGATACACCTGAAACCATCAGACACAGGTAACGGTCCTACGAGGTCCACATGTACATGTTGGAAGCGGCCTTTCAGGATGGCGAATTTACCTAGACTGGGTTGTGTGTGCCTGCTGACTTTGCTTCACCGGCACTGTAAACAAGCACGAGCCCAAGTACGACAATCCCTCTGCCACACAAAGTGTTCTGTAACCAGGCGCGTAGTAGCCTTAGCACCAGGATGTGCCAGGATATGTAACGTAGTGAACACTTAGCGATGCAGCGCAGGGGGAACAATAGGCCGGGCGGTGCCCGTGGATGTATCGCACTGCAGTGGCCTGGGTGAGCCCGGTAGGTTGCACGAAACTATCTGAAGGGAAGTATCTGGGACCTGTCGGGGGTTGTGCAATTCAGTGTCACTGTCCTGTAAGTGGACCAATTCATCGAAATTAATGGGGGACGAAATTGCAGTGATACGTTATAGGTAGACAGCCACCACATTTTCTGAACCTTGAACGTGGTGCAAATGGCCCTGAGCACTATGGGACTTAACTGCTAAGGTCATCAGTCCCCCAGAACTTAGAACTATTTAAACCTAACTAACCTAAAGACATCACACACATCCATACCCAAGGCAGGATTCGAACCTGCGACCGTAGCAGTAGCGCAGTTCCAGATTGTAGCGCCTAGAACCGCTTGGCCACTCCGGCCGGCCCTCGAATGTGATGGATGTCTATTGTGTATTGGCAAATTAAGTCCATTTGCCGAAACCTACGTGGGGGAAGGTCAGCAGCGGGGTTACGGATAGCCTCTGTGAGGAGGCGATGGTCTGTGAAAATTGTTATATTCCTTCCTTCGATGTCTGTGCAGAAATATTTTACAACTTCATAAACTGCTAGCAATTCTCTGTCAAATGCTGACCATTTACGTTGAGCTGTAGATAGTTTTTGGGAAAAAAACTGGAATGGTTGTGACGTGTCATTGACATGCTGTTGGAGGACTGCACTGATCGCAAAATCACTTGCATCCGCTGTAATAGAGATGCAGGCATCTGGCAAAGGGTGAGCGAGAGTGACACCATGTTCTAACGCTGATTTAAGGTCTTCAAATCTTTCACTACGTTGTCAGACCATTGTACTCGGTGACTGCCTGAGGTTTGTTTGCTGGCCAATGCGTCAGTGAAAGGGGCTTGAATGGCTGCCGCCATCAGCAGGGAGATGGTGTACCCCAGAAAAGTGACAGCGGTGCAGCGGAGTTGTGACTTATTATTGATCTCGACTCCATTACATGTCAATAAGTCCTGTATCGTGGCCAGGTGGGGTTCATGTTCCCTGTCAGAGGGGGGAAAAATTAGTATGTCATCGACGTATGTGTAGCAATATGTGTAATTAGACAGAAGTGAGTATATAAAACGCTGCCAAGTTTGGGCCGCGTTTTTGAGACCGTAAGGCATGTAACAAAATTCGTACAGGCCGAAAGGTGTGATCACTGCTGTCTTTGGTATGTAACTCTGTTCCATTGGTATCTGTAAATATGCCTTGCAGCAGTCCAAGACACTGAAGATGCGTGCTCCGCTAAGTACTTGCACAAAGTCTTGTATGTGAGGTATTGGATAATTGTCTAATACCGTCCTCATGTTCAGGCGACAATAGTCGCCGCAGAGGTGCACTGTGCCATCCTTTTTGGGGACTAAATGTATGGGCGAGGACCAGTTACTGTCCGATGGGCAAACAATATGTGCCCGTAGAAGTTCCTCCACTGCGGCTTTAGCAAGACGTAGTTTATGTGGTGGCAGTCAGCTTGCTTTATCACGCACTGGTGGCCCATCTGTCGTGACAATTTTGTGTGTTGTGCCATTCTTGATAGCGTTCAGCTCGGCTGGCGAACTCGCTCGGGGGCCATCGTGAACGGGAATCGGTATCACACAAGAGTCACTATCCTGATGTGCCGGGGAAGCTGTCTGCGTCGGTGACGACGAAGTTCCACGAGGTGCATCTCCGGTGTCGGATGGTGGTGGCATTGACAGGCGTTGTATGAGGCATCGTGCCTCGGTGAGGGCTTGCGTAGCTGACAATATGGTACAGTTCAGTTCGGCGTTGTGAGCACGGGGATCGTCGACTGCAAGGCGTTCGGGCTGGAGCTGGCCAATGGAAGTTGTGAGGCTGTCCGTCAGTGAAGAGCACTCGATGGGAGCTGTGTCGAAGTTGTCCAGAAGCTGAGGGGGAGGGGGGGAGGCCGAAAAGGCGACTGAACATGCAATATAAGTGGACAAGGTGTGGTGCAATAATGCGGCCGACTGAAGAGCTGGAGACAGTCGGAAGTGGAAAAGGAAGTCAACGCCTAATACTGGATGTTCGCCGTCAGCCACATTAGAAGGACCAAGTAAACTGTTTGCCAGGTATGAGTTCAATAGGTAACTTGGCCAAACCATCGACACGAAGTGGCGACTTATTTGCTGCTCAAAGGGACAGTTTGATTGGTGTAGTGTCCTTTACAGAAAATGTGGAAGGTATGGCACTAATGTCTGCTCCGGTATCGACGAGAAAATACCGGCGCGAACCTAAATCCAAGGCGTACAGACATCCTCGTGAGGTGGGTGATCTGACAGAATGCAACGTCTTTGGGGCGGCCCCTGCATGTATCCGCAGGCCATGGCTCCTACTGTGGCCCGCGTGCGGCGCTTGGGAACGTGCAGGGCAGACAGCAGTTGCGAGCGGCATCCCTGAAAGTGGAGTGGAACCAGCATGTACGTGAATCAGCTGTACTCCTCCCGCCAGCCGAAGTGTCAGGCGAGGGGAAGGGGGGGTGGGCAGGCGCTAGCCCAGTTGGGCTGAGGAGAGGCTGTTGCCAACCCGCTGGCAGTTCCAGGTCTTGGCCGCTAGATGGCTGCTGTTCCGTGTGCTGTCCGCAATACGTACGCGCCCGGCCTCTACCGCCCGACGGTGAAAGTATAATCACAGGATTACCAACCTCGGCAGTATTAGGCACTGTGCTGCGCGGAGGGAGGTGGCTGTGTGAAATAATGGTGTATGCCTAGTCTACCAGCCATAGTTTATCCTCGAGTGACGCTGCGGTATGTGGAAGCAAATGTAACTGTAGTTCTTGTGGCAGCTTCACCAACCACAATGCCGAGAGCGCTAAGTTCGACAAGATCTCGGTACTGAACTGCGCACGCAATCGTCACCACAGCTGTGAGGGTGTTCTGTCACCTAAAGTCTCATCGTAAATTATGTTGTGAATCGTATCAGCTGGCGGGCGAGAGAGGCGTTCGATGAGTAATGCACGAGTAGAGACATATTTGTTGTCTTTTGAGTGGGTTCAGCAACAAGTCACTGATGAGATCAGGGTGGTCGTGCAGGTGGTTCACTAAACACACAAAACGAGTGCTGTCGTCTGCAATACTGTGTATGTCCAGCATGTTGCCCACCAAGGTAAACCACGTCACTGGGTTGTCCGGTTGTAACGGCGACAGCTACGGAAAATGACCAGGGGCCAGTGCTTGCGGGGCTGTAGGAAAGGCACAAAACGTACAGGGATTCTGCATGGTGTTCACTGGTGCGAACTGTGCCTCAGTGATGGGCGATGTGTTGCATTGAACGTCCATTATCTGTGTAGGTGAGACGTGGTATCCAGTCCTTGAAGGCAGGGAATCTGTACAGACACACGACGAGCCCAGTGTGGCAGGTGCGGAAGGATCAACAGCCGATGCAGCCGAAATCTCGAGCAGAGACGCGAGATCACGATTGAGCACCGAGTGATGGGACGGAACCACGGCAGGTGCGTCGCCCGAGGTGTGCACAGGACGGCAGGATGGATGGCCCGACGCAGTCGGCACGAGTGTCCCTTTGACCGGTGCGGAGGGGACACGTTAAATGGTGGGCTGCTCTGAGGAGAGGGTGGCCGTGCGTGTGGACCCCGAAACTGGACAGCCTCGTGGTCTGTCTTGTGCAGTAGAAACTCGGGCGAGGGATTTCCAGGATCTTGTGCTGGAGGAGCATTCTGTTGAGCGTAGAAAGCCGTAGAAGGTGTCCGCGACGATGTGTACAGCGCCTGGTGTGGTATGCTGGCAGAGGTTAGAGTTGTCCGGCAGGCGAGGCAAACGCCGGACATGAACATTCTCGGTGTATTAGTAGCACACGTGGTATAGCATTGCGCTTGACAGTTGATTGTCCATTCTGCGGTCGCGGCGTCCTGCACTGCCGGAAAAACTGGAGGCTGTGACATTGTCTATTGGCGTGAAACTGATGATACACAGCGAGCAAATGCAACGTATTTTCGCGACTCGGAGTCACCAATGTGGGTTTTTTGGCTATAGCGATGGACCACGCACAGAAAACTCCAACTTATTACGATAAGACACAAGAAAATAAATGCAGAAATTCACGACACGCATATCACTCAGTCAAGTAGTAGACGGAACCTCCAAAGAATCTCAAGTCTCCAAAGACCATTTATTCTGCACTTTTCTGGTGAAGTTACTGGCGGTCGACTGTCACCACATATTGTTAGACATTTGTTTACATTTTGTAATATAAAAAGTTTCCATAAAGAGAGGTTAATAACATTGTTTGAATATGCTGAAGACAATTTGTGTGATAAATAATAAATTATGATTTTCCATAGCTTATATGAAATTTGGAATTTTGGTGAATACCTGTGAAATTTGTTGTAGGCTATATAAATGAAGTGAAAACGAATTACAACTTTTAAAAATGCTGATTCTTCTTGAATGTAGAGTCCTATAAAGTGAAATCTATAGGATGACCAATTTTTGTAATGTCATGTTTTCACAATGTGATATAAAAAAAAAAAAAAAAAAAAAAAAAAAAAAAAAAAAAAAAAAAAAAGTTTCGTTGCATTATATGCAAATCTGAAAAAAAATAAGATTTTGTAAATGCTTCAGACTATCATGTATTTATGTAAAATTCATAAGTCTTGAACTGTTTGATTGAAATTGGAATAAATGTTACTCCAGTGTAGGTGGAATTGTATCTTTCAGTTGACCTGGGGTAGTATCGGTGATTGCAGTTGATGTAAAAACCCCGAATCCTTTTTCTTCTTTTTTTTTCAATATGTGTGTATAATGTCCAACATGAAACATCTACATAGCAGTTCAAAGAATGAACGCTTCTGAATGACATTTCATTAACATTTCAGTTGTGTAAGTGAACATGATAACTGTTGCCACAAATATACAGGGTGTTCATAATTAAAGTTCCAGTTTCAAAAAGCTGTATAAAGAGAACCACTGCTCAGAATGACATTAAATTTGAACAGCATATCATTGGTGCAAGGGCAGGGGTGGGGGGTGGGGGGGGAGGGGGGGGGAATGTCATGGGACAAAAAAAGTTTAACAAAAATTTCATTAATAGATAGCACTGTAAGCGTCAGAATATGTGCACTTACAGATGTGCAGTGCACAACTGTTCCTCAGGTTGTGTTTGAGATGCCCAACATGACTGTCTCCATGAAGAATTATGTGCTGCTGGTAAAAGCTCTTTTACAGTACAGTGAAGGGTATGAAGAAATGCAAAATATTCATTTGAAATGAAATGTTGCAGAGGCAAGAAAGCAATTTATCTGACATTTGTCAAATTTGTAGCCATAGCGTTGCAAAAGGGATCAAATGGTGATGTGCAAACCCACAGGGCATGGGGAATTGTCTAAATGTTGGACATGCCCATGAGCTCGGTGCATAAAATCCTGAAAAACATCCTGCATTGCCATCTATAAAAAATTACCTATGTTTTGGGGGTGCTTCCTGCAGACCTGCCAGCAAGACAGACTTTCGGTCTGGAAATTCTTGGTCATAAGGAGTGGGCAATGAATGCCCATGGAACATTCTGTGGACAGCAAAATACATTTCCATCTCCAAGGACATGTCAAAATGCAGACTTGCAGAATATGGTCAACAGAAAATCTGCACACATATCAGCCAGTACCACTTAATTCTATAAAGTGACTGTGTGGTGCAGGTTGACAGCATTGTGTATCATAGGGCCATATATTTTTCAGGAGATGAGTCATGTGGGTTCTGTTACTTGTATTGTCACTGGTAAATGCTATGAGAGCCTTTTGTGCACCAGTGTCATTCCAACACTTCAACAGTGTGCATGTGTGGGTACGATCATTTTTATGCAAGATGGTGCTCCTCTGCAGATTGCACAGCCAGTGAAGCAGCTGCTGCAGAGGCTTTCAGAAATGCTAGAATTATCAGACACCATTTTTCTAAAGCCTGGCCATCCAGATCACCTGATCATAATCTGTGGAGTTATCTGAGAGATATTATGTTCAGTGCTCCAGTTAAAAATGTAGCTGAATCAAAGGCACTCATTGTGTAATGCATTCTGAATGTAACCCCTAAGACACTTTGATCTGTTGTGGAACATGCTGTTTCTCGATTTCAACTTGTGGCAGAAAATGGTGGACAACATATTGAACATGTCTTGCAGCAGTCTCATGACAATTAGAAACTGATGTCATTTTGCTTAGTATTGTTACTTGGAACAATGATAAACAGATGTATTTTTGCTTTTTATTTGCTTTTTGGCCTTGGGACAATTAAAAACTGATTTTTCCCATCCGATGCGGTACAACCTTTCTGTCATGGATGGGCTTACCTAAGTAACAGTGCCACAGTTGTTGACTATCGAACTTGTGCAGCCATGCACATTCAACAGTAACATGCGAGTCAAATCATAACCATGATTTCGCAATTAATTTGTCATTTGTAGCTGACTTCATTTACAGTAACACACTTACAGCACCATGTATTGGCAAAATTTCTTTTATTTCTTGATGTTTCCCCCTTCATCAATCATAGACTGTTCAAATTTGATGTAATTCAGAGCAGTGGTTCTCTTTCTACAGTATTTTGAAACTGGTACTTTAATTATGGACACCCTGTATGTGTTTCCTGAGGACTTCACACTTCTTCAGAGTAGGCTGGCAATGCTAAGAGGTTCTACACTCCCTTCCATGCGAAGTTACTGCCATCACTATCTCATCTTGAAGACATGTATCATCCCTTGACATGGCTCTCTACTTGTAGATACAGTAACAGAATCACACAATATTTGTGCTTTCCTCTATGATAACTCATTTAATGTTCTTCATTTGTATTATTTGTGAGTGAGAACACACTGGGATACACAGCACTCCTTTAGAGAGGTATGTAACACCACGCCTTCTTTGATTTTCTTCATGCTTGTAGGATTTTAAGGTTATTTTAACAGCACATCAGTTTGTTAAAGCATTATGATACAATATTTAAAAAAAAAGAAAAAAAAACAACCCAATAAAATCATCTTTAAATATTAGAAGATTTCTGAAAACTTTTGAATCCAAAACATTTATAATCAAGTAATAACTATTGAGAAGTCTAGCAGTTATAAAGTTGCTGATTCAAGTTTCACTAGATGCAAATTTTTAAAAATATTTTTATTTAAATCCTATAGTTATTATTAAATATAAATTTAATTAGGAAATAATGAATCATATTTTTAACAAATATAATATCTAGTTATTTTTAATTACTGGTCTTCTGAAAATGAATTAAAATTTAATATTGCATGTGAAATGGCTTATTGTTAAATGAAAAAAATATATTTCAATATGCATGAAGAAAAAAGTATTTCCTTTAGAATTTTCACTAAATTTCAATTCATTGTCAGTACTGGCATTGTCACGCCATTAGTAATGAAAAATAAAAATATACCTGCATTTAAAAATGTGATTCATTAGTTGTTTATTAATGTTTTTATTTGTAAATAAAGCCAGCCCATAAAGTCTCCTTATTAGTCCTCTGTCATGCTGTTGTCAGACAGTTGCACGTACAAGCACCTCGTAAATCAGGGTCTGTAGACATCAGAATAAGGTTAGTGATTCAGTGTAGTGTGAACAGTGTAAATGGGAAATGGAGCCCTATTATTCCACGCGGGCAATGGCAGACATGGTATTCTCTTATGGATTATTTAATTGTCTTTACAAACAGGCAGATTTTATGTACCATGAGTGACATCTTCAACACCACATTCCACCTGAAAAAACATTCAGCAGCATCTTCCAGGAATGTACAGGTACATGATCATTTTCAAAACGAATAAGGGATTGCAGTAGACTTCCCACAGTTTGCATGCCAGATACGGATGAGTGAGTGTTATTATGAGGAGATGATAACCCTGAGACAAATGTGTGAAGGACTGGAGCTTCTGAAGGCACCTACCATGCTCTTGAATGCTCAGTTGTGTGTGAGTGGTACACACAAGCTCTAAAGTCATGGTACCACCATGCCAGATTAGACAATTTTACATTTCTGAACACTTAAAGCAAGTTGGCAATTGTTGTACTACTATGCCATCTTATCAAGGTGTGGCTGAATACTGGGTAGCTTTTCTAAGACAGTACTTCATTATAACTGCATCATCTGCAAAAAATCCAAGGTTACTACTAATGTTGTCTGCCATAAATATACAGCATGAACTGCAAGGGCCCCAATGTACTTCCCTTGGGCACACCAGAAGTTATATTTGCATCTGTCGATGACCATCCATCCAATCCAACATGCTGCATCCACCCATCAAAGAAATCCTCAATCCTGTTACAAATGTTGCCCTGTATGATACCCTGTATGATGTTACTTTCATTAAGAGCTGTAGATGCGGTACTGAGTCAGATGGTTTTCTGAAATCAGTAAATACTGCAACTATCTCACTGTTTTTATGCTCAGCTTTCAGGATGTCTTAAGAAAAGTGTGCGTTTGGTTTTTCACATGATTAATGTTTTCCGAATGCATTCTATTTGAGATACCTCACTACATTTGAAATGTTCTAAGATTCTGCAACAAATACATGTCAATGAGACTGGGCAGTGGTTTTTTGGAACAGTTCTTCTACCATTCTGGGAAACAGGTGTGATCTGTATGTCCTTTCAACCAGTGGGTATGGTTTTTCCTTTGATGACTCTATGGTATATCATGGTTGAAAGATGGGCTATCTCAGTTGCAGAGTAAATGTGAATCTGATAGGGATTCCAATGGGGCCCAGATCTTTGTGTAATATGAGTGATTTCAGCCACTTCTCAGTGCCACTGGCACAATATGTATTTCACTCATGTTAGCAGTGGTGCAAAAATTTAATTTGGACAATACTCTTGGGTTTTCTGTTGTAAGGGGCCATTTGAAAACAGAGTTAAGCATTTCTGCATTTGCTTTGCTACTCTCAATTTCAGTTCCTGCCTCATCTGTGTGTGATTGGACACAAACTTTGGTGCAGTTAATATCTTTGCCTACAATCAGAACTTCTTTAGGTTTTGAGAAAAATCCTATTACAATATTCTTCAAGAGCAGCCACTGAAGGCTTCACATATTGCTCTTTCAACAGCCAAATGCATTTTATTTAGCATTGTTTCTTTACAGTGAATGTGTACCACAGAGGGTCCCTCTCTCATGAACTGTTCTATTAACTACAAATCGATCAAGTTGCATGGCCAACTATTTTAAACTTGAGTAGCAGTTCTTCTGCATGTTTCTGTTAAGAGGTAAATATTACCAGCAGTTGAAGTGAGTCTCAGTGGCTCAGTTTCAGTAGAAGACAGCACCTCAAATTTATTGGTTAGTGGGATGAGTGTAAGACGCTGTGTTCTGATAAGAATGACATTTTGTTCGAACTGGAGATTCATGGTGGTGGTTTGTTATTACAAAACACTGAGTGAGATAATAAATTATTGTACAGTTGAACATGGCTGTTATTCAGCAATCATATATGAGTTTCAGCATAGGATTATACATCCAACTTGTTGTACTAACTGGTAGGTACATTAAAGATTTTGACACCTACTAGAGGTGTCTTCATCAGAATGAAATTTTTATAAAGCATAAGATTACATTGCTAAGAAGCAATGGTCGGAATTTAGAGCAATATCTGATGTTTTTCCCAGCTGGGCACAGGTGACAAAGGCTGGAACATTTCATTTCACTTATGGCTTGAACATAGCTGCTCTAAATTCTGACCATTGCTTCTTAGCAATATAATTTTTTGCTTTATCAAAATTTCATTCTGATGAAGACACCCCTTGTAGGTGTTGAAACCTAGTTCAATGTACCTACCAGTTAGTTTCAACCAGCTGGCCATATAATCCTGTGTTGAAAAAAGATAATAAATTGTCATTATAGCTATGTATGCAAATCTTTCAGCAATCATGAAAACAAGGTATTAGGTCTGCTTTAGTACCCATTTGTGGCAGAAATTGTGGATTATAAACTTACAGAATCATTCACTTTTCCAGACAAATTAACAGGTGTTTTGTATCACAAATTTCTGTGCCACAAATTACCTGCACCATTGGGGAATGCGGTTTGTCTTGCAAAGTAGGATAACTATTACCCTTTTTCAACCAAGTTTTTCTTATTTCTGCAGCAAATCCTGTTTCTCTTAGTTCGGGTAGGGATTTCCAGTGGTCTACAAATATTTAAAAAAGAGAAAGTTTGCATAACTGTAAACATTTTGTTTTGAGATGTGTAGAAAAGGAATACAATAGAAGACAAATGGTTAGCTTTGAGAGAAGAAATATGGAAGGCAACATAGCATCAAGCCAAGGGTTGGTAGAAATCCTTAGATAACACTGGAGTTATTAAATTTAACTGATGAAAGGAGAATATACAAAAATGCAGCAAATGAAGAAGGCGAAAGGAAATACAGATGTGTAATAAACTAGATTGACAGAAATTGCAAAATGCAAAGGCTGTAGATGCAGGCATAAATAGGGGAGAAGTAGAGGCTGCCTGTGGGAAAATTAGAGTGCCCTTTTGAAAAGGAAAGGGGGACTGTATGAACATCAGGGTCATATGGCAAGCCAGTACTAAGCAAAGAAGGGAAAGCTAAACAGTGAAAGGAATATATTAAGGGGTATACAAAGGAAATGAACTGGAAGACAATAGAAAGGGAACAGGAAGTTGATGAAAATGAGGTGGGAGATAAGGTACTGCGATAATAATTTGATGAGGACTGAAAGACCTAAGTGCAAACAAGTCCCCTGCAGTAAATGACACTCTCAAAATAACTGAGATCCTTGGGAGAGGCAGTCATGACTAAACAATACCATCTGGAAAAAAAGGTGTATGAGACAGGTGAAATATGCTCAGACTGCAAGAAGACGGTAGTAATTCCAGTTCTAAAGAAGGCAGTTGATGGTAGGTGTGAATATTACAGAACCATCATGCCTACAATATACTGAAAAAAATATTAACAGAAGAAAGAAAAAAACTGGTAAAAGCCAGGCTCAGAGAGGATAGGTTTAAGAAGGGTCATTTATAGACTTAGAGGATACTTTTGACACTGTTGAGTGGAATACACTCATTGAAATTCTGAAGGTAGCTTGGATAAGATACAAGGAGTGAAAGGTGATTTACAATTGGCTGCAGTTACGTTTCAAAGGACTCAGTGTACAGACTGTCTTCTTTCGACCGTACATTCTTGCGACCACTGCTGCCAGCAGTCTTATACAGTGGCTGCATGGCTGCTAAGTCTTTCTGCAATATCACAGAAGGAACATCTGGCCTCTCGTAGCCCTATTACATGACCTCATTCAAACTCAGCGAGGTGCTGATAATATCATCTTTGTCACATCAAAGGCATTTGTGACTACCATCAACTCATCACATCCAGTCTCAAAGGTAACTAACACTTACAACTGTTACAGAATGTTTTTAAAGAAAACCTGATTTGCATCCTGATAGTGGTGCTACTAATGCCACTCTTATGTGACTGCTGTGAAATCTGAATAGACATCATCTTTCACATGTAGAAACACAGCTACCAACTTTAATTTGTGTAGCACAACTAGTTGTTGGTGTTGTGATTTTTTTTTTCCATCAGTGTATAAATTTAAGTGTTAGGAAATCTTTCTCTGAAGGTATTGGTCTAAAGTGTGGCCTAGTATTGAACTGAAGTTTGGATGACAAGCACTTCAGAAAAGAGTAGAAGCTTTTGAAATGTGGTGCTATGAATGAATCCTGAAAAATGGATCACAACATTAAGAACCACAGCAGCAACAAAACCAACCACCACCTTTCATGACAGTACTTTCCCTTGCCTCAATCTGTTACATTGGTTGCAAATACAAGGTTGTGTATTAGCAGTTTCCTTTGTATCTTCTGTGCATTATTGGTGTCCATTGGCTGTTGTGTAGGACTGCGCATCACAAAAATGGTTCAAATGGCTCTGAGCACTATGGGACTCAACTGCTGTGGTCATCAGTCCCCTAGAACTTAGAACTACTTAAACCTAACTAACCTAAGGACATCACACACATCCATGCCCGAGGCAGGATTCGAACCTGTGACTGTAGTGCGCATCACAACCATGCCTTTGGCTGTGCTTAACATTGCTGCTGTAACTGGTGTTCGCCATATGACACCTGCAGTTAAACAATTCCGAGCTTTTCCTATGTGCTGCTGCAGAGCCAGACACAGTAACATGTGCTACTTGAACAATTGCGTGACATTTCCCTTGTGTGCAAGCAGCACATGAGATGCTGAGAACTGGCCACAACAGCCAGCTATCATTGTGCTCAACATTAGAAAATTTTGTGGATCATGCTAGGAAATAGATTACATCTTTCCCCCAAAAGACAGAGCAAAAAAATTGTGTTGTATTCGAAATACCTTGCAATAACAATTGTCATACAGTTTTTGTTTTAACATCACTACCCCATCAAAATATATTAAAAAATAATAATTTTACTTAAATTTTTAGTGAGTAAATATAATGACACAAAAAAATATTTTTTAAATCCACGTGCCGGTGATGGAGGTAGCAAATGTTAAAATTAAATTACTATACTTAGCTTTGGTAGTTAGGTGAGTTGGTTCTTGTCACAAATTACTCTATAATGTGCAAGGCAAAAATTATACCATCCAGGCAGGCTGCAGCAAATCAAACTAACACATTAAATAAGCCAGCAACCAACAACTCACTACAAACTAACTTGTGACCTCTTCCACCTACATATTTATATCCCATCAGAAGTTCTTATTATCCATTTCTTTGTAACACTATCAGTCACAATTGATTTTATCATATACAAACACTTTTGTGATATGGTCCTGGTTCCACTGAGTGTTGCCGACAGATGGGTCGTATGTCAGAGAGTCGCATAAATACCTTGGAAGGTTTTGACCACATCGCCTTTTCACAGTATTTATGTCACACTCTGATGGACGATCCATTTGTTGGTGAAACTCAGAAGAACCAGGAGTGCCTCTGAAAGTGTCCAACACAGCTCTAAATGGAATTTCAGGAACAAAAATGTTTCATGGACCACAACCATACAACCTGGAAGATTCACCAGCAAATATGACAAATGGTTGTGAAAACCTTCAGTGTATAATTTCATAACAGATTCCTTGTGATAAATTCTTTAATATTTCAGTCTGAAGTCTTTAGAATCAAAACATTTCTGAACATATCTTTTACTATCATAAATATGTGTTTTTTCATTACTTTTGTTAAGTTCAATATAATAATTTTTATACTTGTTTAACAAATTTAATATTTTCCCACATACATATGGTAACTTAATATGATGCTAAATTCAAAATCAGTTTCAATTTTTATACAAAGAGGCAAACTTTATGTAAAAATTTAGAATTTATACTATGTAAAATATGAAATGGAACAACAGATTCTCACAAGCAATTCGGACATTGAAGAACAGGAGAACGTCAGTGTAGAAGATGGGCAAACCAGGAATGTTTACCCACATCAGGAGAATCTGGGACGTCAGGAAAAGAATAAAAAATGAGCATGTTCTAAGGAGGCATCCTTGGAATGGAACAGGGAAGGTCAGCACATCAGATAGTACTATTTTGTTTGAATAAGAAGACCAAAGTACAGTAGATCATAAAAGTACAAAGTGACGTGGAAGAAATAGGTAAACAAGAAACAAAGATTTACTGCAGAGTGACTTTCAAATTAAAAATTCAACCTGGCACAGATGTCCAGGACAGAATTAGTCCCAGGGAAAACTCACCATGGATGGAAGAGCACAGAAGTTTGCAAAGTATGAGAATGAAATAGTATTGGACAATAATAAAAACCAGAAGAAATGAAGATGACACAAATTAACATGGTCCTCAGAGAAGAAGAAGAAGAAGAAGAAGTGTGTCATACATGCATATCTTTCCCAGACATTCTTAACTTTTCCAGTAACAAAATACTGTAATTATCAACAAGAATAGTCTGTTGTCTGTTCAAAACAGTATTACAGTGCCGAAATCCTGTAAAGACAAACTATGAATTGATAACTATGCATGTATCAAATGCTCAACTAATTCAAAGAGTCATGTACATGATGGAATGAAATAGAAATTCTGACAACGGCCGCAATCAGGCACTAAATGAATTCAGTGGCAAAAATTGAAAATTCGTGCCAGACTGCGACTTGAACCCAGATTTTCTGCTTTACATGAGTACCTTAACTGCTGTGGCTATTCAAGCACACTTCTTGTCCAACCCTAAATTCCAATTTGTTACACATTATGTAAGTAGTGCCCTAAATCCACTATGCTCATTGCTCGTGCCCTCATGCTTATTTCTGCAAGATTTTGTGAAATTGCATCCACACAGAAAGGATCTTAATGGCCATCAAGGTGTATATATTTATGTATATGTATGATGTCTGTTCTGTTTGACATGTAAGAATTTCTATGTTATTTCATCATGTTTATGTTCGGCTACGGGATCAAGAATGGTATCTCATAAAAGTTTAGTTTTAGTTTAGTTTAGTTTTGTTTTGTTATGTCATGTTCTGTAGATTATTTTCACGATTATTTTATCGATATGATGCGGACCAAGACAGATTACGAGATATATATACACACATGAATAGTGCTAATATTAATTATTACTGGAAGTTTTAGTTCTACACATGCAACTACATTTAGAGGTACTTTTTTCTTTACCATTTCTGAAACAGACACTCATACACGGAGTAGAAGGAGTTGTCCAAAAGAAATCATTTTAAGCTACATTTAAAACTTGGTCTGCTACCTGCCACACATTTTATGTTGTTGGGCAAATGATGAAAGATTTTTGTTGCTGAATAGTGTACTCCTTTTTGAGCAACTGACAGCTTCAATAACGGATAGTAAAGGTCATTTTTCCCTCTAGTGTTGTACGTATGAGCATCACTGTTCTTCGCAAATTGAGACGGATTATTTGTAATGAATTTCATTAGTGAATAATTGTAGTCTGATGGTGCAGTTAAAATATCTAACTCCTTGAAAAGTTGACTACATGATGTTCTTGGGTGCACCACAAATTATTCTCGCTGCTCTCTTTTGTGCAATCATTACTTTATGTCTAAGTGGTGTGTTGCTCCAGAAAACTATTCCATAAGACATTATTGAGTGGAAATGTGCAAAGTATGTTAGGAGGCTGATCTGTTATTACCAAGACTAACGATTAAACGAAGAGCAAAATAAGCTGAACTTAGTTGTTTGAGAAGCTCAGTAATATGCTTCTTCCATTTCAAGTTGTCATCAATGTCAACACCCAAAAATTTGGAGAAATCTATTCTGTTAACTGAGCCCTGTTCATATGCTACATCAGTTGTCGATATGACTCTATTCAGTGTACAGAGCTGGATAAAGTGAGTTTTTTTCAAAATTAAGGGAGAGTCCACTTTCTGAGAACCTCTTAATAATTCTTTGAAAGACATCCTTAACAATATCTTCAGCTGCTTTTTCTGGAATGGGATTTATTATAAACACTCGTGCCATCTGCAAAAAGTACTAGTTTCGCTTGCTGAACGTTGAGTAGGAGGTCATTCACATCAATAAGAAACAGCAGAGGACATAAAATTGAACCCTGTGGGACTCCCTTTGTGATAACTCCCCATTCACTAGAATTTACTACCCACCCACCCATCTGGCATGCGGAGTATAAATGTAGATGTAGATGTAGATGTGAGGCTGGTTCACCTGTGGTCGTGCCTTCCCCCATCGTCCCCGCCACTGGGTCTTGCCCCTCCCAAGGTGGAATTGGATCTGGAGTTCGACAGCTTGTCACCCGTTCTGTCCCGGGCTCTGGTTGTGGGACGATGGGGGCCTCTTCATGTGGGTCACTTCCAACCATATTCGAAGGTTCCAGCTCGAGGGTTGGCAGATCCCCCCGACTCCAGCATTCCAATGGACGTGGAGGTCATCACTACTGCACGACGCTCCATCTTCCAATGCAGTGTATCACAGTGGCTTCACCCCCCAAAACAGGAGGAATACAGTAGCCACCAGAAAGATCATGGGAGGCGCACATCGGCACGGCGCGTCACGGACAGTAGTTGTCACAAGTAAAGTCCTGTCTACCAGAGGGCACGCAAGAATCCGGCCGCGTCCTCTGCCGGCGGAACAACACCAACTGAGGCAGCACAGGCCGTGCCCAGTCAGTTTTACATCGGGCATGCCTAGCAGACAGTTCCCGGTCTACACTATGTGAAGTGCGATGGACAACGTGAATCGTCTTAATACACCACCTTTTTTGATTTTCTTCATGCTTGTACGATTTTAAGATTGTTTTTATCTGCACATCAGTTTCCTAAAGCATTATGACACAATATTTAAGAAAAAGAAAAAAAAAAAAACAATTACTCCATAAAATCATCTTTGAATATTAGAAGATTTCTGAAAACTTCTGAATACAAAACATTTATAATCAAGTAATGTAAGTATTGAGAATTCTAGCAGTTGTAAAGTTGCTGGTTCAAGTTTCACTAGATGAAAATTTTTAAAAATATTTTTATTTAAATTCTTTAGTTATTATTAAATATAAATATTAATTAGGAAATAATGAATCATATTTTAACAAATATAATATCTAGTAATTTTTAATTACTGGTCTTGTGAAAATGAATTAAAATTTAATATTGTCATGTGAAATGGCTTATTGTTAAATGAAAAAAAGTATATTTCAATCTGTATGAAGAGGAAAGTATTTTCTTTAGAATTTTCACTAAATTTCAATTCATTGTCAGTACTGGCATTGTCACACCATTAGTAATGAAAAATGAAGATATACTTGCATTTAAATATGTGATTCATTAGTTATTTATTAATATTTTTATTTGTAAATAAAGCTGGAATTTATGGAAAAGTAAAAAGAATATCGCAGATATTGTGATCTGATCCAGCAACTTTGATTACTAGAATTTCATGATACGTGCTCGGTTACCAATGACTGTCAACACATCAGATATGTTTTGCTATTAACAGTGCCCAGAATTTTCTAGTTTCCAGAGAAAGTTTTTTTTGTGTTTGTTTGAGAATTGTGTCGTGCTGTTATAGGAAAGTAATCTATTTGCACTGAGCTTGAAAAGCCTATAAATAAGAAGAAAATGAAAGAGAGCCTGCCCATAAAGTCTTCCTTATTAGTCCTCTGTCATTCTGCTGTCAGACAGTTGCACGTACAACCACCTCGTAAATCAGTGTCTGTAGACATCCGAATAAGGTTAGTGATTCAGTGGAGTGTGAAGAGTGTAAATGGGAAATGGAGCCCTATTATTCTACACGGGCAATGGCAGACATGGTATTCTCTTACGGATTATTTAATTTTCTTAACAAACAGGCAGATTTTATGTACAATGAGTGACATCTTCAACACCACGTTCCACCTGAAGAAACATTCAGCAGCATCTTCCAGGAATGATCATTTTCAAAACAAATAAGGGATTGCAGTAGACTTCCCACAGTTTGCATGCCAGATACAGATGAGTGAGTGTTATTATGAGGAGATGATAACCCTGAGACAAATGTGTGAAGGACTGGAGCTTCTGAAGGCACCTACCATGCTCTTGAATGCTCAGTTGTATGTGAGTGGTACACACAAGCTCTAAAGTCATGGTACCACCATGCCAGATTAGACAATTTTACATTTCTGAACACTTAAAGCAAGTTGGCAATTGTTGTACTACTATGCCATCTTAGCAAGGTGTGACTGAATACTGGGCAGCTTTTCTAAGACAGTACTTCATTATATCTGCATCATCTGCAGAAAGTCCAAGGTTACTACTAATGTTGTCTGCCATAAATATACAGCATGAACTGCAAGGGCCCCAACATACTTCCCTGGTGCACACCAGAAGCTGTATTTGCATCTGTCGATGACCATCCATCCAATGCAACATGCTGCATCCACCCATCAAAGAAATCCTCAATCCTGTTACAAATGTTGCCCTGTATGATACCCTGTATGATGTTACTTTCATTAAGAGCTGTAGATGCGGTACTGAGTCAGATGGTTTTCAGAAGTCAGTAAATACTGCAACTATCTCACTGTTTTGATGCTCAGCTTTCAGAATGTCTTAAGAAAAGTGAGTTTGGTTTTTCACATGATTAATGTTTTCCGAATGCATTCCGTTTGGAGTGGAGGAGGCCATCCTGTTTGATATACCTCACTACATTTGAAATAAGAATATGTCCTAAGATGAGACTTCCTGGCAGGTTAAAACTGTGTGCCCGACCGAGACTCGAACTCGGGACCTTTGCCTTTCACGGGCAAGTGCTCTACCATCTGAGCTACCGAAGCACGACTCACGCCCGGTACTCACAGCTTTACTCCTGCCAGTATCTCATCTCCTACATTCCAAACTTTACAAAAGCTCTCCTGCGAACCTTGCAGAACTAGCACTCCTGAAAGAAAGGATACTGCGGAGACATGGCTTAGCCACAGCCTGGGGGATGTTTAGGAATGAGATTTTCACTCTGCAGCGGAGTGTACGCTGATATGAAACTTCCTGACAGATTAAAACTGTGTGCCCGCCCGAGGCAAAGGTCCCGAGTTCGATTGTAGGTCGGGCACACAGTTCGAATCTGCCAGGAAGTTTCATATCAGCGTACACTCCGCTGCAGAGTGAAAATCTCATTCTGATGTCCTATGATTCTGCAACAAATGCATGTCAATGAGACTGGGCAGTGGTTTTTTGGAACAGTTCTTCCTTTGAGGACTCTATGGTATATTATGGTTGAAAGACGGGCTATCTCAGTTGCAGAGTAAATGTGAATCTGATAGGGATTCCAATGGGGCCCAGATCTTTGTGTAATATGAGTGATTTCAGCCACTTCTCAGTGCCACTGGCACAATATGTATTTCACTCATGTTAGCAGTGGTGCAAAAATTTAATTGGGACAATACTCTTGGGTTTTCTGTTGTAAGGGGCCATTTGAAAACAGAGTTAAGCATTTCTGCATTTGCTTTGCTACTCTCAATTTCAGTTCCTGCCTCATCTGTGTGTGATTGGACACAAACTTTGGTGCAGTCAATATCTTTGCCTACAATCAGAACTTCTTTAGGTTTTGAGAAAGATCCTATTACAATATTCTTCAAGAGCAGCCACTGAAGGCTTCACATATTGCTCTTTCAACAGCCAAATGCATTTTATTTAGCATTGTTTCTTTACAGTAAATGTGTACCACAGAGGGTCCCTCTCTCATGAACTGTTCTATTAACTACAAATCGATCAAGTTGCATGGCCAACTATTTTAAACTTGAGTAGCAGTTCGTCTGCATGTTTCTGTTAAGAGGTAAATATTACCAGCAGTTGAAATGAGTCTCAATGGCTCAGTTTCAGTAGAAGACAGCACCTCAAATTTATTGGTTAGTGGGATGAGTGTAAGATGCTGTGTTCTGATAAGAATGACATTTTGTTCGAACTGGAGATACATGGTGGTGGTTTGTTACTACAAAACACTGAGTGTGATAATAAATTATTGTACAGTTGAACATGGCTGTTATTCAGCAATCATATACGAGTTTCAGCATAGGATTATACATCCAACTTGTTGTACTAACTGGTAGGTACATTAAAGATTTTGACACCTACTAGAGGTGTCTTCATCAGAATGAAATTTTTATAAAGCATAAGATTACATTGCTAAGAAGCAATGGTCGGAATTTAGAGCAATAAAAAAATGGTTCAAATGGCTCTGAGCACTATGGGACTCAACTGCTGTGGTCATCAGTCCCCTAGAACTTAGAACTACTTAAACCTAACTAACCTAAGGACATCACACACATCCATGCCCGAGGCAGGATTCGAACCTGCGACCGTAGCAGTTGTGCGGTTCCGGACTGCGCGCCTAGAACCGCGAGACTACCGCGGCTGGCATTTAGAGCAATATCTGATGTTTTTACCAGCCGGGAACAGGTAGCAAAGGCTGGAACATTTCATTTCTCTTATGACTTGGACATAGCTGCTCTAAATTCTGACCATTGCTTCTTAGCAATATAATTTTTTGCTTTATCAAAATTTCATTCTGATGAAGACACCCCTAGTAGGTGTTGAAACCTAGTTCAACGTACCTACCAGTTAGTTTCAACCAGCTGGCCATATAATCCTGTGTTGAAAAACGATAATAATGTGTCATTATAGCTATGTATGCAAGTCTTTCAGCAATAATGAAAACAATGTATTAGGTCTGCTTTAGTACCCATTTGTGGCAGAAATTGTGGATAATAAACTTATAGGATCATTCACTTTGCCAGACAAATTAACAGGTGTTTTGTATCACAAATTACCTGCACCATTGGGGAATGCGGTTTGTCTTGCAAAGTTGTTGTTGTTGTTGTTGTTGTTGTTGTTGTCTTCAGTCCTGAGACTGGTTTGATGCAGCTCTCCATGCTACTCTATCCTGTGCAAGCTTCTTCATCTCCCAGTACCTACTACAACCTACATCCTTCTGAATCTGCTTAGTGTATTCATCTCTTGGTCTCCCTCTACAATTTTTACCCTCCACGGTGCCCTCCAATGCTAAATTTGTGATCCCTTGATGCTTCAAAACATGTCCTACCAACCGATCCCTTCTTCTAGTGAAGTTGTGCCACAAACTTCTCTTCTCCCCAATCCTATTCAATACCTCCTCATTAGTTACCTGATCTACCCCCCTTACCTTCAGCATTCTTCTGTAGCACCACATTTCGAAAGCTTCTATTCTCTTCTAGTCCAAACTATTTATCATCCATGTTTCACTTCCATACATGGCTACACTGCATACAAATACTTTCAGAAACGACTTCCTGACACTCAAATCTATACTCGATGTTAACAAATTTCTCTTCTTCAGAAACGCTTTCCTTGCCATTGCCAGTCTACATTTTATATCCTCTCTACTTCAACCATCATCAGTTATTTTACTCCCTAAATAGCAAAACTCCTTTACTACTTTAAGTGTCTCATTTCCTAATCTAATTCCCTCAGCATCATCCGATTTAATTTGACTACATTCCATTATCCTCGTTTTGCTTTTGTTGATGTTCATCTTATATCCTCCTTTCAAGACACTGTCCATACAGATTGAATAACATCGGGGAGAAGCTACAACCCTGTCTCACTCCTTTCCCAACCACTGCTTCCCTTTCATGTCACTCGACTCTTATAACTGCCATCTGGTTTCTGTACAAATAGTAAATAGCCTTTCGCTCCCTGTATTTTACCCCTGCCCCCTTGAATTTGAAAGAGAGTATTCCAGTTAACATTGTCAAAAGCTTTCTCTAAGTCTACAAATGCTAGAAACGTAGGTTTGCCTTTTCTTAACCTTTCTTCTAAGATAAGTCGTAAGGTCAGTATTGCCTCACGTGTTCCAACATTTCTATGGAATCCAAACTGATCTTCCCTGAGGTCGGCTTCTACCAGTTTTTCCATTCGTCTGTAAAGAATTCGCGTTAGTATTTTGCAGCTGTGACTTATTAAACTGATAGTTCGGTAATGTTCACATCTGTCAACACCTGCTTTCTTTGGGATTGGAATTATTATATTCTTCTTGAAGTCTGAGGGTATTTCGCCTGTCTCATACATCTTGCTCACCAGATGGTAGAGTTTTGTCAGGACTGGCTCTCCCAAGGCCGTCAGTAGTTCTAATGGAATGTTGTCTACTCCCGGGGCCTTGTTTCGACTCAGGTCTTTCAGTGCTCTGTCAAACTCTTCACACAGTATCTTATCTCCCATTTCGTCTTCATCTACATCCTCTTCCATTTACATAATATTGTCCTCAAGTACATTGCCCTTGTATAAACCCTCTATATACTCCTTCCACCTTTCTGCCTTCCCTTCTTTGCTTAGAACTGGGTTGCCATCTGAGCTCTTGATATTCATACAAGTGGTTCTCTTCTCTCCAAAGGTCTCTTTAATTTTCCTGTAGGCAGTATCTATCTTACCCCTAGTGAGACAAGCCTCTACATCCTTACATTTGTCCTCTAGCCATCTCTGCTTAGCCATTTTGCACTTCCTGTCGATATCATTTTTGAGACGTTTGTATTCCTTTTTGCCTGCTTCATTTGCTGCATTTTTATATTTTCTCCTTTCATCAATTAAATTCAATATTTCTTCTGTTACCCAAGGATTTCTCCTAGCCCTCGTCTTTTTACCTACTTGATCGTCTGCTGCCTTCACTACTTCATCCCTCAGAGCTACCCATTCTTCTTCTACTGTATTTCTTTCCCCCATTCCTGTCAATTGTTCCCATATGCTCTCCCTGAAACTCTCTACAACCTCTCGTTCTTTCAGTTTATCCAGGTCCCATCTCCTTAAATTCCCACCTTTTTGCAGTTTCTTCAGTTTCAATCTGCAGTTCATAACCAATAGATTGTGGTCAGAATCCACATCTGCCCCAGGAAATGTCTTACAATTTAAAACCTGGTTCCTAAATCTCTGTCTTACCATTATATAATCTATCTGATACCTTTTAGTATCTCCAGGATTCTTCCAGGTATACAACCTTCTTTTATGATTCTTGAACCAAGTGTTAGCTATGATTAAGTCATGCTCTGTGCAAAATTCTACAAGGCGGCTTCCTCTTTCATTTCTTCCCCCCAATCCATATTCACCTACTATGTTTCCTTCTCTCCCTTTTCCTACTGACGAATTCCAGTCACCCATGACTATTAAATTTTCGTCTCCCTTCACTACCTGAATAATTTCTTTTATCTCGTCATACATTTCATCTATTTCTTCATCATCTGCAGAGCTAGTTGGCATATAAACTTGTACTACTGTAGTAGGCATGGGCTATGTGTCTATCTTGGCCACAATAATGTGTTCACTATGCTGTTTGTAGTAGCTAACCCGCACTCATATTTTTTTATTCATTATTAAACCTACTACTGCATTACCCCTATTTGATTTTGTATTTATAACCCTGGAATCACCTGACCAAAAGTCTTGTTCCTCCTGCCACCGAACTTCACTAATTCCCACTATATCTAACTTTAACCTATCCATTTCCCTTTTTAAATTTTCTAACCTACCTGCCGGATTAAGGGATCTGACATTCCACGCTCCGATCCGTAGAACGCCAGTTGTCTTCCTGCTGATAACGATGTCCTCCTGAGTAGTCCCGCCCAGAGATCCGAATGGGGGACTATTTTACCTCCGGAATATTTTACCCAAGAGGACGCCATCATCATTTAATCATACAGTAAAGCTGCATGTCTTCGGGAAAAATTACGGCTGTAGTTTCCCCTTGCTTTCAGCCGTTCGCAGTACCAGCACAGCAAGGCCGTTTTGGTTAATGTTACAAGGCCAGATCAGTCAATCATCCAGACTGTTGCCCCTGCAACTACTGAAAAGGCTGCTGCCCCTCTTCAGGAACCACATGTTTGTCTGGCGTCTCAACAGATACCCCTCCATTGTGGTTGCATCTACGGTACGGCCATCTGTATCGCTGAGGCACGCAAGCCTCTCCACCAACGGCAAGGTCCATGGTTCATGGGGGGGGGGGGGGTCTTGCAAAGTAGGATAACTATTACCCCTTTTCAACCAAGTTTTTATTATTTCTGCAGCAAATCCTGTTTCTCTTAGTTCTGGTAGGTATTTCCAGTGGTCTACAAATATTTAAAAAAGAGAAAGTTTGCATAACTGTAAACATTTTGTTTTGAGATGTGTAGAAAAGGAATACAATAGAAGACAAATGGTTAGCTTTGAGAAGAAATATGGAAGGCAACATAGTATCAAGCCAAAGGTTAGTAGAAATCCTTAGATAACACTGGAGTTATTAAATTTAACTGATGAAAGGAGAAAATAAAAAAATCCAGCAAATGAAGAAGGAGAAAGTGAATACAGATGTGTAATAAACTAGATTGACAGAAAGTGCAAAACGCAAAGGCTGTAGATGCAGGCATAAATAGGGGAGAAGTAGAGGCTGCCTGTGGGAAAATTAGAGAGCCCTTTTGAAAAGGAAAGGGGGACTGTATGAACATCAGGGTCATATGGCAAGCCAGTACCAAGCAAAGAAGGGAAAGCTAAACAGTGAAAGGAATATATTAAGGGGTATACAAAGGAAATGAACTGGAAGACAATAGAAAGGGAACAGGAAGTAGATGAAATTGAGGTGGGAGATAAGGTACTGCGATAATAATTTGATGAGGACTGAAAGACCTTAGTGCAAACAAGTCCCCTGGAGTAAATGATACTCCCAAAATAACTGAGATCCTTGGGAGAGCCAGTCATGACTAAACTATTCTTTCTGAGACACATGAAATATGCTCAGACTGCAAGAAGGCTGTAGTAATTCCAGTTCTAAAAAAGGCAGTTGATGGTAGGTGTGAATATTACAGAACCATCATGCCTACAAAATACTGAAAAAAGTATTAACAGAAGAAAGAAAAAAAACTAGTAAAAGCCAGGCTCAGAGAGGATAGGTTTAAGAAGGGTCATTTATAGACTTAGAGGATATTTTTGACACTGTTGACTGGAAGACACTCATTGAAATTCTGAAGGTAGCTTGGATAAGATACGAGGAGTGAAAGGTTATTTACAGTTGGTGGCAGTTATGCGTCAAAGGACTCAATGTACAGACTGTATTCTTGTGACTGTACATTCTTGTGACCACTGCTGCCAGCAGTCTTATACAGTGGCTACATGCCTGCTAAGTCTTTCTGCAATATCACAGAAGGAACATCTGGCCTCTCGTAGCCCTATTACATGACCTCGTTCAAACTCAGTGAGGTGCTGATATCATCATCTTTGCCATCATCAAAGGCATTCTTCACATCCAGTCTCGAAGGTAACTAACACTTACAACTGTTACAGCATGTATTTAAAACAAACCTGATTTGCATCCTGATAGTGGTGCTACTAATGCCACTCTTATGTGACTGCTGTGAAATCTGAATAGACATCATCTTTCACATGTAGAAACACAGCTACCAACTTTAATTTGTGTAGCACAACTAGTCGTTGGTGTTGTGATTTTTTTCCTTCAATGTATAAATTTAAGTGTTAGGAAGTCTTTCTCTGAAGGTATTGGTCTAAAGTGTGGCCTAGTATTGAACTGAAGTTTTGATGACAAGCACTTCAGAAAAGAGTAGAAGCTTTTGAAATGTGGTGCTATGAATTAATCCTGAAAAATGGATCACAACAGTAAGAACCACAGCAGCAACAAAACCTACCACCACCTTTCATGACAGCACTTTCCCTTGCCTCAATCTTTTACATTGGTTGCAAATACAAGGTTGTGAATTAGCAGTTTCCTTTGTATCTTCTGTGCATTATTGGTGTCCATTGGCTGTTGTGTAGGACTGCGCATCACAACCATGCCTTTGGCTGTGCTTAACATTGCTGCTGTAACTGGTGTTAGCCATATGACATCTGCAGTTAAACAATTCAGAGCTTTTCCAATGTGCTGCTGCAGAACAAGAAACAAAGAAATTTTGATTGCTGGTGACTTTGATACAGATTTTCTAATGCAATCTTCCAGTAAACATTCACTGCAGTTAGTAATGTTGTCTTTCAATCTAACTCACACTGTAAACTTTCGAACTAGGATCACTAAATCCTCAAAGACAGCCATTGATAACATTTTTATAGACAAATCAAAGGAACAAAATCATATCATAAAACCTGTTACAAATGGACTATCAGATCATGACATGCAGCTCCTTGGTTTAGATGTAAATTCTAAGCAGATTATCAAGGCTGCTAAATCTGAGTACAGGAGAGTAGTCAATCAACCAAAAATTGTGTGTTTTAGAAAACTGCTCAAAGATATGAACTGGAAAGATGTTTATAGTGCTGATGACATGAATGAAAAATATAACACATTCATGAACAATGTCAGTACCATGTTTGAAAACTGTTTTCCTCTAAAAGTTACTCAAATTAAACAGAAGTCTATAATAAAACCATGGATTACACAAGGAATTAAGATTTCCTGTAAGACAAAAGGAAAATGTATCTATCGACCAAGAATAGCTCCAATGCTGATGATTTAGCTAAATACAAGGAATACTGTAAAACATTAAAAAAAGTAATTCAGACGTCTAAACAAATGCACTACGAGAAGAAGATAGCAATGTCAGGGAACAAAATAAAAACAATATGGGATATAGTGAAAGAGCAGACTGGTAGAACCAGAAAAGAACAGGAGCAAATAGCACTAAGGGTAGATGACACATTAGTAACTGATGGACATAGTGTGGCTAATCTATTTAACAAGTACTTTATATCCGTTACTGATAGAATGGGACTTTCAGGATCAGTAAATAATGCCCTTGAATATCTGAAACTAGCCTTCACAAATAGCTTCAAGTACATGAATATATCACTCACTTCACCAAAAGAAATAACTTCCATAATAACATCTTTAAAAACAAAGCATTCTAGTGGGTGCGATGAAATATCAACAAAGTTAATTAAGGCATGTTCTTGTGAGTTTAGTACAATTCTAAGTTACTTGTGTAACCAGTCAATTATAACTGGGACATTTCCTGAATGGCTAAAATATGCAGATGTTAAGCCTCTATTCAAAAAAGGGGATAAAGAGATACCATCAAACTACAGACCGATTTCACTTTTGCCAGCATTCTCAAAAATTTTAGAAAAAGTAATGTACAGGCAGCTGCTCAACCATCTGACCACAAGTAACATATTATCAAGAACACAATTTGGATTTCTGAAGGGTTCTGATATCGAGAAGGCTATTTACACCTATAGTGAAAATGTACTTAATTAAATAACAAATTACAAGCAGCAGGTATTTTATGTGATTTGTGAAAGGCATTTGATGGTGTGAACCACAACATCCTTTTAAGTAAATTAGAATTCTATGGTGTCACGGGCAGTGCTGCAAAATGGTTCAAGTCATACCTCACTAACAGGAAACAAAGGGTGTCAGTGCAAGGGACTAGTGAATTAAATCATCAGTCATCATCAGAATGGGACGAAATTACATGTGGTGTCCCACAGGGATCCATCTTAGGGCCATTGCTTTTTCTTGTGTACATTAATGATCTCTCATCAGTTACACTGCCAGAAGCAGAGTTCGTTTTGTTTGCAGATGACACAAGTATTGCAATAAATAGTATGTCAAGTGTAGTTCTAGAAAGATCTGCTAATGATATTTTCATGGATATTAATAAATGGTTTAAAGCCAACTCACTGACATTAAACTTCGATAAGACTCACTATATGCAATTCAGAACCTGTAAGAGGTTTCCACCCAGCATATGCATAAAATACGAAGAAGAGCAGATAGAAGAGGTTGACAGTCTTAAATTCCTGGGATTACAACTTGATAATAAATTCAGTTGGGAAGAGCACACCACAGAACTGCAGAAACGCCTTAACAAATCTGTATTTGCAATTCGAGTGTTAGCAGACATAGGCGACATAAAAATGAAAAAGCTTGCATACTTTGCCTACTTCCATTCCATAATTTCATATGGTATAATATTTTGGGGTAACTCTTCAAGTCAAGCAAAAGTTTTCAGAGTCCAAAAGCGTGTAATACGTATTATTTGTGGAGTAAATTCACGGACGTCCTGTAGAAACCTCTTCAAAGAACTGGGTACACTAACTACTGCCTCTCAGTATATTTACTCATTAATGAAATTTGTCCTAAATAATATATCTCTTTTTCCAACAAACTGCTCAGTTCATACCTAGAATACCAGGAACAAAAATGATCTGCACTAGGACTTAAAAGCACTTACTTTAGTTCAAAAAGGGGACCACTACTCAGTAACACTCATCTTCAATAATTTTCCAGTAAACATGAAAAATTTAGTTACAGATAAAGATCAGTTTAAAAGGAGCCTGAAAGACTTACTAGTGGCCAACTCCTTCTACTCCATTGACGAATTTTTTAATAGAGACAAATGATGTATTGTATATATTCATACTATTAGTATTGTTATTTCAGCTTAAAAAAATTGACATGTTCCACATCCACGAGGATCTCCTCAGCACGGATCTATGGAATGAAAAACTAATCCAATCTAATCTAATCTAAGAGCCAGACACAGTAACATGTGCTACTTGAACAATTACGTTTCCCTTGTGTACAAGCAGCAAAATTGTATTGTATTCAAAATACCTTGATATAACAATTGTCATACAATTTTTGTTTTAACATCACTACTCCATCAAAATATATTCAAAAATAATAATTTTACTTAAATTTTTAGTGAGTAAATATGACACAAAAAAATATTTTTTAAATCCACGTGCCGGTGATGGAGGTAGCAAATGTTAAAATTAAATTACTATACTTAGCTTTGGTAGTTAGGTGAGTTGGTTCTTGTCACAAATTACTCTATAATGTGCAAGGCAAAAATTATACCATCCAGGCAGGCTGCAGCAAATCAAACTAACACATTAAATAAGCCAGCAACCAACAACTCACTACAAACTAACTTGTGACCTCTTCCACCTACATATTTATATCCCATCAGAAGTTCTTATTATCCATTTCTTTGTAACACTATCAGTCACAATTGATTTTATCATATACAAACACTTTTGTGATATGGTCCTGGTTCCACTGAGTGTTGCCGACAGATGGGTCGTATGTCAGAGAGTCGCATAAATACCTTGGAAGGTTTTGACCACATCGCCTTTTCACAGTATTTATGTCACACTCTGATGGACGATCCATTTGTTGGTGAAACTCAGAAGAACCAGGAGTGCCTCTGAAAGTGTCCAACACAGCTCTAAATGGAATTTCAGGAACAAAAATGTTTCATGGACCACAACCATACAACCTGGAAGATTCACCAGCAAATATGACAAATGGTTGTGAAAACCTTCAGTGTATAATTTCATAACAGATTCCTTGTGATAAATTCTTTAATATTTCAGTCTGAAGTCTTTAGAATCAAAACATTTTTGAACATATCTTTTACTATCATAAATATGTGTTTTTTCATTACTTTTGTTAAGTTCTGCCCGCATCTCGTGGTCGTGCGGTAGCGTTCTCGCTTCCCACGCCCGGGTTCCCGGGTTCGATTCCCGGCGGGGTCAGGGATTTTCTCTGCCTCGTGATGGCTGGGTGTTGTGTGCTGTCCTTAGGTTAGTTAGGTTTAAGTAGTTCTAAGTTCTAGGGGACTTATGACCACAGCAGTTGAGTCCCATAGTGCTCAGAGCCATTTGAACCATTTTTTGTTAAGTTCAATATAATAATTTTTATACTTGTTTAACAAATTTAATATTTTCCCACATACATATGGTAACTTAATATGATGCTAAATTCAAAATCAGTTTCAATTTTTATACAAAGAGGCAAACTTTATGTAAAAATTTAGAATTTATACTATGTAAAATATGAAATGGAACAACAGATTCTCACAAGTAATTCAGACATTGAAGAACAGGAGAACGTCAGTGTAGAAGATGGGCAAACCAGGAATGTTTACACACATCAGGAGAATCTGGGACATCAGGAAAAGAATAAAAAATGAGCATGTTCTAAGGAGGCATCCTTGGAATGGAACAGGGAAGGTCAGCACATCAGATAGTACTATTTTGTTTGAATAAGAAGACCAAAGTACAGTAGATCATAAAAGTACAAAGTGACGTGGAAGAAATAGGAAAACAAGAAACAAAGATTTACTGCAGAGCGACTTTCAAATTAAAAATTCAACCTGGCACAGATGTCCAGGACAGAATTAGACCCAGGGAAAACTCACCATGGATGGAAGAGCACAGAAGTTTGCAAAGTATGAGAATGAAATAGTATTGGACAATAATAAAAACCAGAAGAAATGAAGATGACACAAATTAACATGGTCCTCAGAGAAGGAGAAGGAGAAGAAGAAGAACAAGAACAAGTAGTAGTTGAACCCAGATTTTCTGCTTTACACGAGTACCTTAACTGCTGTGGCTATTCAAGCATGCTTCTTGTCCAGCCCTAGACCTCAATTTGTTACACATTATGTAAGTAGTGCCCTAAATCCACTATGCTCATTGCTCATGCCCTCATGCTTATTTCTGTAAGATTTTGTGAAATTGCATCCACACAGAAAGGATCTTAATGGCCATCAAGTTGTATATATTTATGTATATGTATGATGTCTGTTCTGTTTGACATGTAAGAGTTTCTATGTTGTTTCATCATGTTTATGTTCGGCTACGGGATCAAGAGTGGTATCTCATAAAAGTTTAGTTTTAGTTTAGTTTAGTTATGTCATGTTCTGTAGATTATTTTTACGATTATGTTATCGATATGATGTGGAACAAGTCAGATTACGAGATATATATATACACACATGAATAGTGCTAGTATTAATATTACTGGAAGTCTTAGTTCTACACATGCAACTACATTTAGAGGTACTTTTTTTCTTGACCATTTCTGAAACAGACACTCATACATGGAGTAGAAGGTGTTGTCCAAAAGAAATCATTTTAAGCTAGATTTAAAACTTGGTCTGCTACCTGCCAGACACTTTATGTTGTTGGGCAAATGATGAAAGATTTATGTTGCTGAATAATGTACTCCTTTTTGAGCAACTGACAGCTTCAATAACGGCTAGGAAAGGTCATTTTTCCCTCTAGTGTTGTACGTATGAACATCACTGTTCTTCGCAAATTGAGATGGATTATTTGTAATGAATTTCATTAGTGAATATATGTAGTCTGATAGTGCAGTTAAAATATCTAACACCTTGAAAAGTTGACTACATGACGTCCTTGGGTGAACACCACAAATTATTCTCGCTGCTCTCTTTTGTGCAATCAGAACTTTATGTCTAAGTGGTGTGTTGCTCCAAAAAACTATTCCATAAGACATTATTGAGGGGAAATGTGCAAAGTAAGTTAGGAGGCCGATCTCTTATTACCAAGACTACCAATTATATGAAGAGCAAAATAAGCTGAATTTCGTTTTTTGAGAAGCTCAGTAATATGCTTCTTCCATTTCAAGTTGTCATCAATGTGAACACCCAAAAATTTGGAGAAATCTATCCTGTTAACTGAACCCTGTTCATATGCCACATCAATTGTCGGTATGACTATTCAGTGTACAGAACTGGATATAGTGAGTTTTTTCAAAATTAAGTAAGAGTCCACTTTCTGAGAACCACTTAATAATTCTTTGAAAGACATCCTTAACGATATGTTCAGCTGCTTTTTCTGGAATGGGATTTATTATAAACACTCGTGCCATCTGCAAAAAGTACTAGTTTTGCTTGTTGAACGTTGAGTAGTAGGTCATTCACATGAATAAGAAACAGCAGAGGACATAAAATTGAACCCTGTGGGACTCCCTTTGTGATAACTCCCCATTCACTAGAATTTACCACCCACCCAACATTATTTGTGCTACTAAGCACAACTTTTTGCTTTCTGTTCATTATGTATGATTCAAACCAGCTGTGTGTATAGCTTCCAATTCCAAAAAACCTGAGTTTTCTAAGTGTGTGACATGATCCACACAGTAAAATGTCTTGGAGAGATCACAGAAAATACCAACTGCCATAATTTATTATTTAGGGCTTGTACTATTTGTTGGGTAAATGTGTAGATAGCAATCTCAGTCAAGTAACCCTTCTGGAATTCAACTGTGACATGCTGAGTAGATTATTTTCACTTAAATGTGAGACTACTCTTCAATACATAACTTTTTTGAATATTTTAGAAAATGAAGTCAGCAATTAGATTGGTCTATAATTATTTAAGTCACTCTTGTCGCCTTTCTTATGAAGAGGTTCGACAATTGTGTATTTCAATCTGTCTGGAAAAATTCCTTGTGCCAGCGAAGCATTACATATATTGCTAAGGACTCCACTTATTAAATTGAACAACACTTCAAAATTCTGTTAGAGGCTCCATCACACCACATGAGCTCTTGTTTTTCAGTATATTTATAATTCCCTTAATTTCAGTGGGTGATGTTGGTGCTATTTCTAAAGGCCTAAAGTCCTGGGGAATGACATTTTTAACATATTTTTTTGCTTCTTCAGCTGAACTCTTTAACCATATTTTTGCTGCTACATTCAGAAAGTGATTGTTAAAAATATTTGCAACTTGTGAATTATCACTCACAACATCATCATTTAGCTTTATTTCTATGGTATGCTGTGCACTGTCAGGCCGCCCCATCTCCCACTTGAGAATATTCCATATAGTTTAAATCTTATTATCCACATTATTAATTACTGTCAGAACACACCAGCTTGTTGACGTCTTAATGATTTTCCTTAGAATATTACAGTATCTTTTGTAGTAAGCAAGTAACGTCAGATCCTGACTTATTCTGGCCTGTCCATATATTTCCCTCTTCCTCTTACACGATATCTTAATTCCCGTAATAATCCATGGCTTACTTGACTTTGTAATGGCTTTTTAACATCAGTCATTCCATCTGACCAACTGGCAAGCAAACTTGCTATCAAATGTACAGGTCCGCTTTAGAAGTCATGTAACAACTGAAAGTGCTATATTTTCTTTTCTATGTAAGGTACTGGATGGATAAACAGAAGGTTTTTAACACTAGACATATTTTTTGATTTAACTAAGGTGTTTGATTGTGTTGATTATAAAATGTTTCTCCAGAAATTGGACCATAACGAATATGGAGAATAGCTAACAATTGAATTGGTTCACCTCTTACTTTAACAACAGACAGCAAGAGGTCATTATTCAGAGTGCTGAGAATGGCTGTGATGTGGGATCTGAGTGGGGTACAGTCAAATGGGGGGTGCCCCAGGGATCAGTGTTGAGGCCATCCCTGCTCCTTATTTATATAAATGATATGCCCTCTAGTATTACGGGTAAGTCTAAAATATTTCTGTTTGATGATGGTGGTAGCTTGGTAGCAAAGGATGTTGTGTGCAACATTGGCTCAGTTTCAATCAGTGGAGGTCACGACATACATTCATGGCTTGTGGAAAATAAACTAATGCTAAATCACAGTGAGACTCAGTTCTTACAGTTTCTGACACATAATTCAACAAAATCCAACATTTTAATTTCACAGAATGGTCATATGATTAGTGAAACTGAACAGTTCAAATTTCTAGGTATTGAGAGAGATAGTAAACTGTTGTGGAAAGCTCACATTCAGGACCTTGTTCAAAGAGTTAATGCTGCCATTTTTACTATTCGAATGGTATCTGAAGTAAGTGCTTGTTCAACACGAAAATTAGTCTACTTTGCTTATTTACATTCTCTCATGTCTTATGGTATTATATTTTTGGGTAACTCTTCCCATTATAAAAGGATATTTTTGGCTCGGAAATGGGCGGTTCAGACAATACGTGGTGTAAGTTGGCGAACCTCTTGTTGGCCCCCGTTCACTAGTCTGGATATTTTGACATTGGCCTCTCAATGTATATATTCTTTACTGTCATTTCTTTTTAACAATATCAGCTTATTCCCAAGAATTAGGAACCTCCACTCAGTTAATACTCGGTCGAAATCAAAACCTGCATTTGGATATGACTTCCTTAACTCTTGCGCAGAAAGGTGTGCGGTATACTGCTGCATCCATTTTCCATAAGCTACCACAAGAATTCAAAAATCTTGACGGTAATCCACGCGCTTTCAAATAAAAACTGAAGAGTTTCCTCATGGATCACCCCTACTCTGTTGAGGAGTTCCTTGAAAAAGTAAGCTGATTATTATGTTATATTGTTGACTGTATTTACTGAAAATTACGGCTTGACTTTTTTTGGGCTCATAAACATGTTATTTTTAAACGTAACTACTTTTATCTTATGGAACTTGATGTGTAAATAAATAAATAAAATATGGTGCTGTAATTTTTGTATTGTAGCTTATAACTAAATAGTGGATAATCCAGTATGTTGTGTTACTTTTAGTCTAAAATTTATATTTTGTTTAAAAAATCTAAGATTAAAGCAGATTTGTACATCAGATTTTTACATCAAATTACACATATTATCAAAATTTCAAGTCTGTATTTTTGAGTACTGCTGGATGTAAAATTTTGTAAAATAGCAATTTTTGGGGAAAATATTTATCTGATGATGCTCAGACACAGAATGACTTACTTCTACATGCTCCTAAGCCATTATACTCACAAATTACATAATTATAGCAATATCAAAATTTAATCTTATACATGGCATAACTCTGTTAGCCACAAGAACATGCTGATCTTGGATCTGGATGGAAGAGCAGAGCAACTCATTACTATTGTTATTTAGCTAAGGCACTTGCTTGTCAACACTACTACGTCATGCAGTTGCTGTGAGATGATATCTTCAGGCATGTGGTAAGAAGTCCCCTCAATTATTATCTTGTGGATACAGCCCTGTCTGTAGTGTGTTAGAAATTCCCACGTGCATACTAGTCTTTCCAGCACATTAGTAGTTTACGTGGCACTTAAGGTATTTTGTAGTTTCAAGTATTGATTTCCGTAGTGACTGGTTGAAGTCTCTGTCACTGTCTTCCTCCTATGTAAGTAGTATTAGGTCATCAGATGGTGGATATTCTTGCCTATGTGTTTTTTAAATCTGGTAGAAGACATCTCACTGTTAATCTTTAACCTCTATTTATTTGTGTTGAACCCCCTGTCAGTTTCCTCAGTCTCCTAATTAATTATGGCCCCTGTAAGTAGGGTTGAAGTCTATTGCCAAGATATCAAATAAGTCCGTTGCTGCTTATTAATTTATGCATAAATAATTTATCTCATATTTTCCAAACCAATAGCTCAGTTCTGGAATTCAATACTAGAAATAAGCATATTGTTTATAAATAATTAAAGTCAATAGCTAAGGTCCAGAAAGACATCAATTTTTCAGGATCAGACATTTTCTAAGTTGCCACTAGCCATAAGAAAACTTGACTACTAATGAAGTTCAGTTTAAGAGGAGCCAAGTGATTTATGTAAAGAGAATTCCTTCTACTCCATTCATGAATTTATTAGTAGAAGTGATTGATGTATATATATTATTAAGAATATCAAATAATTTGAGTGTTACATAAAGCCTGTGGATATCTTCAGTGCAGCAATGTGATCAATGTAAATAAATGCAGTAGCCTGATGTTCTGTTTGATGCTGTGTGCCTATAATGACCTAAGAATTTTCATATGCAGCTCAGTGTATTGTACGTTTACATGTTTTGACAAGTTTGTTATTACTTCTTTAATTATTTAATAAAATTGCAACCAAATAGCCATATACAGTTACTTTGCTTAACATTTTACATTTACATTTTACATTTTTGCATATTCATTTATCGATTTCACTCTCTTAGTGCACAGTTCTATGTGATATCGTTCACAGGCTTCGTTACACAGTTCACATACACATGTTGCGGTTGGGTCGTGATAAGTTTTGTTTTTGCAGATTAGATGATTAAAGCCGTGATTAGAAAGTCTAGTTACGACATGACGCTGTTCGAAGTTTGGTGCTGCCCATGAGCGGTTCGTCATTACTTCGTTAATGAAAATATGTTTAAGATTATCTGACTCATTCCACATTCATCAGGACCATTTAACTTGAGATCTGTGGGAGAAACATTAGCATGTCTTTTCTTGTAAAATTATATTTTTTCTTCCTCTTATTACTTAATATGTCACCATTTAAAACATCTTTTTGAGCCTACCTACTTCAGAAGAGTGATTGTTGTATAACTCAGTATCTAGGACACTAAAACCTAAATGTGTACATTATTAATGTAAAAAGATATGTTAATAGCAGAGAGTTTGTAAAGATTTTTCAGGGTGTGAAATAGTTGCATTCATCATAAATGAGCTGGTAGAACAGCTGCATGTTTACTGCTTTCTGCTATGATGAAAATTATAAGGTTTAAGTGTATGTGATTGCTTTTGAATGTTTAGAATGTCATAAAAATCTGATGTATTTAATATCATAATGTACTTGCTGTACAAAAATGATGAGAAGGACTGGTAAAGAATGCAATACAAAACAATACAATATGTACCAGTGAAAAATGTTTCTTATGGAAGTATTGCTCAACACAGTTCAATCCAAACATCCTCATCATTCCCTTTCTTCCATCTGGCACCCTTTCCATTGTAGTGCCCTCCAATCTTTTACCTCCTCTTTCTACATGTATGTCTTCGTTTAGCACCCCCATATTGCCTTTTCTCTTCCCTTTACTCTTATTCTTATCATATTCTTTTCTGCCCCCCCCCCCTCCCACCATCTCCCACCCCCCTCTGTCACACAGATGTGTCCCAAAACATTGTCATAACTTAACACTTTCACTGCCATGTGCATTATATATAACGCACATCAGTTTTTCCGTTTTTGCTGAGTGCGTCATATTCAATCACACGAGGTGCCATATTTGCTTGTGATGCATATATGAGCACAGCTGTGTTGAAAACAAATGGGCACCACACACTGCTGGCCACTGCCAAAAGTTCTGTGATGTTAGTTCTTAGTTCTGTAGTGGCAGCACTGGATGACTGGCTGTTGTTACCTGATTATGGTGTAGTGTTGGTACATGTTCATTGCTGGTACTGGCCATATATATATATATATATATATATATATATATATATATATATATATATATATATATATTTCATATGTGGCATTGTTTAGTGCTTGTTTTTCATTAAGACTTTGTGGCTGTTTGATGAAAAGAATTTAAACAGTTTTTTTCTGGTAATTGTGGAGTAGACAATGCGCTTTTGGGCAATCTACTTACAAATATTTATCTCACTGATATTTACAATTTTTTTGTTGATGAAGAAATGTATGATTTCACAGTAAAGGAAACAAACTGTTATGCTGTTAGTGGAATAACTGCAGAGACATGATTACTGTCATGAGGAGTGACTTTATGGAGTGATATAAGCATTGATGATGTGAGGAAATTTATGGGACTTTTGCTGTGGATGCGGCTTGATCATAAGCCAAGAATGAAGAATTATTTGAGCAAAATCCACTTTACGAGAACCAGGTGTCTTCTACTATGTCCTGAAATATGTTTGATTTACTGCTGTGTTGCATATATTTTCGTGGCAGTGAAAACATAGATGAACATGACAAGGTGTTCAAAATTAGGAAGCTTATGAACATCTGAACACAAAATTCCTTGAAATTTTGAACACAAAATTCCAGTAAGCTTTAACTCCAGGTAAAGCTGTTTGTATCGATGAAACAATGGTTCCATTTTGTGTAAGGTTATGTTTTTGGAAAATGTTTTAAATATGGAGTGGAATTATACAGAATTTGTGCTATAGGTTGATATGGTTGGAATGTTAAAGTGTATTGTGGAAAGAAGTTAATGCTATAGATCTAAAAACAACAACTGTTTTGGACTTAATGGAAGCACATTTGAATTCTGGAAGGACACTCTTTATAGATAACTTCAACGCTTCTATGAACATTCTTCTAGAAAAGCAAACTCATCTGGTGGGAACACTCCTCAAAAAAAGGATATGGTATCCAAAATCTATTATCCCAAGAAAATCTTGAAGAAGGGCGAAATGTCAGTTGTGGAAAACAATGAGAAGGCGGTTGACAGAAAGTGACATCACAAGAGGGACATCATTTTTTGACAATGAAACAAAGAGCTTGTGGCAGTGAAAAAAAAAGGAGAGGTGAAGTGAAACATCTAATGCAGTTGTGGATTACAATGCAGCCAAACCTGTCATTGATCTTTCATATCAAACAAACACTTACGGCTTATGCTTGAGGAAGTCAGTGAACTGATACCACAAAGTGGCCTTTGAATTACTGTTCACTACTACTATTGTAAATGCTCATACTGTGTATGTACAAGTTACAAAAGAAAAAATGGGTATCACTGCTTTCTGTGAGGCTCCTGCAAATGAGGTATTCAGGATTGATGATGTTCAGGAGACACCAATGAATGGGAATCACGAGCTGGTTGCAACTGCAGTGAGATGACATTGTAACAGCTGTTACCAGAAACTGTCCAAAGCAGGCAGATGAAAACATGCTATCAAACATAGCAAGCACTTGTCACTCAAATCCAAATCTGTCCTCAGAGCTTCATGTGCAAGGACTGTATTTTGCAGTGCACCAACATGAAGGAATGTAAGATTTTTATTAGTTTGTAATTGAAGCAATTTTATAACAGGTAGTTGGAGTTTTTATATGCCTATACTAATGTCTACCTCAGATACATCAGTGTGGATCAAAAGTGATGCATTTGGCCATATGAAGCTTCTAGTTGGACCTTAAGTTTAAAATGAGGCATGTGCATCATATTTGTCTGGTTGAAACTGATTTTTTACAATTTCATGCATTGTCAGATATACTAGCTTCAATTTATTAAAATAATATGAAGGAAAAAGTCACGGCCAAAATGAAAAATTTACCACATTTGGTGCTGACTTGCAAAGTTGCTTTTACACTCAGTTCTGAAGGGGTTTCTACCTGTACAGAATATCTGTGTTGCTGAAACCTGCCATTCCATGTATACATAACTGACTCTTTGCAATGTCACCATTACTAGAGTACATTATCATCATCCAAGCATTGAAACAAGAATGTACAGCTGTGTGGATGTATGGCCATAAGAGTTAGCAACCTAGTTTGAACATGCAACCAATTGTCTTTCAGAGTTTCCTTCACCTGCAGTGAAATATTGTTCTCTTCATGGATTTGCAGAAGCTTGCTGGTGTCACTCTCAAAAATATATTTTCATACAATAATGAACCTTTCCCTCAACTTTAAACTTGGGATAGGGGCATTCAATGTTAAATCATCAGAGGTGCCATTCTTACCTTCTTCTGTTTTTTATAAAATTTGGTGTGGGTATTGGACATAATTGGGGAATGAAACATGCCAAATTAATGAACAGTAGCTGAAGTATTACAAAACAAATAGCTGCCCAGAATTCTGAAAATTTGCAAAGAATTTGACAAATGTTACAGAAAAAAATGGGTGTAATTCATTTCCAGGAGTGGTAGAACTGTGAAAGTGGTAATTTTGGAAAGGTCTGGGAACATGCTTTCAAATGATATGTATTGTGGCCATTTTTAAACAATGTACAGAAGTAAGGGCAGTGACCTTTACCTTGCTGCTTTCCAATGTGATGTGACAGAGAAATGCCACTCTGCACAGACATTGAAATTACTCTGGTGAAAGTGATGTTTCTATAATTTTTCCACATTTTACACTGCACTGCCTCACCACCTGAGAAGTAGTACGTGTGGAAGGCATGGTGGAGGGGTTCAGATTTACAAAAAGAAACACAATCATCAGGACTTACCACACCACTATTTGTGCACCTTTTGTTAAAAGAACATAGGTTTGATCTGTTACTATTCTCACATCAGCCTTTGTTAAAATGTCCATCTTGTCCATGGTAAAGATATCAGGCTTCTCAGACTGTATACTTGAAGGTGAAGGGTTTTGAGTCTAGGCGCTCACTCCGGAACCTGCTACGGTCGCAGGTTCAAATCCTGCCTCGGGCATGGATGTGTGTGATGTCCTTAGGTTAGTTAGGTTTAAGTAGTTCTAGGTTCTAGGGGACTGATGACCACAGATGTTAAGTCCCATAGTGCTCAGAGCCATTTGAACCATTTGAAGGGTTTTGAGGATGTAGGAAGCTAACTGTAACCTCACTGATATCTTCATTAACATTCAAACATATGAAATCTACCATGCATGGAATGAATCGTGTGATATCTCCAGGGTATGGGGCTTCCTGGGTCCTTGTTAGAGTTTCATTTCTGGTGTCTGGTGAACTGGACAAAACTTTCTTATGGGAGTTATTGTAGCCACTAGGAATAACAAGGTGTAACTCCTGAGTGCCTGCAATTGTGGAAATCTTGGAAAACCACTCTGGAGGAGAGATCCTTCTTCATACCAACTTTTAGTTTTATAATGAAAGCAACACAATGTATTATTGGGCCCCACCCACACACTGATCTGATTATTTCTCTCACCTTGTTTTATTATTGTCAGTCCAATTGATGTCCATTACATTTTTAGCTTTCTTGCCTTTACTATTATGGATCTCGCAACTAGAGAGCATTCTTTACTCTGTCTTTGCCCTTAATCAGATAGGCAAGGGTCAGAGGCATGTGGAGTTTCTCTCACCACAGAAGAGCTCTTGGAGGTCCCATGTCTGCTCTGACGTACATACTGCTCTGAAAAATATACTTTTAATTCTCCTTAAATTATTTCTCTGCTATTGCATCAATATTTATTTCAGTACTTCAGTTTTCCCACTCCTACATACTTTCATAATTTGATCAAATTTCTGGATGATGTGTCTAACTCCAGATGAACTACACCTTGGCCGAGGCAATCGTGACCTCACTGTTTAGTCTCTTAACCAAGCAACCAAATCTGTTATGTTCTTGGAACACCATTGAAACAACTGTGTAGGTGTCATTACCTGAGAGTTGTAGATGCATTATAGATTGACAAGTTTCTTGATGGCATCAGTGATAACATTACTTGCTGCTTTCCAATTTGATGTGACAGACAAATGCCACTCTGCACAGACATTGAAATTACTCTGGTGAAAGTGATGTTTCTATAATTTTTCCACATTTTACACTGCGCTGCCTCACCACCTGAGAAGTAGTACGTGTACTTGGGTGTTATTGGGAAATGGGATGTTGTGAAGTTAACTGATTTGCTTTGGAAAAGATGAACACGTGCAGTATCATTTTTAAGGCATTGGGATATGGATAAAATATTAAATGTGATTTGTTAAAAATTTTTAACAGTTGCAGTCTGAATAAAATACAATTGCTTATTGATTTTTACTGGTTTCTGGTGACTAGCAACCATTCTCAGATCCCCCATACTAAAGAACCTGAACTTAAATACAACGTTGGCAGCAACACCATCTTAGTTGGTGAAACAAATTGGTGTAGAAAGATTGGTCACAGCATGAAAATGTATAAAAACAGGAAAAATGTTCTGAACATTTCTCTGGGATTTCACCTGAAGTTTTGTTGTAGCCCATCTTTTGCCTGAAGGTGTATTGTGGTGATCATCATTCTAAAGTATGGATTGATGCAGCTCTCCATATCAGTCTATCTTGCATGAGCATCTTCATCTCTGCATAACTACTGCAATCCACATCCGTTTCAATCTGCTTATTGTATTTATATCTTGCTCTCCTTCCAGAGCTTTTACCCCTGGCATTTCCTTCCATTAGCACACTGACAATTTTATGATGCTTCAGGATGTGTGTTATCAACTGATGCCTTCTTTTTGTCAAGTTGTGCCATAAATTTCTTTATTCCCTAATTTGAATCATTGCCTCCTGTTTAATCTACCCACCCAATTTTCAGCATTCTTCTGTAGCATCACACTTCAACAGCTTTTTGCTTGCACTGATTTGTGTCCACATTTCATTTCCTTACAAGGCTACATTCCAGTAAAACACCTTCAGAAAAGACATTGTAACATTTAAATTTATATTAGATGTCAAAAAATTCCTCTTTAACAGAAATTATTTTCTTGCTGTAGCTAGTCTACATTTTCAGCCTTCATCAGATATTTTGTAGTGCAAATAACAAAACTCACTTATGTGTCTCATTTCCAGCTCTAATTCCTTCATCAACTGATTTTATTCAGCTACATTGCAATGTTTGTTTTAGTTTGGTTGTCTTATGAATCATTTTTTTGAAACTGTTCCAGGCATTTTCATCTTCAGAAGTTCTTCTCAGACCTAGCATATTGAGTATGGAGAAGATGGAGAATGAGGAGGCAGTGAGTGAGACTGACTTGGAGGTGAGTCATGCTCCCTGTGGCCTGTCTACAGTTGGTGTGTTGCTGACAGCCATGTAAACGGAGGTGGTAAAAAGTCATGGGATACCAATAAACACAAATACAGATGGCAGTAGTATTGTGTACACAAGGTATAAAAGCGTAGTACATTGGTGGAGCTGTCATTTGTACTCAGATGATTTATGTGAAAAGGTTTGCAATGTAATTATCACTGCCTGATGGGAATCAACAGTCTTTGAACATGAAATGGTAGCTGCATCTAGACACCTGTGATATTCCAGTTTGGAAATCAGTAGGGAATTCAATATTCTGAGATCCACCGTGTCAATAGTGTGCTGAGAATTCCAAATTTCAGGCATTGCCTCTCACCACGGATAATGATGGCCTTCACTTAATGACCAAGAGCAGCAGCGTATTTCCAGAGTTGTCAGTGCTAATAGATGAATAACACTGCCTGAAATTACCACAGAAATCAGTTTGGACTATGGCAACAGATGACTGACTGATGTGCCTTTGCTAACAGCACGACACCACCTGCAGCACCTCTCCTGAGATCGTAAGTTTTTTGGTCGGAGCCTAGATGACTGAAAAATCATGGCCTGGTGAGATGAGTCCAGGTTTCAGTTAGGAAGAACTGATGATAGAAGTCAAGTGTGGGGTGGACCCCACAAAATCATTGACCCAGGTCATCAATAAGCTGTTGTTGGTTCATAATGGTGTGAGCTGTGTTTACATAGAATGGACTGGGTCCTCATTTACTGGAAATTGTATGTTTGGCTACTTGGAGAACATTTGCAGCCATTCATCTACTTCATGTTACCAAACAATGATTCTGCAGCGGACTTGCAACAACTTTTCATGTTCCTGCCACATTGAGTTGCACACTGGCCAAGAGGAGATCCGACATGATATTAGGAGGTATCCCATGACTTTTGTCACCTCTGTATAAAATGAGGAAGGTCAAGCTTTATATTAAGTAGTTGCCTGTAGATTTGCTTGTAAACATTCGGTTTAGGGTAGTGGGAGCTTTTAGTAACAAAAAAATACACCACCTAGTGCAGTATACTTTTTATGTAGAGGTATACTGCAAGGTTAAGAAAAAAATTGCCACATTATTACAATAGATAATACTCCTCAGAACTTAAAAAAAGAAAGGGCTCAAACATATATGTCTGAAAAAACACCTTGTTTAAGTATAACTGTTTTACTTGTCTCTGGAGCAGTACTCTGTGACGCAGGCTGTCTTCCTGCTGATATTCATTGCACATCCTTATTGGTTGTGTTTAGCTCTGTAGTTACAATGGGATCTTACAGCCTGCCCCTTGTAGTGTTTAGCTTTGGTGTTAGAAGTGGTTTATTCAATGAAGATATAATATTGTCTCTTCTTTACTTTCTGGTTGCTCGACCATGGCCTTGTACACAAATATAACAGGCTTAATCTTCTCCTTTTGTTGTTATCGCCGTAACAAAATATAATAGTGCTGCTTTACTTTTCTTCAAAAACATATGAACAGCTTTTGTATGTACATAAAAAAATATGTTGAATCAGAACATTGAAATGACCCTCTTTCCAAAACTTTGTACAGTTCTGCCAATTTTCAACAGTTCTGCATATTCATCTAGCCTCTCTCAATACTAGTGTAGCACATTTGGAAATCAACTAAAGAAAAGTTATTCAGAGTTAAATTTAGTGAACGTTGAAATTAAAAGACACTCATCTTTTCTTTGTTGGTAATGTGGTGCTTGTCATCTAATTAGGGGATGAATAGATCCACAGGTTGTTCACTTGCCACTAATGACACTATTTCTTTCTGAATTATTTCATATTTGGCATGTTAGAAATTGTAAAATACAACATACAGTTTTTAACACAAAAGAGAACTGTTTGTGCACAGTTTTTTACAATAAAAGATGAACTACATGTGGTGTGTCACCTATCAGTGCTTGAAAAGAGCTGAGACAAATACTACCTGTAGACTAACTAATTGTCTGACTGTTTGGGACACATTTGGTTATATTTATAACCAAAGTCAATATCCAGAACATTCTAGAAGTTACACTCTCAAATTAAATATTATAATGACATCTGGTTGTTATAACAATGGAAAATCAGAACAAAATTTTATCTTTTTGCAAAAATCTGAGAATCAAAATATTATCAAAAGATATTTATATAGTGCTGAATGAAAGTTTGAAAAATTTCAAAATATGAATTTGTGGGCTTTTTGGCTATAGCGATGGACCACGCACAGAAAACTCCAACTTATTATGATAAGACACTTTTATTAAGGTTCGTATAATTACAGAAAACACAAGAAAAACAATGCAGAAATTCATGACATACGTATCACTCAGTCAAGTAGTAGAGGGAACCTCCAAAGAGTCTCAAGTCTCCAAAGACCATTTATTCTGCTTTTTTCTGGTGAAGTTACTGGCAGTCGACTGTCACCACACATTGTTAGATATTTGTTTACATTTTGTAATACAAAAAGTTTCCATTAAGAGAAGTTAATAACATTGTTTGAATATGCTGAAGACAATTTGTGTGATAAATAATAAATTATGATTTTCCATAACTTATATGAAATTTGGAATTTTGGTGAATACCTGTGAAATTTGTTGTAGGTTATATAATTGAAGTGAAAATGAATTACAACTTTTAAAAATGCTGATTCTTCTTGAATATAGACCGAGCGAGGTGGCGCAGTGGTTAGCACACTGGACTCGCATTCGGGAGGACGACGGTTCAATCCCGTCTCCGGCCATCCTGATTTAGGTTTTTCGTGGTTTCCCTAAATCGTTTCAGGCAAATGCCGGGATGGTTCCTTTGAAAGGGCACGGCCGATTTCCTTCCCAATCCTTCCCTAACCCGAGCCTGCGCTCCGTCTCTAATGACCTCGTTGTCGACGGGACGTTAAACACTAACCGCCACCACCACCATTGAATATAGAGTCCTATAAAGTGAAATCTATAGGATGACCAGTTTTTGTAATGTCATGTTTTCACAATGTGATATACAAAAAAATGTTTCATTGCATTATATGCAAATCTGAAAATAATAAGATTTTGTAAATGCTTCAGACTATCATGTATTTATGTAAAAGTCGTAAGTCTTGTACTGTTTGATTGAAATTGGAATAAATGTTACTCTAGTGTAGGTGGAATTGTATCTTTCAGTTGACCTGGGGTAGTATCGGTGATTGCAGTTGATGTAAAAACCCCGAATCCTTTTTCTTCTTTTTTTCAGTATGTGTGTATAATGTCCAACATGAAACATCTACATAGGAGTTTGTTCAAAGAATGAATGCTTCTGAATGACATTTTATTAACATTTCAGTTGTCTGAGTGAACATGATAACTGTTGTCACAAATATACAGAGTGTTCATAATTAAAGTTCCAGTTTCAAAAAGCTGTATAAAGAGAACCACTGCTCAGAATGACATTAAATTTGAACAGCATATCATTGGTGCAAGGGCAGGGCGGTGAGGGGTGGTGGGGGGAATGTCATGGGACAAAAAAAGTTTAACAAAAATTTCATTAATAGATAGCACTGTAAGTGTCAGAATATGTGCACTTACAGATGCACAGTGCACAGCTGTTCCTCAGGTTGTGTTTGAGATGTCCAACATGACTGTCTTCATGAAGGAACATGTGCTGCTGGTAAAGCTCTTTTACAGTACAGTGAAGGGTATGAAGAAATGCAAGATATTCATTTGAAGTGAAATGTTGCAAGGGCAAGAAAATATTGATCTGACATTTGTCAAATTTGTAGCCATAGCATTGCACAAGGGATCAAGTGGTGATGTGCAAACCCGCAGTGCGTGGGGAATTGTCTAAATGTTGGACATGCCCATGAGCTCGGTGCATAAAATCCTGCAAAACATCCTGCATTGAGATCTATAAAAAATTACCTACGTTTTGGGGGCTGCTTCCTGCAGACCTGCCAGCAAGACAGACTTTCGGTCTGGAAATTCTTGGTCATAAGGAGTGGGCAATGAATGCCCATGGAACATTCTGTGGACAGCAAAATCCATTTCCATCTCCAAGGACATGTCAAAATGCAGACTTGCAGAATATGGCCAACAGAAAATCTGCACACATATCAGCCAGTACCACTTAATTCTATAAAGTGACTGTGTGGTGCAGGTTAACAGCATTGTGTATCGTAGGGCCAAAATATTTTGGGGAGATGAGTCCTGTGGGTTCTGTTACTTGTATTGTCACTGGTAAATGCTATGAGAGACTTTTGTGCACCAGTGTCATTCCAACACTTCAACAGTGAGCATGTGTGGGTATGATCATTTTTATGCAAGATGGTGCTCCTCTGCAGATTGCACAGCCAGTGAAGCAGCTGCTGCAGAGGCTTTCAGAAATGCTAGAATTATCAGACACTATTTTTCTAAAGCCTGGCCATCCAGATCACCTGATCATAATCTGTGGAGTTATCTGAGAGATATTATGTTCAGTGCTCCAGTTAAAAATGTAGCCAAATCAAAGGCACTCATTATGTAATGCATTCTGAATGTAGCCCCTAAGACACTTTGATCTGTTGTGGAACATGCTGTTTCTCGATTTCAACTAGAGGCAGAAAGTGGTGGACAACATATTGAACATGTCTTGCAGCAGTCTCATGACCATTAGAAACTGATGTCATTTTGCTTAGTATTGTTACTTGCATCAATCATAGGCTGTTCAAATTTGATGTAATTCAGAGCAGTGGTTCTCTTTCTACAGTATTTTGAAACTGGTACTTTAATTATGGACACCCTGTATGTGTTTCCTGAGGACTTCACACTTCTTCAGAGTAGGCTGGCAATGCTAAGAGGTTCTACACTCCCTTCCATGCGAAGTTACTGCCATCACTATCTCATCTTGAAGACATGTATCATCCCTTGACATGGCTCTCTACTTGTAGATGCAGTAACAGAATCACACAATATTTGCGCTTTCCTCTATGTTAACTCATTTAATGTTCTTCATTTGTATTATTTGTGAGTGAGAACACACTGGGATAAACAGCACTGCTTTAGAGAGGTATGTAACACCACACCTTCTTTGATTTTCTTCATGCTAGAAGGATTTTAAGGTTATTTTAACAGCACATCAGTTTCCTAAAGCATTATGACACACTATTAAAAAAAAGGAAAAAAAAACTCAATAAATTCATCTTTAAATATTAGAAGATTTCTGAAAACTTTTGAATACAAAACATTTGTAATCAAGTAACATAACTTTTGAGAACTCTAGAAGTTGTAAAGTTGCTGGTTCAAGTTTCACTAGATGAAAATTTTTAAAAATATTTTTATTTAAATTCTATAGTTATTATTAAATATAAATATTGATTAGGAAATAATGAATCATATTTTTAACAAATATAATATCTAGTTATTTTTAATTACTGGTCTTGTGACAATGAATTAAAATATAATATTGTCATGTGAAATGGTTTATTGTTAAATGAAAAAAATATATTTCAATCTGCATGGAGAGGAAAGTATTTTCTTTAGAAGTTTCACTAAATTTCAATTCATTGTCAGTACTGGCATTGTCACACCATTAGTAATGAAAAATAAAGATATACTTGCATTAAAAAATGTGATTCATTAGTTGTTTATTAGTGTTTTTATTTGTAAATAAAGCTGGAATTTAGGAAAAGTAAAAAGAATACTGCAGATAATGAGATCTGATCCAGCAGCTTTATGATTACTAGAATTTCATGATATGTGCTTGATTACCAATGACTATGTCATCACATCAGATATGTTTTGTTATTAACAGTGCCCAGAATTTTCTAGTTTCCAGAGAAAGTGTTTTTTGTGTTTGTTTGAGAATTGTGTCGTTCTGTTATAGGAAAGTAATCTATTTGCACTGAGCTTGAAAAGCCTATAAATATGAAGAAAATGAAAGAGAGCGTACCCATAAAGTCTCCTTATTAGTCCTCTGTCATGCTGTTGTCAGACAGTTGCACGTACAACCACCTCGTAAATCAGGGTCTGTAGCCATCAGAATAAGGTTAGTGATTCAGTGTAGTGTGAACAGTGTAAATGGGAAATGGAGCTCTATTATTCCACGCGGGCAATGGCAGACATGGTATTCTCTTATGGATTATTTAATTGTCTTTACAAACAGGGAGATTTTATGTACCATGAGTGACACCTTCAACACCACATTCCACCTGAAAAAAACATTCAGCAGCATCTTCCAGGAATGTACAGATACATGATAATTTTCAAAACGAATAAGGGATTGCAGTAGACTTCCCACAGTTTGCATGCCAGATACGGATGAGTGAGTGTTATTACGAGGAGATGATAACCCTGAGACAAATGTGTGAAGGACTGGAGCTTCTGAAGGCACCTACCATGCTCTTGCATGCTCAGTTGTGTGTGGGTGGTACATGCAAGCTATGAAGTCATGATACCACCATGCCAGATTACACAATTTTACATTTCTGAACACTTAAAGCAAGTTGGCAATTGTTGTACTACTATGCCATCTTATCAAGGTGTGACTGAATACTGGGCAGCTTTTCTAAGACAGTACTTCATTATAACTGCATCACCTGCAAAAAGTCCAAGATTTCTACTAATGTTGTCTGCCATAAATATACAACATGAACTGCAAGGGCCCCAACATACTTCCCTGGGGCACACCAGAAGCTGTATTTGCATCTGTCGATGACCATCCATCCAATGTAACATGCTGCATCCACCCATCAAGGAAATCCTCAATCCTGTTACAAATGTTGCTTGATACCCTGTATGATGTTACTTTCATTAAGAGCTGTAGATGCAGTACTGAGTCAGATGGTTTTCAGAAGTCAGTAAATACTGCAACTATCTCACTGTTTTGATGCTCAGCTTTCAGGATGTCTTAAGAAAAATGTGAGTTTGGTTTTTCACATGATTAATGTTTTCCAAATGCATTCTATTTGAGATACCTCACTACATTTGAAATGTTCTAAGATTCTGCAAGAAATGCATGTCAATGAGACTGGGCAGTGGTTTTTTGGAACATTTCTTCTACCATTCTGGGAAACAGGTGTGATCTGTATGTCCTCCTTTCAACCATTGGGTATGGTTTTTCCTTTGATGACTCTATGGTATATTATGGTTGAAAGATGGGCTATCTGAGTTGCAGAGTAAGTGTGAATCTGATAGGGATTCCAATGGGGCCCAGATCTTTGTGTAATATGAGTGATTTCAGCCACTTCTCAGTGCCACTGGCACAATATGTATTTCACTCATGTTAGCAGTGGTGCAAAAATTTAATTGGGACAATACTCTTGGGTTTTCTGTTGTAAGGGGATATTTGAAAACAGAGTTAAGCATTTCTGCATTTGCTTTGCTACTCTCAATTTCAGTCCTGCCTCATCTGTGTGTGATTGGACACAAACTTTGGTGCAGTTAATATCTTTGCCTACAATCAGAACTTCTTTAGGTTTTCAGAAAGATCCTATTACAATATTCTTCAAGAGCAGCCACTGAAGGCTTCACATATTGCTCTTTCGACAGCCAAATGCATTTTATTTAGCATCTCACTATCTGTAACTTTATGCTTTGTTTTACACCCGTTACACAATAGGCTCTGTTTCTTTACAGTGAATGTGTATCACAGAGGGTCCCTCTGTCGTGAACTGTTCTATTAACTACAAATTGATCAAGTTGCATGGCCAACTATTTTAAACTTAAGTAGCAGTTCTTCTGCATGTTTCTGTTAAGTGGTAAATATTACCAGCAGTTGAAATGAGTCTCAATGGCTCAGTTTCAGTTTCAGTAGAAGACAGCACCTCAAATTTATTGGTTAGTGGGATGAGTGTAAGACGCTGTGTTCTGATAAGAATGACATTTTGTTCGAACTGGAGGTACATGGTGGTGGTTTGTTATTACAAAACACTGAGTGTGATAGTAAGTTATGTACAGTTGAACATGGCTGTTATTCAGCAATCATATACGAGTTTCAGCATAGGATTATAGATCCAACTGGTTGTGACTAACTGGTAGGTACATTAAAGATTTTGACACCTACTAGAGGTGTCTTCATCAGAATGAAATTTTTATAAAGCATAAGATTACATTGCTAAGCAGCAATGGTCGGAATTTAGAGCAATATCTGATGTTTTTCCCAGCCGGGCACAGGTAGCAAAGGCTGGAACATTTCATTTCCCTTATGACTTGGACATAGCTGCTCTAAATTCTGACCATTGCTTCTTAGCAATATAATTTTTTGCTTTATCAGAATTTCATTCTGATGAAGACACCCCTAGTAGGTGTTGAAACCTAGTTCAACATACCTACCAGTTAGTTTCAACCAGCTGGCCATATAAGCCTGTGTTGAAAAAAGATAATAAATTGTCATTATAGCTATGTATGCAAGTCTTTCAGCAATCATGAAAACAAGGTATTAGGTCTGCTTTAGTACCCATTTGTGGCAGAAATTGTGGATAATAATCTTACAGGATCATTCACTTTGCCAGACAAATTAACAGGTGTTTTGTATCACAAATTTCTGTGCAACAAATTACCTTCACCATTGCGGAATGCGGTTTGTCTTGTAAAGTAGGATAACTATTACCCTTTTTCAACCAAATTTTTATTATTTCTGCAGCAAATCCTGTTTCTCTTAGTTCTGGTAGGGATTTCCAGTGGTCTACAAATATTTAAAAAAGAGAAAGTTTGCATAACTGTAAACATTTTGTTTTGAGATGTGTAGAAAAGGAATACAATAGAAGACAAATGGTTAGCTTTGAGAGAAGAAATATGGAAGGCAACATAGTAACAAGCCAAGGGTTAGTAGAAGTCCTTGGATAACACTGGAGTTATTAAATTTAACTGATGAAAGGAGTAAATACAAAAATGCAGCAAATGAAGAAGGCGAACGGGAATACAGATGTGTAATAAAGTAGATTGACAGAAAGTGCAAAACGCAAAGGCTGTAGATGCAGGCATAAATAGGGGAGATATAGAGGCTGCCTGTGGGAGCCCTTTTGAAAAGGAAAGGGGGACTGTATGAACATCAGGGTCATATGGCAAGCCAGTACTAAGCAAAGAATGGAAAGCTAAACAGTGAAAGGAATATACTAAGGGGTATACAAAGGAAATGAACTCGAAGACAACAGAAATGGAACGGGAAGTAGATGAATATGTGGTGGGAGATAAGGTACTGCGATAGTAATTTGATGAGGACTGAAAGACCTAAGTGCAAACAAGTCCCGTGGAGCAAATGATACTCTCAATGTAACTGAGATCCTTGGGAGAGGCAGTCATGACTAAACTATTCCATCTGAAAAAAAAGGTGTATGCGACAGGTGAAATATTCTCAGACTGCAAGAAGACTGTAGTAATTCCAGTTCTAAAGAAAGGTGTGAATATTACAGAACCATCATGCCTACAAAATACTGAAAAAATTATTAACAGAAGAACGAAAAAAACTAGTAAAAGCCAGGCTCAGAGAGGATAGGTTTAAGAAGGGTCATTTATGGACTTAGAGGATACTTTTGACACTGTTGAGTGGAATACACTCATTGAAATTCTGAAGGTAGCTTGGATAAGATACAAGGAGTGAAAGGTTATTTACAATTGGCTGCAGTTATGTGTCAAACGACTCAATGTACAGACTGTCTTCTTGTGACTGTACATTCTTGTGACCACTGCTGCTAGCAGTCTTATACAGTGGCTACATGCCTGCTAAGTCTTTCTGCAATATCACAGAAGGAACATCCAGCCTCTCGTAGCCCTATTACATGACCTCATTCAAACTCAGTGAGGTGCTGATATCATCATCTTTGCCATCATCAAAGGCATTCTTCACATCCAGTCTCGAAGGTAACTAACACTTACAACTGTTACAGCATGTATTTAAAACAAACCTGATTTGCATCCTGATAGTGGTGCTACTAATGCCACTCTTATGTGACTGCTGTGAAATCTGAATAGACATCATCTTTCACATGTAGAAACACAGCTACCAACTTCAATTTGTGTAGCACAACTAGTCGTTGGTGTTGTGATTTTTTTCCGTCAATGTATAAATTTAAGTGTTAGGAAATCTTTCTCTGAAGGTATTGGTCTAAAGTGTGGCCTAGTATTGAACTGAAGTTTTGATGACAAGCACTTCAGAAAAGAGTAGAAGCTTTTGAAACGTAGTGCTATGAATGAATCCTGAAAAGTGGATCACAACAGTAACAACCACAGCAGCAACAAAACCTACCACCACCTTTCATGACAGCACTTTCCCTTGCCTCAATCTTTTACATTGGTTGCAAATACAAGGTTGTGAATTAGCAGTTTCCTTTGTATCTTCTGTGCATTATTCGTGTCCATTGGCTGTTGTGTAGGACTGCGCATCACAACCATGCCTTTGGCTGTGCTTAACATTGCTGCTGCAACTGGTGTTAGCCATATGACATCTGCAGTTAAACAATTCAGAGCTTTTCCTATGTGCTGCTGCAGGGCCAGACACAGTAACATGTGCTACTTGAACAATTGCGTGACATTTCCCTTGTGTGCAAGCAGCACATGAGATGCTGAGAACTGGCCACAACAGCCAGCTATCATTCTGCTCAACATTAGACAATTTTGTGGATCATGCTAGGAAATAAATTAAATCTTTCCCTCAGAAGACACAGCAAAAAAATTGTATTGTATTCGAAATACCTTGCAGTAACAATTGTCATACAGTTTTTGTTTTAACATCACTACCCCATCAAAATATATTCAAAAATAATAATTTTACTTAAATTTTTAGTGAGTAAATATAATGACACAAAAAAATATTTTTTAAATCCACATGCCGGTGATGGAGGTAGCAAATGTTAAAATTAAATTACTATACTTAGCTTTGGTAGTTAGGTGAGTTGGTTCTTGTCACAAATTACTCTATAATGCGCAAGGCAAAAATTATACCATCCAGGCAGACTGCAGCAAATCAAACTAAAACATTAAATAAGGCAGCAACCAACAGCTCACTACAAATTACTTGTGACCTTTTCCACCTACATATTTATATCCCATCAGAAGTTCTTATTCTCCATTTCTTTGTAACACTATCAGTCACAATTGATTTTATCATATACAAACACTTTTGTGATATGGTTCTGGTTCCACTGTGTGTTGCCGACAGATGGGTCGTATGTCAGAGGGTGGCATAAATACCTTGAAATGTTTTGACCACATCTCCTTTTCACAATGTTTATGTCACACTCTGATGGACGATCCATTTGTTGGTGAGACTTAGAAGAACCAGGAGTGCCTCTGAAAGTGTCCAACACAGCTCTGAATGGAATTTCAGGAACAAAAATGTTTCATAGACCACAACCATACAACCTGGAAGATTCACCAGCAAATATGACAAATGGTTGTGAAAACCTTCAGTGTTTTTTAGAATTTACACTATGTAAATAATGAAATGGAACAACGGATTCTCACAAGGGATCTGGACCTTGAAGAACAGGAGAAAGTTAGTGTAGGAAATGGGTGAACCAGGAATGTGTACCCAGATCAGTAGAATCTGGGATATCATCAGAAAAAGAATAAAGAATGAGCATGTTCTATTGAGGCATCCTTGGAATGGAACAGGGAAGGTCAGCACATCAGATAGTACTATTTTGTTTGAATAAGAAGACCAAAGTACAGTAGATCATAAAAGTACAAAGTGACGTGGAAGAAATAGGAAAACAAGAAATAAAGATTTACTGCAGAGTGACTTTCAAATAAAAATTCAACCTGGCACAGATGTCCAGGACAGAATTAGACCCAGGGAAAACTCACCATGGATGGAAGAGCACAGAAGTTTGCAAAGTATGAGAATGAAATAGTATTGGACAATAATAAAAACCAGAAGAAATGAAGATGACACAAATTAACATGGTCCTCAGAGAAGAAGAAGAAGAAGAAGGAGAAGGAGAAGGAGAAGGAGAAGGAGAAGAAGAAGAACAAGAACAAGTAGTAGTTGAACCCAGATTTTCTGCTTTACACGAGTACCTTAACTGCTGTGGCTATTCAAGCATGCTTCTTGTCCAGCCCTAGATCTCAATTTGTTACACATTATGTAAGTAGTGCCCTAAATCCACTATGCTCATTGCTCATGCCCTCATGCTTATTTCTGTAAGCTTTTGTGAAATTGCATCCACACAGAAAGTCTCTTAATGGCCATCAAGTTGTATATATTTATGTATATGTATGATGTCTGTTCTGTTTGACATGTAAGAGTTTCTATGTTGTTTCATCATGTTTATGTTCGGCTACGGAATCAAGAGTGGTATCTCATAAAAGTTTAGTTTTAGTTTAGTTTAGTTATGTCATGTTCTGTAGATTATTTTTACGATTATGTTATCGATATGATGTGGAACAAGTCAGATTACGAGATATATATATACACACATGAATAGTGCTAGTATTAATATTACTGGAAGTCTTAGTTCTACACATGCAACTACATTTAGAGGTACTTTTTTTCTTGACCATTTCTGAAACAGACACTCATACATGGAGTAGAAGGAGTTGTCCAAAAGAAATCATTTTAAGCTAGATTTAAAACTTGGTCTGCTACCTGCCAGACACTTTATGTTGTTGGGCAAATGATGAAAGATTTATGTTGCTGAATAATGTACTCCTTTTTGAGCAACTGACAGCTTCAATAACGGCTAGGAAAGGTCATTTTTCCCTCTAGTGTTGTACGTATGTGAACACCCAAAAATTAGGAGAAATCTATCCTGTTAACTGAACCCTGTTCATATGCCACATCAATTGTCGGTATGACTATTCAGTGTACAGAACTGGATATAGTGAGTTTTTTCAAAATTAAGTAAGAGTCCACTTTCTGAGAACCACTTAATAATTCTTTGAAAGACATCCTTAACAATATTTTCAACTGCTTTTTCTGGAATGGGATTTATTATAAACACTCGTGCCATCTGCAAAAAGTACTAGTTTCGCTTGCTGAATGTTGTGTAGGAGGTCTTTCACATGAATAAGGAACAGCAGAGGACATAAAATTGAACCCTGTGGGACTCCCTTTGTTATAACTCCCCATTCACTAGAATTTACTACCCACCCAACATTATTTGTGCTACTCAGCACAACATTTTGCTTTCTGTTCATTGAGTATGATTCAAACCAGCTGTGTGTATAGCCTTCAATTCCAAGAAACCTAGGGGACTGATGACCATAGATGTTAAGTCCCATAGTGCTCAGAGCCATCTAAGAAACCTGAGTTTTCTAAGTGTGTGACATGATCCACACAGTAAAATGTCTTGGAGAGATCACAGAAAATACCAACTGCCATAATTTATTATTTAGGGCTTGTACTATTTGTTGGGTAAATGTGTAGATAGCAATCTCAGTCAAGTAACCCTTCTGGAATTCAACTGTGACATGCTGAGTAGATTATTTTCACTTAAATGTGAGACTACTCTTCAATACATAACTTTTTTGAATATTTTAGAAAATGAAGTCAGCAATTAGATTGGTCTATAATTATTTAAGTCACTCTTGTCGCCTTTCTTATGAAGAGGTTCGACAATTGTGTATTTCAATCTGTCTGGAATAATTCCTTGTGCCAGCGAAGCATTACATATATTGCTAAGGACTCCACTTATTAAATTGAACAACACTTCAAAATTCTGTTAGAGGCTCCATCACACCACATGAGCTCTTGTTTTTCAGTATATTTATAATTCCCTTAATTTCAGTGGGTGATGTTGGTGCTATTTCTAAAGGCCTAAAGTCCTGGGGAATGACATTTTTAACATATTTTTTTGCTTCTTCAGCTGAACTCTTTAACCATATTTTTGCTGCTACATTCAGAAAGTGATTGTTAAAAATATTTGCAACTTGTGAATTATCACTCACAACATCATCATTTAGCTTTATTTCTATGGTATGCTGTGCACTGTCAGGCCGCCCCATCTCCCACTTGAGAATATTCCATATAGTTTAAATCTTATTATCCACATTATTAATTACTGTCAGAACACACCAGCTTGTTGACGTCTTAATGATTTTCCTTAGAATATTACAGTATCTTTTGTAGTAAGCAAGTAACGTCAGATCCTGACTTATTCTGGCCTGTCCATATATTTCCCTCTTCCTCTTACACGATATCTTAATTCCCGTAGTAATCCATGGCTTACTTGACTTTGTAATGGCTTTTTAACATCAGTCACTCCATCTGACCAACTGGCAAGCAAACTTATAAAAATTATTTTAGAGTAAAACAGTCTTGGTAGCAAAAATGTTGCTTTAATTGCGTGTTTTTTCAGTATAGGGCATCATCAGATAATTTGGACTGAGAGACATTCATAGGACTATTGCGCTGTGAAGTAAGCATATTTTCCAGATTAAGCCTTGTGCCTCCGATACAGTCATGATGGCTCTTAATGCTCAATTGTATATGTGCTCAATGTCTACTACTGTGATAGGTCATTCTGAGTGCCCATTTGCTGCACCACTGCACCTGCCGTCATGGCTGTATCAGAAATGAATGCCCCAGTTAGCTTGATCTGGATGTAAGCTTATTACACTTCATAATAGTTATATTAATGTCCTCAATCCGTGACAGGCTGATAATGCCCTGCAGAGGCAAAACGCTTCATTAAAGCAATATTTTTGCATCCAAGTCTGTTATATGCTAAAAGAATTGTTTCTGTTGTTTTAGACATGTCCAGAAGAACAGACAGCATATATATATATATATATAAATTAGTGTGAGGCTGCAAGAAATGATTATGGTGGATGGGAGGTGTTTTGTAAGATGTGTGCGACAATTTCGGAATTTCGGTTGGCCAGGAAGCATGCTCAAATAGCCAAAGTTGTTCAGGTGACTGCTCGTGTAAAGTGGCAAATTCAGGATTGAGTCTCAGTCCAGAAAAAAATTTCTCTTGTCGCCATTGAACTCACTTCAATGCCCGACTGTGGCCAATTTCATAATTTCCGTTTCATTTCTTCATGTATATGTATCGCAGTGGCATCAAGAATGTCTCCTAAAGAACAGACATCACACACACAGTGTGTTAGGGTTTTAACTGTAGATATTGTGATCATTGCTACTTCAATTTGTACCCACTTCAGTGTCTTAATGTCTTTTTCGCTGCATCTCACAGTCTTCCCACAGACATGTTCCATAATTTACTATCTGATGTTTTTTGTGTGGTTGTTACTGCATTGCTAAGTGCACTATGCCTGTCAGTATAGACTAACCCTTTTGTGTCCACACTTCAGCAACTGACATGCCGCACAGGGTTAGAAAAGCATTAATCACTTGCTTGTGCCACATGTACTTCCAGGTACTAATTAACCTGAAAACGTAATACTCCTAGTAGCTATAATTCTTAGTCTGCAAATGAACTAAATACTTATGTATTGTTGTTCAGTATGCTGTTCTCACTAACGCCCCATATGGACAAAGTATTGTATAGCTCAGTAATGTTCAGCTGTGGCAGTCACAATTCAATCTGCAATGTCATTCTTTAATTTGTGTTATTGTTTTATGTAGTTAAGTATATACTCACAGGTTGTGTCAATGATAAATTTATGAATTATTTACTGAATATACAATGTATATAACTCATATTTTATAGAAAATTAACAGTTCCATTCCAGTTTCATTGTATTTCACATTCTGATACTGCTAATATTAACTAATAAAAATTTCTCCATTATGGTATCCATATCTTTCAACTGTTTTCTCTTGTGTGTGGCACAACAAGTTCCTTGTACTTCATTCCATGGATCCTCTAATAGGGGAAAAATAGAAAGTAGATATTCCAGTGCATTGCTGCTAACAAATGTGTAAACTGTGGCTCGTTTTGTACAAGCTGAAATAATTTTTGTGAAGGTGGGGCTCGTATTGAACAAGCAGCAGAGGAGTCTATCTGGAACTGTAGCTGACAGTGCAATATTTTAAACACTAATTCTAAGACTTGTCCTAAAATTCCACCTTCTTTTTCATTATGTTTGATTTCTATTGTTTTTCCTCTTCATTGTTGAAAAGTTGTGTATCAATGACATGGTTATTTTCAAGTGGAAGAGTTCATGTCTAAGTACATGCCAAAAATTTTAAGCATTCTATGGCATATATAAATATGTATCGTAAGTTTTGCATAATGTTAACAGTCAAATGCCAAAATGTTGTACTACAAAATGTATTATATGACACTGAGCAAAGCACAAGAAGAAATGATATATGATTTGGTAGTTTGTGATTTGCCAAATGATATAATATGTAAAAAATTACTCAATTTTAGTCAATCCAAATACAAGATGCAAACATTCTGATCAGATGGGGAAGAATGTTGATTAGAAATTAAATGTTTAATAAATAAAATGAAACAAGTAATTATACTGAATAGTAATTGTTGTTTTCTTCATAAATTACGGTGGTAAGAGTAGTTATGAAGGTAGTTCAAACAGATATTTCTAGATCTGCACAATGGCCAGCAATTTACTGACATGAATGTAGCTGTTTGCATAATGGATGCAATGCTTAAGAAAACTCAAGACATGTTCATGTTATTTGTCAGCCTAGATCAGCTTTTGACAAATTAAACAAGTGCTAGATATTTTAGATCCTCAGAAAAGTCACTATATGCTGTGGGAAAAGACAGATAGTATACAGTATGTGTGACAATGTAGAAGGAACAATAAGAATGGTAGACACTACCTGTGTGTTTGCTGTTGTGGGAATCTTAACTGATATGCAAGCTACGGGGCAGAATCATGGTGTTATGCAAATCACACCCAAGTGGGTGTATATTGAATCTGCACAAGGTGTGTGACGTAATCTTATAGTGGCCCTGATATAAATCCTATGTGGGGTGGCTAGTCTCTCATATTATTTATTCATTATGTTAACTGATCAATGTGTCCCTCCAAAAATCACGGTGGGAAAGAATTCTAGTGAGTGTGACTGTTTAACAGATAAATGCCACCCTAAAAATTACAATTATAATTACATTTATTTTTCTACAAATGGAACAGAAAATTGATCATGAATGTGTGCAAGGAACAATCATGTATATGAACATAAACCAATTTGTAAATAGTCCTCATCTGGCAGAGGTGTTAGCAAGAACCTAGTACAAATGACACAGAATGGAATCTAGTGTGCTTATCTACTACGAGAAGAGGGAACAAAGAGAACAGGTGAAATGTATAATGTCAATAAACAAGTGGGTAACAGGACTGCGATATCACCTAAGAAAGCAAAGTGGCTCTATGGATGCAATGGCTGAGAAATCTCAATTCAAATTTTGGGTGGCTGAAAAGTCAGGTAAAACCCTACAGGGTGAAGCTGCATATCTTGCAGTATGGTGCAAAGCGATGTGCTGGTGCCAGGTGCTACTTGTGGTCAGCTCTGCTGCATGGAGATGGCCCCGGCATGGAGACTGATTAGCACACAAATACAAAAAGACTAAGTATTTGTCCAGGTGGTCAGACAAGTGAAATTGCAAAAGAAATTACTGTGCAGCAAGGTCACCAAAGTATGTGACCAGTTCTTGAAGTGGCCAGGTACCAACGCCATCAAATTCTCTTCCTTCGTGTGCTCAGAGAGCAACTGCTACTCTGTGCCAGAACTTGGGCAGTCATCAACTATAAACAAAACTTTTCCATGTATGGCTTTTCAACAAATTCCAACCATAGTCCGTCAACCAAGGTGCCAATACCATTCCTTCCTACCAGTTCCTGGTGATGATTGCAAACTTGTGCTGACATAACAGTCAACGAGTGTATCACACCTTCTGCCAAGACTTTGCACAAGAAACTTTGATGAGGGTTGTGTATGGAATATGATAATTGGGATGCTGCATGTGGCACTGTTCTGTCACCTAACCTGTGCTCGACAACCGTTTCTCTGAAATGTCACAAACAATAGCACAGCACTCATGTTGAGCTTGCGCTTTCCTGCATGAGGCTTTTATGAAAAAAGTGCCCCCTGCCATTGCAAAAATTTAGTTCATAATCAGTTCAAATTGACCTAATGTCCTATCATTTTCATTCAATTGAAAAACGTGTAGAGAAAGAGTCAAACCCCAGACATACACGCCATAGAAGTTGAACAATGTAGCATAATAAAATGCATAATGGTGGAAAGCATCCTAGCACAAAGTCAATATAGTATGATGTACATAGGCATATAGATTATCACAAAAATGAATGTATTGTATGATAGAGTTGACATCTATAAGATTATATATTAATAAGAGCGAAAGTTATCATATTGGCAAAAAACATTGAATATCAGTATATTTCATGGAGAATATGCACAAAGAAAAGGCATTTAAACATACAATGAAAAAATGAATTGTGAACTAATTAGTGAAAGAAGTAGTAGAAAACATAACACAATAAAAATGTGTCATTAGAGTATGTACAAATAAGTACAAGTATATATGAGTTGGAATTGGGTTGTGTTTTAGCCATCACACCAGTCAAAAGCCTACCACATTGACTGTAACGTAAAGAAAGTTCCACACACCTATCTCAACACACAGCATTTGTCACACATAATGTCCTGAATGTAACATGGTTTGTACGGGTAAAAGGTGGGCAGGGTCAAGTTGAGGGCATGGCGAGAGATGGTGAGGAAATTGGAGATTGCATGCCGTCGAATGTAACTCGAACTGGATAGCATTCTGGAGCGCTGACAGCAAGACACTGCAGAACAGGTGGCTGACTACTGTGTTGACTGTTGTCATCTGCGCTACATGATGATGCGTTCATTCTCCCTGTGGCGTGGTATTAGCCTTGAGCATGAATTCAGTAGTGAGGTGTACCTTGGTTGGCTCTGCTGTGTGGGTGTTCGTTGCTTCAATTCAGTCCTCGTCCATGAGCCAGATGCCAGCAGGTGCATGGGTTGTGCTGTGCACCCTGTCCCCAGACCAGTGTGTCAATGGGTGAGTGAGGCACATCAGCTGCTACAGGAGGCTTACAATTAGGCGTGTCACATGTCTTGTCGACCCTTCTTGTCTGCCTTTCCTGGGGAGAAGAGTTGTCTCATAGTGCTGGCATGTGCCAGCCTTCCATGGTGGCCCGTGGCACTGTCGTGTCCTGTGTGACCTGTATCTGTGAATGGTCTTTTGCACCTGTCCACCATGCCTTCTCACTGAGAGTGAAAGTTTTTGGGGACAGGGATTATGTCACAGTGACTGCTCGCAGAATTAATCTGGTATTGTGCTGCTCATCAGTCGGCCGCTCAGGTAGTGTCTTCCTCCAGATCACCCTTCTGCCAACCGCTTGTGTACCTTGCCATGCGACATCCCTTCTCGAGCTTCATTTTCGATCACTGTACAACACTGATGCATTTTCAGAATGAGATTTTCACTCTGCAGCGGAGTGTGCGCTGATATGAAACTTCCTGGCAGATTAAAACTGTGTGCCCGACCGAGACTCGAACTCGGGACCTTTGCCTTTCGCGGGCAAGTGCTCTACTAACTGAGCTACCGAAGCACGACTCACGCCCGGTACTCACAGCTTTACTTCTGCCAGTACCTCGTCTCCTACCTTCCAAACTTTACAGAAGCTCTGCTGCGAACTGGCAGAAGTAAAGCTGTGAGTATCGGGCGTGAGTCGTGCTTCGGTAGCTCAGTTGGTAGAGCACTTGCCCGTGAAAGGCAAAGGTCCCGAGTTTGAGTCTCGGTCGGGCACACAGTTTTAATCTGCCAGGAAGTTTCTTACTGATGCATTTTGTTTTTGATGCATTGCCCACAACCCTTACAAATATGTTAAAACATTGTTGGACATAATTATGTATTTCAAGTTCATGAAAAAAAAGAATCAAGCATACTATAGCCTTCAAACAATGGAAAATCCAGGATGAAATGTGACAATACCAGAGAAGGAAAGTTGCTACTCACCATATAGCAGAGATGGTGAGTCGCAATAGGCACAACAAAAAGATTCATACAATTGTAGCTTTTGGCCATAAAGGCCTTTGTCAGCAGTAGACACACACACACACACACACACACACACACACACACACACACACACACACACACACATATGCAACTTGCACACACATCTGCACTCTCAGAGAGCTGAAACCACACTGCAAGTAGCAGCACCAGTGCACGATGGGAGTGGCGACTGGGTGGGTATAAGGAGGCGGCTGGGGCGGAGAGGGGGAGGGATAGTATGGTGGGAGTAGCGGACAGTGAAGTGTTGCAGTTTAGACGGAGGGCAGGAGAGAAGTTGTGGAGGGGGGGTGGGGGCAAGTAGCGGAAAGGAGAGAAATAAAAAGAAATTAAAAGACTGGGTGTGGCGGTAAAATGACAGCTGTGTAGTGCTGGAATGGGAACAGAGAGGGGGCTTGATGGGTGAGGACAGTGACTAATGAAGGTTGAGGCCAAGAGGGTTACGGAAATGTGGGATGTATTGCAGGGAAAGTTCCCACCTGCGCAATTCAGAAAAGCTGGTGTTGGTGGGAAGGATCCATATGGCACAGGCTGTAAAGCAGTCATTGAGATATGGAATATCATGTTTGGCAGCGTGTTCCGCAACAGGGTGGTCCACTTCTTTTTTGGCCACAGTTTGTCGGTGGCCATTCATATGGACAAACAGCTTGTTGGTTGTCATGCCTACATAGAATGCAGCACAGTGGTTGCAGCTTAGCTTGTAAATCACGTGACTGGTTCCACAGGTAGCCCTGCCTTTGATGGGATAGGTGATGTTAATGACCGGCCTGGAGTAGATGGTGGTAGGAGGATGTATGGGACAAGTATTGCATCTAGGTCTATTACAGGGGTATGAGCCATGAGGTAAGGGATTGGGAGCTGGGGTTGTGTAAGGAAGGACGAGTATATTGTGTAGGTTGGGTGGATGGCAGAATACCACTGTAGGAGGGGTGGGAAGGATAGTGGACAGGAAATTTCTCATTTCAGGGCATGACGAGAGGTAATAAAAACCCTGACGGAGAATGTAATTCAGTTGCTCTAGTCCCGGATGATACTGAGTTACGAGGGGAATGCTCCTCTGCGGCCAGACTGTAGGATTTTGGAAAGTGGTGGGAAACTGGAAAGATAAGTCATGGGAGATTTGTTTTTGTACAAGGATGGGAGGGTAACTAGGGTCAGTGAAGGCTTCAGTGAGGCCCTCGGTATATTTTGAGAGGGACTGCTCGTCACCGCAGATGCGACAACCACGGGTGGCTAGGCTGTATGGAAGGGACTTCTTGGTATGGAATGGGTGGCAGCTGTCGAAGTGGAGGTATTGCTGGTGGTTAGTAGGTTTGATGTGGACGGAGGTACTGATGTAGACATCTCTGAGGTGAGGGTCAACATCTAGGAAGGTGGCTTGTTGGGTTGAGTAGGACCAGGTGAAGCAAGTGGGAAAGAAGTTGTTGAGGTTCTGGAGGAATGTGAATAAGGCATCCCGAACTTCAATCCAGATAGCAAAGATGTCATCAATGAATTTGGACCAGGTGAGGGGTTTAGGATTCGGGGTTTTTAGGGAGGATTCCTCTTGATGGCCTATGAATAGGTTAGCATAGGGTGGTGCCATGCGGGTGCCCATAGCCATACCACAGATTTGTTTGTAGGTAATGCCTTCAAAGGAGAAGTAATTGTGGGTGAGGATATAGTTGGTCATGGAGACTAGGAAGGAGGTTGTTGGTCTGGAATACATAGGGCATCTGGAAAGGTAGTTTTTGATAGCAGTAAGGCCATGGGCATTAGGAATGTTAGTGTACAGGGAGGTGGCATCAACAGTGACGAGCAGGGCACCGTGTGGTAAAGGGACAGGAACAGTGGAAACACCTTTTGCCACCAGCCTGACCAATCAGACTGAACAAAAGACCAATATTGAACCTTGCCTAACTCAGTTCACTCCTCTATCCAACCGCGATCCACCCCACTGTCTCCATACCACCCCCTGTTAACTTTCCAGAATTTCTTAACCTCGAACCTTGCCTCACCATCATTCCCCAAATCCCTCAACATGCAAACTAACCTTACATCCGCAGAAAGAACCGCAGTCCACCATCTAAAACCTGATCCTGACCTTATAATCCTACCTGCAGACAAAGGCACCACCACCGTTGTTTTGAACCGCAAGGATTATGTGGCAGAATGACTCCGTCAGCTGTCAGGTACTTCCACCTACAAACCATGCCACAGTGATCCCATTCCAGTAATCCAGCAGGATCTCGAGTCACTACTCAAATCCTTAGGCCCATCCCAGAACCTCTCGCCAGAGTCCATCTCTCTACTTACCCCTACCACTCCCCGTACTCCCTCCTTCTGCATGCTTCCTAAAGTCCATAAACCCAACTACTCAGGATGCCCCATTGTGGCCGGTTACTGTGTCCCCACTGAGAAAATCTCTGCTCTCGTAGACCAACACCTTTAACCTATTACCTGGAACCTATCCTCCCATATAAAAGATACCAACCATTTCCTCGACCGACTCTCTGCAGTTCCTGTCCCTTTACCACACGGTGCCCTGCTCGTCACTATTGATGTCACCTCCCTGTCTGTACATTCACACAAGTTCATACAAAAATGCATCTATATTTACTATTCAACTATCCACAATTGTAAAACTATAACTGTAATTTGTAACAACCTAGCAAACCATATATTTGAATGAATTCCATTTTTGTAACTTTATAGAAGCACCAGTGATGGTAGCCGTGGGAGAAGCAGTGTTTTAACAGATTTTATTGTTTCAAGACTGTGTTAGATAATGATGTAAAATTGTAATTTATGCATTAAGGTTAATTTGTCTACTGTGCATAAATCATTTCTTAGTTGCTATATCAAAAATTGCCTGACATTGTAAAGAAAAGAATCACAAGGAACATTTTTAAAGAAGGAGCTGTAAAATTAACAAAGTTACACCACACTTTATACAATGACAGACACCTACTTAAGTATTAAAGTGTGCTAATTCAACCTTTTAACATTTCAAGCCTGTATATCAAAGCAGCATTGAATAATGTGGAAGATTCAGAGGTGGGATCAAAATCAAGACTGAAAGGCTATTAATGATGGGATTTATTGAGGACAGTGCTGTCCTCAGTGGAAGTGAGGAGGAATAACAGGACCTGTCAACTGGGATGTAGAGTATACTGAGTACAGGATATGGACTGAAGGCAAACCATAGAAGAAAAAAAAAAAAAAAAATACTGAGGATCAGGTTACCTTCCATTCGGAAACTGGGTGCACTCAGCGACTGTTATGTGACTTATAAATTATAGAGTGCAGCAATCAGTAATCCTTTTTTAGATTTTATTACGCAAATCCAGATTTCGGCTAGTAGCAAGCATTTCTCAATGCACTATTTTCTGTTGTCAATGCATGTAAGTCCCTGTTGTTCGGGCATCAGTCACAGTTATTTGAATATTGAGGAGTGACAGAAATGAGATTAGTGATGCACTTGGTACCAAAACTGATGACTGCCTGGTAGACAGTGTGACTGAATCTTGCTACTTTGGAAGCAAAGTAACACATGCTTAAGGAATCAAGAAAGATGTAACAAGCAGTCTAGCACAGAAAAAGAGGGCATTACTCACCAAAAGAATCCTACTAGTGTCAACTGGCTTAATTTCAGGAAGAAATTTTACAGATTGTGTGTCTTGAGTAAATCACTGTATTTATTGAATCATGGACTAAAAAATCAAAAAAGAAGAGATGACACAAAACAAAGTGCCTGAAATGTGGTGTATATAAGGCTGCTGAAAATTTTGTGGACTGATAAGAAATGGTGAAATACTCTGCAGGATTGTTGAGGACAGGAATGAATGAAAAACAATTACTGTAGGAAGTGATCATTAAGACAGCAAGGAATAACTTCCACGATACCAGAGGGAGCCATACAGAGCAACAGTTGTGGAGGAAGATAGAGATTAGAATACATACAACAACTGAGGAGGTTGGGTGTAGGTGCTGTTCTGAGATGAACAGGTTGCATCAAACCAATCAGAAGGTGCCTGTGAAAAAGTGTTCCTTTTTTCAGTTCGAACTGTAATTTTATTATGATTAATGATTATCATCTATTCACGATCAAGCCTGAAGCATGTTCGTTTTTTATGAGTCACTCCACACTTGCAAAGTCAATGTACATGGCTTTTCCCACACGACCTGTATATTTTCACATTACCAATCTTCTTTCAACCACCATTTTACACAATGAAGCCATTCTGACTAATCAAATGAGACAGCTCATGGCATTGGCTTTGCATTTAGTTATTTCCATATGTTGTTATCTAGGAATAAAGTAAGAGATGACATCCTTTGATATTCAATAGAAATCTTCTTTGAGCTGTAGGAACACTGTTCTCAATAGCTTTGCAAATGGTCCAAGTTTCAGCACCTTACAGTAGTGCTAGATCAGTTCTTCTTCTTCTTCATATTATTATTATTATTATTATTATTATTATTACATGCTGTTAACCACTGTTTCAGGTGCTCACACAAGAATTGGTGTTTGCAAGTAGTGCCAGTGAACCAGAAAGGTACTGTAGAGTCTTTTTGTATCTATTCATTTTCATTTTGTGCTTGGGTGGTTCTGCAGCTTCATACAGTAGAAAACAAGACTATACACATATACACAGAATACTGAATGCTGCTGCTTGGTGCCTGTACCATTTACACAATTGATCTACTGCAACACAGCAACAGAGCAACAGTTGTGGAGGAAGATAGAGATTAGAATACATACAACAACTGAGGAGGTTGGGTGTAGGTGCTGTTCTGAGATGAACAGGGGAATCGCGTATCTGTTGGAAATCACAGTGATTGAGAAGTCACAGATATCACAATAACAACTTCACAAAATCTAACTGCGATTGCAGTCACAGTTAGCAGTCGGAAGTAGCATTTCACATTCAACGCCGTGAGTCTTTGTTGACACATCTCCATTCGTCCCTCCATTCATGCCTGTCGCGACACCACTGGAGGCGGGCTGCACGATGTTGGGGCGTGAACGGAAGACGGCCTAACGGTGTGCGGGACCGTAGCCCATCTTCATGGAGACGGTTGCGAATGGTCCTCGCCGATACCCCAGGAGCAACAGTGTCCCTAATTTGCTGGGAAGTGGCGGTGCGGTCCCCTACGGCACTGCGTAGGATCCTACGGTCTTGGCGTGCATCCGTGCGTCGCTGCGGTCCGGTCCCAGGTCGACGGGCACGTGCACCTTCCGCCGACCACTGGCGACAACATCGATGTACTGTGGAGACCTCACGCCCCACGTGTTGAGCAATTCGGCGGTACGTCCACCCGGCCTCCCGCATGCCCACTATACGCCCTCGCTCAAAGTCCGTCAACTGCACATACGGTTCACGTCCACGCTGTCGCGGCATGCTACCAGTGTTAAAGACTGCGATGGAGCTCCGTATGCCACGGCAAACTGGCTGACACTGAAGGCGGCGGTGCACAAATGCTGCGCAGCTAGCGCCATTCGACGGCCAACACCGCGGTTCCTGGTGTGTCCGCTGTGCCGTGCGTGTGATCATTGCTTGTACAGCCCTCTCGCAGTGTCCGGAGCAAGTATGGTGGGTCTGACACACCGGTGTCAATGTGTTCTTTTTTCCATTTCCAGGAGTGTATGTAGATACATAGCAAACACGGATTCAGAAAATATTATTCTTGTGCAACACAGCTAGTTCTTTATTCCCGTGAAGTAATGAGTGCTGTCGACAAGGGATCTCAGATCGATTCCATAGATTTCCAGGAGGCTTTTGATGCCCTTCCTCACAAGCGACTATTAATCAAATTGCATGCATATGGAGTATCGTCTCAGTTGTGTGACTGGATTCGTGATTTCCTCTCAGAGGGGTCACATTTCGTAGTGATAGGCGGTAAATCATCGAGTAGAAGTGATATCTGGCATTCCGCAAGGTAGTGTCATAGGCCCCCTGCTGTTCCTGATTTACATAAATGATCTACGTGATAATCTGAGCAGTCTTCTTAGATCGTTTGCAGATGACGGTGTAATTTACCGCCTAGTAAAATCATCAGACGATCAATTCCAGTTACAAAATGATCTAGAGAGAATTTCTGTATGGTGCAATTGGCACTAAACAAAGAAAAGTGCGAGGTCATCCACATGGGTACTAAAAGAAATCCGATAAATTTTGGGTATACGATAAATCGCACAAATCTAAGGGTTGTCAATCTGACTAAAGACCTAGGAATTACAATTACGAGCAACTTAAATTGGAAAGACCACATAGATTATATCGTGGGGAAGGCGAAACAAAGACTGCACTTTAGTGGTGGGCGGGAAATCGCGTATCTGTTGGAAATCACAGTGATTGAGAAGTCACAGATATCACAATAACAACTTCACAAAATCTAACTGCGATTGCAGTCACAGTTAGCAGTCGGAAGTAGCATTTCACATTCAACGCCGTGAGGCTTTGTTGACAGAGCACTTAGAAAATGCGACAAACCCACTAAAGAGACAGCCTACATTACACTTGTCCGTCCTCTGCTGGAATATTGCTGCACGGTATGGGATCCTCACTAGGTAGGATTGACGGAGGACATAGAAAAAGTGCAAAGAAAGGCAGCTCGCTCCATGTTATCGCGCAATAGGGGTGAGAGTGTCACTGACATGATACGCGAGTTGGGGTGGCAGTCACTGAAACAAAGGCGGTTTTCTTTGCTGCGAGATCTATTTACTAAATTTCAGTCGCCAACTTTCTCTTCCGAATGCGAAAATATTTTGTTGACACCCACCCACCTACGTAGGGAGAAATGATCATCATAATAAAATAAGGGAACGGAAATATTTAGGTGTTCCTTTTTCCCACTCGCCATTGGAGAGTGGAATGGTAGAGAAGAAGTACGAAAATGGTTCGATGAACTCTCTGCCAGGCACTTAACGTGTGAATTGCAGAGTAAGCATGTAGATGTAGAACTTACCACTTTGCTGTCTCTGAATATGACTTTGGATAGCTTTAACTCCTTCATTCTTCTTATTGTTTTCTTCTGCTATCTTCAATTTGATGCATGTGCTTTGAAATTCGTCGTTATACTAGTTTATGGCAGTGGTTTGCAGTTCATGGCAGCCCATAAAAACTATAAAACTATAAACCAAGTCTTTTACAGTGGTATCTTTACTATGCTGTTACATTGTTAGTCACGTACAATGATGGGTACAGCTCCCATGCAAATGTGGGTATTGCAGTAGCGTTGAACAGTCATAGTGCTGTAATAGGGGACGTAGAAAATGCTTTGATGTTGGTTCCAATTGCTAGTATTACAAATATCGCGACAAAAATATGTTTTATAAATACACATTCATATTAAAAGAAAAGAAAATTTCTCTGACTTCCTAATTTCCTGCTAAAATACGGCAGTTGCATGACCTTGCTATGATGTCACAAATCAGTAAGTTATCTGTCAAATGTTATGGATCTTAAGACATCTTGTACATTTCCAGAATGTCTTGTTAATGAATAATGTTTCGGTAACTGAAAATAGTTTTCCCCAATTTCAAGAGCTCCAGGACCCGCATCTGGTGAAAGCAAGTACAAATTTTTGTTGGTCTCGGTCGGGAGAAATAGGCTTCCCACAATACCAAACTCATTTCAAACTGCCACAATTCCATTAAACATTCTGTTAAAAGTATTCAAAATTTGTCAGACCAGGCCACCATTGATTACTGATGTGATGGAGCACAAGTTTGAGAGGTGACTGCTGACTTAATGAAGAAGTCAGTCGAATAAGCCCATACACAATACACTGCTCTGAAAAACTTAAGGACGTGATGGTACCATAATATATTTACTATTTGGTGGAAACGAACGATAGTGCGAGAGCATGTTGCTAGAGGTCTTTCAGTTCTGCACAGAAAGCTTGAAATCATATGCCATGATGTCAGCATGACTATAGCGCCAACATGAGGCAGTTTAAGGAACAGGAAAAAGATAGTGTGTATCAATCAATGATCAGTTACAGTGCACTATGGTGGTGTTCTTCATTACAATATACCCCAAGAAGAACGTTTGGTTGATATCAAATGGGGAAGAATCATTGGGAAACTGGAAGAAGGAAGAAGTGTGACGAATGTAGCCCTAGAGTTTGGTATTGCTGACAGCATTTTTTCATATGTGCAAGGAACCTTGCAAACCACAGGTACTGCTGTCCGAAGGAATGGAGGTGATCAGCCATAGTCGACTATAGCAGCAGATGACCACTACATTGTGCAATAGGCAAGATGGGATGCGCATTAAATAGTGGGTGCAATTGCAACCATTTTAACTAGACTTTAAGGTACGTAGTCTCAAGCTTCACAGTGGCACAGGGAGTGAATGGGGGTGGCCTCTTCGGCCATCGACCAGTACACTGTGTTCAGTTGACAACTGCAGTTCAGCCACACTGTTTGCGATAGTGCCAAGAGTGTAGTGACTGGACCATGGAGCAATGGTGTCATGTGCTCTTCTGGTATGAGAGCTGATTCAGTCATCTGAGTAGAGATTCTGAATGTACCCCCATACAGCGAGAGGTGGGAATATGTTATGCCCTCAATAACATTGTCGAACATGGTTGTTTTGGTTGGTTGGGGTTGTTTGGGGGAGGAGACCAAACAGCGAGGTCATCAGTCTCAGCGGATTACGGAAGCATGGGGAAGGAAGTCGGCTGTGCCCTTTCAAAGGAACCATCCCGGCATTTACATGGAGCGATTTAGGGAACTCACAGAAAATCTAAATCAGGATGGCCGGATGCGGGATTGAACCGCCGTCCTGCCGAATCTGAGTCCAGTGTGCTAACCACTGCGCCACCGAACTCGGTTTGTTTTGGTGGTCAGGGTGTTATATTGTTGGGGTATACGGGTATACGGACCTCCAAATCTTTAGTACTCCTTCTCCATTTATATCTTTTCAGGGGTGCGTTCAACCGTGACTTCATTTTTGTGGATAACAGTGTACGGCTGCATCAAACAGTAGCAGCTCTTGGACTGAGAAGATATTGAGGGACTGGACTGGTCTGCCTATTCCTCCAATTTAAATCGCATTGATCACTGTAAGATGCATTGGGGAGACACATTGTAGCGTGTCCACATATACCAACGACCATCCAGCAGTTGTCAAGCACTCTGGTGGAGGAACAGAATGCTCTACCACAAGAAATCCATACCAACCTTGTGACCACGATGGAGGATGTTGCCGAGTGTGCCTTACCATCCGTGGTGTCACACAGCCTATTAAGAACCGTGCCCCACCTTTCGTATTGTCCAGGGGGCAGGGGACCATCATAAACTGCGGTGACTTTAATGTAATTATTGTCATTGGACTAAAGTGTAATTTCTGTTCTTCTCATTGCGTATTTCTTTCAGTTACCTTTTGTATTTAAAGTAGCAGCTCTTTCTGTGTACAGTCCAAGTTTTATGGAGCTATGTTACTTGGAAGTGACACATCAAGCGAAGGTTACTTTCGTCCATAGGTTGTGTGCACCGGTGTAATTATGTCTCTATTTTTTGCGATTCTGAGGTCTGCAGCACAATATTAAAAGAAATACTTTTTTATATTTGTTGATTTTGTGGTGTGGTTTCCTACGCTGCAGCCTAGATCGCCTGCTTGAAACATGGCCCCGACAAGGGCGCATTAGACCTGGTACCACTGGTGCTGAGATATCCTTGTCCTCCCCATTCTTCAAAAATGGTTCAAATGGCTCTGAGCACTATGGCCCCCATTCTTCCTCACTACTTCTAAGGTCTGCTCCGTGATGATTTAGCTTCTTGCAGCACCTACAACACTCAAAATACGAATGACATTTACTAGAAAGGTTGATATGTTCATGCGACATTCCAGCCATTTGTTACATAATGCAGAATAGCATTAATCGAACTACAAGTTGCGGCGGGGCGGGTTGGTCTCACACTATCCATTAAATAATCAGTCCACTTACGTAGATAGGTTTCATGTTGTCGGCCCCGTCACTTTGCGATGGACAAAAGCAGCGTTGACGAAAATTCGACTACATACCTACCACGCAAAGGCCACAAACTCCAGCCCATGGTCAGCAGCTGAAAGTCAAACTATCCGGCGTTCGGAATTCTTGCACGATTCGTTTTAAAAAGTCTAAAATTTCCTGTAAGTTGGTTTATTGTCTTTAAAACACAGAAAATGGCTATCAGGTCCGTATTTAATATCTCGAAGTCAATTTTGTAATATTACTGACCGTCTCAGTTGCAAGTTCACACACGAAAGCAGCAAGATGATATTTAGTCGGAAACGATATTTTGAACATCCTAAACAGTCACTGACCCACGACTACTTGTAAATTAACACATTCAGTCGTTCAGTTGGCTTCTTGTAAAGAAGAACTCGCCACAATGTCTCATAATCTGCACGAAACACGCCACGCGGAGTCTGTGTACGACATGAAATGCTGTAGCGTATGTGTAACGTGTTGCACGCAGCGTTACTCAAGTACAAGGCCCGCTTGGCCCTGTCGCCAGCGACAGCTGTGCCAGCGTCAGAACCAAAATCTGCCCTACTTCCGGCTGCACGATAAGCTACGCTTTCAATGCAAGATGACTTCTCGTAACAATTTGCTACGGTACACAGTGTCCACTAATTCGTCGGACTTAACATTTTTTGACCTTTTTAACTGTCTAACGCCTCACCAACTATCTATCCACAGTAATGATGCACAATCAGACCAAAGTAAAATTTCACCTCTGCATTTTTCTTTAATTTTTATAACTATAGTGGACTCACTCGTCTACAACTCATGTTAATGCATATATGCTTACAGTTGCGCTAGCCCCCTGAAATTTTGCTGTACCTGTATAATGTCTAAATTACCGGTAGGGGTAGGTGTTCTTGGTACTGGAATCAATGACTGTGACATTGTGGGGCAAAACAAAGCAATAACTAAATATCTGATCTGTATCTAACTTAAATTGTTTATGAATCAGAGATGAGCTTCATATAACAGTTGCTACTGGGACTATTGTTTAACTGGTTAACTTATCATGGTTGAAATTCAGCTCTCGGATGATACACATCTACAAAGTGGCAAATTAAGTGTTCAACGTTCGCTGTCATTTCCTCGTAGTATACTTGTAGAGGTGTAAGTTCGCATTTTGTAACTGCAAATTCTGGTAGTCTGTAGCGCAATTTTCATTTCTTCTGAACAGCCTGCTACATAGCTCATTGGGGCATCAGCGTCCATTGGTGACACATCAGGAGGGTAGCAAGTTGCATACCTAGGATTTGTCTACTTTTATAGTTTACTTCTTGAGTTAGTCCAGCTAGGATGGGTAACATGTGTGCACACAGGAGGAATTGGCCGCAGTTTGTGAACAGCGAAATCTATTTTTGGCTATGTTCAGTCTCCTGGTTGCTGCCTCGGGGTGTAACACTGTCGGAGAATCTGGCGCGTTGCACGGGACACCTCAGGTTTTGCTTGCTTTTCTCACGCGCTCTTCTACCGAGGCACCTCCTAGTCTACCTGACACAATGGATCCACCCTCACAGCAGAGTGAGTGGCAGGTGGTAATGCATTCGCGCCACTCGAGGCGGAGGGCCAGTGTGGAGGTAGGTTGTCTGGCCTTGCCCGAATATCCGGTGAGTAGATACATGGCCACTCGCACAGTAGGGTCCAAGGAGGCACACGGGGAAGGGATTAACTAGTTATCGGGAGTTCCAACGTTAGGCGCGTTATAGGCAGAGAGCGTTCAGGGCTGGAAAGAAAGCTAATGTACAGTCGGTATGTCTGGTGTGGGGGGGGGGGGGGGGGGGCTCATCCCGAGGTGTAGAGGTGGGCTTGCCTGCGGCTATCGAGCATGCAGGGTGCAGTTCGTCTACAAGCTGTGACTCACGTCGGCACCAACGACGTCTTCTGCATGAGTCCTGAGCCCAACCTGAGTTCATACAGGCAGCTGGCGGAAGTGATGAAAGCTACTGGCCTCATGCATGGGTTGCAAGCAGAGCTTGCAATTCGCACCATCGTTCCCAGCGTTTGGAGCCGAGTGGAGGGTCCCAACCGAAGGGTTTGTTGACTATGTGATGATCTTGGCTGCAGATTCCTAAACCTGCGTTATCGACTGGGGATTTGTAGGACTCTCCTCGATAGGCCAGGGGTGCACTACACAAAGGAAGCAGCTACTAGGGTGGCAGATTACTTATGGAGTGCACGTGAGGGTTTTTTTTTTTTTTTTAGGCTAGACGGTAGTTTGAGGTTCTCTGATGAGCATTCGCCGGTCGATACACAGCAAGAGAAATCAGAACGCGTTCAGAGTAAATACACTTGGACGTCAAAATTTCATCAGTGCATTGTCGAAGTGTTCGTAAAAAATTTCTCGAATTTATTACCCTCCAGGAAAGTTTTCTCGCTCAAATTATTTTCGGGACCGAGTGCTGGCTGAAACCCGAAATGGAAAGCTCTGAGGTATTTAGCGAGTCATGGAGTGTATATCGGGAATACAGATTAGAGGCCATAGGAGGGGGAGTGTTCATTGTAGTTGATTAAAATATTGTCTCTAGCGAGGTCGTAGTTGAGTGTGACAGTGAAGTTATCTGGTCGCGTATAACAGGTCTAGGTGAAAACAAGTTAATTGAAACTGTGTGCCCGACCGAGACTCGAACTCGGGACCTTTGCCTTTCGCGGGCAAGTGCTCTACCATCTGAGCTACCGAAGCACGACTCACGCCCGGTACTCACAGCTTTACTTCTGCCAGTATCTCGTCTCCTACATTCCAAACTTTACAGAAGCTCTCCTGCGAACCATGCAGGACTAGCACTCCTGAAAGAAAGGATATTGTGGTTCGCAGGAGAGCTTCTGTAAAGTTTGGAATGTAGGAGACGAGATACTGGCAGAAGTAAAGCTGTGAGTACCGGGCGTGAGTCGTGCTTCGGTAGCTCAGATGGTAGAGCACTTGCCCGCGAAAGGCAAAGGTCCCGAGTTCGAGTCTCGGTCGGGCACACAGTTTTAATCTGCCAGGAAGTTTCATATCAGCGCACACTCCGCTGCAGAGTGAAAATCTCATTCTGGAAACGTCCCCCAGGCTGTGGCTAAGCCATGTCTCCACAATATCCTTTCTTTCAGGAGTGCTAGTTCTGCATGGTTCGCAGGAGAGCTTCTGTAAAGTTTGGAATGTAGGAGACGAGATACTGGCAGAAGTAAAGCTGTGAGTACCGGGCGTGAGTCGTGCTTCGGTAGCTCAGATGGTAGAGCACTTGCCCGCGAAAGGCAAAGGTCCCGAGTTCGAGTCTCGGTCGGGCACACAGTTTTAATCTGCCAGGAAGTTTCATATCAGCGCACACTCCGCTGCAGAGTGAAAATCTCATTCTGGAACAAGTTAATTGTTGGATATTTTTACCGGCCTCTCGATTCTGCTGTGACAGCTCTAGAGTCATTCAATTACTGTCTATGGTCAGTAGCGCGTAAATGCCGAGATCATGCATTACTACTCGGAGGCGACTTTAAACTACCGAATGTAGACTGGGATATCTATGGATTCTTTGCATGGGGTATAGACGGACAGTGATGTGAAGTACTTTTGAATACGTTTTCTGAAAACTATCTTGAGCAGCTGGTTTGACAGCCCACACGCAATGGAAATACCTTAGACCCTGTAGCTACAGTACAGTACAGTACAGAAACGGCGTTAGAGATCGTGATGTCACTGTAGCAACTGTGTTTACGAAAGTTAGTACATCAGTTAAGAAGGGTAGTTGAGTGTTTCTGCTAGAAAGAGCATATAAGCAGTTATCATCTCACTTAGACAGTGAACTTAGTAGGTCCACTAAGATGGACGTAGAAAAACTATTGGCAAAGTTGTAGCAGATCGTGGTCCGGAGAATTATGTGCCTGATAAGTGGATTAAGGGCGAAAAAGACCCATCATGATTTATTAACGACAATCGGAAACTGCCGAGGAAGCAGAGGCTGTTGCATTCTCGGTTCAAAAGAGAGCGCAAATGACGACAAGCAAAGGTTGGTAGAGACCCGTGTGTCTCTGAAAAGATCTATGCGCGAAGCATATAACTACCACCACTGTGATACCGTAGCAAAAGGTCTGGCAAAGAACTCGAGAAAATTCTGGTCCTACGTAAAATCGTTAAATGGGTCTAAGGCTTCCATCCAGCCACTTGTTGACCAGAGTAGTGTGGCAGTTGAAAATAGAAAAACGAAAGCCGAAGTTTAAAATTTCAAGTTCAAGAAAACGTTCACGCAGTAGAATCGTACACACATACCGCCATTTGACCATCTAACAGACTCCCGTGGGGACGACGTAGTAATAAGCAGCCCTGGCGTAGTGAAACAATTGAAGTAGTTGAAAACAAATAAGTAACCACGCCCAGATAGAATCCAAATTCGGTTTTTCAAAGAGTACTCTACGGCATTATCCCCTTACTGAGCTTGCATTTGTCGCAAATCTCTCGCCCAGCGCTAAGTCCCAAGCTACTGGAATACCGCGCAGGTGACTCCTGTGTGTAAGAAGGGCAAAAGAACGGACCCGCAAAATTACAGACCAATATTTCTAACATCTGTTTGCTGCAGTAACCAAGAAGCTAATGTCCACGAATCAACATGATTCTAGAAAACATCGCTCGTGCGAAACTCAGCTTGCCCTTTTCTCACATGATATACCGCAAACTACGGTGAAGGACAACAGGCAGATTCCATATTTCTAGATTTTCGAAAAGCATTCGACACGGTACCCCGCTGCAGACCGTTAATGAAGGTACCTGCGTAAGGAATAAGCTCCCAGATATGTTATAGCTCGCAGACTTCTTAAGTACTGGAACCCTGTATGTTGTCGTCGACGGCGTGTTCTTCGGAGACTGGGCTAACTTCAGGAGTGCCACAGGAAAGTGTGATGAGACCGCTATTACTCTGTATATACGAGGGCTATTCCGAAAGTAAGGTCCGATCGGTCACGAAATGGAAACGACTATGAAAATCCGATAAAGCTTTGCACAGATGTGTTGGGTAGTGTCTCTAGTATAACCCCAGTTAGCATCACGTCGCTCTTCTCATTTCTGAGCTCGCAGTGAGTGCGTAAAGATGTCTAGAAAATAGTGTCTGCCGCCAAGTACGGGGGCCTGGTGAGAAATTTCCCCTGAAGCTATGCAGCTAACATTACATAACTGTCGTGCTGTTTCGTCTTCAAGACAATTCTCAGCCGCATTCTGCAGGGGCAATGAAGATGCTCCTGCATCGTTTTCAAATGGAAATGTGAGATTACCCACAATACAGCCCGTAATTGTCTCCCTCTGAGTTTCAGCGCAGGTCACATGAACCGCTGGGTATGAAGACAACATTTCGGCACAAGACAACGAGCCGTAGGCCAGCGTAGAGAATTGGCGGAGAGCACTGGCGGCTGCCTTCTATAGCGAGGGTATGGGAAAGTTGGTACAACGCTCCGATACACGTCTAAGTCGGGTCGGCGACTATGGGCTGCAAGGTGTATCTAACTGTTGCAAATAAAACATTTTTGATATTTACCGTGGTTTCCATTTCGCGACCTATCGGACCTTACTTTCGGAATAGCCCTCGTACATAAATGATTTGGCGGACAGGGTGGGCAGCAGTCTGCGGTTGTTTGCTGATGATACTATGGTGTACGGTAAGGCGCCGAAATTGAATGACTTTAGGAGGGTACAAGATGATTTAGACAAAATTTCTAGTTGGTGTGATGAATTGCAGCTAGCTCTGAATGTAGAAAAATGTAAGTTAATGCGGATGAGTAGGAAAAGAAAACCCTTGATGTATGGATTCAGCATTAGTAGTGTCCTGCTTGACACAATCACATCGTTTAAATATCTGGACGTAACGTTGCAGATCGATATGAAATGGAACGAGCATGTTAGGGTTGTGGCAGGAAAAGTGGATGGTCGACTTCGGTTTATTGGGAGAATTCTTGAGAAGTGTTGTTCATCTTAACGGAAACCGCGTGTAGGACGCTAGTGCGACCTATTCTTGAGTGCTGCTCGAGTGTTTGGGATCAGTACGATGTCAGATCAAAGGAAAACATCGAAACAATTCAGAGGCGGGCTGCTAGATTTGTTACTGAGAGGTTAGAACGACACACAAGTGTTACGGAGATGCTTCGGAAACTCAAATGTGAATCCCGGGAGGGAAGGTGACATTCTGTTCGAGGAACACTATTGAGAAGATTTAGAAAAAGGCATTAGAAGGTGACTGCAGAACGATTCTGTTGCCTACAACATACACTTCGCGTAAGGACCGCGAAGATAAGATTCGAGAAATTAGGTCTCATTCGGAGGCAGACTGACAGTCGTTTTTCCCTCGTTCTGTTTGCGAGTGAAACAGTAAAGGAAATGACTGGTAGTGGTATGGGCTACCCTCAGCCACCTGCCATAAGGTGGACTGCGGAGTATCGATGTAGACTCACAGTTGTGTAGGTTATGCTGACTTTTAAAACATATTGTTTGACTGCTCCTGTCTCACAGCTAAATAATTTCTGTGGTGATTCATCCTTGTGTGGTGATCTGAACCACAAGAAAGTTTGTTTGACATCTTCTCAGTATAAAAAACTGTGCTTCGGTTATTTTCTATAGCACAACAGTTATTGTTGCCTGACCACAGTACAAGATTAGCTGAACTTAATTTTTTTCGCAACTGGATTAGGCTCTACGCTTTTTGATTTTGTAGTTGTTGGAGGTAAAAAGTGCAAATTCAGTAGTCTATAGTTAAATTTAATAAAATCCTATTTCCTACTTCTCATGTTAGCTTTATGTAAACTGAATGTAAACTGAATCCTACGTAAACAGAAATAATCACTTAACTTTAAATTCAGTGCCTACCTTTCCTAAACAAGCAACCAATCTCATTTTTAGTTAAAATTGCAATCTCTGAACTCAACTTTCAAACAAATGAATCGATGGCAGTCTGTCATCCATGTCAAAGTGGCAGATTTATGCCAAGTCTCGTCGTGAACTCCTGACAAACCAAAAGCGATCTCACTCCTGTACAGTATTAACTGAAAATGGTTTATTGTAGTCGCTTTTCCTTTCTTGTTCAGAAGTGGCTAGATGTATCGTGGCTTCTGTGGCACAGCTCTCATCCCTTTGCTGCATTTCATGTGCCATGACAGTTGGCTGCATGCCTCAGGAATGGATCTGCTAATCACCCGTAAATGCCATGTACACAACAGCCAGCCTGCAGCGATTAGCTTTTTTCATTTTTTGCTGTGAACATATTAATACTTTTTTTTAAAGTACACATAAAAACTATCAAACAATCCAACTTCTGCTTCATAGATAGACAGATTTTCGTTGCAGAAATACCTGTAAAACTACCACCACTGTACTGTAGGTCTTCATGCACATCCATGAAGATAAAAAAAAAACACAAAAATCGTAAGAAATTGCACAACCAGTCACTGTCTCTCTAGAATTTTCTTCATTTTCTCATAACAGGTCGTTCAGTGACTTTTTAGTTATGTCCGCTCTTTCTGTCGACATCACCATTACACCTGTACTGTTAGTCTCCTATCAAACCTCGTCAGGAACACTGTTTAGTTTTCCTCACTAGCGTCGCGTCACAGTACGCCATGGTTGTTGTCATTTTGTCACCCTCCAACCAGCTCCTCTTCCTGCATTGTTGTTGTCTGCTCCACTTGGTGGCTGGTATAGTCGACATGCTGCCCACAGCATCCACCACGGTGACTACGAGGATTCCTCTGCTTAGAATTTACATCTAAAACAAGGAGCTGCATGTCATGATCTGATAGTCCATTTATAACAGGTTTTATGATATGATTTTGTTCCTTTGATTTGTCTATAAAAATGTTATCAATGGCTGTCCTTGAGGATTTAGTGATCCTAGTTGGAAAGTTTACAGTGTGAGTTAGATTGAAAGACAACATTACTAACTGCAGTGAATGTTTACTGGAAGATTGCATTAGAAAATCTGTATTAAAGTCACCAGCAATCAAAATTTCTTTCTTTCTTCCTGTTAAATAACCCAAAAGAGCTTCTAGATGATCTAAAAATAGATTATAATTTCCTGCAGGTGCTCGGTAAATAGTTATTATTATATAGGATCTGTTATGGAACTCTACTTCTGTTGCACATGCTTCTAGATTCTGCTCTAAACAGAATTTATTAATGTCAATGTTCTTGAATTTATGGCAGTTTTTGATAAATGTGGCAACTCCTCCTCCATCCATATCTACTCGGCAGAAGTAGGAAGCTAGCTTAAATCCTGAAATGTCTTAACATATCTATATCAGTGGTCACTTGATGTTCAGAGAGGCAGATTATGTCAATTTGGTTAGAGGAATTCATTTCATCGATACAAATGAGTAGTTCATCAACTTTATTTCTAAGTCCCGGAATGTTCTGGTGTAATAAAGATAACTGATACTGCATACTAATGGGATTGTAACTGCTTTGGCGAAGTTGAACTGGCAGTTTCTGATTACTTTCTGTTAAACACTGTTTAAATGGAGGCTGTATGATAAAATCTGACTCCTGTTCATCTGTTTTCTCAAACTGAGTGTGTCTGCCAATCTATCTTAAAACTCGTTTTCTTTCCCCCTTCCCTATCCTAATCATCATTTCGACCACACCGTCCCATGGATCAAACAATCCAGTGACTATTCGTGCTGTCCTTTACCTTAAGCGTTCATATCCCCTTTACGCTTTTTTTCGTAAGGATCTCGTAAACTTGAGTGATATTCTAGGATGGGTTTCACGAGTGATTTATTAGTAATATCCTTTGCAAATTGATTGCATTTATGTAGCGTTCTTACCAATGAACCGAAGTCTGCCACCTGCTTTACCTATGACTGTGCCTATCTGATCGTTCCATTTCATATCCCTACATACTGTTAAATCAGTATGTTTGTATGAGTTGCCCAATTATAATAGCGAATAATTGATACTGTAGTCAAAAGATAGTACCTCTTTGTCTGGTGAAGTACACAATTTTACATTTATGAGTATTTAAAGCAAGCTGCCAATCTTTGTACCAGTAAGAAATCATATCAAGGTCCGACTGAATATTTGTGAAGCTTTTTTTCAGTCGGTGCTTCATTACAGATAACCATAACATCTGTGAAAAGTCATAGGTTACTATCAACATTGTCTGTGAGGTTATTAATGTACAAGTTCCACTAGACACAAAAGAAGCTATTCATACTTCTGTTGATGACACTCCATTCGTGACAACATTCTGGATCCTTGCTACTAACAAATTCTCATTCCAGTCGCAAATTTCACGTGATATCCCATACGATCGTACTTCCGATAGTGAGCGTAGTACTGAGTCAAATTGTTGTATCCGCCTGGTAGTCAATTCCTCCGCACAGCAGGCAGGTCCTGCAGGCAACCGCTCCGACAGGAGGACGTGCGTAAACTGCTCTCAACAACCGAGATACTTTCCCTGTATGAACTGGGCTATTTATCATGGAGTTACGTGTCACCACCACAGCGTTTGGGGGCGCCAATCTCGCCGACAGGCAGCAGAAATCGATATTTGCAATGCACTATTTTTCTCCCAAGTGTATGCTCATGCGCTCCCGCCTATTTAGGCCACCGCCAGACCGTGCTAAGAGTTACGCCCTGCACCTCTAGTCGGCAGTACCAGCAGCTCTATCCGGCCGCATCAGCAGTTCAGTCTTAGCACTACAAGTTCGCAGTATCAACAGTTTTGTCTCAGCGCTCCGTGCCGGCAGACCCAGCCCAGTTCATCGTTGTCTTCACCAGCAGTACGTCAGCCATCATACCGCAGCCTTGGGACTCGAATTGTCAAGTAAATGCGAAAAAAGGGGCCTACTAACCACTGAAAACAACACAGCCAAACAGCAGCGACCATGAATGGAAGAGGACAAAGTGACTCACAGATACTGTCGGAAGATTCGCAGAATGCAACTAACACCACTGAATACGGATTGTGGCAACACTAAAAACATAAATACACTGTATCATCAAAACAAATGAACACACAAAAGCGGAAACAATTTCGCCGCAAAGCCTCTCAACCAGTGAGAAAAGCAGAACGCTGCTCTGACAAACAAATCAACACACAGCGAGCACCATAACCCATCCTAACAGCTTACTACAGGAAGACGTTTTCCCTCGTCACCTCTGCACTATAAGGCGGACGAGGAGAGAGAAATCAACTACAACACACCTGAACACAGCCTCGTCGCAATTGATTTTTTTCTTTTTTGCCTAAATAGTCGGTCGCGGATTGATATCTGCGGCCACAGCGAGGGCACATGGCCTGGCGTAGCAAAATACTGCCCAGCCGACAAAGCTCTCTGCTGTGATATGCACGCTGCCTGTCAGCAAAGGTGGTGCCTCCAGACACTGTGAAGGTGATGTATAATTCCATGGTAAACAGCCCAGGCCATACGAGGAAAATATCTCGGTGCTGATGAGAGCCACGTAGTCCTGGCTGTGCGGCTGCCCACAGAGCCTGCCTGGTGTGTGGAATTGGCTACACGGCGGATACAACACAAATTCTTTTCATAAGTAGTGAAGTACTGCATCTTTTTACTGCCTCGATCATTTGATTTATATTTGTCGTATGGCAAATGTGCGAGTTAGCTTTCATATCATTAGTGTTTTAAAAGCTGTGCTGGCTGGTATGAAGCAGGTCATTCTGTTCAAGATACTTCATTACATTTGAGCTCAGAATGTGTTTTAAAATTCTACAACACATGGATGACCCAGATACTGGATGGTAGTTTTATGGATCATTTTTGCTACTATTCAAATAGACATGCTGTATAGCAACTGTATGCACGTTTTTTTTTTCTTCACGGTATCTATGTTATATTATAGTTAAAAGAGGTGTTTACTCAGCCATAAATTCTGTATAGAATCTGACTGGGATTCCACCAGGCGTGGAACTATATTCAGTTTTAGGGCTTTCAGCAGTTTCTCAGTGCCAGTGACACTAATCTCTATATCACCCATCTCTGCGGTTTTACGAGAATTAAACTGGGACAATAGCCCTGGATTTTCCTTTGTAAAGTAACATTTAATAATGGAGTTCACCATTTGCTTTGTTGTCGTCAATTTCAGTCTGTGACTAGTCCATCTGAGTGTGGATGAAAACTGTGGTACTACGAACACACAGTTCTGCATCACCACGGTTTCCAGAACTCCTGAAGATACATGTTGACTGTGGATATTGTATCACAGACACAGTTCCTTTGACTGTTGAGAGATGTCACTAAAACTGCTCATACATGTAAACAACCATGCATGAGCAGCGCCTATTAGACAGAGGGTGTCCAACAGGCGATCAGTTCCAGTCATTCAACCAGGGAGGAGGTACACAGATTGTGTTGTCTTTAGTTCAACCATGCCTAGATGGTCAATACCACGGTTCGATTGCGTCCGCATTGTTACTTTGTGCCAGGAAGGACTCTCAACAAGGGAAGTGTCCTGGTGTCTTGGAGTAAACCAAAGTGATGTTGTTCGGATATGAGGAGATACAGAGAGACAGGAACTGTCGATGACATGCCTCGCTCAGGCCACCCAAGGGCTACTAATGCAGTGGATGACCGCTACCTGTGGATTATGGCTCAGAGGAACCCTGATAGCAACGCCACCATGTTGAATAATGACTTTCGTACAGCCACAGGACGTCGTGTTAAGACTCAAATTGTGCGGAGCAGGCTGCATGATTCGTAACTTCACTTCCCGATGTCGATGGCGAGGTCCATCTTTGCAACCACAACACCATGTATTTTCGACAGGAATTTCTCACGTGTCAAGTATGAAAGGGATGTCGCCTCATGCTTGCGGAACCCGAATAGACACCTGTGCATGGCTCAGCAGTGACGGTGACTCGCGGTGGCATCGAGATGAGCGAGTGTTGGAGTCTGTGCTATGTCGCGATTAACTATAGTTATAAAGCGTTTTTTATGTTCACTGAGTGTCTTTGCAGTGCATTATTTTCGGCTTTTTAAGCGTTGTGAGCGTATTGGCAGAGCATTATATATGCATTATTTCGGTAATTTACGAGTTGATTTCGTGTCTGTAGTTCAGTGTAGTGCATTATTTTGATAATTTACAAGTAGTTTGCACGTCAGTGTGCTGCGTGGTGCATTATTTGGACAGTTTAGAATTAGTGAGCATGTCTGCAGAGCGTTTAACATGCGTTATTTCGGTAATTTACGAGTAATTTGCGGGTCTGTAGGCTGTGAACTGCGACCTCAAGCATTTCAGAGCATGTGTTTTGTATCTCTGTAATAAATAAACTACGCGAAATGTGTCCCTAAATAAATTGTTCCAAAAATAATTCAAGTACACTCCTTCCCCTCTCCAGCAGCCCAGCACCGGTTGAGCCATTTTCGTGCCATTTTCCCCCTCTAGCCTGCCACCTTGAATTACGTCACAGAAGGGATGACAGCGCCCTCTGGTGGCAGTACTGTGTACTAGGTCAGTTGGATCTGGCACTCCTGGCAAACACATTTGTTGGTGGTACTGCCTGTAATTGTTTAAATAAAGAATGCATGCAAAATAAATTCTTTTGTGCAGCACAGGTTGAATCCATTTGCCGCCATTTTCCCCCACCCCATCTGGCCATCTTGGATTACGTCATGGGAGGGATGACTGTGACCTGTGGAGGCAGTCCTGTGTACTAGGTCGGTTGGAATCCAGACCCCTTGGTGAACACAATGGATGGAGGTACTGCCTCAAATTGTTTAAATAAAGCCATATGTCCAGCACAGGCCGAGTCCCTTTCCCACTAGTTCCTAGGAAGAGGTGGTGGCCGGGTGGCTTAGGTTAGTGGAGGTAGCCAAAGTGCCCTTTGCCCGCCATTTTCTTATTTTAATGGAGGTAGCTGTTGTGTGTTGCATCGTCCTGATGGAATCTGAACAACCCGCCAGGTGGGCGTGGCAGGGGGCATGGCACTTTCACGCTAACAGACGCCATCTTGGATAACTGTATCTTGCATCATCAGCTGACGCCACGACCGCCATCGTGGATGATGTCATGCACTGTTGCCAAGCCTACAGGCCACCATCTTGGATGACGTCATTGCCACTCATCTTGGATAACGGTACATTGGGGTGATGCCCAACTTGTTTCACTAATCATGCAGCGTGGACACATGGGCCCAACAATATGCTGAATGGACAGCTCAGGATTGGAATCATGTTCTCTTCACTGATGTGTGTCATATATGCCTCCAACCAGACAATCATTGGAGATGTGTTTGGAGACAACCCAGTCCAGCTGAACGCCTTAGACACACTGTCCAGCGAGTGCAGCAAGGTGGAGGCATCATGTGGGGCTGACGTGCGCTGCTGGTGGCCATGGAAGGCGCCATAATGACTGTAAGATACTTGAATACCATTCCCCAACCGATAGTGCAGCCATGTTGGCAGCATATTGGCGAGGCTTTCGTCTTCATGGACGACAATTCGCGCCCCCAATGTGCACATCGTGTGAATAACTTCAGGATAATGATATCGCTCGACTAGAGAGGCCAGCATGTTCTCCACACATGAACCCTATCGAACATGCCTGGGATAGATTTACAAGGGCTGTTTATGGACGATGTGACCCACCAACCCTTCTGAGGGATCGAGGCCGAATCGCTGTTGAGGAGTGGGACATCTGGACTAACAGTGCCTTGATGAACTTGTGGATAGTATGCCACGACGAATACAGGCATGCATCAGTGCAAAAAGACGTGCTACTGGGTATTTGAGGTACCTGTGTGTACAGCATTTTGGACCACCACCTCTGACGGTCTCGCTGTATGGTGGTCCAACATGCAATGTGTGGTTTCCATGAGCAATAAGAAGGTCGGAAATGATGCTTACGTTGATCTCTATTCCAATTTTTTTTACAGGTTCCGGAACTCTCAGAACCAAGGTGTTTCAAAACTTTTTTTGATGTGTGTTTTCTATTGTTTCCACAATATTCATTCAGTATGTACAGTTGCCCTAACACCGATACATCGATATTATGGGCTGCACATTGTCCTTGGGTATTCAAAAATGTGTGTGAAATCTTATGGGACTTAGCTGCTAAGGTCATCAGTCCCTAAGCTTACACACTACTTAACCTAAATTATCCTAAGGACAAACATACACACCCATGCCCGAGGGAGGACTCGAACCTCCGTCAGGACCAGCCGCACAGTCCACGACTGCAGCGCCTCAGACCGCTCGGCTAATCCCACGCGGCCCTTGGGTATTGCTGGAGTGGAGAGCAGCTACGAAAGCAGGTGAGGGTGGGATGCGCAGAAGCATGCGGAAGTGTACCACGTGACTCACAGCCAATCGGGCGCCAGTGACATCCTTGTCTTCGTTCTGTGTGGGTCGTGCTGTGTTCGGAAGTTCTAACTGCTTATTTGAGTCATAGTGTTCCGTGCTGAGTGCTAACTGCATTCATAGTGTTCATTATGAGTGATGGTAAGCAATCACGCCAAGTGCTTCACAAACATGCAAGAGGAATGGTGTTCCGTGTATAACAATACTTTAAGAGACAATCTTCCGATGAATCCACGCTGGCACGAGGCGCGGGTCGCGCCATTGCCAAATGCCGGGAGCAGACAGCTGAAGCTTGTGGTGCTGGTTTGAGGACCGTTCAGAAAATATCCAGCGAACCAGCGAAGCTAAGACGTCTGTATCCAAGACTGCGGCTCAGCTTTTTTCAAATCACTAGGGAAGCAACACAACCACAGAAAAGAAGTGGGTGAGATAGACGATTTTGCGAAAAACTTTTTGCGGCGCATAGTGTTCAGCATGTATGCTCAAGGCAAGTATCCAACAGCAGAGAAACTAGTTTCGCGTATGAAAGAAGCTAAAAATTTTAACGTAAGCAAATGGACCATGTTGAGGATACTGAAAGACGTGGGGTTCAGGTATCAGAATACGAACAGTGGTAGGAAATTATTAATGGAACGAAGTGGTATTGTAGCTGCAACGACTGTGTTTTTGAGAACAATGCAGGAGATCAGAGAAGTTGGCATATCTCTGAATTTATTACTCAGATGAAACTTTCGTTAATCAGAACCACGCAAGGGCTGTGTACTGGAAAATGAGCAATGGGTACAGTGGATTAAAAGTTTCTGTTGGTAAGGGTAACAGAATTATAGTGCTTCATGTCGGATCAGCAGATACTGGTTTTATCCCCCAGGGTAAGCTGATTTTTAAGGCGTCTAAAGCTAAGAATTCTGAAGATTGTCGCTCTGAAATGACGTACAGCGTCTTCAAAAGGTGGTTTACGCAACAATTATTGCCACATATTCCTGTGCCTTCAGTTACAGTCATGGACAATGCGAGCATCCACTCAGTGCAAGTAAAGAAAGTTCCAAATACGAACTCCAAAAAGATAGACATTATTGCATGGCTTTCAAATAAAGAAATACCTCATAGCTCTTTGCATACCAAAGCAGAATTGCTGGTTCTTGTCAATCAGCACAAGCCTACATACAGATTTTATGAGATACACGAAATTGCAAAGCAGTATGGACACCGTATCGTTAGATTACCACCATACCATTGCCATTACAACCCAGTCGAGGTGGTATGGGCTCAGATGAAAGCATGTATTGAGGAAAAGAACAATACATTCAAAATTGCAGATGTTGAGAGACTTACACATGAGGCAATAGACAGCATCTCAACATCTGCATGGGCACCTTGCGTAAAACACGCAGAAAAACCGCAAGATGAAGATTACAACAGGGAAATTGGCAGGGACATGGTTATGGAACCATTCGTTATAAATCTTGCTGAGTCTGATTCATCTAGGTCGGACAGCGAAGACGATGGAGTAGATTTATTGCTGTGAAGTACGTAAGTACCAATTACTGTTACTTATGACTTCGTGTGACTGTGCCTGCAGCAGCATAAAAAATTGTTAGTAGATCAAGTTTCATCTTTGACCTCGTAACGATACCGTTTTCTGCGTAAAACATATTTCGTTCAATTAAGTACACATACTATAACGCCGTAGCAGGTTGCACAATGAAAGAAAATTAGCTTTTATTAAAACTTTAAACGATCTGTTTCTGATATCCTTATGGTCACAAATTATGAAAACTTGAAAATGCTTTAAACGTATTCGATCACAGTGGTTGCCTAATGTAGGCAATGCAGAAAGAATTAAGCTACACCATGATTACTGACAAAATAGTGTGTGCATCGCCTAAAGATTGAAGCTCTTACGTCTGTGTTTGCTTTACAAATAAACTGTACTTTTCGAAGGGATCCGCCTTGGGCAAAACTCAATTTTTTTTTGTGCTATCACCCAGAGACGTTACGTTGAGGTTTTAGCATCATCGCTGGGCTTTCATTTGCTCTCTGTTATACAGTAGGAAAAATATTCGTTATTACTAACATATATATAAATTAAAGTTTTTAAGAAAGTTCTTACAAATCTGAAAACACCATGAAGTTTTGCATGTATACCTTGTTACCACATGCAGTGGTTTTCCTTTTTTTTTTTTTTAATGTTTTTCGTTACAGCTGTTTTACTTTCAGAGTCTGTCGTCTTCAGCCATATAGAACTTAATATAGAGAAATTATTTATTTCGATATTTTATACGATTTGGAATGTTGTGATTGAGTTCAATATTAAGTAATTCTATGTGAATGGTTGTGTGTGTTCATGCGCGTAAGGATTATCGTTACTAAGAATGCAGTTTTTAAAGTTCACTGTGGAACGATGTTTACGCTTGCGCGCCGTCAGCTGTCTCAGTGCGCAAACTGACGGAAGGAAATTGGCAGCGTCGAATCGTATCTTCCGTCTCTCTCTGCGCAGAACGCGTCCCTCATCCGCCTTCGTAGCTACTCTCTACACTAGCCACTTTTCTTGCATCTGTACTGGCAGCTTGCATACAATTATCGCTATGATTGATTTTATTTTTATTGGCTTGTCCAACTATAGATTTCGTTCCTAAATCTTTTCGAAGTATTTCTTCGTTCTCAGATAACATGCTCATGAGATCAGTAAAGACTGTGTACAACCTCATTTTGTTCCATATTGATGTTTCAGGAACTCCTTTCCGAATCAGTATGTTATTATCGTTATTGTTATTGTTTAAGTTGATGTTGTTGTTGTGGTCTTCAACCTGAAGACAGGTTCCATCCAGCCCCTCCCCACTCGTCTGTCCTGTGCTAGCCTCTTCATTTCTGCATAGCTTCCAAAACCTACACTTATTTGAAACTGGGTACTGTATTCATACTGTGCTCTCCCTGTGCAGTTTTTACTGCCTGTATTTCCCTCCATTACCAAACTGATGAGTCTTTGATGAGTCAGATTGTGTCGTATCAGCTGATCCCTTCTTTTACTCAAATAAATTTCTTAATCTCCAGTTCCTTCTCAGACGTTATTCGATCTCTCAATTTACTCTCCAGCATTCTAACATTTCAATGCCTTCTGTTCTCTTCTTGGCCGAATTGGTAATTACCCACATTTCACATCTGTTAAGACTACACTCCATACAAATGTCTTCAGAAAACACTTCCAGATTAATGTATATTCAAAGTTAACAGAAAAGGTTTTTCTTGCTATTGCCACTCCGAATTTTATATCATCTCTACTTCGGCCTTTATAAGATATTTTGCTGCCCAAATAGTAGAATGAATCTGCTGTCTTTCGTCTCCCATTTCCTAAACTAATTCTCTCAACATTGCTTGATTTAATTCAACTACGTTCCATTATCCTTCTTTTACTTTCGTTGATAATCATCTTATAACATCTTTTCAGAACCCTATCCATTTTGGTTAACTGATCTTCCAAGGCTTTTGCAGTTTCTATGTTTCTTTGCTAGCTACCACATGGTTTTGAGTAACATATCTTGAATTCACAATCCAGTTTATTTGAATTTATTTTGGCCCTTCTATTGTAGTCTAGAGACGCGATCGCTCACTTGGGCAAAACAGTTCCTATTAATAAAATTAGAGGTTTAGTTCTTTACCGTCTTTGTGACTGCGATCTAAATTGTGATGTATGCAGATGTGGTCCCTGAATATTTCGGCCACACACTTATGTCTACGTTTAGCAAGCCAGGTTCGGTCCCTGCCCCACCACGGAGTTTCTTTGTACATGGGAGAGGCAAGGTACTGTGTGCAATCAAGCCGCCATCATTTGCCACATCACTCGCCATTACGTGGGGTGTAAGTCACAGCACACAGTACTGCAGTCACGAGAATTAATTTACGTCCGCGCAGTCAGTTGTTCAAGTGATACTGCGCACTGAATCCTTCCGCAGGAATCTACATGGGTCAGCGCACCGTCCTGAGAGGTCCAGTTACGTTCCGAACACCAACAGCCGCCTTAAGTCACCGCTACAGACTCCGCCTGCTGCTCGCTGCCGTGCCGCTCTCTTCCTGAGCAAGTTGCCAGGTTTTTTCTGTACAAAATCGATATTTTTTATGAAACCTCGGCAAAACACACATAGGCGTAAAATTCAGAATACAGTCTAACAAAGCGCTGCATTTTACCTTATTGATATTTCTGCTCAGTTTTCAATGTCCTTTGTAGGATCGTCCTTTCTTCCCCTTAGAGAAAACGACAAAACTACAGGCATATAAATGAGTAATTCATCTTCACCAGTAATTCAGCTTCTAATGGAGTCACTGACAAAAAAATGGCTCTGAGCACTATGGAACTCAACTGCTGTGGTCATCAGTGCCCTAGAACTTAGAACTAATTAAACCTAACCAACCTAAGGACATCACACACATCCATGCCCGAGGCAGGATTCGAACCTGCGACCGTAGCAGCAGCGCGGCTCCGGACTGGAGCGCCTAGAACCGCACGACCACCGCGGCCGGCAGTCACTGACAAACGGTTTCTCTCAGCTCACCAAGTGTTCCTGATGGAGCTGAAAATTCTTTCCTAAGCAGCATTGAAATGAAATATAGAAAACGCTAAACAGCTTTGAATAGGTTTTCACAGTTTTCATAGCGACGAAAAAATGTCATCCACCTATCATCGGGCTTGAGCTTAAAAATATACCTTCCTTGAGAAACGTGTTTCATTGCACGCATTATTCGAAGTTCACAGCGAGAAGACACTTCGGTGAATTCTGATACTGATCAGTGTTTCCTCGTTAATGAAAATGGTTTGAAAGCTTTGTACACACTCTTTTGCGAGTCCCAATAATCCATGCCATGCTGCATGTAATCGGCCGCTACTCTTTTGAGTGTTATGACACAGAGCCAGAACGCTGATTTCCCTTTCTTTGTTTTAGAGAGATTCTACAATGGCTCATTATGTCAAATAAGTTTGTTATAAGCGCATCATCAGATTGAAGTTTTGCATTTAATGGTGCAAAATAACTACCAATGTTCATTATAAAGACCAGATATGCCAATGATAGTTTATTTTCGAAAATGTCTCTGAGCATCTTTGGTGCGTACTCCTGTGAGAGGTAGGACGATTTGATTGGTTCAAAGTTTTTCGCCATTAACTCTACGGCCGGAGTGAGAGCGAGCCAGCGTGTTGGTACGTGTTTTAAAATTTCCAGCCATTTAATGTCCATCCAAGGAAAAAATCCTTTAGTTCCCTTAATCTTTCAGTACGAGATGTAGACCGATGTAACTTATTAGATATCTCGGTAATAGTGCCTTCTAAATCAACTTGAAGTGCATTTCCTGCTGGCTTTTCAGCGTTATTCAAAAGATGACAGTTACATACCACCGCAGCGAAGTCTGGATTTTCTTTGCGTAGCTCGACGCATACACTTTTATTCTTTCTGAAGTTAACAGAGGCGTTGTCAGCAGAAAACTGCTGATATTCTTCAGCGGTTAAAATGCTTTGGCAAGCTCACTTTTGAGTCCTGCTGCAACCGAATCAGATGTTTCGCTATTACTGCTATCAAATGAGAGAAGTTTCGTTGATACACCTTCAAGAGAAAAATAATTTACTACAAATGGAAAGGTTTTAATGTTTAATGCGTCCTTTGTTGGGTGCATCTGAAGAAACAGAATAGTAAACAAAGTTGTCCAGCTGTGTAATAGTTCGCTATTTTGAATACGGACCCAGTACAGACGAATTCAGTTTCGTTGCCTTCGTGTGTGTTCATGAATATTTCTCCGATATATTTGAATCTATTAACAACTGCGGCAAAAAATGCTGGAGCAGTCCACAGAAACGTAACTGTGGCTAAGTTTAAATGAGTGAAATACAAAGGATGATTCCGCAGCTATAACGTTTTCTTGCTCTGCACTTCCATAAGAAGTAAAACAGAACTTGCTTTCATCTGCATTCTCGAGGTCGACTGTTAGAAATTCTGTGTGATACATTGTTTGCGTGTTTATAAACGTCATATTCGCCTCCATGAGAAACACTGAAATATGAGCAGTACACACTGTAGTGAGCCTTATGATCATCTTTGCCTTTTCGAAGCCATGAACTTTATAGCATTAACTACTGAACTTTGTTTTCGACTTGTGTTTCTTTCTCTGCGCTGACACTTCTTTAGTTCCGTCGTCTGAAGACGAGTCCATATTTATAAAAATGTTACGCTCAGGAAACTGCACAACAATACTTACTTGTTCTCACAGAGGACGACTAAGTACTGTTATGATAGACTTCTGACTCGCTACTCAAAAACAACTGCTGGTGAGTCAGTTTGCCAGCTTAGCTCTCTGACCAAAACTAAAAGCAGAATTTTAAATTTGATTTACTTTTATAAGATTGCGCCTCAGTTTTAAACTCATAATGAACAACGTAAAGTGGAGACCGTAATGTTATACGAAACATTGTACATTTTTGCGTGACTGGTATCTTTACCATCCCAACAAGGTTTAATGGGGAGTCGGGTATTCAACTGGAACTTCGGGACAATCCCACCAACAGCGGGAGGCCTTTCAACCCTAAGAGCCACGTCCGATGTTGCGCCATTTCCAGCTGCTCTGAGGGCACTACTTCACAGAATTCATAGTCACTGCCCACGAACCCATCGCATCATGGAATCGTGTCGTTATGTCACCTCGCTTCTCACCAGTAGACTGCGTACGAGCCCCAGCCTCATAGGACCGTGCGTCTCAGCATTTTTTTATCACCAGGAGACAGCATACGAGTCCCCAACCTCTCCCCTGCTCCTCAAGATTTTGCTGTTCTCAAGTTGTGTAGATATTATTCTCAGGAGTTGTATTTAGTTCGGATCCTGTAATGAACAGTTGTTAATGCAAAGTGTGTGTCTCACTTTAGCAAGTCTCACTAGAGAGAATACTACATAATTAAATGAATGTAACTGAAGCTGATTATATAAACTCAGCTAGGTGACACACAAAATGCCTTTGAAAGTCAACATTGGCCGCGCGGGATTAGCCGAGCGGTCAAGGGCGCTGCAGTCATGGACTGTGCGGCTGATCCCGGTGGAGGTTCGAGTCCTCCCTCGGGCATGGATGTGTGTGTTTTTCCTTAGGATAATTTAGGTTAAGTAGGTGTAAGCTTAGGGACTGATGACCTTAGCAGTTAAGTCCCATAAGATTTCACACACATTTCAATTGAAAGTCAACAATCTGTTGAGTAAAACCTGTTGTAGTGGTACTGATTATATCAATAAACTCTAGTTGACAGACAAATGCACAAAAAGCAGACTCAAAGTGTTCCTCGTAATTCATGAAAAAATGAAAAAGTTGCTCTATGATCTCTCTCCAAGGAAAATTCTAAGTCACGATGTGAACTGACTCGTGAAGAAATCCGAGTTCCAACACTTTCACTGGGTGGCCACTTGCCACCCAAAAGACCATCACACAAACTTTAACGAAACTTGTGTCCTGGAGACAGAGCTCCTCTCTCTTTCGAGTAAAAAAATCAAGTTTCAGCTGACTACACCTTGCCCACACTTTTTTTTATGTTGCTTCCTACTGGCTCCCGCTATAGTCTCTTGTCTACCACACCACTCCACGTTAGTGGCATGCATTATATAACAATTTTATACAAATTTCGAATCAATTGGAGATAGCTAATAAATAACGCTAAATGCTGATCAAAATGATATTAAAATTAATATCTACTCATAAAATAGTTTAACATGAATATTTTGTTTATAACCTAAGATATAAATAATGCGCAAATTTTTTAATGTTAAGTACTGATACTAAAGTCTAGAAAACAATCTTTTGCATGTTATGGTGTGTGCATCAAATGTTTGTATGCTTGAACTGAAACCTTCAACGTGAGTTCGAGTTCAGTGCTTATACGCACTGGTGCCTGCTACTTAAGCCCCATACCTGCTCCAGCCGTTAAGCATAGTGACCACTCCTAATGGTTAAGCATAATGACCAGTCCTAATGGCATACCAGCGTGTGCATGGTACAATAGCACCGCTTTCAGCTTTCCGAACTGGAAATACCTCGGTCCATGTACATACAGGAATTTCGTGTCCTGTAATAAGGAACTGTCGCAAAGGTTTTCTGAGCTGGTTTGCAAGCACACTGCTTAAAATTTTACTCTTTAAGTGCTTTCTATTCAGTGTTACTTGGTGGAGACCTACACTCACGAGTTGCCTAGCAACTATTTATGTGGCTTGGAAAGTCTGTCCAAGCCGTTCACAACCTCGTTATACACACTGTAATCACTGGCCCAGTTAAACCCAAAACCATGTGTTCATTCTGAATTCTTTCTTTTCTGAGGGAAACTTGCCGTGTCTGTGCCAGACATCACAGTTTTAATTTCTTGTCCCTGATCGTTCATTTTCTCCTATGTTTCTTCCACTGCTTGCTCAGTTTACAGATTGAATAACAACAGGGTTAGGCTACAACCCTGTCTCACTCCCTTCTCAACTACTGCTTCCCTTTCATATCCTTTGATTCTTACAAGTTCAGTCTGGTTTCTCTACAAATTGCATACAACCTTTCATTCCCTATCCGAATTGAAGTCCTAAAATTCACAAAGTTCAAGAGTACTTCGTCATCCTTATTCCTAGTATTGTTGTCTTCACGCAAAAATTTGTCAAACATTTTGCAGTTAGCGAATAAGTTTCAAAGTATTTCATGCAACTGAGGATTTCCAACAGTGTCTGTTCTTTCAGACATCAACATAAGTACTACAAGCCTAAGCGGGGAGGACGACGGTTCAATCCCGCGTCCGGCCCTCCTGAGTTAGGTTTACCTAGTATTGTTGTCTTCACGCAAAAATTTGTCAAGCATTTTGCAGTTAGCAAAATGCCGGGATGGTTCCTTTCAAAGAGCACGGCCGACTTCCTTCCCCGTCCTTCCCTAATCCGATGAGACCGATGACCTCGCTGTCTGGTCTCCTTCCCCAAAACAACCAACCAACCTAAGCGGACACAAAACGACAGCAACTTCGATCTAGATTCCTCGTTGTCTCGTTCTCCCTAATGTGGGAATACAAGTAAAGTTGTGAGCATTAGGTTAGGTTAGGTTAGGTTAGGTTAGGTTAGGTTGGACTATGGTATAAGGATGAAGACAGTGTGACACGTGGAAGTTTGGGAGGGTCCGGAGAGCGTGCATGGATAGTCAGAGAGGTTAAGGCGACTGCTCGCTATAAGTCCCAGTCCGGCACAAGTTTTCATATGTCACTGCTGGGTGATAAATCTATATATAATACAGCCGGTGTCAAGGAATTCGACTTGTTGACTAAGTTTGTAAGTATTTCGTACAGCTGCGGATCGTCAACATTGTCTGTCCTTTCAGACATGAATGTAAAAATATTTTAATTTCGTTGGTTACCTGTTGTTCCACCTACTGCTGTACATTGCTGACGTGCGGTTGCATCTGACTGAAATCTTAGTAGACTTTGTTTATCTGATACACAACGCCGTCTTGGGAGGTAACTGTTTGTGTGAATTACTCCTCTACTTTATTTGTAAGGTCATTCATTGCCGTGTGGTACTTTACGACCGTGGGCCGGCCGGAGTGGCCGTGCGGTTCTAGACGCTATAGTCTGGAGCCGAGCGACCGCTACGGTCGCAGGTTCGAATCCTGCCTCGGGCGTGGATGTGTGTGATGTCATTAGGTTAGTTAGGTTTAATTAGTTCTACGTTCTAGGCGACTGATGACCTCAGAAGTTAAGTCGCATAGTGCTCAGAGCCATTTGAAACATTTTTTTTTTACGACCGTGGTCTCTAGCTTTTCAGTTTGCATTACGTAGATTGCAGTTTTGTTATTCAGATTTTATTCTACTGAAACTTCCGTTTTACAGTCTCAGGTCACACAAATATTTTCATTACTTCTATCTACTTCTTCTTAGGTCATCATCAAATGATTTTAATATGTTATTTATTAACTCACAAAAAGAGTTTTAATTTCAGTGCCAGTTTAAGGCTCAAGAGACAGCAATGGCTACTTGGTCCGCCAAGCTGAGGGGGCGACAGAGACGCCCAAGTGCAAAATTTGTGTACAGTGTGTATCATCATTAGTAATGAAAATTGATACGGGTGAAATTGTACGATAATAGTAGCAAAAACGTTCCAGTAAACATGAGTCTGCAGAAAAGCTATTTGTGAGATAGTTACGAAAGTGTGATTACGAGCTGCCACTGATTTCAGTATTAAATATTGTCCTAGTTCGTGTAAATGTGTTTTGCAATGTAAACTTATTAAGTCTCCATTTAATTGGGCTGACATTTCACACAACGCCTAGCTTAACAAGAAGTACTATTCCACTTCGGCGCATTGTATGTGGTGCAAGTAGTTTTCAAAACGGTACTGATAAAGACTTATTGCAGATCAACACTTTCTCAAGGACGATTGTATGTACTGTCAACATTAGCCATTGAAAGCGATATCTTGATGATAATATATTCAGCTTCTATTTTGAAAGAATTTGCTAGGTTAATGTGTAGAAAAAATGCAATATAATATTTTATCCAGGGAAATTTGACACTACATCACAAATTTTCTGAAATTTAACTCCTTACCGGTAAGTTTTCCGCACGTGTAACACAACTCATGCAGTTAAACAGTGTCTTATGTTCAACTCATCAATATAAAATTAAATGATATTTTTGGATTTCTACCCTACATTTCCTGAGGGAAAGTGAGTTTGTGAAATATTTAATCAATAGTTTCTTTACTAAAACAACTTAATGAAAGAAAATTTGTATTTTCATCCTTTCCACTTTTTAACGAATTACCTTAAATGGGAACGATTTGTTCCATGTTTTAATACTTAGCAGTGAAATAACATTCCCATAGTTGTTACACAGGAATGCCTGTCTAGCACTTGTTATTGAAAGAAGAAACAACCCATTTTCACGATCACTAGATTTAGGTTAATTTTTAAAGGTCTTATCAAGTGTTCAAGGAAAGAGAGCTAATGTCTGGGAGGGGGGGGGGAGAGGGGGGGCATGGGTATGTCACTTGCATGGAAAAATGAGATGTATAGGAAATAGGAAACTGTGATACTTACATTCAACTGTGACCAGTCACTACGTCACTGGTGCAACAAACCAAATAAACAACATTGCAACCATAGCATCATGTCAGTGACAATATCTTGAGATATAAACGACATATTTTTGATGATAGGAATGTACTACATCAACAAATTAGTTCAAATTCCAACTTTTGTGATCAGTCACACATAAATAAGATGAACATTTCTTGGAAAGAAAAGTAAGTATCGTAAAAACTAGTTATTCAGCTGTAGTGGGCAGCATAACCACAGTGCAAACTGAAGAATTACAGTGGTCAATAGTGAAAATGTAAAATAAATAATTTGACCTGATTCGCATGTGTTTGCAACTGTCAAATCGAAAAATTAAATCAAAAATGTTCAATCACCCTCCGATTTTTTGTAAAATAAAAAAATAACTGTTTTATGTTTATTCGTGCAGGGTAACAAACACGGTGATTAAAATAATGTCATTTTATTTAATTGGGCCAACAACTGAGATATTTGCTCTAGGTGATCGTTGTCTGTGACGTCAGGAATGACAGCATTGTTCAGCAATGAACTTTTTCTCACAACAGTGGCATTCCCTCCCAGGCCAAAGTTTGCTCCAACAACAGATAAGGAAGAAGATCTGCTAGAGATAGAAAGTGTCCTGCTTAGCTGCCGAGGAGTAGAAACTTTATTTAATGAAAGAAGCCAATCCTGTCCGTTTCTTAGCTGTGAACCGACCAGTATAATAGAAGCTAATACTTTGTTTTCTTAAGCATTTTCTGTTAGGAGGAGGAACATGTCTTGCAAATGTCTAAATAATAAAACAGCTTTTGTTAAGTTTTTGACGCCTTCACTTTAAAAGTGCAGAAGCGAAATTCAACTCTCGAATTAAAAGAGCGTACCAGTTTTGCTCTGACAGTGGGCTCCATAACTCTGTTGTGTTAAATGTGTAACATTATTAACTGGATGGTTGAAAGGGTTCCGTCAAATGCCTTTTACAGTTCCTAGATATGAAGTGTTTACGTCATTAGTGAATTACAACATCAGAGTGACCCAGATTTTGTGGAAGAAAATATTACAACTGAATCTCAGTTTCTAACATAGGAGTATGTAAATGACTTGATTTGTGATCCAGGCTACCTGAAAGTAAAGCAGGGTTACCTTCTTCAAAATTGAAAGGGTGGCACCTCCTGCAGGATGGCACCGAAGTAAGTTGCTTCTGTCAAAAAAAAAAAAAAAAAAAAAAAAGTTCAAATGGCTCTGAGCACTATGGGACTCAACTGCTGAGGTCATTAGTCCCCTAGAACTTAGAACTAGTTAAACCTAACTAACCTAAGGACATCACACACATCCATGCCCGAGGCAGGATTCGAACCTGCGACCGTAGCGGCCTTGCGGTTCCAGACTGCAGCGCCTTTAACCGCACGGCCACTTCGGCCGGCGCTTCTGTCAAAGCCAACAGCAATTCGAGTAGTTATTTTCTAAGCAGGAGGACGTAGTTTTCCGTAATAACGTTGATTCTTTGATGGAGTCGCTGGGTATTGAACAGAAACATGAAGATCGGCGTCTGTTTATGGACTCTTCGAAAATACATAATGGAAATAAGCTTCCATCCATTCCTGTACCTTACACAGTTGTTATGAAGGAAAGTTACATGAATATGCATCTCTAGCTATCCAGTATCTGATATGATGATTATTCGTGGCAGGTAAGTGCAGATTTTAAAGTGATAACTATTCTACTTGCATTACAACTTGTGTATACAAAATTTGGCAGCTGCTTGGGCATATGGGATAGCAGAGATAGAAGCAATCACTATATTATGAAAGTCTGATCAAAGAGAGAGTCATTCTATGTAGGACAGGCAAGTGTTCATAAACCACTTGTAGGTGCTGATACAAATGATATTGCCTGCATTACATATCAAAGTAGGTTTGATAAAGAATTGCGTGACATCAATTGATCGGGACAGGAGTGCACTTCTCTTCATAAAAACCAAGTTCCCACAGATCAGTGAAGTGAAACTAAGAGAGGAAATATTTTTTTGCCCTTAAATTTGGGAACTTATGGAAGACTGGCAGTTTCGAAGCTTGTTAAATATCCAAGAATCAGCTGCATGGTTCTCATACAAAAACATTGTCATGCACTTTCAAGGAAGCCACTGGTCTGAACATTACAAAGAACTAGTTCAAAATGGTTCAAATGGCTCTGAGCACTATGGGACTTAACATCTGAGGTCATCACTCTCTAGAACTCAGAATTACTTAAACCTAACTAACCTAAGAACATCACACACATCCAAGCCCGAGGCAGGATTCGCACCTGCGACCGTAGCGGTTGCGCGGTTCCAGACTGAAGCGCCTAGAATCGCTCGGCCACACCAGCCGGCACAAAGAACTAGTCAGTGAGTTGATTGAGACCTGTAAAATCGTGGGATGTTGTATGTCTTTGAAAATACTCATGTTGAACTCGCAACTTGATTTCGACCCTGAGAATCTTGGCACTGTGAGCGAGGAACATGCAGAGCATTTGAGCCAGGATATCACTGAATGGGAAAAATGTTACCAAGGAAAATGGGCTTCAAGTACGTCGTCAGAGTACTAGTGGACGCTCGAGAAATGTTGCTCGAGCAAAGTATAGTCGAAAATATACTTCGCAGACGTTTTAGGTATGTAAAATGTATTATAGCTAATGTAAAAAATTTACTTAAGTGTGTACTTACCAGAAATGTTAATAATGTGATTACTCACAAACCGTGAATGATTTGAAAGCAGCAAAAAAAGATAAAATCAAGCAATAGAAAATACAGGATGAAATAATGACAATATTATGAAAAGAATAGATTGCTACTCACCATATAGTGGAGATACTGAGTCGCAGACAGGCAGAACAGAAAAACTGCTGAACAAATAAGCTTTCGGCCAAAAGGCCTTCATCTGAATTAGGCAACATACACATGCACATTCACACACACAACTCTCACACATATGACCACTGTCTCTGGCTGCCAAGACCAGACTCTGAGCAACAGCGTACGATGTGAGAAGCAATCTGGGTGGTGGGGGTTAGGAGGAGGAATAGCAGGGTAGCGGATGGTCAAGTTCTGCTTGTGACCAGCGTTTCTGAAATGCAGAAGTGGGAACTCTCCCTGCAGTATATCCCCCTGACCTCAAACTTCGTCAGTCACTGTCCTTCACCCACCATCCCCTTCCCTGTTCGCACTCCAGCACTAACCAGACTTCTGTTCTACCAACACACTCTCAGTCTTTTTGCTTCTCTTCTTCCCCCCCCCCCCCCCCCGCCCTCTGCACCCTCTACCTAACTTCGTGACTGCACCTAGCTCCCCACTCTCTCCCTACCTCATCCTGTATGCTCCCACAAGCAGCACTTTACTGTCCTCTAACCTGCTAACCCTCCCCCGCCCTGGCCCAGCCTCCTCCTAACCCCCACCACCAAGATTGCTTCTCCCATCATGCCCTGTTACTATCAGTTTGGCCTCGGCAGCCAGAGAAAGTTGTTATGTGCTGTGAGTTATTTTTATTTGAATGTGGGTGTATGTTGTCTAATTTAGAAGAAGGCTTGTTGACTGAAAGCTAACTTGTTTAGAAGTTTTCCTGTTGTGCCTGTCTGCGACTCATCATCTCTACTATATGGTGAGTAGCGATCTATCCTTTTCATATTATTGTTGTTATCTTAGATAAATCCTGGCTTGTATAGGAAAATTCACTTAAGCTGTACAGCTCAAGTGGAGACTTCCATATACAGTTTCAGATACAAGAAGAACTGTAACTATTTGTCAGGAAAAATAATCAAGTATTGTAAAAACAACTCTCCAGCTGAAGTGAAAGTACGCAGTACAAATTAAAAAAAACATGTATGCATCGTAATGAAATCGAAGATAGTATTCGAAAATGCACTCATTACATCAGATTGCCAGAGACTGTGTCCTTGTCTGTACTGGTGTGCCAGCGCTCGTATAAGACTGTAAATAAATCAGAATATTTCTGTCTCTTCTCAGTGTCGAGAGCTCGCTTTTATGCCCTAATAAAATTACAGCGACTAGACGGTGAATGTTCCACAGAAATAAAAGTAGCACCTGGACTGCCCCAAGGAAGCTTAATAGGACGTTTACTGTATTTTCACTGTATATAAACGATTTATCACACAGGATAAGCAGCACTACAAGATTGTCCTCTAGTGATGCCGTTGTGTACAGGAAAAATTATCGTTGTGGGACGATCGTAACGAACTGCAGATAGGCTTTGACAAAATTTTCACTTTTTGTGTGATATGTGGCAGCTCTGTTTAAGTATGAAAAAATGTAAGATAATTCTTACAACAAGGAGGGAAAGGTGCGATAGTATCGGATTACAAAATTAGTGGCATAAACTGATCAGCCAAAACATTATGACCACTAGCCACCGCGAAGATGAATGCCTCCTGCTGGTCTTGCAGGTACATGACTCTATAAGGAAGGAATGTAAGCAGAAGAGAGACGAATAGGCAGTCATTATAGCCAAGATACGGGCCTCAAATGTGGAAATCCAGTGATATAAGCGGTTTTGACGTAGCGCACATTGTTGTGGCACTGCGGCTGGAAACGAGAATCTCTGAAATGGCGAAGCTTGTCGTCTGTCGAGGTACTACTGTCGTGAGCACCTATGTAAAGTGGTTGAAGGATGGTGAAATGACGAATAGGCTGTATGATACTGGACAACCACGCCTCATCACAAAACGTAGGCTGTCCCACTGTGTAGTCCAGGATAAGTAGCCACCTGTGGCAGATCTGACGACAGAGTACAATGCTAGTGCAGGCACCAATGTTTCAGAACACACTGTTCAAAGGCCATTGTTGGACATGGAGCTCCACATCACATAACCCCTACGTGTTCCTGTGTTGACTCAACAACATTGTCAGTCATGATTGCAGTGGGCGCATCACTAATCACTGAGGTTTCACCATGGGACAATAAAAACATGTGGCCTGTCGAAAAAATCCCTTTTCTTGTTACACCAGGTCGATGGTTGGATCCTTACACACCGTCATCCAGGCAAATGGCTGCACGAATCATGCACCATGCCACAGATGCAGGCCAATGAGAGGAGAATTATGCCATGGGGTAGGTTGAGTTGGGCTTCCATGGGATCTGTGGTGGTAATCGAAGGCATCGTAACAGCAGTGAACTACGTGAACTTTATTGTGGACCACTTGCATCGCTTAACATTTGAAGTCTCCTCCTATAGCGATGACATCGTTCAGCAGGATAACTGTCTGTGTTGCAAGGTCAGAATCATACTACATTGGTTTGAGGGGAATTATAGTGAAGTCACATTGATGTCTTGGCCAGCAAATGTGCCTGATATGTACCTGTTGGAACACAGCATGCCCATAAACCACCATTCCGTAATTGGTGGTGTGGAATTGAGTGAACTGTACATAGTCATCTGGTGCCATATTCTTCTGAAAACCTGTCAAGGACTTGTAAAGTGCTTGCCAAGCAGAATCTCTGGTGTGCTGTGTTTGAAAAGTGGAACAACACGCTATTAGAAATGCGCTCATAAATTTTTGGCTCATCGGCGTACATCTTGAATACATCCCATTGTATAAGCTTTCCAGGATAATACTAATAAGTGGTGTGAAATCACGTGGTGTGGATCACGTAAAATCAGTATTAGGCAAGCAAATGGAAGGCTTAGATTTGTTGGAAGGGTTCTGGGAAAGTGCAATGCATCTCCGAAATAAATCGATAGAAGGCGCTAGTGTAACCAGTTCTACTGTTTCAGTGTTTGGAGACCTTATCAAGTAATTATGTAAAGGTTTTCAGTGACATTAGCCACACTAGGGCATTGAAATGAATCACTGGTAACAGGAAAATTTGTGCCTGACTGGGACTTGAATCCAGATCTCCCGCTTAATGGGAGTAGTGCTTTAACTGTCTCGGCCATCCAAGCACACTTCCCATTTGACCCAAATTCCCAGCCTGTTTCACTGTTTCACACTACTATTGTAGCGTCACCTACCCATAAACCCATTACTCGTCATTTTGGATGTGCACAAGGGACTGGGCTTGGCGTGCATCCACACTGAAAGAATGGATTCTTGGTCGTCATCACCTTATATATATATATATATATATATATATATATATATATATATATATATACAGGGTGTTTCAAAAATGACCGGTATATTTGAAACGGCAATAAAAACTAAACGAACAGCGATAGAAATACACCGTTTGTTGCAATATGCTTGGGACAACAGTACATTTTCAGGCAGACAAACTTTCGAAATTACAGTAGTTACAATTTTCAACAACAGATGGCGCTGCGGTCTGGGAAACTCTACAGTACGATATTTTCCACATATCCACCATGCGTAGCAATAATATGGCGTAGTCTCTGAATGAAATTACCCGAAACCTTTGACAACGTGTCTGGCGGAATGGCTTCACATGCAGATGAGATGTACTGCTTCAGCTGTTCAATTGTTTCTGGATTCTGGCGGTACACCTGGTCTTTCAAGTGTCCCCACAGAAAGAAGTCACAGGGGTTCATGTCTGGCGAATAGGGAGGCCAATCCACGCCGCCTCCTGTATGTTTCGGATAGCCCAAAGCAATCACACGATCATCGAAATATTCATTCAGGAAATTAAAGACGTCGGCCGTGCGATGTGGCCGGGCACCATCTTGCATAAACCACGAGGTGTTCGCAGTGTCGTCTAAGGCAGTTTGTACCGCCACAAATTCACGAAGAATGTCCAGATAGCGTGATGCAGTAATCGTTTCGGATCTGAAAAATGGGCCAATGATTCCTTTGGAAGAAATGGCGGCCCAGACCAGTACTTTTTGAGGATGCAGGGACGATGGGACTGCAACATGGGGCTTTTCGGTTCCCCATATGCGCCAGTTCTGTTTTGACGAAGCCGTCCAGGTAAAAATAAGCTTCGTCAGTAAACCAAATGCTGCCCACATGCATATCGCCGTCATCAATCCTGTGCACTATATCGTTAGCGAATGTCTCTCGTGCAGCAATGGTAGCGGCGCTGAGGGGTTGCCGCGTTTGAATTTTGTATGGATAGAAGTGTAAACTCTGGCGCATGAGACGATACGTGGACGTTGGCGTCATTTGGACTGCAGCTGCAACACGGCGAACGGAAACCCGAGGCCGCTGTTGGATCACCTGCTGCACTAGCTGCGCGTTGCCCTCTGTGGTTGCCGTACGTGGTCGCCCTACCTTTCCAGCACGTTCATCCGTCACGTTCCCAGTCCGTTGAAATTTTTCAAACAGATCCTTTATTGTATCGCTTTTCGGTCCTTTGGTTACATTAAACCTCCGTTGAAAACTTCGTCTTGTTGCAACAACACTGTGTTCTAGGCGGTGGAATTCAAACACCAGAAAAATCCTCTGTTCTAAGGAATAAACCATGTTGTCTACAGCACACTTGCACGTTGTGAACAGCACACGCTTACAGCAGAAAGACGACGTACAGAATGGCGCACCCACAGACTGCGTTGTCTTCTATATCTTTCACATCACTTGCAGCGCCATCTGTTGTTGAAAATTGTAACTACTGTAATTTAGAAAGTTTGTCCGCCTGAAAATGTACTGTTGTCCCAAGCATATTGCAACAAACGGTGTATTTCTATCGCTGCTCGTTTAGTTTTTATTGCCGGTCATTTTTGAAACACCCTGTATATATATATATATATATATATATATATATATATATATATATATATATATATATATATATATATACAGGGTGTTTCAAAAATGACCGGTATATTTGTTCTTTTGGCGATATCTGAAAGGACAGACACCACATTTATACACCCCAGCAAGAGGACTTAACAAGGCATTGAATGACTTCAGACATGTGATCCTACAGTCATAACAGATTGGCGAAGACCATACGAAAGTGTAACACAGATGCTCTGGCAATTTATGTGGGAGCCCTTGGAAGAAAGACATATTTCTACCGAAAGCCTGTTGGGTAAATTTAGAGAACGTGTATTCAAAGATGTCTGTGCGATTATTACGCTGCCACCATCATATACCTGACCCCATGTTTTTTTTTCATCCATCTGTTTTAAAAGTGTAGAGGCCACTCTGAGCTTAAAATACTGTGGATTATCGAAGAGAATTATTTCTTCCATGTCAACCAGCATGAATTTCTAAACATTGCTCATGTGAAACCCAGCTCTCAAATGACTTACTGAAACTCGCGGGTCAAGTCAATCAGGTAAATGCGGTATGTCCCAAGAAACACTAGCTCAGTACAACAACAACGTTTAGTAACGAAAGGACGATCATATGGGATATCAACCGGAAATAGTAGAGGGTTACAGATTTCTTGGTACGTAGGATGCAGCATGTTGTTTTTGAATGGAGAGCTACTAAAAAGTGTAGAAGTAACTGCAGATGTCCTATAGAGAAGTCTCTTAAGGATTCTGTAGTAGAGAAGAAGCCACGTGTTATCTTCAATGCAGGCTTGACAACAGATGTACATTTAACATGAGGTGTGCTCCTTGGAAGTGTGCGTTAGGACCCTGGAAGTCTTGTATTGCATATTAATGATCTGGCAGCCAGTATATGTATAATATGGCGGGGAAATTCGCATTTTGGCGGGGATTTTCCCCTGTTCCCATGGAAGTACAGCCGTTGTACTAAGTATAAATTAGCAGGAAATTTTAAAAAATCGAGATGGTGATCCAACATGGTCACTACGAAGAATCCGAAATGTTGGATCTGGGATACTGGAGCAGCCTTTGAATGACGCCAGAATACAAGATAGCGATCCAGCTTGGCGACATGGGTACAGTTATATGACATTATAGGTGATATACTTTAGGCTGAGAAGGGAAGTAACATACCTGTAGTAACCTGTAGGGCTATTTTTAACTTTCAGGACACGTACAGACCCTCTGCATACTACTTGTCCTCTGAGTTTGGAACTTACGACACCGGGAGGGAAAGGGCCTTATGGACAGGCCTATGTTGCAAGCCCTGACTCTTAAATTAAAGTCCAAACTGTATACTGTGCTGTAGGAACAGTTGCATCTTTATTTAATCAGATACCTTGCCAGGGAGAGCTCCCTTTCCACAGTCACAATGTTCATGATTGCCTGACAGGTCGAGAAGTCACCTTGCACCAATGCCACCTCTGGAAGGTTGGGCTGGACTTTCAGCCACGGGGGTTGCCATGCCTACGGAACACATAAAGAGTCCAGTCACTGGGAGTCAGGCCATGTCCACTGGTGAAAGCTCTGCGCTTGTGATACAATAACTTGATGTGTAGTACAGAATTTCTGCGCAAAGAGACATATATACCATGGATTCTATAATCTAATGTGAAGTACAGAAGTTTTGATTGTGAATGCTAGTATTCTGTAGTGATGACATTGCATCCATAGCCAAAGGCCTCATGACCTGAGTTAAAATGACATGAACCATGAAAGTTACAGGAAGCAAACTTGTATTTTACCCCAATGAGAATTATTATAATTCGCCTGACCTATAACCCACAGACACATTCTCCATGGAAACTGAAAACCAAGGGATGCACATTTGTCATGCTGATTATGGACACTTGCAGGTAGCTCTGAACAAAAACGTTTCAGGTACTATGCCTGTAACAGTTCACCATAAAGATTCGTATGTATGGAATGGGCAGTAGCTATTTCATCAGCAGAAACATAACCAACCGTCACAGAGCTTTTTTTTTTTTCTTTATTGTATTTCAATTCCCCATCGGGGCGGGCTGGCAGCAGCATATGCGCTGCTCTTCAGCTGAAAGACATAGAACAAAACAATAGAAGACATTTAAAAACAGCAAAGGAGAGAATAAGGTGAACATAGTTATAAAAAAGGGGGAACATCATGGAAGGCAATAGACAAAAAACGGGGTGACTGTAAAATGGAGATAAAAAACTGTTTAAAAGTAGCACACACAAAAAGCCACACACTGCGACGATTAAAAGAACACAAGGCACAGTATGACTGGAGCATAAAGGTATCGACGGATGGCGTAGCACATAACGTAACACTGACGGCGAACCTCAAGGCAGTACACAATTAAAATCACACACCTTGACGCACAGGAGAAACAGCACTAAGCACAACACTGATGTGGCACACTGATGATGATCAATACAGAGGATCTGCCAGGCGCTAGGAGATGAGGGAGACCTGAAGAAGGGAGGGAGGGGAAGAGATGGGGGAGATGAGCGGGAGGCGTGCTGAAGAGGGCCAGGTAGGGAGGGATGTGGGAAGGAAAGAGGCAAGTATGGGGTGCAGGGTCTCAGGGGAGGGGGGGATGGAGGAAAATCCGCTCTGGGAGAAGGAGGGAGGAGGAAAAATGGGGCCCTGGGGGGGGGGGGGGGAACAAGGCCAGGTTACAGTTGGAAGGAAGGGTGGATGTCACGGTGAAGTTTGTCATCCGGGAGGGGAGGCGTTGGAAATTGCCCTGATGAAGGAGATGGAGGGTGTGGAGGTGGAGAGAGGGAGGGATACAGCAATAGAGGCGCGGCAATGGGCGGGGGGTGGAGTGGAAGGAGGAAACCAGAGGGTGGGGGGGATCAAGCCTGCGAACAATGTAAAGGATGTGGAGATGTTGGAGGAACAGGAGGAGGCGGGGGAAGGGGATCAGTTCATACAGGAGCCGTGTGGGGGAAGGAAGGCGGATACGGAAGGCAAGGCGGAGCGCATGGCGTTCAAGGATTTGGAGGGCCTTGTAAAAGCGGGTGGGGGCGGAGATCCAGGCAACGCTGGCATAACAGAGGATAGGATGGATGAGGGATTTGTAGGTGTGGAGGATGGTAGAAGGATGCAATCCCCATGTCCGGCCAGACAGCAGTTTCAGAAGGCGGAGGCGGGAATGGGCTTTCTGCTGGATGGTCTGGAGATGAGGGGTCCAGGTGAGGTGTCGGTCGAGGGTGAGGCCTAGGTATTTGAGGGTGGGGGTGAGCTGGATAGGACGACCATAAAGGGTGAGGTAGAAATCATGGAGGCGAAAGGAGCGAATGGTGCGGCCTATGATGATTGCCTGGGTTTTGGAGGGGTTGAGACGGAGGAACCACTGGTTACACCAAGTGGTGAACTGGTTAAGGTGGGTTTGGAGGGTACGTTGAGACCGTTGAAGGGTAGGATAGAGGGCCAGGAAGGCGGTGTCATCAGCATACTGGAGAAGGTGGACTGGTGGGGGTGGCTTGGGCATATCAGCCGTATACAAGAGATAAAGGAGAGGGGAGAGGACAGAACCATGGGGGACGCCAGCCGTGGGATAAAAGATATGGGAGTTGGTGTTGTGGAGGGTGACATGGGAAGGACGGTGCGAGAGGAAGGAAGCGACCAGACGGACAAAATTGATAGGCAGGGCGTAGGTTTGGAGTTTAAAGAGGAGACCGGGATGCCATACACGGTCATAGGCATTTTGGAGGTCAAGGGAAACAAAAATGGCGGAGCGACAGGAGTTGAGCTGGAGGGACGGAAGGTGAACAAGGTTGAGGAGTTGGTCTTCAGCAGAGAAGGAGGGTCGGAAGCCACACTGGGTAAGGGGGAGGAGGTGGTGTTGAGCAAGGTGCTGATGGATACGGTGGGAGAGGATGGATTCAAAGACCTTACTGAAGACGAAGGTGAGGCAGATGGGACGATAGGAAGAGGCGGCAGAAGGGGGTTTGTTGGGTTTGAGGAATAAGAGGACGCGGGAGGTCTTCCACAGGTCAGGGTAGAAGCCAGTAGAGAGGACGACATTATAGAGATGGGCGAGGACAGTCAGGAAGGAATAGGGGCTTTCTCGAAGGTGACGGTAGGTGACACAGTCGTGACCAGGGGCCGTGTTGCGTTTGGACTGGAGGATAAGTTTAATGTCTTGTGCTGTGATGGGAGTGTTGACGTCGGAGGGGGGCAACTGCCCCAAGTACTGGAGACTAGGAGCAAGTGGAGCGACTGAGGTATCGGCACGTTCCATGACGGTGGGGAAAAGAGAATAATTAAAGTGGGGATCATCGGGGATGGAGAAGACGTCCGAAAGGTGGGAAGCGAAGTGGTTGGCCTTACTGAGGTTGTCAGGAAGGGGGCGATCGTTATGGAGAAGGGGGTAGTGGGGAGCGGAAAGGGAACCAGTAAGACGATGGAAGGCGGACCAGTACTTGGAGGAGTTGATAGGGAGGGTGGCGTTGAGTCGTGTGCAGGTCTGGCGCCAGTCTCGGCGTTTCGTTGCTGTAATAAGGTTCCGTACGTGTCGCTGTATTTGCTGGTGGCGTTGGAGTGTATCCCTGTCACGAGTGCGCAGGAAGGAGCGATAGAGGCGGCGGGATTCACGGAGGAGGAGGACAGCCCGCGGAGGGAGAGTGGGACGGTGTGGGTGGATGGTTTTAGTAGGAACATGGGCCTCCACGGCGTCAGTAATTACCTTCTGAAGGAAGGACGAGGCGTGGATGATGTCGTCAGGATGGCGATAGGTAAGAGGGTGGCTTTCGACCTGGGTGGAGATGGAGTCCCGGTAGGCATCCCAGTTGGCATGGCGATAGTCATGGACGACCTTGGGAGGGGGTGCAGGGTGCGGAGCCGGAGGGGGGCGGTGAGCAGACGTTATGGTGAGAAGGACAGGGAGGTGATCGCTACCTGTGGGGTCAAGGACGGCGACAGCGATACGCCCAAGGAGGTTGGCGGAGGCAATGACAACATCGGGGGTGTTGTCACTTTCGGGTCGGGTGTGCTGGGGAAGGGGAACAAGGTCACCTTGGATTTTGGAGAGGAACTGATGCCACCACCGAAGGGCAGCAGGAGTGCGGCTATGGATGTTGAGGTCGGCGGCAATCACATAGGTGGAGAAGGTGTGGTCAATGTGGGAAATGAAGTCGTAAGGAAGAGGAGCAGTGGAGTGGACAGAGCTGTCAAACACACGAACCTATATGTACCTGGCATGAAGCAACAACATTTGAGAATGAAACACGCTTATACTCGTATTGTAACCATCAAAAACGGGAAATAGATATAACGGCAAATTATGCTATTCTCTAGGAGAACTGTGGTCAATACCATACTTGTACACCACATTTCAGGACGAAAAACTGAACTGTCATCGTCATTAGAATTTTTCGCCATCTGCTGGACGTAATTTGGAGTCTAGAGCCCACATCACACTGTCTCAGCACGAGGGAAAATGGCGCATTTCCATAAATACACTGCAGTTATATGATTCACGCAGCTTGACGCACACTTTTTCAGTTTGCCACAGCTGACAGTGGGACCTTACAGAGGTCTGCCAACTACCAGCGGTATATGATATACTCTGTATGTGCTCCATAAAGGCTTTCAGACTATACGTAGACACTTTTGTAAGTATTGTAGCGTAGCAGAAGCAGCATGAAAGTTGGTAGCTGGGAATAACTCGATAATGTCGCGTGTTCCTTTCTTTACAGAACTCACCCCATTTGTGAACACTTCCAGGTGTGTAGCAGTCTCCAGAATGAGATTTTCGCTCTGCAGCGGAGTGTGCGTTGATATGAAACTTCCTGCAGATTAAAACTGTGTGCCGGACCGAGACTCCAACTTGGGACCTTTGCCTTTCGCGGGCAATTTCTCTACCATCTGAGCTACCCAGGCACGACTGATGCCCCGTCCTCACAGCCTTAGTTCTGCCAGTATCTTGTCTGCTACTTTCCAAACTCAGATGGTAGAGCACTTGCCCGCGAAAGGCAAAGGTCCCGAGTATGAAGCAGTCGTCGCTCACAGCTCTCGCATGGCCGTGCAGTCTGCCAACTGCAGGTGGATGTAACTCGGTCATATACACGATCGTATGCGCCCTTCCGTAAGCACCCCAGATGTCCACACTAGTTATCTAGAATGCAATACTGTTAACATTCCAATGTAGGAAATTTCTTTCTAGCACCTGAAATACACTCCTGGAAATGGAAAAAAGAACACATTGACACCGGTGTGTCAGACCCACCATACTTGCTCCGGACACTGCGAGAGGGCTGTACAAGCAATGATCACACGCACGGCACAGCGGACACACCAGGAACCGCGGTGTTGGCCGTCGAATGGCGCTTTGCCGTGGCATACGGAGCTCCATCGCAGTCTTTAACACTGGTAGCATGCCGCGACAGCGTGGACGTGAACCGTATGTTCAGGACTGCATACGACCGAGGCACACAGGGCCAACACCTGGCATCATGGTGTGGGGAGCGCTCTCCAACACTGGCCGTACACCACTGGTGATCGTCGAGGGGACACTGAATAGTGCACAGTACATCCAAACCGTCATCGAACCCATCGTTCTACCATTCCTAGACCGGCAAGGGAACTTGCTGTTCCAACAGGACAATGCACGTCCGCATGTATCCCGTGCCACCCAACGTGCTCTAGAAGGAGTAAGTCAACTACCCTGGCCAGCAAGATCTCCGGATCCGTCCCCCATTGCGCATGTTTGGGACTGGATGAAGCGTCGTCTCACGCGGTCTGCACGTCCAGCACGAACGCTGGTCCAACTGAGGCGCCAGGTGGAAATGGCATGGCAAGCCGTTCCACAGGACTACATCCAGCATCTCTACAATCGTCTCCATGGGAGAATAGCAGCCTGCATTGCTGCGAAAGGTGGATATACACTGTACTAGTGCCGACATTGTGCATGCTATGTTGCCTGTGTCTATGTGCCTGTGGTTCTGTCAGTGTGATCATGTGATGTATCTGACCCCAGGAATGTGTCAATAAAGTTTCCCCTTCCTGGGACAATGAATTCACGGTGTTCTTATTTCAATTTCCAGGAGTGTATATTCAGCTAGCAAGTTTCACTCTCTATGCTCGCAAATTTTAGACAGGCATCAGAACAGTTCACATCTGACATAAGAACCTCAAAGATAGTAGAAGTCATGATTCGTACAGAGACATACATCCTTTTTCCCATCGCTAAATTTTCGTTACTTGATGGTCTGATATGTTCATACGCATAGTGTAATGGCACAAAGACATTAGACGTAACTAACAAGAAGGAGGCATGAGACGTAAGACCATAAGTCTGTATCTTGTAGGATACCATAGGTCAGGAACATTTCATTTATCTAGATAAACACTGTGGGTCGAGATTGCTACACCATCGATATCGACCGCCGCTAAGCTCCGCATCACAGGTGAAGTTGTTTCGTCATGTTGGTGTGATGGGAAGGAACATTTATTTATACACATTTAAACAGCTGTAGGGGGTGTCGGCACACCACAACATCCAAAATGTGGAGATGCAATATCTCACGATCTTGTGCCGAACGCTTGCGGTCACGGTTTGGAGTGATTGCCACTGCTAGCTACACGTCTCCGCTAGTGCACAAAACACAGGCAGACATCAGTCATTGCATCAGGTACTAATACACCAAGGGAGTTAGATAGATAGATAGATGTGTGCAGGACAGCGATGTCTGGCATGCTGCCCTCCCTCCCCCCGTCCTTCTCTCTCTCTCTCTCTCTCTCTCTCTCTCTCTCTCTCTCTCTCTCTCACACACACACACACACACACACACACACACACACACACACACACACACACACACAAACACAAAATAACTTTCAAGGTATTAGTTAGAGAAGCGTACATGTAGAGCTGGCACAACCACACCAAAATAAATGTTTGACATTGTATATAGGGCATCCAACACATGCAACAGATTTCTTGTGGGACTGTACTCCAAGTGAAAGTTTGCTGATGATTATTTAACATTATCCAACAGTCGTTAGGCCCATATGTTAAAGTAAAATAAATGGAGCAATACTGCATTGGTCTGCATGACACACAAAACTGCAGTCATCCCTGATATATAGGCATCTGATATAGCCTTTCACAGTAGAGAATTCCCTGCTGGCAGACCACAGTCACATCACAATAGACCCATGACGCTGACATGCCGATCACACAGATATGGGGCTGTTAATACTTCCTCTTACCACAGCAGTGCAGACAACTGTATTAAAAAGTGCCACTCTATGGACTGGAAAGTCCCGGTATTTGATCCCCGTTCAGTCACTCATAGGCTATGTATCTGTCACATACCATTCTTACAACCCTGTTAATGTTTGTCTGTGTAGAGGAAAATACTCTAGTTATAAATCGTACACTAATGCCATCTCCTCGTTAAGTCAGCCACTTCATCAATTACATAAGTTGGCTATAGAGTTATAAGTAGTGTTGGAGTGTGTGTAATAGAGTTCCACATAGTCCATGTGTAAGTTAACCACTGTAGCAAACGAATTGTTGTGAACTGCAGTTATTCCACCATTTTTAAAACGTCAGCAAAACTGCTTCGCAGCTTCTAGGTGCACAATGTGGTGTCCTTGTAATCCAGTGGACAGTTCGTAGAACACTGTTGCTACGTTTGTGGTGACATAAGGACACATTGTAACTACTGGTTAGTAGTAGCAGCGCCGTGGAGCAGCACATAGCAGCTTAATAATGTTCCTTTAGTCATGGTACTTGATAAATTCATCTGTAGGCCGTGACGCCTAGACTAAAGTCAGATAACAATGCAGATGCAGAACTGGATAGCGCTCCTTTGTGCTCGAAGGAATACTATGTAACTGTTATGGGAGTTATTTCCAACAATACACCTCTGAAGTAATAGGGCAAAGCGGGTTCTATGTCACTTTATATCAAATTGATATCACGTTAATTAATTAATCAATTAATTATCCCTATCCACCTTATGTTTTCATGGGTTTTCGCCAGCTGGCACGTCGCCCCTCCCCCCTCCCCCACTGGTTCTATGTCACTTTTTGAATTTCTTACACTTCTGAATGTGAGTTCTGAGCCAATTTTCTTTGCCACCCTCTGTTCTGCAAAATCTCCACCCATCCACTTCCCTGCCCCATTAACCTGTTGCTGAGTTCTACGCCACTTTCCCCCATGTCCGTCCACTCTATCAAATAGATTGACTAATTAATTAAATCTATATCTTTTTGTGTGGGGCAGTTTCCTTGTATGCTATTGATGGATACTGCTCACCCCTTCTGTAAATATTGATTGATTGATTGATTGGCTATTTTGCAGGAAACGGGTTGCAGTGTATGGAATATTATTTCAACAATTTCTAGGAGACCCATGCAATGTGTGGAATATTGTTTATTTAAACAATTTATGGGATACAAGCAGGGTACGAAAGATAGTTTATTTATTTATTTAAAGAATACGTCGGGAAACTGATTTCAGTGTGATGAATACTATTTATTTAAACAATTTGTGGGTGACAAGGCTGTGTGTTGAATATATACACAAGTTGGCACGCTTTCTTCCGATCGCGCAACGAATACTGTCATGAAAGTGCCGTCAGCATAACTCACCGCAAATAATCACGCTGTTAAAAATCTTCTGTTCGTGTCTTCACACCAATAACTGGCAAAGTTGCCCCGAGCTACGCTGACCGGAGCATTGTGTCTTCGCATGCCCGTGTGCCGGCTGCTTTGCTATGACTGCACCACGCACCACTGCTCCCAGCCAGGGCAGGACCAGAGGTCCACACATGCACCAACCCCTTTCGAGTGTTGCAGCACCTGCACAATCCGCTCCCAAACACACACCTTCCACACCAGGTCAGTGAAAGCAACTACTATATGTGCTTGCCCAGCTGTGCAGATACTGAATTACTTCATAATACACACCAACAGAGGACACTGGAAGAAACAACCTTCCCACCCCTCCTCCCTCCAATCCCCTCCTCCCCTCCGCCTCACCCGTAGGGTTGCTTCCTGTCGGAAAAAGCATCAGGTAGCGCCAACTCTTACAGGTGCCAGCAATACTCTGCTATTGATATGTGGGAAATTCCTGTCGAAACACATGCGTTCTCTCTCTCTCTCTCCTCTCCCCTCTCACAAGCAGCTACTAACTGCCAGTGAGTGTCTGTAGTGTTCTGCACTAACCCCACTTTTGTCCTGGACAGAGTAGTGGCTACCCGGTAAATCTCCAGCTGCAGATGTAGTCAATTCACGCTACAATCATTCTATCAAATTGATTGACTACATCGATACCCTCTGTGAGAGACAGTTTTTCCTTGCTTCTCATTGGTGGATACTATTCACCGGCCCATATGGCGACACATTGAGGTCAAATGCATTACCGTACCCCACCAAAATTGTTCGGCATGATCAGAGGTGGCTTGCACCTTAAGCCGGAGATGTCCTTTCGTTCCAGTCACTAGCTACCTCTGCCAATCGCCCACAAGCCAAGTGGAGCTGCCCTATAAAAGCCAGACATATATTTATCAGTGTAGTTATAGTGAAGTATTACGATCGTAGCGTCAATCTGGTGACATTTGACAGTGAGCAAAGTATTGGTAATACCTCCTCCTGATGACTTTGGTTCTGAAAATATCACTTTCCATGTAAATATACAGGGTGCGGCGCTTAAATCTAGAGAATGAATATTTCTTAAAAAGCAAATGTATTAAAACAAATTATAAATGAAAATAAAAATCCTTTCACACAAACAGTGATATCTTTGAAGAGTAACATTACTGGATATAACCCCCCCTCAGCCACAATGACCGCCTCCAATCTTGTCCTGAAGCAATCGCACGCACTCATTAAAACAGCGCTGTTCATATTCGAAAATGCTTCTTAGCGGTGGGTAGAGATGCGACATTAGAGTGCATTTTCTTATTGGTAACTCTTTTGACTACCCTCTAAGCATATTAGTTGAGGGGCTTCAAATTGGAGCTGTTTGGGGGCCAGAATTCCTTTGACCACAACATGTCAGCATTATCTGAGAGCTAGGTTTGGACTAAATGGCTCGTATGAGCCGGTGCACAGTCCTTTTGGAGGACATATTGTCTCCCCAAGGCCACAGTTACCATCCAAGGTTTCACGACATCCGCAAAAACTTGCAATTAAACTTCTTTTGTGACTTTTGCCGTTTTCAAAGAAATATGGCGGCCCGATATCACCCTCAGCATCATGTGGACACAACACCTACTACGTGAACCCCATACTTCTCCCAATCATTATACTTGGCCACAATAGCGTAAACAGTTGATCTCTGATACCCGAAGAATCGAACTATTTCAGTGGGCGAACGCCCAGAGCGTAGACTTTCGATAATCGCGGGTCTTCGGTTGTACTCTGCACTTATCCGTGACATCTCTGCCATTTTGAGGTTTTGACTGTTTACTACATGCTTATGGCTTTTAGGAACACCGATCGCGACGTCCGGTGGAGTTACGATATGGCAGGAAATTCAAATTGAAATTTGTGCAAATTGAATTGCTGCACCCTATATATCCTTCTTTCCACATAATATATTTCATTCTCCTTATGGGATACCTCTTCTACGACCGGACATAGTAATTGTATTTACACATATTGGAACACTGACCACCGTAACTTTACACTCCAATACATACACATTTCAGACTTGCAGTGCAATTGTCATTTATATGCATATAGTGCGCAAAGAAATTATAGTATGTCCACACTCACACTGGCTAGGTGTCTCTATTCTCCTCAGCTCTAGAAAATTATTTGATATTTAAGTCTTCCTGCTAATCAGATTCCAGCTAATCAAATTCGAGAATAGATTGCAGGTATTTTCAATCTGCAGTTCCGAAGGTGCTGCATCCAGCCAAAGACTCTCAGAGAAGTGTTGCAGAGCACAGGTGTCCGGCACTATGCGATAATCAGCAGCGATCCCAGAGATGGAAGGGCTAGAAAGACATCACCAATATGCGCTGGTGTACTGTAATAAACATTACAGTCGATAGTGCGATAAACTTTTAGAAAAATCACGAAACCTCTAAATCAGGACAGCTGGATGCGGGTGTGAACTGTCGTGCTCCCTAATGTGAGTGCAGTGTGCTAACCACTGTGCCACGTCGCTCGGTCAGTCAATTTGATAGAGTGAGGAGAATGGGGAAAGTGGCGTAGACCTGAACAATAAGTTAAATGGAGGAGGAGGGGCAGAGGTGGGGATTTCGTAAAGGGGAGGTGACAAAGGAAAGTGGTTCAGAACTCTCATTCAAAAGTGCACGAAATTGAAAAAGTGGTGTGGGATCGGTGGGGGTGTGGGGAGGTGTAGAGGGGCCACGTGCCAGTTGGGAAAACCCATGATGTCATCAGGGGGAGGGAGTAATGATTTGGTCAATTATTTAATTAATTTGATATAAAGTGGTGCAGATCCTACTTTGTGCTACTACTATCTGACTGACACTAATTATAGGTCATGAACTTTCCATTTTCATGACTGTGTGACCTACTTTCACATTTAGAACGCAACTTGTTGATACTAAGAACCCATGTTGTACATGTCAGTAAAACAGAACTTTACCGGATAAACATTACATCAGGCTGAAAAAATGGTATGCTCTGAAATACCTAAATGCAAATGTCCTTTGGTGTGATGCATGTTGAAGGAGTCTGAGGCATTCTAAAACCGTCATATCTCAAACATTTGGCGTCTTTTAGTCTAGGGATATGTAAGAAATAGAACACAGTGCATTATACTAGATGGTGAGTGTCACACATCTAAATAGACATACACAAGATAGCAGATAGGACCAATGGCAGTAAAAGATTGTTCAGTGATAATGCTGTTGTGTAGAGGGAAGTGTAATCGAAGGAATACCGTAATGAATTGCAGTAAACCAAGGATAAATTTTATGTTAATGGTTATCTCATAATGCAAAAGGAGGTGTGAGAGATATGCTTGGGGAACTTAAATGGAATTCCATTGAGGAACGGTGATGCAGTTCTCTCAGAACCATGTTGGGTAAGGGGATATGAATGTCAGGGTGGAATAAAGACATCGGCGGTAAGAATTACCCCATCCATCCAAAACCAAACTACCATACACAGTGTAGTACTTACAGTGAATTTTACGTCATTTTATAGTGTTTCATATGTGATTACGTTGGTATGAATGTCAGGAGACGGCCGGCCGGAGTGGCCGAGCGATTCTAAGTGCTATAGTCTGGAACCGCGCGACCTCTACGGTCGCAGGTTCGAATCCTGCCGCGGGCATGGATGTGTGTGATGTCATTAGGTTAGTTAGATTTAAGTAGTTCTAAGTTCTAGGGGACTGATGACCTCAGAAGTTAAGTCCCATAGTGCTCAGAGCCCCCCCCCCCCCTTTTTTTTTTTTTTTTTTTTTTTTTTTTTTTTTTTTTTTTTAAAGGAGACGTGATTTGAAACGATCGCGCATATGGGCTTTGAGAATTTGCTCAACACTGTGTAAGTATACCAGGTAATAGAGAAACAGTATAGTTCACACACCCACATTCGTTTCTTTGCTTGGCAGGCTCTAACTTCATATAGGGAGCGCGGTTTGACTTTTCTATTTCATGTTGAAAATGAAGGAATGTAGCGTTGAGAAAAGGTTTCCAGTTGTTTGCTTTAGGTGGGATACAATCACCGTCCATGGACTCTTTCTAAGGTCACCATTTGTAGCTTAGTAGTAGGACCATGAAGGTCTCGTACTTGCGCTTTGCAAGTAGCTGTAGACATGATAGAGGAGTCTTATTTTATTGATGAAATTCATGATGTGCTGCATACCAGATGAATAGAGATAAGTGTCAAAGGTATGTCATCGGAGAAGGCATACAGATTGGAAGCACATACCAACAGAGATGTATATTTCTCGAGAAGAGACCATAAAAAGCAGTGATGCAGGATGTAAGAAGGCAAAGTCAACCCATACTGGTAAAATCTGTTGAAGAAGATGTCTTCTGTCTCTGGAAGGCGTAGCTGTATTTTGGACGCGAGAACGGTTCTCATACACGCCAGTCGAGTTAAATCTTAACCGTGTAAATCATACATGAGGCTCAACGACATCTTTGGGTACCATCTACAATACCCAAATGCTTTTGTACAGCACGTGGAAAGAGTTTGAGACATTCTAAATTATCCTATTTGAAACAATGTAACAGGGCACACAGAATTGCTTGCAGACTTTGCTTTGACGAAGCATGCTATTTGCAGCCTACATCCCCTGTGTCATTACACTGTGTATACTTAATTTCCAGTAGCCACATTCCATACACATTTGGCATGCACAACTATTTGCTTAAACTAGAGTTACAGTTCATCTAAATGCTCCTGCCCATAGGTAAATGTTTCGATTGCGTCTTGATAGTCTCGCTCCCTGCCACAAACACCTTGCGTGATTCACCTGCTCATACTTTAATTCCATTCTGCTCGGAACATGTAATTCCAGTTATATGTCCAGTTCTTCGATGACAAACTTATGACACTTATCTCTGTTCAACTAGTATGCTTCAAGGCATGAGTTTCACCAATCAAAAAGAACTGTCTGTCACGTCTAGAACTATTTGTATCATATAATTATGAGACTTCCACGTTTCTTCTGCTAAGATACAAACGGTGACATCAGAAAAGCGAATATTTGGACTGTGATTGTATCCCAGCTGAAGCAAACAGCTAGAAAACTTTTTTCAGCGATAAATTTTTGATTTTCAACATGAAATTGAAAAATCAAGTTTTACTCCCTGTTTGAAGTTAGAATCTGCCAAACGAAGAAATGAATGGGGGTGCCTGAACTACAATGTTTCTATCACATCCTGTACACTTGCACAGTGTTGACGAATTTCTCCAAGTGCACATCCATGGTCGTTTCACATCACATCTCCTGACACTCATACCACTGCAATTACAGGTGAAACACAACAAAATATCGTAAAATTCACTGCATGTACTATACTGCGTACAGACGTATAGTTTTGGTTGGTTGGTTGATTTGAGGAGGGGACCAAATAGTGAGGTCATCGGTCCCATCAGGTTAGGGAGGGACGGGGAAGGAAGTCGGCTATGACCTTTCAAAGGAACCATCCCAGCATTTGCCTGAAGAGATTTAGGGAAATCACGGAAAACCTAAATCAGGATGGCCGGACGCGGGTTTGAACCATCGTCCTCCCGAACCGAGTCCAGTGTGCTAACCACTGCGCCACCTCGCTCGGTTTTAGTTTTGGATGGTTGGAGTAATTCTTATTGGTGGTGTCTTTATTCCACTCTCACATTCATATCCCTTTACCCAGCAAGGTTTTGCGAGAGATACATGGTCGTTCCTCTATGGAATTCCATTTAAAACCCCCAAGCATGTATCTCACACTTCCACGTGGGATCATGTTAGAACGATTATCGTACAATTTATTCTTGATTTCCGGGAATTCCTTACGATATTCCTACGATTACACTTCCCTCTACACAGCAGCAATGTCACTAAGCAATCTTTTAGTGCTATTAGTATTGTCTGCTAACTCGTGTATATATTCCGAGATTTGTGAATTCGCCAACCAGTATAACACACTGTGTTCTACTATTAAAATATCCCTGGACTAAAGATGTAAAATGTTTCAAATAGGATAGTTTTTGAATGCCTGACCCTCCTTTTCATATGCTGCACACCATAGAAAATTAGCATTTGGGTGTTTCAGACGAAACCATAAGATTTATCAGCCTTACGTAATGTTTATCCGGCGAGATTCTGCTTCATTGACATGTATGGCAAGGGTTGTTAGAATTAATACCATGTAGCATTCCAAATGTGAAAGTAGGTCAGACATCATGGCAATGGAATGTTTGTGTACTATAAATAGTATTAGTCAGAGGTGTATAGCTGGAAACAGCTCTCACAACAGTTACATCATATTTTTTCCAGCACAATGGAGCACTATCCAGTCCCACATCTGTATTGTGACCTTATTTCAGTCTAGGCATCACAGTTTGTAGTAGATTAATTTATAAAGTACCATGCTTCTGTTTGATGTAAAATGTGTTAGCAATGTTCTGCAGCATCTCCACTAGGCTGTAAGAAGACTACATTGTACATCTAGAAGCTGGAAGCAGTTTGTCGAGGTTTTAAAACTGGTAGAATAACTTGATTTAACAACAATTAGTTTATTATTGTGGTCGACTTTCATGTAGACTAAATGGAACTTTATTACACAGACTACAACACTATTTAGGACTCTATAACCAACTTATCAAATTTATGAAGTGCTTGCCTAAAGAAGAAGTGGCATAACAGTACAATTTATACTGCAGTGCTTTCCTCTACTTCGGTGGTAGTCTAACTCTTTTACCTACTGTCCACTTTTGTATCTGTGTTATTAGTTAAATTTTCTAACTGCCAACTAGTTCCACAGTAATGGTGATTTATTAAGTAGGAGAGTAACTTTATAAAATTTATGGAGTAGAGTTGCAACAAGTTAAAGCATATAATGATAATTATATACCAAATACTTTTATGTCAAAATTTATGAAAATCTAATGACAATGTATTTAAAACCCTTACTGCCTAGTGCCCACTATGAAAGCTGGCATGCCTACTAATGGGGTCAGTTTAACTACCATCGCTCTAGGCAAAGGAATGTCAGCAGAGTTGTAAGACATGGTAAGTGACTGATATAAAACCTGACGACTGGTGTGGGTTGAAATACGGAGGTGCCTATACTGCTGTGGGCGGGGGATATTAATAATAGTCCCCTATATGTGTGATCAGCATGTCAGCGCTGCATGTCTATTGTGATGCAGCCACAGTTTGCTTGCACAGAATGTTCTACTATGCAAAACTATATCAGACAGATATATAAGAGGGATGACTGGAGTCTTGTGTGTCCTATAGACCAATGCAGTGTTGCTCTATTGCTTTTACTTTAACATATGGACCTAACGACTGTTGGGTGGTGTTAAATCATCAGCACACTCGCACCTGGAAGACACTCCCATGAGAAATCCATTGCATATGTTTGATGCCCTATGTACAATGTAAAACACTTAGTAGTTGTGATGAGGTTGTTCCTGCTCTATGCATACATTTTGCTAACCATTTTATTGACAGTTATTGTGTGTGTGTGTGTGTGTGTGTGAGAGAGAGAGAGAGAGAGAGAGAGAGACTGTGATTACTTAGTGTTCTCTTCTGTCCTGTTCTTACTGCAGCACACTGTTTAAGGTTAGACAACATACGCCACTCTCCTTGACATGTCTACTTCTGTCAATGATGATTGCATTGGTGCAGAAGTATCTGTTGCAACTATTGACACATGCCTTTGTCTCGTGCACTAGCAGAGGGTTGTGTAGCCGGTAGCAGCAAGTACTCCAAGAGAGCTCTGCTGTGATCACAAGCCTTCAGCATGTGATCATAGCAATCTTATGTCTGCATATCATTAATGTTGCAGACTGCTGACACCCCTGCAGCTGTTTAAATATGTATAAATAAATGTTCCTAACCCACTTGTATGACACATGTACAGCAACTTCAGCTGTGATCTGGGGTTTTACAGTGGGTGGTGTGGATGGTGCAGCGATCTTTACATGCATTGTGTGTTTAGTTAAATTAATGTGCCTGCTCTTTTTTACCCTATAACAGACAGACAGATGATCTTAGGTCTTGTGCCTCCTGTTAGTATAGTCAGTGTTTAACATAATTGTCGGTCATCACACTTTGAATAAAAATAAATCAGACCATCAAGTAACGATACTTTGCAATGGGAAAACGGATGTATGTCTCTATACCAGTCATGATTTCTCTAATCTCCGAGATTCTTATGGCATATGTGAATTGTTCTGATACCTGTCTAAAGTTTGTGGCCATAGTGTGTGGAACTTGCTATCTGGATGTATGTCAGGTGCTGGAAGTATATTTTTCACATTCGAATGTTAACAGTATTGCATTCTAGATTACTAGTGTAGGATGTCTGGGCATCTTAGGGGAGGGTGCATACAATCATGTATATGACTGAAAGCCAGCCACCTGCATTTGGCATGTGGCCACGCCCTGTGAGAGCCATGAGCGGCGACTGCTGCATTATTAGATGTGTTTATGGATGAGATGAGTCCTGTAAAGGAAGGAACACATGACATTATCATGCTAATCCAAGCTACAGGCTTTCACACTGCTTCTGCTAACCTACAAGCCTTAGAAAAGCGACTGTTTGTACTCTGTAACACCTTATGGAGTACACATTGAGAATATCATATATCACTGCTTTCTGACAGACTCAATTAAGGTCCCACTGTGAGCGTTGGAGAGCTGACAGTGCTCCAGGTACAGCTCCATCAGGCTGTGTCAATCATATAAGTGTAGTGTATTTTTGGAGGTGTGCCACTTTCCATCGTACTGAGACAGAGTGCTTGTGGTTCTAGATTGTACCGTATATTACGTCCGACACATGGTGAAGAGTTCTGATGGTGATTGCAGATCAGTTTTTGGTCTTTAATTGTGTGTACAAGTATGGTATTAATCACTATTCTCATAGAGAATACTACACTTTCCCATCATATGTATTTGCCGCATTTTTATAGCTGTAATTCAACTTGTGAATAAGTATAAGTCTGTTCCATTCTCAAATGTTGTTGCTACATGCCTGGTATGTATAAGTTCGCATGTTTGATGGATCTATGATGGTTGGTTATGTCACTGCCAATGAAACAGCCACTGTCCATTACAGACATACAAATTTTTGTTGTGAACTTCTACATGAATAGTATCTCAACCTATTTTTGTTTCAGATTCACAGTGCAAGTATCCTCAATCAGAAAGATGAATAAGGATCACTTGATTTTCAGCTTATACGCAGAACTTATCTGTGGGTTACAGGTTATTTGAATTTTGGGTCATTTGTGTTAAGTGCAAAAGTGTTTCCTGCAGTTTTCATGTTTCATGTAATTTTAACGCAGGTCATGTGGTCTTTGGCTGCAGCTGCAGTGCTGCCACTACAACATGCTTGCATTGGGAATCATAACTTCCGTACTCTACGTTAGGTTATCGGATATAGTATTAGGAACGGAAAGTTGGTTAAAACCGGAAGTGAACAGTAACGAAATCCTAGACACAGAATGGAATATATACCGCAAGGATAGGATAAACGCCAATGGTGGAGGAGTATTTATAGCAGTAAAGAATTCAATAATATCCAGTGAAGTTATTAGCGAATGCGAATGTGAAATAATCTGGGTTAAGTTAAGTATCAAAGGTGGGTCAGATATGATAGTCGGATGCTTCTATAGACCACCTGCATCAGCAACCGTAGTAGTTGAGCGCCTCAGAGAGAACCTGCAGAACGTCGTGAAGAAGTTTCGTGATCATACTATTGTAATAGGGGGAGACTTCAATCTACCAGGTATAGAATGGGATAGTCACACAATCAGAACTGGAGCCAGGGACAGAGACTCTTGTGACATTATCCTGACTGCCTTGTCCGAGAATTACTTCGAGCAGATAGTTAGAGAACCAACTCGTGAAGCTAACGTTTTAGACCTCATAGCAACAAATAGACCGGAACTTTTCGACTCCGTGAATGTAGAAGAGGGTATCAGTGATCATAAGTCAGTGGTTGCATCAATGACTACAAGTGTAATAAGAAATGCCAAGAAAGGAAGGAAAATATATTTGCTTAACAAGAGTGATAGGGCACAAATCGCAGAATATCTGAGTGACCACCATCAAACGTTCATTTCTGAGGAAGAGGATGTGGAACAAAAATGGAAAAAATTCAGAAACATCGTCCAGTACGCCTTAGATAAGTTCGTACCGACTAAGGTCCAAAGCGAGGGGAAAGATCCACCGTGGTATAACAATCATGTACGAAAGGTACTACGGAAACAAAGAAAGCTTCATCATAGGTTTAAGAGTAGTCGAATCATAGCTGATAAGGAAAAGCTGAACGAAGCGAAAAAGAGCGTAAAGAGAGCAATGAGAGAAGCATTCAACGAATTCGAACATAAAACATTGGCAAACAATCTAAACAAGAACCCTAAAAAGTTTTGGTCATATGTAAAATCGGTAAGCGGATCTAAATCCCCTATTCAGTCACTCGTTGACCACGATGGCACCGAAACAGAGGACGACCGAAGAAAGGCAGAAATACTGAATTCAGTGTTCCGAAACTGTTTCACTGCGGAAAATCGTAACACGGTCCCTGACTTCAGCCGTCGCACGGACGCCAAAATGGAAAATATTGAAATAAACTATATCGGAATTGAAAAACAACTGCTATCACTTAGTAGCGGAAAAGCATCCGGACCAGACGAGATACCCGTAAGATTCTACAGTGATTATGCTAAAGAACTTGCCCCCTTTCTATCAGCAATTTATCGTAGATCTCTGGAAGAACGTAAAGTACCTAGCGACTGGAAGAAAGCGCAGGTCGTTCCCATTTTCAAGAAGGGTCATAAATCAGATGCGAATAATTATAGGCCTATCTCGCTTACGTCAATCTGTTGTAGAATAATGGAACATGTTTTATGTTCTCGTATTATGACGTTCTTAGATAATACAAATCTCCTTCATCATAACCAACATGGATTCCGCAAACAGAGATCATGTGAAACTCAGCTCGCCCTATTTGTCCAAGAAATTCACAGTGCCGTAGACACTGGCGAGCAGATTGATGCCGTATTCCTGGACTTCAGGAAGGCATTTGATACGGTTCCGCACTTACGTTTAGTGAAAAAAATACGAGCTTACGGAATATCGGACCAGGTTTGTGATTGGATTCAGGATTTCCTAGAAGAAAGAACACAACATGTCATTCTTAACGGTTCAAAATCTGCAGATGTAGAGGTAATTTCGGGAGTACCGCAAGGAAGCGTGATAGGACCTTTATTGTTTACAATATACATAAATGACTTAGTTGACAACATCGGTAGCTCCGTGAGGCTATTTGCAGATGACACGGTTGTCTACAAGAAAGTAGCAACATCAGAAGACTCGTACGTACTCCAGGAAGACCTGCAGAGGATTAATGAATGGTGCGACAGCTGGCAGCTTTCCCTAAACGTAGATAAATGTAATATAATGCGCATACATAGGGGCAGAAATCCATTCCAGTACGATTATGCCATAGGTGGTAAATCATTGGAAGCGGTAACGACCGTAAAATACTTAGGAGTTACTATCCGGAGCGATCTGAAGTGGAATGATCACATAAAACAAATAGTGGGAAAAGCAGGCGCCAGGTTGAGATTCATAGGAAGAATTCTAAGAAAATGTGACTCATCGACGAAAGAAGTAGCTTACAAAACGCTTGTTCGTCCGATTCTTGAGTATTGCTCATCAGTATGGGACCCTTACCAGGTTGGATTAATAGAAGAGATAGACATGATCCAGCGAAAAGCAGCGCGATTCGTCATGGGGACATTTAGTCAGCGCGAGAGCGTTACGGAGATGCTGAACAAGCTCCAGTGGCGGACACTTCAAGAAAGGCGTTACGCAATACGGAGAGGTTTATTATCGAAATTACGAGAGAGCACATTCCGGGAAGAGATGGGCAACATATTACTACCGCCCACATATATCGCGCGTAATGATCACAACGAAAAGATCCGAGAAATTAGAGCAAATACGGAGACTTACAAGCAGTCGTTCTTCCCACGCACAATTCGTGAATGGAACAGGGAAGGGGGGATCAGATAGTGGTACAATAAGTACCCTCCGCCACACACCGTAAGGTGGCTCGCGGAGTATAGATGTAGATGTAGATTGGTAGTATACATCTCTGTGTACAGAGCTGTCACCGAATGACAGTGGGCTGACTCCCAGTTGCCGGACTCATGTCTCACACAGCATTGTGATCCTGGCAACTGGCAGCCCTATGCAGCCTGCATGAAGTGACAGTGGTGTGAGGTGATGAGGCTCTACCATGGATGAGGTGGAGACAGACTTCTCACCCAGTCTTGCGATCATGAACTTTATGACCATGGAAAAGGAGCTCTCCCTGGCAAGTTATTTGTTTAAATAATTGTTCCTACTACACAACATACAGTTTGGACTTTAACGTAGGGGACTAAGTTGGAGGTGATGGCATGGTGTTGTGTCCAGAGTGAACATTCCCTCCCAGTGTGGTGTTAAAGTGGAAAGGTCGAAACTTAAGAAACAGATTTCAGGAATTCTGTAGGTGGACTGACTGATATTAATTGCCTTGCAGGTCTCTACAGGCTAGTTACTTCTCTTATCAGCCTACAATAGGTTACCCGTGACATAATAGAGCTAAACCCGTATGCCTTGGTCGCCATGTTGGATCAGTCTTGGATTATGACACCATAGACCTGTGCACATATGCCCAGGTAACCCAAATCAGATCGCCACCTTGGATTTTTGAGTTTCTCACTGATTTATACTTAGGAAAACAGTCCTACTTCCATACTAGTACGGGAATATCCCTGCCAAAATTAGAATTTCCCGCCTTTTTATGGCTAGGGCAGTTGGCCTTTGTCAGATGAGGAGGGGTGGAAATCCCCTGACTCATTGTGATGCCATCAGTGACACATTTTGCACTCATTCTCTCCTTATCTACCTACTAATAGTAATCTCAGACCATTGCAGATGATGCAAATACCTACAATGGAATTCACATCTGTAATAGTAAGTTGTTAAAGTCATCTGAAGACAACGTAGAAAGTTTGTAATTTCCAGTTTTAGCACGAGTTATGTTAAATAATGAAGTATATACAGGTTGTGACCATAACGAATGTGGTTGAGCAAAACCCTTATTAAGCATAGGGACACTATATCTTGTTGCTTCTGCCACACGAATGTGTCACATATTTTATGCTATATATATTACAATTTTCACTGTAAGTAAGAGAGTCATGTAAGCATTTTTATATTTATATTTTTGATTTTACTTCTTGTTTCTTTTTGAGGCACCTGTAACTTTTTGCACTGTATTCATTACAAATATCTAGGATGTTCCCATTGAGAAGGATTAGCTTATTGTTAAATTATGGCTTGAAGTTGCTATCTGAAAATAACACAGCCTGCTCAGGAAAAGACTTTCCAAAAGAAAGTAACAACAGCTGTGTACTCGCACATACAAAAAGACTATTAGTTATATCATAAATAGGGAAGCAGACATGAACCTATGCGCAAACATTAATATGAGCCTACACCATGCTTTTTGTATCCCATGTTCGGTAATCAAGTGGAAGAGCTACATTAATATTTAATAAATGATTAAATATTGGCCAGACATATTTACATGTATCACAAGGCAAGTCTGCTTGCACAATCAGTCAGCTGTGACTCTAGTGTGCAGGATCAGACCTGCATTTGCCATCAAGACAATGCGGAGAAACACCACTTCTACATCTACACATGTATTCTGCAAACCACTGTGAAGTCTATGACAGGGCTAACTTAGGGTGTTACCACATGTTGCGGTTTATTCCAGTTCCAGTTTATCTAACAGGGGACTACAGGCTGTAAACTTAATAATTAAAAAGAAGTTACTGTTGAAAGCAGAATGTTTCTAAATACGTATGAGATTTGTGCTAGGTCAACAAATACTGAATAAAATGTGGAATGAGATATATAATGCAGTGTCAAGACCTTCATAATTCATTCACATTTCATTTGTCAGCGAATGTTAGAGTAATATGGTAGACAGCCATCTTCCAGCCTACAAAGGGAGTAATCCTTTCTTATTAGTCATGGGTCCTACATTTGTTAGAGTGGGAAGAGGTTTATGTGTGCCATTGAATGTGGATACCAGAAGAAACTTCCGATTGAAAGCAATTTGATTTCTGTATGTAAACCAACTTGCCTCAAAGTGTAGGCCAGCAGTACAAGCCTGAAATGTGTTGGGTATACTGCAGAAATGAGGCAAAATGGAGTTTCTGGACCAATTATCAGCATTACTTAAAAATATATGTTCAAAGTGACTATCCTGTATGCATGAATCTCGGATATTCGAAGGACAGATTAGACCATCTACAAAATAGTGTCAGACATTCTGGAGTGGAGATTATAGCCTTAAGGTTGCCTTTGATCATCCTTTGCTTGTAATTTACTTTGTAAAGTTATTAATTATTTGGTAGTGATTCATTGATTTACTCAAGTTACATATTAAGATTTGTTTCAGTTGAGATTAGATTTCGTAGAAGTTAATAGCATCAAATAGGAAAATATTTCCTGTGGACAGGTTGATAACCATTGTTATATGTGTCCAATTGGCTCTCGGAATTGGCAGAACTAATAATCACGTTTTATTCAAATTAACTGGCGATAATGTATGAATAAATCTATCAGTCTAGCAGCATTTGAAAATAGTAATTAGGATGTATGCAACACAAGAAACCTATAATTTTTTATAAGCAGTGATGTGACGGCTAGAAGGCAAGTGTAGCTATCGATTCTATGCGATTTTTTAACCAAATCTTAGATTGACCTGTTTCGATTAACCAACTGTCATGTAGATGCAGGCATCCACAAGGTTCACACAGCTTCTCTTAGTGAAACATCTGTTCTGTGGTACATTGCTCTACCGACTGTTTCCAGACCAATTGGCATTGTTTATAGTAGTTTAAACCAAGTCAATCATCATTTTTGTGAACAGTGACCTATGAATGGTAGAATGGCTATGACATAAGTCTTCAATAGTCCAAAATATCAGTGAACTACAGCAAAAGGAACAGCTAAAGTTTAGTATCTGTCAGATACAACAGGCGGCTAGCAAAGTATACACGTTGAGGTAGATATCCATATAGCGTGCATTACAGTTTTGTGGTACCTGTCTATTAATTTCTTATCTCTTCTGTTGTGTAGAGAGAGGCGCTTTCAGGTGTGAAATAATAATTAGCAAATGAATTGTGAAATAATAATTAGCCAAAGACTAATTAAATAATTGCGTTTCTAAGTGCCTGAAATGAAAGGATTCATGCGAAAGTATTACACGAATTTCACTTTGTCTGCAAACGACACTGTGTGTCTCAGAGGAAATTTCGTTGAAGTTATACATTCTTGTACTGCATGTGTATTTTGCATCATTTCTTCAGACATTTTCACAATTTTCGTCATAATTTGTATCTGACATATTGTGTTGTTTTGAGAATTTTTCTAACCTGAGAGGTGCTACGGAAAACATAGTTCTTACTGTATTGTAATATGCATTCTCAATTTTGCAGTTGGTTCAGATGGCTCTGAGCACTATGGGACTTAACTTCTGAGGTCATCAGTCCCCTAGAACTACTTAAACGTAACTAACCTAAGGACATCACACACATCCATGCCCCAGGCAGGATTCGAACCTGCGACCGTAGCGGTCGCGCGGTTCCAGACTGTAGAGCCTAGAACCGCCCGGCCACCCCGGCCGGCTCAATTTCGCATTTAAATAAATTTTGGCAGTAGTATCTTCATTCAGACCGTCATTCTTACTAGTTGAAGTGTGTTTCTACCTCATTCGATGAATATTATTGAGGATTATCTGAAGCTTACTAGCGTTTCATGTGCAGTGTACACACATCAAAAAGGTTTTGCATCACCCCGGTTCCCAAAACTGCTGGAGATGGAAGTTGACTGTGGATGTTCTATCAGAGACACAGTCCCTATGACCCTTCAGAGATGTCACTAAACGTGCCCAAAGATGTAAACAACCATGCATGAGCCGCGCCTATTAGACGGAGAGGGTTCGACAGCAGATCAGTTCCAGTCATTCCACCAGGAAGGAGGTACATGGCTGGTGTTGTCTGTAGTTAAACATTGCCTAGACGGTCACTACCGCGATTCGATCGCGTCCGCATTGTTACTTTGTGCCAGAAGGGCTCTCAACAAGGGAAGTGTCCAGGCGTCTCGGAGTGAACCAAAGCTATGTTGTTCGGACATGGAGGAGATACAGAGAGACAGGAACTGTTGATGACATGCCTCACTCAGGCCGCGCAAGGGCTACTACGGCAGTGGATGACCGCTACCTACGGATTATGGCTCGGAGGAACTCTGACAACAACCCACCGTGTTGAAAAATGCCTTTCGTGCAGCCACAGGAAGTCGTGTTACGACTCAAACTGTGCATAGTAGGCTGCATGATGCGCAACTTCACTTCTGACGTCCATGGCGAGGCCCATTTTTGCAACCACAACACCATACAGCGCGCTACAGATGGGGCAACAACATGCCGAATGGACCGCTCAGGACTGGCATCATGTTCTCTTAACCGATGAGTGTCGCATATGCCTTCAATCAGACATTCCCCAGAGACGTGTTTGGAGGCAGCCTGGTCAGGCTGAACGCCTTAGACACACTGTCCAGCTAGTGCAGCAGGGTGGAGGTTCCCTGCTGTTTTGGGGTTGGCATTATGTGATGCCGACGTATGCCGCTGATTGTCATAGAAGGCGCCGTAATGGCTGTACGATACGTGAATGCCATCTTCCGACCAATAATGCAACCATATCGGCAGCATATTGGCTAGGCATTCTTCTTCAGGAACGGCAGTTCGCGCCCCCATCGTGCACATCTTGTGAATAACTTCCTTCAGGAAAACGACATCGTTCGACTAGAGTGCCCAGCATGTTCTCCAGACAACCCTATCGAACATGCCTAGAATATATTGAAAAGGGCTGTTTATGGACGACGTGACCCACCAACCACTCTGAGGGATCTACATCGAATCGCCATTGAGGAGTGGGACAATCTGGACCAACAGTGCCTTGATGAACTTGTAGTGGACTGTTAAGGCAGCCAGTCCACAGTGAAGTAGCCGAAAGGGCACGCGTCAACTCACGCCCTGGCGCGAAGTAATGGTACAAATGGCGCCTTGCTAGGTCGTAGCCATTAACTTAGCTGAAGGCTATTCTAACTGCCTCTCGGCAAATGAGAGAAAGGCTTCGTCAGTGTAGTCGCTAGCAACGTCGTCGTACAACTGGGGCGAGTGCTAGTACGTCTCTCGAGACCTGCCGTGTGGTGGCGCTCGATCTGCAATCCTGACAGTGGCGACACGCGGGTCCGACATGTACTAATGGACCGCGGCCGATTTAAGCTACCACCTAGCAAGAGTGATGTCTGGCGGTGACACCACAGAACTTGTGGACAGTATGCCACGACGAATACAGGCATGCGTCAATGCAAGAGGGCGTGCTACTGGGTATTAGAGGTATCGGTGTGTACAGTAATCTGGACCACCGCCTCTGAAGGTCTCGCTGTATGGTGGTAAACATGCAATGTGTGGTTTTCATGAGCAATAAAAATGGCGGAAATGATGTTTATGTTGATCTCTATTCCAATTTTCTGTACAGGTTCTAGAACTCTCGGAACCAAGGTGATGCAAAACTTCTTTTGATGTGTGTATTTTGTAATAAACTGTGTGTTACAAGCTACAGTTGTGTAACGTTCTAATCTCGATGTATGCCCCAGTCATTGGAGCAGACAAGATGGTCCGGTTGCATGGCCACCTAGTCTTCGGATCTCAATACCCAGAAGAAGAACGTGAAAGAATTATATGGATATGGTGTCTGCTCTTTTGGACATGTCCGAAAGAACAGACACCATTGATGACCGGCAGTTATCTAGAACGAAATTAGAATTATATATTAATACGTTCAGCTGCTGTCGGGCGTTGATATATATCAGCCCCTACCGGGACTCGAATCCGGGATCTCCTGCTTACATGGCAGACGCTCTATCCATCTGAGCTACCGAGGGCACAGAGGACAGTGCGACTGCAGGGACTATCTCGCGCACGCCTCCCGCGAGACCCACATTCTCACCTTATATGTTCACACACTACATTCGTGGTGTCCCTACCCAGTACACACATTACTCGTGGAAGACATTCTAACCAAGTGCCGTAAGAGTTTGCGTAATATGTGTGCATACGCCGGTATTTACAGAACTATATACTTATATGGATATGGTGTCTTTTCTTTCGGACATGCCCCTTTATGTGGTCTGGGTTAAGGGAGACTGTTATGGCAATTACTTAGTTTCTGTATTTGGTTGGCTCATACATGACTAAAATATATATTGGATCCATTGATATCCACTGTTTTTCTCGTGTGAAGATGACTGTAACAATAGAAATCGGTAGAGAATAAACTGACAATTGTACAGCTGATAGCACAAATAGTTTTTTTGTCATATGATCGGTGCGTTGTGACGTCGACGGCGGCTCGTCGGTGTTCGCAGCGTAATTGCAGTGGCTCCATCACTCGTGTAATTACAGCAAATATCTCTTACTTGGTATGATTCTCCAGGCGATTATTTTAGTGTTCGTTACATTCCTTTTGTCACAGGCCTGTCAGACGTAATCGTTGCTGTACAAATCCTACTTCGTATCTGTACGGTGACAACGTACCTTACACATACGATTCCATTATCAATCCGCAGTACACAATTTTGAAACAGTATGAGATTCACTTTGACACGCCGACCGCGAAACTGCAGTCCATCCGCTTTTAGCATGAGTATCACGATCGAAAATTCACAGTACCGTTGGTAACTGTATCACACGTAATAAACAGTGTACAAGGCTCCACGGCGACACTTAATATTGTAAAGTGTGCGGCAGCGCATTAAGTTCCCAATAAATGATCAGTTTAAAGTATATTAGTTCATGCAATTCAGTTATATGCAAAATAGTCCAGGGATGACAATGACAATCATTGTCCATTTGCGTGTACATTGTTATTGCTGTTTATAGCACTCCATTAAGCTCGCAATATTCAAACAGTCCAACATTTTCTTTTGTAACATTCATATTACCGGTTCTGAAACATATGGACACGGCCATAAATTTTCGTGTGATCCTCGTCAGCAATACATAACATAAATGCAAACATGCAATGCCAGTGTACACAACTGTCAGTCACTGTTTTACTACCACAGTCGATACCACTCTCTCATCACAGTTTGTTTAACAGCTATGCATTTAGTTTCACACAGTGATCGTTACAAATAAAACAATACTTAAGTTGAAACTTTGCATACTTCAGTAAAAGAGATTCTATACTGATACAAATGAAGCAACAACAGTTAAATATAATATTATTGAATAAAACAAACATTATTCTAAACTGTCAAAGATTTATGTACAGAGTAAAAGCAAGCTAAATAAGGTCAAGGAGAAAAAAAATTATCTTTCATAATTAGCAGTATGCTCACATGTGCCCCCCCCCCTTTCCACTTTATCTTGAGACGTTCCCAATAACCTCTCAAGATAAAATGTTTTTTCCTCACTTGAGACATCTGACCACATAAAACGTTTTAAGTTTATAAGTTATAAACTTTGAAAACTCGATTCAAAACAACAAACATCAGTCATCAAATATATCATGATTAATATGCTAGTTAGTTAGTTAGTTTCATTTTCCATGAATCATTTTCACGATAAATTGTAATGATGTGGAACGAATTGATTTACATACAAATCACAAGCTAATATTTTAATTTTTAAATATGGTTATATGCTGAACATCTGTATAACTTATTTATTTTTCAATATCTGCAGATGTGAGTTAGTAATCCGTACCCAATATCTTTCATGTATTACAATAACAGAAATTCTTCTACAGAATATAAGGAACTGTCAAGGAGAAACTTTTATAGTTTATTTTCATATTTTACTTTGATATCTGCCAGACATTTTACATCCCTATATAAGTTATCAAAAATTTACCTTATAAAATAACAGTATCTTACAGAGTAATGCTATAAAGAATTCAGCTAATAAAGCAAGCAATCATATTTTATATTCTGAAAATTAGCAATAAATGTTGAATTGTTGCAATTTAGAAAATCAGGCAAAACAAATAATTACAGTAAATTATACCATAACAGTGAAGACATATCTAATTTGTTTCTCACCTAAAGTAAACATCACACACACACACACACACACACACACACACACACACACAAACACACACACACACACACACATGTTTGTCACTGCATGTTTCTTCCCTATTTTATTTAGTATCGCCTGGAAATTACTGCTCATTAGTATGCTGTAACAAAATGGTTCAAATGGCTCTAAGCACTATGGGACTTAACATCTGAGGTGATCAGTCCCCTAGACCTAGAACTACTTAAACCTAACTAACCTAAGGACATCACAGGCATTCTTGCCCGAGGCAGGATTCGAACCTGCGACCGTAGCAGCAGCGTGGTTCCGGACTGAAGCGCCTAGAACCGCTCGGTCACAGTGGCCGGCTGCTGTAACAGTTACTCAAACCTGATTACCAAAGCAGCTAATTAAATACGATATTGCAGTGCCTGTGCCGGCCGATGTGGCCGAGCGCCTAGAACCGCTCGGTCACAGCGGCCGGCTGCTGTAATATTTGCTCAAACCTGGTTACCAAAGCAACTAATTAAATGCGATATTGCAGTGCCTGTGCCGCCCTTGTGGCCGAGCGGTTCTAGGCACTTCAGTCTGGAACCGCGCGACCGCTACGGTCACAGGTTCGAATCCTGCCTCGGGCATGGATGTATGTGATCTCCTTATGTTAGTTAGGTTTAAGTAGTTTTAAGTTCTAGGGGACTGATGACCTCAGATATTAAGTCCCACAGTGCTCAAAGCCATTTGAACCATTTGATCCATTTGCAGTGCTTGTGTTATTACAAATTATGATGATGCAATGTTCCTTTTGACATGCCTGCATGTTGAACACATGGTTGGCACATGGTTAACAACATAAAATACTTTGGGTCTGGCTGTGAGTTGTGCCCAGAGAGTAATGGTAAGGCGACCACTCGTGAGAAGCGGGAAATATGCGTTCGAGTCTCAGTCCATCAAAAATTTTCATTTTCGTTATTCCATTAGACAGCTGATGGTTGTCCCTATTCGCAACTGTGTATACATTTCATGTAGGCCTATACTAATTAAATGTCTCATCATGTTACCAATCATCTCACACCATGTGCCAGCGTACTCGTTACAAAATCAATATGTGAATCCACTATGCTACAAAATCCTATATACAAATATTCATACTTAAATATCTCCCTCAGATAAACAAAATCAATATGTGAATCCACTATGCTACAAAATCCTATATACAAATATTCATACTTAAATATCTCCCTCAGATAAGTGACCAGTGTCAGTACTGGAAATGGATCCACTACCTGGAATAAAGTACTATATTCAACAGCTACCCTCATATCAGATTCATATTCTTTGTCTTTAAAAGGCAAAATTATACACTCTACTTCAACTCATTCCTTCTGGAGACAATTAGTGGGCAAATAAATCTATTTATGGGCAAAACTAAAAAGTCCCAGCTTATTTAGATTCTCAAGTTGTTATATCACATTTTATTAGTGTTGTGTATACTTTTATGTTCGTTTTAACCAACCGTCCTTCAGTTTCCCATACTACACGATACAACATTAAGCATCACTTTCCAGATTGTTTACTGATCCTACAAAACATATTTCACATTCCTTTCATTTTTCTATCCTGAATCCCACTGTGCCCTCTTGACTACATTATGGCAAGGCCCCTAACAACTCCTACCTATGATCTTTTTCTCTTCTCTATTTCTCTCTATCCTACACTACTGCTGCCAACATTTATCAGCTTACTTTTTCTGTTTCATAATTAACTCTTTCTTTCGCCTACCCTTTCTTCATATCACTTATTATGTAATACTTGTCCTTACCATTGCTATCAGAATATACGACTTCATTGAACAATCACTAAACCACCTTTTACTCTCTCTCTCTCTCTCTCTCTCTCTCTCTCTCTCTCTCTCACACACACACACACACACACACACACACACACACACACACACACACACATATATATATATATATATATATATATATATATATATATATATATATATATATATATACACCAGCAAATAAATCTCACTTCTTATTCTCCTCCATACATCTATTATGCATCTTAAATTCCTTCGTATATTCAATAATTATACCTACACAGCAACCAAATTCTCAAAATCGTCATTTCTGTTAAAGTTACACAGCCCAAACCAAATTTACCTATTCTTATATTGTCACACTACCATATCAGTCTTGCTTTTTTCAGTACTCTCAATTTTCCTACATAAAGCTGTTCACAAATAATTATCATATTGTTGTTATTTGCCAAAACAATCATCTATCACTAACTTAGCGTTTCGTCGTCATTGAGCATTCTGTCAGATCTGGGATTTCAGGTTATATCTTCTTGATTCTTAATCTGGATAGTTGGGTAGTTGAAGAGTTGTTTTGACAGATACAAAAGATAGCAGAAGAGTAGAAAGCATTGCTGAAAACTAAAGAAAGAAACAGCACTGCCACAGCTTGGGTCTGTATGCACGCTACCACACATAGTCACTAAAGAATAGTGAATCCCCTGACGATTACTATGTCATAGCTTATCACTTCTCTACCATCCCTCCTGGATCCCAGATTCCACAATGAAAATTCATTCCACTCATAACATTCAAAATTTTCTCTAGTGCTATTATTGCTTTGTACGGCTTCAAATCTACCACATCCTTAACAGCAGATTTCTTCTCTGTTTTAGAACTGGTACCTGGTTGGTAGGTACTCAGAGAGCGCACAGGATAAGGTTACGATTGTGGATGGGACAGTAAGCAGTTACTGTGAGCTGCACAATCAAACACACAAATTTATTTTCCTAGGAACCACTTATTTACACATCGCTTTAAAGGATCACAATTACAAAATACGGCTGAAGGCCTAGTTAACGAAAACTTGAGATGCTTTCTAGGCTGAAGGCCCAAAACCACACCAAAAACAAGAACGGCCGAAGGCCTGGCTTAGAAATCAAAAGCAATTAAAAATAGAGGGTAAATTTAAAAAAAACATGCAATTGAAAACAATTAGCGGCTGAAGGCCTACACTGCACGTCCGAAGAACAACAACACATTAATAAACAATTTTTCTAACCAAGAAATTTCTTCTTAAACTTACAACAGAACAGCCGAAAGCCTAATTATAGAAATATTAACTTATTGCACAGCTGAAGGCCACAAACAAATTTGAAACAATAGCTGAAGGACTGAAGAACAAGTCAGACAAACAATTTAAAATAAACCCCTTGCTTCCTATAGAAAATTTGCCTTTAAAGAATACACATGGCTGAAGGCCTTATTAAAAGGGGTTCATGTAAATCCTCGGCTGAAGGCCATGCATAACACATCGAACAACTAACGGCTTAGGGTCTGGATTACAAACAATTTCAGACAGAACAAATTTTCAGAAAAAAAATATTTTTTTTAAATAAAATCAATCTTCAAAATTTTAATTTAACACGGCTGAAGGCCTTTATGTAAAATTTAAAAAGAACTGAATTAATACACGGCCGAAGGTCTCGCACAATACTTCAAACTAAAATGAAAATCACAACCTAAGACAAACAGAACAAGTGGTGCTTAGAAGTGTTCTAAGGGTCGGCCTGAGAAGGTAGCACAAACGTAAGATGAGGTGAGACAGACAGCCAAGAGTTGAAGTTAAATAATTGGATGGCAACCCAAACTAGGGATGGCCCAAGGACTGACCAACAATTTAACACCAGTTCCCTTCCGTCGGACGAATGGCACAACGATGGAAAATATCGGCCGAGGACGAGGATACGAACAGCACTATGTCTTCAGAAATTGGCGTCTAAAAACAGCCAAGGGAACAATAACCACTCTAAGCAAAATATGAACCAGACAACTTAAAAGCTGTTGAACTACATGCTGTGCCAGATATCATCAACACGACGAGAAAAGGCACACTGCCGGAAAACTACGCTAACGACCAGGGCAGGTAAATGGGGTGTTAACGGCCACAGCGCAGAAAATACCGCTGGTGCACTTCCCTGGCAAGTAACAGTCAATTTAATAATTAATCACAATATAGGAAGACGGCTGCAAGATTTCGCCGACTCCAACACAACATACATTGCTGCTTGAGACTTGGTAACAGGTTAACTGATAACTCAACTTGAGCGTCACAGCTAGCATCTCACGATCCGACAGCGCGTGCACACTGCCAGCGGTGCCGACCTGGCCGCGCGCCGCAGAGACTTGCTCGCTGCTGACCACCACCAGGAAATACTAGTGATCATACCAAAGATACTACGACAGTACTAGTATCGATAAGCGTTGCTGCTGCCACTCAAGGAGGCAAGCCAGCAACTTCGTTACACCACTAAATAAGGAAGAAACAAGACGCCACTCTATGTGACAAAATGCCAAAGAAAAAACGGCATGAACGCGAGCCACACATGGCTCAAGGCTAAACCAGAAAGAATGCCTTTAGGTGATGTATACTGGCTATTTCAAATGGATCTTTGTACACATCAGATAAGCTTTGGTATTTCGTTATTTATTTCTGTCGGTTTCTTGTACATCTCCATTAATATCAGATCCACACCTTAATATCAACAGCTTTTATTTTATCATCGTTTCGTTTCTTCCTCTCTAACAGCTTCTTCTCCACAAGTTCTCTTACTCTCTTCGTTTTCTCATCCCAACTCCTCATTCCTAGGAGGGAAAGATATTTTCTCTTGATTAGATTACGTGTACTTTTCGTTCCAACCGATCCATAGGGAGGAAATCCTCTGGGATGTGGAACATGTCAGGAACGCAATTACACAATCAATATGTACAAAATAAGAACAGTTATGCTAAAGTACATTCCACTGATCCCAAATTAAATTCCCTTTTTGGATGTGGAATGAGTCAAAAACTCTTAAGCATATTTTCATTTTTAAGAGTAGAAAACTTGTAACCAAACATTAAATGATCAATACAGTTAGGTGCATATGATAATTCTTAAGATATTCTAACCACACATAATCAAATAAAATAAATTAAAAAAATATTTTACAGCACTTATTTACGGAGATCACATTACAGCATAAAATTTGTACAGAAGCCAGATTGTAAACAATATTCACATTATATGATATTATTAATAACATACGCACATCAATCGATTCTGCTAAGAAATTCATCAATGGAGTGTGAGGAGTTGGTCCCCAATAAATCCTTTAGACCCTTCTTAAACTGAACTTCATTATTAGTGAGACCTTGTATGGCTGCTGACATCTTATTGGAAATGAGTATTGCGGAATAGTGGGCACCTTTCTGAACCAAAGTAAGTGATTTTAAATCTTTGTGAAAATTATTCTTATTTCTAGTATTGATTCCATGAACTGAGCTGTTGATTTGAAAGAAAGATGTATTTTAATGACAGATTTCATTAAGGAATAAGTGTATTGGGAAGCTGTAGTTAGTATCCCCCATTCCTTAAACAGCCCCCTGCAGGACGTTCCTGATTTCACACCGCAAATAATTCATATTGCACGTTTTTGGGCTTGGAAAACTTTAGCTTGGCTTGATAAGTTACCCCAGAAAATAATCCCCTACAATATTGTGGAATGAAAGTAAGCGTAGTACGCTTGCTTTTTTGTTTTTATATCGCCTATATATGACAACATTTGCATACCAATAGAGATTTGTTTAGGCGCTTCAGAAAATTCTGTGTATGCTCCTACCAGTTAAATTTATTATCAAGCTGTAATTCCAAGAATTTAACACTGTCATCTTCTTCTGTCTGCTTGTCGTCGTCTTTTAGGCATATACTGGCAGGAAACATTTTACAAGTTCTGAACTGCAGTTAGTATATTTTGTCAAGGTTTAGTGACAGAGAACTTGCTAGGAACCGTCTATTAATGTCCATGAAAATTTCATTAGCGGACCTTTCTAAGGCTATACTTGGTTTACTATTTATGCCAATGTTTGTGTTATCTGCAAACAAAACAAACTTTGTTCTCGCAATGTTAGTGATGAAAGATCATTGATATACCGCAGTAGCTGCAGTAGCAATCTGGCTCTCACAGCCATAAGATGGAACTTAGGGGACACCTCATGTTATTGGTTCCCAGTTGGATGATAGACATTTCTTTCCTATTGACACCCTTTGTTGTCCGTCAGACATGTAGGATTTGAACCATTTTGCAGCATTTCCTGTTACACCGAAATATTTTAATTTTCTTAAAAGGATGTTGTGATTTACACAGTCAGATGCATTTGACAGCTCACAAAATATACCAGTGACCGGCAATTTATTGTCTAATGAATTAAATACATTCTCACTATATGTGTAGATAGCCTTCTCATCATCAGAACCCTTCAGAAATACGAATGGTGACTAGGATAATATTTTATTTGTGGTCAGATGGTTTAGAAGACAACTGTATATTACATTTTCTAAAATTTTTGGAAATTAGCTTCCAGCTACTTTTCTACATAGTCGCCACTCCGTCTTAGACATCTATCGTAACGTTGTACCAACTTTCCAGTGTCCTCGTCGTAGAAGGCAACCTCCTGTGCTTTCCGCCAATTTTCTACGCTGTATTGCAGTTCGTTGTCTATGCAAAAATGTTGTCTTCATAGCTAGTGGCTGATCTGAGCAGAGATGAAAATCAGAGGGAGCGAGTGCTAGGCTGTTCGGTGGTTGATAAACAGTTCCCATCGAAAAGCTGCAGTAGCATCCTCGTTGCCCCTGCATTGTGCGGCTGAGAACTGCCATGAAGAACGAAATGCATGCAGTTATGTTATGTAGAGTTGCATGAAATCAAGCGAAGTCTCTCGGCAGGTACCTATACTTGACGGGAGACACTATTTTTTAGGCATCTTTGCGAGCTCACTGTGCATTGAAATGTGATAAGAGCAATGTGATGCTATCTAAAGGCCCAACACATCTGTGCAAAGGTTCATTTGATTTTTTCTGTGGTTTCCATTTCGCGGCCGATCATTTCTTACTTGCCGAACAGCCCTCCTAAATTAAAGAAGCTTTGAAGTCATATACCTCCCTGTGTAATAAAGCTGGTTTTTGAAATACCATTTTTGGAAAATGGCTGTACACAGTGTGCTGTCGGAGTATTTTCAACATACCTAATTAAAATATCGAAACATTCATTACTATTCTAACTATCTATTTTACTTATATTATTTTTATGTTTTAAATTGTTATTTTACATTCATGGTGTTTTTTGGTTTTTAATTTACCATTTCACAAACGTGTTTTCTGTTAGTTGAAAATAAGAAGGAACTCATTACGATGTCAGCTGCCTTAGCTGACTGTTCAGCGCGTCTGACTGCTATGCAACAAGTCCAGGTTCGATTCTCAGCCAGGTCGGAGATTTTCTCTGCTCAGGAGTGGATATTGAGTTGTCCTCATCACCATTTCATCATCATCATCAACATGCATGTCGCGTCACCTGGAAAGACTTGCAACTGTGCAGTCGAGCTCTCCCAGGTCGGGTATCCCTGACATCAATGCCATACGATCATTTCATTTCATTCACTCTTATTATGATAAAAAATAATTACAATAATGATAATTTACAAGGAAATGCTTGAAACATAACGTTTGTTACATCATGCACATAAAATGAACGAAATTTCTTCATGTAATACACACAACGGAGAAGACAATATAAAATCAGTATTCAGCAGGGTTTCAAATTGTCGCTGGTGCTCCTCTAAGTATTTTGATTTGTTTCATGGACATTTTAGTACATTGGTAAGCCTTGGAGAAGAGAATTGATTATGTGCTAGTGACTGCAGCTTGATTTTATTGTTTCTCTAGTAAAAATTGACATCGTAATCATTCAATAGAAGTAGAGCTGAAAATTTTCTCTCAAAGTTCTTCCAACATCTAAAAGCTGTATACATTCCACAGCCGTAGCTGTGCCATCGGCCCTTTGGGCTCACCAGATTTTTCTTGTCCTCGGTTATGACACTTAAAAAATGGTTCAAATGGCTCTGAGCACTATGGGACCTAACTGCTGTGGTCATCAGCCCCCTAGAACTTAGAACTACTTAAACCTAACTAACCTAAGGACATCACACACATCCATGCCCGAGGCAGGATTCGAACCTGCGACCGCAGCGGTCGCGCGGTTCGGGACTGTAGCGCCTAGAACCGCTCGGCCACTCCGGCCGGCTATGACACTCAAAACGGCTTTTTTTTCACACTGACCACCCGCCTTTTCATTGTTTTAAAAGCAAATTACGGTGAGTTTAGACCAGGAATTCGAGAATGTCTTTTTGAAGCCCAAATGTCCTAGTGACAGCATAGAAATCTGGTAAACAAACGTCTGACTATGTCAAAAGATATTTAAATGATGTTTTCTGTCCCAATGAGGGAGACATATCTGTATTATTGTTAGATTCTTTCAGATGCCAGTATGAAATAACTGTTTAGAGCATGGCACCTGAGAACAAGAAATTGTTCATCTGGTGGTCCAAACAAGGCTTGATGGCTAGGTACAGCTGTGGTGTGTATGTAGCTATCGACGTTGGAAGAACCTTGTCAGAAGGCTCTCAGATCTAATTCTGTTAAGTGATTATGTCAATCTGCACTTGAAAAACAATGTAATCAAGCTGCAGCCATAAGTACATAATCAGTTCTCATCACCAAGGTTTACCAGTGTACTGAAATATGCCTGACACTAATCAGAATATTTAGAGGATCCCCATGACAAATTGAAATCCTGCTAAATTTTGTTATATATTGTCTTCACCATTGTGTACATTACGTGACTAAATTTCGTTCATTATATGAGCATGGTGCAAAAAAAGGTTACGTTTTTAGCATTTTTTTACAGATTATCATTATTGTAATTATTTTCTGTCATTATGATGAGATACATATTATTTTTAATTCACAAAAACATGTATGTAAATGGTTAACTAAAAAACGAAATAAACATAAATGTAAAACTTAAAATAACAATTTAAAATATAAAACAAATATAAGTAAAGTACATAATTAGAAGAGTAATGCATGTTTAGATATTTTAATGAAGTATGTTAAAAATATTCAGGAGCACATTGTGTACAGCTAATTTTTCAAAAATGGTATTTCAGAAAACAGCTTTATTACACAGGGATGTATGTGGCTTGAAAGCCTCTTTAATTTATGTTGTAACAAAAGTTTTCATTTTCCAAAATTAGTTAATTATAGTGAGGTATTTTAAACACTTCACATTATTAGAAAAGTTGATTATACACATTTCAAGAACATTAATTACATATAAAATTTTATATCAAAACATTTTTTCTGTACTATCGTTTCTAAAATGTTCCCTCGAAACCTAAAATACCAAAACTACCTTTCGGCGTGCGTCTTACCCCTTAAAAGTGAAATTGGGCCCAAACAAGAAAATACTTGTTGTACTGTTTTGCCCTCTCTACACACCCACCTAGTTTCATCGTGATTGTGATTGACACTTGGGAATGTTCCCTTTTGAGTTAGCAGTACGCAGCGGAAGTGATAAACTCCATTTTCAAGTGTTCATTTACAAGGGAAATTCCACAAGTGTTGTGTTAGTTTAATTCTCGCATTACTGCAGACGTGAGTGATAAAAATATTAGTGTCATCGGTGTTTGGAAACGACTGAAATGGCGAAAATTGAACACAGTCTCAGCGCCGTATGCATTTCTTGTCAGATTGTATATAGAATTTGTGTGTTAGGTAGATCATAATTCAACCATAATAACCCGCAGATTCGTGGAATAGTAAGATGTGTTGGAAGACAGTATGGGTCTCGCCCAACAACAAAAAGGGTAGCAGAAGTGATCCACAAAATTACTGTCCGGTATCTTTTTCCTTCATATATCTGATGTAAAATCGTAGAACATCTTCTGAGCTCAAACTTAATGTGAAATCTTGAACAGAATGGATTTCTGCATGTCAACCAGCAAGGATTCGAAAACAGGGATATGCTCAGGGATGCCCCAGGGAAGTGTGCTGGGACCGCTTCCTTTTCTATATACATAAATGATCTGGTGGGCAGAATAGGCAGCAATCTGCTGTTGTTTGCTGATGATGCTGTGATGCATGGGAATGTGTTGTCGTTGAGTGACTGTAGGAGGGTACAAGATGACTTACACAAAATTTCTAGTTGTTGTTATGAATGGCAGCTAGCTCTTAATGTAGAAAAATGTAAGTTAATGTGGGTGAGTAGGGGATACAAAACCGTAACGTTCAGATATGGCATTATTAGTGTCCTGCTTCGCAAAGTCACGTCGTTTAAATGTGTGGGCTTAGCATTGCAAAGCGATATGAAATGAAATGAGCATGTGTGGATTGTGGTAGGAATGGCGAATGATCGAGAATTTTGGGGAAATGTGGTCCATCTGTAAAGGAGGCAGCATGTAGGACGCTAATGCGACCCATTCTTGAGTACTACACGAGTGTTTGGGATCCGTTCCAGGTCGTATTAAAGGAGGACAGCGAAGCAATTCAGAGGTGGGCTGCTAGAATTGCTACCCGTAGGTTTGAACAATGCACAAGTGTTATGGAGATGCTTCGGGAGCTCAAATGGGAATCCCTGGAGGGAAAGCGTAGTTCTTTCCGAGGGACACTATCGAGAAAATTTAAAGAACCAGCATTTGGAACTGCATGCAGAACGATTGTACTGCCGCAAACATATACTGCGGGTAAGGACCATAAAGATAAGTTACGAGAAATAAGGGATCGTATGGAGGCATATAGATAGTCGTTTTTCGCTTGCTCTATTTATGACAGAAACAGGAAAGGAAATGACTGGTGGTGGTACAGGGTACTGTCCGCCATGCACCGTATGGTGGGTTGCGGATTATGTATGTAAGTGTAGATGTAAATATTGCTGATCATGTGAAACCCAACTATCACATAAGTTCATGAAACCCATGCATCAAAGCAGTCGGGGTAGACAGAGTTTACAGGATATTAGCCTGAAACTTGTAGCGGATTTCATGGTAGGAAGGAAGCAACAATTTTTTTTTTGAATGGAGAGCCTTCAGCATTTGCAGAAGTAACTACAGGCATACTATAGAGAAGTGTGATGCAGTTATCTATCACAAATTTCACGTCAGGGATCGTAAGTTTTTGCATCACTGGACAGTGATATTTTTAATGATTTTTCCTTCGCGGGGGCCACAGTCATATAGATTATTTAGAAAGAGATTTCCGCTATTTGACTGTTAATTGTTCATTTATTTTACACAATCATGATTTCGGCCTTGTAGGTATTCTGTAGCGCATGCACTGGAAATTAATAAAGCGTTCATATCATACAATATAAGGAATAGAGACAAGTGGTTATTACGTATTTGGAAATATTATTTGCATGTAAATTATGTCTGACCTGTCTGTGACATGTCATCGTCGCAAATTCATATCTCTCGTCTTATAGACCAGCTGTCGTGTTATAACATACGAGTACATATCCAAGATACAAACTATAGTTGACATTATTCACCATGGGAAACTATTAACATACAGTGTGGCGTATTTAGCAGCTAATATATTCCTGTGATCTGCATTCATCACTTCTATTCATCGACAGACGTTGATATATGTCGAAACAGTGGCAGTGATCGTAACAAAGCAGCACCACTGTTTGAGATACACGATCTTTTCTTTACCAGAGGTATTACCAGCAAAGGGAAGTGGATATTTATATAGCTAAATGCTTGACATATCCTTGTACTACACGTTCATAACAGCTTCTTACAGGTATACCTTCTAATAACCCAACTGAGAGTGTAAATATAATTATTTCAGATGCACAAAAAATTTCGATCTTACGCCCACACCTCCCGCTCTCTCTCAGCTGTACTCTTCTTCCTCCTTCGCCACACAACTTTGAGACTCTTTCACCTGCCACTCTCCCCCGCCCCCGTTTCGTTCTCCCTCTACCCAACATTCGTGTTCTGTTGTGGGGACTTTCTGTCATAGGATTTTTCATTTCTAAGTTTTGTGACAGTCCCGCCACTTTACGTGGTTCGTGCAAGTTGTTGCACAGGTGTGACGTCTTTTATGTGAGTCTCCACCAACAAATGAAGTATGATTTTATAATATTAGAGCAATGTGATCGTTAGGAGATCAAAATTTTGTTGTCATCAGAAATAATTGCATTTACACACTGAGTTGAATTATTAGAAGGTATACCTGTAAGAAGCTGTTATTAACGAGTATTACTAGGACATGTTAACCGATTAGCTAAATAAATATCCACCTCCCTTTCGTGATAATAACTCTGATAATGCAAAGATCGGTGTCTCACACAGTGGTGCCACTTTGTTACGATCTCTGCCACTGTTTTGACATACGTCAACGTCAGTTGACAAAAAGAAGTGATGAATGCAGGTCACAGGAATATATTAGCTGCTAAATGCGCCACACTGTATGTTAATGGTTTCTCATTGTTCACAATGTCAACTTTATTTTGTATCTTGGATATGTCCTCTTATCTTATGTCCTCTTGTCTCTTATGACCAGAATTATTTATTTTCGACCCCACCTCTCCGAGGTCTTCTCCATTCCTGATGATCCCCATTTTGATTACTCCCTGTTCCCTACCGTCCTTGACTGAACTGATACCTCTGTCCCACCGCCCACCGCTTGCCCCAAGTTCCAGTACTTGGATCAGTCCCCCCCCCCCCCCCCCCAGACATCAACACTCCCATCACCAGACATGACATCACACTCGTCCTCCGCTCCAAACGCAACACTGCCCCTGGTCATGATGGTGTCACCTACCGCCACCTCAAGGAATCCCCCCCCCCCCCCCCCGTCCTTCCTGGCTGTCCTTGCTACCCTGTACAATTTCCTCCTTTCCATGGACTTTTACCCTGACCTGTGGAAGACTTCCCATGTCCTGCTGTTTCCTAAACCCAACAAGCCCCCTCTGATACCTCTTCCTATCGTCCCATCTGCCTCACCTCCATATTCAGTAAGGTCTTCAAGACCATCCTCTCCCATTGCATTCACCGCCACCTTAACCAGTACCACCTCCTTCCCCTTACCCAGTGTGGCTCTGGCCTTCCTTCTAAGCCAACGACCAGCTTCTTAACCTTACCAATCTTCTTTCCCTCCAACTTAACTCCGGTCGCTCAAATATCTTTGTTTCACTTGACCTCCAGAACGCCTAAGACCATGTCTGGCATCCCCAGCTCCTCTTCAAACTCCAGACCTATGATCTCCCTATCAATTTCATCTGTCTCGTTGCTTCCTTCCACTTCCGTCATCCCTCCTATATCACTATCCACAATTCCAACTCCTGTGCCTTCTATCCCTCTGCTGGCGTGCCCCAAGGCTCCATCCTTTCACATCTCCTCTGTCTCCTGTACACTGCTGATATGGCCAAACCTCCTCTGCCTGTTCATCTTCTCCAATTTGCTGATGACACTATCTTCCTTGCCCTTTATCCTACCCTTCAACGGTACACTCCAAACCCACCTTGACCAGTTCACCACTTGGTGCAGCCAGTGGTTCCTCCGCATCAACCCCTCCAAGCCACAGACGATTATCATAGGCCACAGCACCCGCTCCTTCCGTCTCCATGATTTCTACCTCACCATTTATGGCTGTCCTATCCACCTCACTCCTACCCTCAAATACCTTGGCCTCACCCTCAACCGCCATCTCACCTGGACTCCCCTCTCCTTACAATCCAGCACAAAGCTCACAACAGACTCTGCCTCCTGAAACTCCTGTCTGGCCGGACATGGGGACTGCATCCTTCCACCATCCTTCACACCTACAAATCCTTGATCCATCCCATCCTTTGTTATGCCAGTATTGCTTGGATTTCCCCCCTCCCAGGTTCTATAAAGACCTCAAAATCCTCGAATGCCATGCTCTCCGCCTTGCCTTCTGCATGCGCCTCCTGTCCGCCACATGTATCCTCTACGACCTCATCCCCTTTCCCCACCTTCTCCTTTTCCCTGAATACATCCACACCCTATATATTGTTCGCCGACTTGATCCCCCTCACCCCCTGGTGTCTGTCTTCTCCTCCACCCCCAGTCTGTTGCTGCACCTGTACCATTGTGTCCCAACCTCTCTCCATCTCCACACCCTCCTCCTCCTTTCCCACCACAACTTCCAGCATATACCCTTCCCAGATGATGAGCTTTGCCTTGAAATCTACCCTTCCTACCAACTCTAACCCCAACTTCCTCCTGCCTCCTCCTCAGGGCTCCCCCTCCCTTCTCCCGAGTGGCTTCCCCCCTCCCCCGTCCCTCTCCTGTTCTCCCCTTCAGTGTCTCTGCACTCCCTGCTCTCCCTCCTGCCTTGTCTTCCCTCTTCATCACCCACTTTGGCCGTCCCCTGCCTCTTGGTGCGCCCCCTGTAGCTCCTTTTCCTCTTCCTCCCACTCCCCATCCCCCTCCTCTCTTTCTTCCGCCTTTCCGAACTCCAGTCCTTCGGCAGGTCCCTACCAGTGGTTTTTATTCTGTGTGAGTGTTCCATAGTTTCCAGTGGTTTTGTTTTTTAAATGTCTCGCTCTGTGTGATTTTTATACTGTGGCCGACTTTTAACTTGTGTTTGACTCCAGTGATTTTAAGTGCGCAATGAATTGCTAGCTGTGTTCTTTTAACTTTATGTCGACTTTTTAATTGTCCCCCAATGTCCCCATATTAGTGTATATTTTAACTCCGATTATCTCCATTTACTATATTTTAATGTCCCCTTTTTTCCCCTGTTTTTATGTAAGAGTTCCCCTTGTATTTCTGTTAAAGTCATTTGGCTGAAGAGTGGTGGACTGTGCCACTGCCAGCCCTCCCCTGCCCATATGGGGCAGGGAAATGAGATTACAATAAGGGAAAAAAATTTTCGATGATGACATGTCACCGACAGGCCAGAGGTATTTTACAAGTAAGTAATATTTGCAAATATGTAACAAGAGCTTGTTTCTATTCCCTCCACTGTACGATATGTATGTTTTATTAATTTTGCAGTTCAGCATGCACTTGAGAATGGCTACAAAGCCGAAATCATGATTGTGTACAATAAATGAACAATTAGCAGTCAAATGGCGGAAATTTTTTAACAAAATAATAATATTTTTGCGTTTTATTGTGAATTCTGTGAAATAGTGATGCATCTACATACACACTCCGCAAGTCACGATAAGGCGCATAGCAGAGGAGGAGGAGGAGGATATTAGTGTTTAACATCCCGTCGACAACGAGGTCATCAGAGACAGAGCACAAGCTCGGATTAGAGAAGGATGGGGAGGGAAATCGACCGTGACCTTTCAAAGGGACCATCCCACTATTTGGCTGAATAGAAATTGTAGAGTGTATAAGAATTATGTGTAATAATTATGTGCATTTATGCTTGTGCAAAGTAGAAAAATACGTAAAGACTTATTATAGGCTATGTGAACATTTTAGAGACTTTGACACGTCAAGCCACAAGCGGCAGCAGTCGAACAAGGAAGGCCGGCATGTGTGTGACATTGGTGACGTTTCCGCCCAACGTAAGAAGGTCGATGACCAGCGGAGTTTGCCCAGCAGCATTCAGCACGTCAACAGGTCAAAGACCGAGCAGACGGGCAATGCTTGCAAGGACAACAACGACCAGTGCAGTTCGCACATCAGTGGCCGAGAGGCACTCAGTGCACAAGAGGATGACAGGGCAATGGCCGACCACACCAGCATAGAGGCAAAACAGTGGAAAGCCGGCACGTGTGTCGACACTGGTCACGTTTCAGCCCAACTTGAGAAGCACAGATCAACGAACGAAGGGTCAGTCACCGCCCTAGAAACTTAGCGACATTGGCAAAAACGCCGAATAAATACTTCCGACAAACGGGCGTGAGATCGTCCTTTGAGTTGGTCCTTAGGACGGTTCTTCGAGGGGAGACACGAAGAAATGTCGCCTGAACGGACGGACAGATGGTTAGTCAGCGGACGTCACACTTCGCTACAATGACTTAGCCACTCTGCTGCTCGACAGAAGAAGCTGTCGGTACGGCGCCAATAGGTCGACGCAGAAGATGCCATCCCAGATGTTGGCAGAAAGAAGTTCATGTGTTACTTATCCAGGTTGCTGGTGAGGACGAAGGGACTGCGGCCACACCAAATGGGTAGCCTGTGAACTTAGAGGCTGATGAACACCGCCAAAAGATGCCGAACCGGAGGGTCGCTGGTTCGATTCCGGGACAGAGCACTCCGCGTCTTGTTAATACGCAACGAGCGAACTCACAAGTAGCACGCCGGGCCGTGTCACGGGCACGGTTCTGAGGGAAGAATACGGTGTCGGCGCTCTGCTGCAACACGAGCCGCCGCTGCATCAGCTGTCACCGGAATCTGCGCGCTACGACTCCGCCTCTCCGCAGCCGCGAGGAATTGAGCGAGTTAAGAGACAATGTATTAGTTTGTTTAAAGAGTATTAGGTCTCAATAAATGACTGTTAGTGGGTCCACCAATGTTTCACTCACACCCACTGACCCATGGAAAGAGCCCACTCCACCGCCCACAAAGTGTCGCTTCCTTCTCGCCATCCCTGACAAAATTATGACCTTTGCTCCCCTCTGACACTGACGCTCAATATCTAGTGTCACTAAACCCCAGCCCGCTACAAAATCAAGGAAAACCTCAATCAGGTGGGCCAGACGCGGGTTTGAACCTTCCTCCTCCTGAACACGAATTCAGTGTGCTAACCACTGCGCCACATCGCTCGGTTGCATAGCAGAGGGTACCCTATACCACTACTAGTCATTTCCTTACATGTTCCACTCGCAAACAGAGCAAGCAAAAAACGACTGAACCCTAATTTCTCGTATGTTATCTTCGTGATCCTTACTCGAAATGTATGTTGACGGCAGTAGAATCTTCCATAGTCAGCTTCAAATGCCAGTTCTCTAAATGTTCTCAGTAGTGTTTCTCGAAAAGAATGTCGCATTCCCACCAGGGATTCCCATTTGAGTTCCTGAAGCATCTCTGTAATACTTGCTTATTCGAACATACCGGTGACAAATCTAGCAGCCTGCCGCGGAACTGCTTCGATGTCTCCCTTTAATCTTATCTGATGTGAATCCCAAGCACTCGAGCAGTACCCAAGAATAGGTTGCATTAGCATTCTATATGCGATCTACTTTACAGAAGGACCACACTTCCCTAAAATACTCCCAATAAACCTAAGTCGACCATTCGCCTTCCCTATCACAATCCTCATACGCTCGTTTCAGATATATATATATATATATATATATATATATATATATATATATATATATATATATATAGGTTGTGACAGTAACTACAATGGCTGTGTGAAACCCTTGCTAGGGGCACCATTATTTGTTGCTGTCTCCTCACTGATGTGTGGAACATGCTATATTCATTACAATTTTTACTGTAATGTAACAGAGGCATGTAACTTTTTTTATGTTATTTTGTGTTTCGCGTTGAAGCTGCTGTAACTTTTGGATTGTGCACTATTTATGTGTATTATTTAAACACAAGGTGCGTCAGAAAATCCATGATTACAACCCTGACATTAACTTGGTGTAGCTTAGAAGTAAAGAAAACACGAACGTGTTGGTTTCATTATCAGGACAATTTAAAAAATAATAGGTTCAAAGAGGCTATCGTGTACATGCCAATCTCGCATATTAGAACCACATATTACGCCAGGTACATTGCAAAATAGTGTCTGACAATCAAAGAGGGGAGATTAAAACTTGGAGGTGGTCGGTGACCATTCTTAGAGTGTAACTTACATTGTGTTAACAATTTGGTAGTGATTGACTGATAGATGCTTATTTTAAATTGTTGATTAAGATATGTATTTTAGATTAGTTCATTTAGTTTTCATAGAATGCAGTAACATGAGAAACAAAGCTCTTTTCCTTTGAACAGGATGGTGACCGATGTTGTATGTGTTTACGTGGCTATAGGAAACTCTAGTAAACATCTTACATTTAAATTGATGAGACAGTACTTCTAATGCTACAATTAGAACTGTATAGTGGTAGTAATGCCTAATTTACAATTAGGTACTGACGAACAATAAGTTGTAATTATGTTGTACTCAACAAAAAAAGACTCAATTTTGTAATAATCTGTCGAGTGTTGAGTCTAAGACTACTGTGCCTGTCAATTTTCTTTTGAAGACTGATACCTGTGCGAATTTTAATGAAGCTTTAGATTGTACTTGTGCTAACCACCAGTTTAATTCCCTCCCAATGTATGTTTGAGTCCTCTCTCGTGCATGCGTGTGTGTGTTGTTGTTAGCATAAGTTAGTTTAATTAGTGTGTAAGTCTATGGACCGATGACGTTAGCAGTTTGGTGCCTTAGGAATTCAAACACATTTGAACCAGTTATAATTACAATAAATTTTCCCAGGAATCCACAACGCTTACACTGGCTTTTCTTAGTGCTACTTCTGTTCCATGGTCCATGGCTCTGTAAACGCTTTTATCCACTTTAATACGACTAAGATGCTGTTGTTTGTGATAGTCTAAGTAAAGTCGCCCATTCGTTTTTGTGATCAGTGATTCTGGGTGGTACGATAGCTACGAAAATAGACGATAACATTTCCAACATATGACTGCCACACAACATACGTGACTTACGGAGTATAGATGTTGATTTAGATGTTCACGTAATCAGTATTATACTTTTATGGACCGTAACAGTTAATTTCTTACATGTGCTGAGGTAATGATTGTGCTTCGTGCTAACCTGATATTTCGCTTTGCAATAACCCCACATCAGTGAAGCTGCCTACATTTAACTTCTGTGAAATATCCTCTGACACCTTTTGGATCCAGAAGTCATCTCCAAATTGAGCTCAGCTCTCTCTGTTACTTCTCGAAAGTGGTCCAACAGTTGTGTAAATGCAAGGGAGTGTGCCCCTAATTTATAATCTAGTTTGGGGAACCTTACGAGACATTTGGCAACGAAACCATTGTTACTATAATTTTTCATTTTGTTTGCTGGAATTATGTGATAATTCTTTCTGACGCAGTTTTCTTCTTTTTTCTGCAGTACTATTCCTGTTCGCATGGAAGACGACATGAATGATGATGACAGCGTCTGTTCGGTGACCAGCGTCCGACTGGCTGCAGGATCAAGCAACAGGATGCAATGCACCGCCAAGCGGGAAGCATCCTGTGGGAATGAAATAGGTACAAGGCTTCTGGGGCACAGATGCGGCTTCTGCAAGGAGATGTTTGCCCAGTTGCAGGACCTGAAGGAGCACATGCACAAGGACGGATGTGAAGTCACTTACGCATTCAGTGTGTGTCACAAAACAGTCACAGGTGGTCGATGTTTGAAGAACCACTTTCGCCTGCACATTGATGAACGCCCATACACCTGTAGTGTTTGTAACAAGACGTTCGTGCAAAGCGCTCACCTGAAGCAGCATTGGCAGTTGCACACTGGCGACTGCCCATACATCTGTCTCATTTGCAACAAAACGTTTGCATACAAGAAAAACCTGAAGCAGCATTCACTGTTGCACACTGAGGAAAATCCGTACATATGTGACCTCTGTAACAAGAGATTCCGAACGAAAAGTCACCTGAAGCGGCATTCACTGTTGCACACTGGGGAACGTTCCTATATCTGTTGCGTCTGCAATAAGACTTTCAAGCTAAATAGCCACCTGAAACAACATTTGCGGGTGCACACTGGAGAACGACCCTACATTTGTGGCGTATGCGAGAAGACTTTCGCACTGAGCAGTTCTTTGAAACGGCATTGGCATACGCACATTGGCGAACGCCCCTAAATATGTTTCGTTTAAAACAAAACGTTAAAACACTAAAGCACTGGCATTCACCTGTTTACAGTGGCGAAGGGCCGTATGTCTGTGATATTTCCAAGTCATGTGCGTCCATTCATGCATGCGTATGCGCGCGTGCGTGCATGTGTGTGTGTGTGTGTGTGTGTGTGTGTGTGTGTGTGTGTGTGTGTGTGTTTTTTCAAATATTACCATTAACGCTTGTTTCTGTTAAATTCGTCAGTTGCTTTTTAATATTGCTCATGGTTACTGTTACGTTATTTCTGAAATACCAGGGTATGCAAAATATAAATTACTTACAATAAGTTTCCATATATCTGGCTAAGAGTTTATTTTAATGTGCAATAGTTGTAACCTCTGTCATGCATCCATAATGCAAAAACAAGAAATCTCAAAAAATGAAAGAAATTCCATTAAATGTCCTCATACAAGCCACATCTTCAGTATTTTTTCGGCGTGATCTAAACATTCTTACCAATGAAACTGCATGCTTTCTGTGTGATGAATTGTGTGTCGAAAAAAAATAGCTCCTAACTTTTATTCTGCGTCACATATGGAGCAAATTTGTGAAAGATCAAATTAACATTCATAGTACCCACAAGTATTAAGAATATATGTTTTCATCTGTAAAATAATAATTAATAATACAATAATTGTGTCCTTCGTGTGGAATATGACAGCCACATATTTGTTAAAGGTCATTTTGAAGTTTCTCACCTCGGCTGTTTTTCAGCTTATTATATCTTCCACGATTAGCCGGTTTCGGACTTACAGGCCATTTTAAAGTACAGTATGTGTCGAAGTGTAGTACAATTATCCCGCTATTAAACGGCGGATATAGCCGATCTGGAAGCGACCACATAACGTGCAACCATCGTAATTGAAACCAGAAAACTTACTGCACTCGTAATAGTCTTATTATAGGGAACTATATATGCTCGCCTTTGGCGTTGAAGCCAACAGTCTGTTCGATGATTGATCGCTAAACTCCTCTGCGCCCGCAGTAATTAACGTAATCTTATCCTCATGATCCCTACAAGAGTGATGCGTTGGGGACTGTAGTATATTTGTAGATTATTGACTCAAAGATGGTCCTAGAAACTTGTGTAGAAATTATCGGTATAGTTTGCGTCTATCTTCAGGGGTCTGCCAGTTCAGTTTGTTCAGCATCCTATGACTATCAAGTATCAAACAAACCGGTGATAATTGGTGCTGACCTTCTTTGCACATATTCAATATCCCACATCAGTATTGTTTTCTATAGATCTCACACTCTTGAGCAGATCGGTCGCTTGAGTGTTTCGTAAGTAGTCTCTTTTTCAGACTGACTGAATTTTCGTAATATTGTATCAGTGAAACGAAGTTTACCACCTGCCTTACCTTCGACTGAGCCTATGTGATAGCTTGATTTCTTATCCCTACGTATTGCTAAATCCAGGTATTTGTGTGATTTGGTGATCGATTGCAGTTCTGACTCGTTGATATTGTAGACGTAGGATACTACATGTTTTCGATTTGTGAAGTGCAAAATTTTTCATTTCTGAACATTTAGATGAAGTGGCCAGTCTTTGCATCACTTTGAAATCCTATCAAGATTAGAGTGAATATTTGTGCAACTTTAACCAGACAGTACTTCTTTATAGATAACTGTGTCATCTGCGAAAAATCTGAGGTTACAGTTAAAACTGCCCGCGAGGCCATTAATATACAACATGAAAATCAAGAGTCTCAACACATTTCCCTGGGCCCCATTTGAAGTTACATTCGTAATTCGCGCGGCTACTCCCGTCGGAGTTTCGAGTCCTCCCTCGGGCATGGGTGTGTGTGTTGTCCTTAGCCTAAGTTAGGTAAAGTTAGATTAAGTAGTGTGTAAGCCTAGGGACTGGGTGACCTTAGCAGTTTGGCCCCATAGGACCTTACCACGAATCCTCCAATTTCCAAAGATAAAAAGCTGCGTCCGCCCTACCAAGAAACCCTCTGTCTAGTCACAAATATCCAGCAAGGCAACGGAGGACGTCACAATTTTCGTTAAGGTCGTTAGGGAAGCGGTGGAAGCACATGGGTGGTCAGATGAAGTAACCCTGTATGTTGCTAATATGCGTTTGGTGGGGGACACCAAAGCATGTGTTTTCTACTACGAGACATTGAGTAAAGCACTTATGTTCCAGGAGTGGACCGCTGGTTGCACTAGAGGTGCCAAAAGCAGAATAGTGCGCGATTTTTTCGGGAGAAATTAACCCTTCGGCTGCAGCTGATGCGAGCAATGCTGGCAGTGTCGAGCGCGCCCTGGAGGTCGCTTAAGCAGTTTACCTGCGCTAATAGCCATCTCCGCGAGCTGCTGTCTGTACCTGAGCTTTCGCTCGGCCGACCTCGCCCTGTGCTGAGTATTCCTGGAGCCAAAGGGGTTGCGACTGTCCGGCAGTCTGCGTGTGATCACCGACGTTACAATTAAACACACTGTACCTGCATACTTACTTCATAGCTTTGAAACTGAAGATGAATTGCTCGACGGACATAATGTACACTGAAACTGCTTATGCTTCTAACATGTAACTCCTCATCAAAGCTTTCTTTCATTTGCAATTAGTTCTTACAAATCATCATAAGGTCTCTGTATATATCAGAATTTTATTTGAAATACTGATATTTAATTATCAGGTTTTTGTACGTAACTTACGATTTAAACTCTGGAGAATCCGTAACGATCAAACGTGACGTTCGCCTGTGCTAGCACGATAAGCTAGCAAACAACTTGCGAGGCCATGCGGCATTTCGCGGGTGATGCTGTAGTATACAGAGAAGTTGCAGCATTAGAAAATTGCTGCGAAATGCAGGAAGATCTGCAGCGGATAGGCACTTGGTGCAGGGAGTGGCAACTGACCCTCAACATAGACAAATGTAATGTATTGCGAATACATAGAAAGAAGGATCCTTTATTGTATAATTATATGATAGCGGAACAAACACTGGTAGCAGTTACTTCTGTAAAATATCTGGGAGTATGCGTACGGAACGATTTGAAGTGGAGTGATCATATAAAATTAATTGTTGGTAAGGCAGGTGTCAGGTTGAGATTCATTGGGAGAGTCCTTAGAAAATGTAGTCCATCAACAAAGGAGGATGCTTACAAAACACTCGTTCGACCTATACTTGAGTATCGCTCATCAGTGTGGGATCCGTACCAGGTCGGGTCGACAGAGGAGTAGAGAAGATCCAAAGAAGAGCGGCGCGTTTCGTCACAGGATTATTTGGTAAGCGTGATAGCGTTACGGAGATGTTTAACAAACTCAAGTGGCATACTCTGCAAGAGAGGCGCTCTGCATCGCGGTGTAACATGCCGTCCACGTTTCGAGAGGTTGCGTTTCTGGATGAGGTATCGAATATATTGCTTCCCCCTACGTATACCTCCCGAGGAGATCACGAATGTAAAATTAGAGAGATTCGAGAGCGCACGGAGGCTTTCCGGCAGTCGTTCTTCCCGCAAACCATACGCGACTGGAATAGGAAAGGGAGGTAATGACAGTGGCACGTAAAGTGCCCTCCGCCACACACCGTTGGGTGGCTTGCTGAGTATAAATGTAGATGTAGAATGACCTTTTGTGCCACAGAAACGGGCGAATGTGTGCAACTGAACATCGTCTAATGAAGTTAACCTTCATTTTATTGAACGTAATGCCAAAGAAACTGGTATAGGCATGCGTGTTCAAATACAGAGATATGTAAACAGGGAGAATACGGAGCTGCGGTCGGCGTCGCCTATATGGGACAATAAGTGTCTGGCGCAGCTGTTAGATCGGTTGCTGCTGCTACAGTGGCAGATTATCAAGATTTAAGTGAGTTTTACGGTGGTGATATACTCGGCTCACGAGCGATGGGATGGCGTCTCCGAGCTAGAGATAAAATGGGAGTTTTCCCGTACGACCCTTTCACGAGTGCACCGTGAATATCAGGAATCCGGTAAAACAAACTTCCGATATCGCTGCGGCCGGAAAAATATCCTGCAAGAACAGGACCAACGACGACTGAAGAGAATCGTCCAACGTGACAGAAGTGCAACCCTTCCCCAAATTGCTGCAGATTTCAATGCTGGGCCATCAACAAGTGTCAGTGTGCGAACCATTCAACGAAACATCATCGATATCGGCTTTCGGAGCCGAAGGCCCGCTCGTGTATCTTTGACGACTGCACGGCACAAAGCTTTCCGCCTCACCTTGGCCCACCAACACCGACGTTGGACTGTTGATGACGGGAAACATGTTGCCTGGTCGGACGAGACTCGTTTCAAATTGTATCGAGCGGGTGAACGTGTACCTCATGAATCTATAGACAGACCCTGCATGTCAGCAGGGTACTGTTCAAACTGGTGGAGGCTCTGTAATGGTGTGGGTCGTGTGCAGTTGGAGTGATCTGGGACCCTGATACGTCTAGGTGCGACTCTGATAGGCGACACGTACGTAAGCATCTTGTCTGATCACGTGCATCCATTCATGTCTATTGTGGATTCCGGCGGACTTGGGCAATTCCAACAGGACAATGTGACACCCCACACATCCAGAATTGCTACAGAATGGCTCCAGAAACACTCTTCTGAGTTCAAACACTTCTACTGGCCACCAAACTCACCAGACATGAACTTATTGAGGGGATGCTTTGAAAAGTGCTGTTCAGAAGAGATGTTCACCCCCTCGTACTCTTACGGATTTCTTGACAGCCCTGCAGGATTCATGGTGCCAATTCCCTCCAGCACTACTTCAGACATTAGTCGAGTCCAAGCCAAGTCGTGTTGCGGCACTTCTGCGCGCTCGCGTGGGCCCTACACGATATTAGGCAGGTGAACAAGTTTCTTTGGGTCTTCGGAGTATATTGTACGTAACATCTCTATATATAAAAATATGCTGCTGTGCGTTAGTCTCAAAAATGGCTTAACTGATTTGGATGACTTAACTGACTGATGTTGCATTCCGAATTGTTATGGCAAAGTCTGTATGAAAGAAAGGTTTGGAAAAGTTGCCTAGAAAATTGGAAAATTCTGGAAGTACTAAAAGAGCTATTTTCAGTGGGATGTTTCACTATTTTCATTATTCACTGTTGAAACGATTGATATGAGTAAGTATTTTTTGTTTTGTTCATTTTGGTCTTGGAACTGAAGCATCCAGACTGTTTGTCAGCACAGACTGGATGTTTCACATGTTCATACATAAGGTGTTTTTCTGCAAAATAATTCATCTGAATAGGCTCTTCAAGCTCAGATAATTCGGTGTTTTTATTTATTTACCTTTACTTTGGTTTATTTAATTAATTAATTTTTTTTTTTTTTTTGCACTGTTATATTTCCCATCTGTCTTCTCATCCTGGTTTTTGACCGGCAATGCCAAAGTTAATTTTTTTAATTTTTGTATTTATTTTTCATTTTTTCGTTTTTCTTATTTCTAAATAATTTTTCCAGAAGTAAGGGCTTAATTTCATCTTACAGATGTAGCAACTTGGCAAAAAGTTCTTCCATGTGTGGTATGTTTCAAAATATGGCATAACACACAAGGGTACGTTGCATGTTTTGCATTCATATTTCGTTTCTCGGCACACATAATGTATCGAGCAGGCTGCACATCTACGCCAGAGTCCGCATTTCTTCGTCTAGTCACTTGGAATGACATTTGGAAAGTGCCTTTCAGAAAAATGCAGAGGATTCTCGTCATCAGAGCGTCTCCCTTTCCTATCTCTTCTCTGTTATGTAGCAAATTTTTCCACAAGTTCTCGTATCACACATAAATGAAAACCTCCTATTGATGTTTTTCTCCCTGTGACCGATCTGTGAAAAGTGTGAGTATTTAAAACACAAAGGTCCACAACATGAAAAAAAACTTGTACCATTTAACAGAATTTCCAAAGATTCAACTGAGCTTAACAACATGTCAGAGTGGTCTACTGCGCCCATACTTGCATTGTAGTGGACAACACATTGCGGCTTCATTACTTTATGAAGAATCATCATTATCATTATAGTCATTGAAGATGTCACACTCACTGTCACTCACTCCTTGTGTCTATCTCCTGTATGCCTTCGTCAGTGCAACAACGCCGATGTGCCATTTGTTTGTGGAACTACAAACTGGTAGCACTCTAAAAATCCTGATGAATGGGCAGAAAGCTAAACCACATCACAGAAGCAGAATGCAGATGATCACACGAACCAGCTAGCATCACTGTCGAACAGCAATTGTGAAATCCGACGAAAATACCGCTTAGTGGTTGTAGACCTCGGCAGGACCACAGGTAGCAGATCCGGCTGACGCTAAAAGCCGCCATTAGGGCACAGGTGCAGCCCAGGCCCTGAGGGTGAATGCTGTCTGCAGCACCCACAGGAAATACCTCTGCAGTGGCGGAAAGGTGGAGTGCAGCGAGATTTCATGTCTGCAGCACTCCAAGGATTAAGTACGTTGTCAATGCAACACAGCGAGTCTGTGGAAGCATTCTCTAATATATTCCGTAGGCTAAATGCAAAGGCATAAGTACAGACCCGTAATGCTGAAGCTAATAGGAGTATTGGAACATAGTTCGTTCTGGGCCACTCTGATTGTTGCCCGATGTATCTAAGATGGCGGCGATGACGTCATCCAAGACGGCGGGGTGTACACTTGGCAACAGTGCATGACAATCCAAGATGTCGGCCATGACGGCATTCAAAATGACGGATTTCGGCGGCAAGTTTGAATGTTGGTGGGAAGAAGATCAACTGGGCTACCTCCCCCAGAAAAATGGCAGGAAGTTCAAATTCCAACAGGCTAACGCATCGCACCACAGTTATCTATACTAACCTAAGAAAATCGTGTGAAGATAGGTCGCTTGGGCTATCTCCACTAACCTAAGTCACGCGACTGCCACCTCTTCATATGAACTGGCACCAAGTTTGAATTTTGGTTGTAAAGAAAGGTCAATTCACATATCTCTACTAAGCGAGAAAATGGCACCAAAGAAAGGACACTAGGACTAACATCAGTCACCTGACCGCCACCTCCACATAAGGATTTGTGGAAAAAGGACTTGGACATAAGTCTTTATTTAAACAATTTCATGCAGTATGGCCATCCAGTGGGTTCACCATGAGGTCCGGAATCCAACTGACTTAGTACACAGCGCCACCACCAGAGGACACTCTCATCTGTGATGTAATACAAGATGGCGGGAAACACTGTGTTCACCATGAGGTCCGGACTCAAACTGACCTAGTACACATCGCCACCACCAGAGGGTGCTGTCGTCAAAGATGGCGGCCATGACGTCGGGTGATAACACAAATACCATTATCCAAGATGGTGGCAAACAGTGTGTTCACCACGAGGCCTAGTACATATTGACACCACCAGAGAATGATACCATGGACTTGGAATGAATTTTCACGACTCCTACGCCCACCTGTACTTAGAAGGATATAGTTAAAGTCTCCACCACAATCCTCAACCAACCGCCATGTCCTCTTACCAACCCACGTCGTCGGGCTAATGTGTACTAACATGCACTAACACATACTAACGTGCACTAACGCGTACTAACGTGCACAGCGCATGATGTCATCCAAGATCGTGGCCGTGACGTCTGTTGATGACACACGTGCCACACCCCTCTGGCTAGAGGTTTGAATTTTGGCGGAAGATAGATCAATTCGGCTACCTCTGCTACCCTATGAAAATGTTGCGAAAGAAAGGACACTTGGACTACCTCCACTAACCTAAGTCACCCTTGGGATTCGTGAGAGAAGTACTCAGCCTGCGCTAGGCTGGGGGAGAGAGGAAGGAGTTTACTTTATTTATTTTGGAACAATTTACTTAGGGATGGAGTATATTTATTACGCTGATACAAAACACACGTTCTGACATGCTTGGGGGTCACATCACACAGCCTACAGACATGCGAACCACTAAAAGACTCTGCAAACGTGGTTTCTAATCATCAACTGTCGAAATCATGCACCAGTCTTTATTTAAACAATTTGAGCCACTACCACCATCTGGTGTGTTCGCCACAAGGTCCAGAGCCACTACCACCATCTGGTGTGTTCGCTACAAGGTCCAGAGCCCAACTGACCTAGTGCACAGCACCACCACCAGAGCTCGCTATCATCACTCTGATCTGTTCTACCGCCTTCTCTTTATCGTCATTCTAACGGAACACCTCTGACGTGCAGATACCGACATCACAGATCGTGATGTTCCTCCGCTCGTGACGTGTGTGTGTGTGTGTGTGTGTGTGTGTGTGTGTGTGTGTGTGTGTGCCTACGACGCACATGCGGACGTCACAGATCGTGCTACACAAAAACTGTTCCAACGCTCCTCAATAATTCAGTATACTGATGTGCAGACACGAAATCGTAAACTGTCCAAATAAAGCATTGCACAGCCTACAGACCTGCTCGCAAAATAATCCAACACACACACAGAAGCACCCTCCGCCACCCCCTGTCCAGTAGACCGCACAGGATGTTAACGGGAGTCCCTGCAAAACGACAAGACCGGATGCACACTCAGTCGCAGCCGTGAGCTGCCACCAGACGCAGCTGAAAGTTGCCTCTATTTTCTAGTATACAGTAACTGTTATACTGATGTCACAGATTTTCTAGGCGTGCTCACGCAGCCCCCATATGCGAAACGCCTCCATGTTGCACATGTCTTTACCATTGATTACAGAATAGCTACAAACCTTCGCAAACGCATCTAACAACGTTCTCAGTCTTATACTCACGTCACGTGACTTTGTACAAAATAAGAACCGAGTCGACCTCATGGAAATTGTATAGTGTTCCAGAAATAGTTAACGCTCACTTTCTTGATGTCTCAGCTTGTATGCACGAAAATTCTTACCTTAACAGAACCTGTTTACGAAAATAACGAAGAATAACATAGAATGAAATCTTCCTCGTGGACCTAATGTGGTGCCCACACAATCACGTGTTACCCTTCATGCTTTCAATGCACACAAACATTCCCTTCGCTATGTAGAGGCTCCTATATCCTAGCACAAAGGATGTGAATGAATCAAGAATTATGATTGGCTTTTATCGAATTTACCCGCTGAATTACTGATGCCGCTGGTATCGAAGCACCATCCACCTTTCTTTCTTTCTGGAGACGAGACTTTCAGCAGTAAAATTATTTTGCACATATTGCTAAATTGCATTTACAGTTAACCCGCAAAGTTGTCAAATACATATGAGACTCACAAGAATATTGGAAGCCAGGAACATACACTCCTGGAAATTGAAATAAGAACACCGTGAATTCATTGTCCCAGGAAGGGGAAACTTTATTGACACATTCCTGGGGTCAGATACATCACATGATCACACTGACAGAACCACAGGCACATAGACACAGGCAACAGAGCATGCACAATGTCGGCACTAGTACAGTGTATATCCACCTTTCGCAGCAATGCAGGCTGCTATTCTCCCATGGAGACGATCGTAGAGATGCTGGATGTAGTCCTGTGGAACGGCTTGCCATGCCATTTCCACCTGGCGCCTCAGTTGGACCAGCGTTCGTGCCGGACGTGCAGACCGCGTGAGACGACGCTTCATCCAGTCCCAAACATGCTCAATGGGGGACAGATCCGGAGATCTTGCTGGCCAGGGTAGTTGACTTACACCTTCTAGAGCACGTTGGGTGGCACGGGATACATGCGGAAGTGCATTGTCCTGTTGGAACAGCAAGTTCCCTTGCCGGTCTAGGAATGGTAGAACGATGGGTTCGATGACGGTTTGGATGTACCGTGCACTATTCAGTGTCCCCTCGACGATCACCAGTGGTGTACGGCCAGTGTAGGAGATCGCTCCCCACACCATGATGCCGGGTGTTGGCCCTGTGTGCCTCGGTCGTATGCAGTCCTGATTGTGGCACTCACCTGCACGGCGCCAAACACGCATACGACCATCATTGGCACCAAGGCAGAAGCGACTCTCATTGCTGAAGACGACACGTCTCCATTCGTCCCTCCATTCTCGCCTGTCGCGACACCACTGGAGGCGGGCTGCACGATGTTGGGGCGTGAGCGGAAGACGGCCTAACGGTGTGCGGGACCGTAGCCCAGCTTCATGGAGACGGTTGCGAATGGTCCTCGCCGATACCCCAGGAGCAACAGTGTCCCTAATTTGCTGGGAAGTGGCGGTGCGGCCCCCTACGGCACTGCGTAGGATCCTACGGTCTTGGCGTGCATCCGTGCGTCGCTGCGGTCCGGTCCCAGGTCGACGGGCACGTGCACCTTCCGCCGACCACTGGCGACAACATCGATGTACTGTGGAGACCTCACGCCCGACGTGTTGAGCAATTCCGCGGTACGTCCACCCGGCCTCCCACATGCCCACTATACGCCCTTGCTCAAAGTCCGTCAACTGCACATACGGTTCACGTCCACGCTGTCGCGGCATGCTACCAGTGCTAAAGACTGCGATGGAGCTCCGTATGCCACGGCAAACTGGCTGACACTGACGGCGGCGGTGCACAGATGCTACGCAGCTAGCGCCATTCGACGGCCAACACCGCGGTTCCTGGTGTGTCCGCTGTGCGGTGCGTGTGATCATTGCTTGTACAGCCCTCTCGCAGTGTCCGGAGCAAGTATGGTGGGTCTGACACACCGGTGTCAATGTGTTCCTTTTTCCATGTCCAGGAGTGTATTTCCCATTGTAACTACAAGTTGCTGCTACAGTCTGACACTGATCGATGTTCAACTAATGCCTCCTCGACGGCTGTGCTTGTGGAACGAATCTCACTCTCTGTAGCGCACATAATTTTCCACATAAAAAATCTCTCTCATAAAGTCGCGGTTATTGATGAGCTGACTATACGTCCCTCACAATAGCACACGCATTTATCTTCCCTTGTCATGCCACAACATAAACCACAGTAAGTTTACAATGCAATAGATACACATTATAAGACACAGTAACTTTACAATACAATATATACACATTTTCCACAAACAGTGCAATTATCTTTTATATCTGTACAGGACCCGAAAAACTATGGTGTGCCTACAGTCACACTGGCTATATGTCACGACTATCCTCGGTCCTGGGGAAGCACCGTTCGCCTTTTCATTCTTTCTACAGACGTGACTTACAGGGGCAAAAAATCTATTTTACACTGATCGCCATATTGCACCAACAACTAAACCATACATATCGTCAAATACGGAAAGACTGTTACTCAATTACAATGCTCCAACCCAGCACTATATCTCCGCGTACCATGTCACTGTACAGTTCATATCCTCCACCACAAAAAATCACCCCTTTAACACCAGAAAGCCGTCAGTGGATCATAGTCACTCTCAGAACTGTTGTCCAAAGACTGCTCCACACGGTTTGCAGACAGCAGTATCCTACCGATCGCCCATGCAACATAATTCCGAAGATGCGAACTGGGAATTATTTCCGTACCAACCCGAAACTTTATCTAGATGGAGCGTGCTCTAGACTGCCTGCTGAGTAACTGGAAACAAACAGACGAAAAATATTTCCACCCGTGAATACTTATCTCAGTGATGTACCAGATTCGAAATCATCCCTATAATTTACAAGTTCAACTAAGGTGTTTCTCATGTCTAGAGAATCGGCAGACGTGTCTTCCACATGCTAGATGCACTCCCCACAATCGATCCTCTCTCAACTAAATAAAGACGCGAAATGTTCAGAAGCAGTCGACAGACCAATTTAAATAGGAGGGAATAACGGTCCAGTGCAAACGCACCTCCATACACAGTCTTCTCAGATTTCCACTTGATCACGAAATCCGCCCAACACGTACTAAGTATTAGTTCGCTATTCGGTCCTCTAGAGGATGGTAAAGTTAACTCAGATACATTCCTACACTCCAACAGGCCTCTGCATTCAAACGGCTGCTGCCGTTAACAGGAAACCCGAAGCATTCCCTCACAGGTCACCGTCGATGCAGGCCGAGCACGCACAGGTTGAATCAATCCTCCTAAGAAATCGGTCACATATATTCCATCGCTGTACTTACAACTAAATGTCACGATCGTGGTCTCAATTGAACGGCATTCGACTATGAGCGAAGCATCGGACATACACCCTGCTGAAGGCTGTGGCTCTGGAAATGGAAATATCTGTACCGTCCTTACGACTGGACGTAGTCATTTCCTTGACACATGTCGGAACACAGACATATACATTATAAGCCTGATGCTCAAATGTGAACATATCACGCCCCCCCTCCCCCCACTACTACTAAGTGTAATACTTGACCAATAAATGATTCCACATTATGCAGAATAATACCGACTGAAAATCAACGATGGGCGGGCATCTCTCTTAGGTTTTTCGTGCGGGTGCTACCACTGTGTCTTAGAAAGAGAGATGTAATCGGCCAGATGTTAATAAAACCCAATCCCAACAACTACTGTATGTTACCATCAGAAGGGATCTTGGTTCTACAGCTGCACACAAGTATACATGTTAAAAGTTATACCCACTTTACAAATCGAGGTGCTTTTTTCCGGATGAATATTGTGACGGTGATTGTAGGAATGTGTATTATAAGACTAACACGTAGCCCACAGTGAAATTCGTGATAAAATTAACGCATTTTGAGTGATTCGGCTAAGGAACGTGTTATGTAAATAGTATGTGCGACTTCCACACACCGCCCCAGCTAGATAATTCTAAAGTATTTGTAGCGCGTTCTGTCTCGGTACCATATCAGAGGTTCTGCGATATTTCCACCAAGTTATAGGCCAACGACTGATTGAGAAGGGACACAATCAGTAGTAGTACATGACGTGCTGATTGAGGTCGTAAGAAAATGTACATTAGCTTCTCATATCTCTAGTGTTACACTATCCGCTAGAAATGATGTCCGTAATTAGGAATGAGGTCTTTCTATTCAAGCCCACACCTGCGTTGGATCCATTTGACAATTCCTTTATGATTACGACCATTACTCGATCGTATTTCTAACACTGTCATATCTCGCAACGATCCACCTTCCTCGAACGTAGCCGCTACAGTAAAATTCCAACGTGGCTTTAGTCACTCATGCAGAAACAGAACGATCTGAGTTACTGCAACAGGACCATGTTTTGACCATTCAATGGAAATGCGTGCAATGCGGTACGTCTCCAAACTAGATACAGATGCTACAGTCCGAAGCAGATCAGTGTGCATTCAGATCAATCAAGCCGACATACTATCATCGTTATTCTCTACACCTCAACAGAGAAAAATTACGAACTATAAAAGCTCATCCAATGGTTGACTCATACATTCTAGAGAAGGAGAAGCTGCTGCAGGTCAATTTTTCCAGTGTTCTGTCCGGATGCATCAGTCGCGTGACAGAGCGTGCGTTCTAGTCGTATACAGTCACGTGTTCTGTATGTGATTTAAAGGACTGTCTACTTGCGATCCTTAACGGTCGGAAACGCAGGCGATCTAACATTATAGCCCGTTTTAAGTACAGAACATTGTAGCCTTAGGAGTGTGTGTTTGTGTTCTCTCTTGCCTGTACCTTCCAGGTACCGTTCCTAGACTCTAGAACAATATTTTAGAGTTGATAGCTTGGTTGATTTACGTAAGAATGCGTCGAATTCCATCCAATTGGAGCTCTATTGAGCATAATCATTCGCTTCTTGCTCTTCTTAACTGTCTGCTATTACGTCATGACACTTTGAAATCTGTTATTGTACATCGATAAGGAGTGCTAAGCTCCTCGGCGTGGACGCATCTCGAGATGGGGGAGGACTCTGAAAGGTCCATTCATTCAGGAGAGGTTAAGTGTAGCCGTCTTCCTCTGGACGGTTGCAGATTAATTCACTAACAGTGTTGTGTGGCTGGTTGGTAAATGACAATTTGAGGAGGGTCTTTCACTCTCTAATTTTACCCTAAGACAGCGAGAATGCTCTGTGACTCCCATACGCAGAGAGATAGATCTTAAATTAAACACTATGCTGGAGGTGATAGAAATATGTGGAGCGCTGTCTGGTATACTTTGGTGATTTGTGTGTTTGAGAATTAACACTGAATGGACGTACTGCACAGTCATCTATCCATGTTCGCACTGATACTCGCAAAATGGAGAAGTGGTGGTTTAGCTAAGATACTGAAACTGGGGAAACATGCTGCCACATCATTGGACTGTGTTGAAGTTACTGTAAAATTGCTAAAATTGTTTGTGCTTTCAACTGTGATGCTTATTATTAGAGTACATCGACCATGTCTTTCCCATCCCATCTGTGCACTAGCACGCTGTTGGTTACCACATAATGATTGACTGATATCGTTTGTTTGAGTTGAGTAAAGAGTTATACTGGTTGGACAGCACCTTCTGGTGTAGATAGCACCGAAACACTGATTGCGTACATGAGTGCAATACGAGGAATCAGTCGAAAGGGAATGCAGAGTCATCAGCTATTCCATCAGTGTGACAGACGAGTCTAAATGCAGAGCTCGTGAATCACCTTCGCGCTGTAGTTTGGAAACCTACACCAACGCCGTAAAAATCTTCCGGTTTCCATATGTTGTAACTGTCCTTTATTTAATATCAGCCAATGTGTGGTGCATTATACTATCCACCTTAAGAAGATGATTTACACTGTGCAAGGTATAGTTTCCTGCGAAATGCAGTGGATCAGAACAGTCCGCTGCTCGTGGTCGTGCGGTAGCGTTCTCGCTTCCCGCGCCCGGGTTCCCGGGTTCGATTCCCGGCGGGGTCAGGGATTTTCTCTGCCTCGTGATGACTGGGTGTTGTGTGATGTCATTAGGTTAGTTAGGTTTAAGTAGTTCTAAGTTCTAGGGGACTTATGACCATAGATGTTAAGTCCCATAGTGCTCAGAGCCATTTGAACCATTTGGATCAGAACTTTTTAATGTCGATTTAGAACATGGCACAGATCTAGAAGTCGTGGTAGAAAAACGAAATGTTTGGCATTGTATGAAGGCGTGTTAGATATCAGTTTATCAAACAACTAAACAGGACCAGAGGGAGCGTCTCATGCCTGTGGGATACGATCATTCACCTAGAGTATAGGTGATCAAACTTTAATGTGGCCACTGCAATGCCCGTATATTTAGTGGGATCATTCCACACAGGCAGGAGCAGTAGCAGCCGCAGTTTGAGGTGTAAATTCGGTGAGGGACTGGGTATACCATTAGGAATGCTTGGAGGGATGCACGTTGCGTTATTCTGGGGAGTATTGCAAAATCTCTTTCTCCGCACTGGGCTGCGCCGCAGCTATGCGTCATTGCGCCAGCATTGGTGCCTAGGTGACTTATAAATTGGATGAGCTTTTATGGTTCGTATTTTTTCTCTGTTGTTGGGTAGAGAATAACGATGACAGTATGTTGGGCTAATTGATTTGAATGGACATGGACCTGCTTCGGACTGTAGTATCTGTATCTAGTTTGAAGACGTACCACATTGCATGCATTTCCATTGAATGGTCAAAACACGGTCCTGTTGCCGTTACTCAGATCGTTCTGTTTCTACATGCGATGCAGAAGGAGGTGGATATGTCTTTCTCCGGCTTTTGCTCAGTTGTGACTTAAATTGGAACGATCACATGCGGAAAGTTGTAGAAATGGGAGCAATTGCAAGATGCGTAGGGGGTGACTACAACCACCATGTAATTTTACTGTAGCAGCTATGTTCGAGGAAGGTGACTCGTTGCGAGATATGAGAGTGTCAGAAATAGTCGTCACCTATAACTCGGTGGAAATATCGCAGAACCTCTGATATGGTATCGAGACAGAATGCGCTACAAATACTATAGAATTATCTACCTAGGACGGTGTGAGAGAGTCGCAAATACAGCTTACATACCACGTTCCTTAGCCGAATCACTTTCAAAACGCGTTAATTTTATCACGAGGTTGCATTGTTGGCTACATGTTAATCTGATAATACCCATTCCTACGATCACTGTCACAGTGTTTGTCCAGAAAAAACCACCTCATTCAGAGGTAGTGTCGTACGTCAATTTGTAAAGCAGGTATAGCTTTTAACATGTATACTTGCATGCAGCTGTAGAACCAAGACCGCTTGTGATGGTAAATTACAGTAGTTGTTTCAATTGTTTTTTTAACATCTGGCCAATTACATCTCTCTATCTAAGACACAGTGGTAGCACTGGCAACAAAACCTAAGAGACATGCCTGCCCATCGTTGATTTTCGGTCAGTATTATTTTGCATCTAGTGGAATCATTAATTGTTCAAGTATTCTACTTAATAGTAGTGGGGGTGCCTGATATGTTCACATTTGAGCATCAGGTTTATAATATATGTGTTTGTGTTCCGACTTGTGTAAAGGAAATGACTATGTCCAGTTGTAAGGATGGTACAGATATTTCTATTTCCAGAGCTGCAACCTTCAGCAGGGTGAAAGTCCGATACTTCGCTCATAGTCGAATGCTGTTCAGTTGAGACCACGATCATGACATTTAGTTGTAAGTACAGGGATAGAATATATGTGACCGATTTCTTACGGTGATTGACTCTGCCTGTGTGTGCTCAGCCTGAATCGCCGGTGACCTGTGCGGGAATGATTCATGTTTCCCATTAACAGCAGCGGCTGTCTGAATGCAAAGGCCTGTTGGAGTGTAGGAATATATCTGAGTTGAGTTTGCCATCCTCTAGACGACCGAAAGGAGAACTAATACTTAGTGATGTTGGGCGGCTTTCATGATCAAGTGGAAATTTGTGTATGGAGGTGCATTTCCACTGGGCCGTTATTCCCTGCCATGCAAATTGTTCGGTTGACTGCTTCTGCACATTTCGCACCTTTATTTAGTTGACAGAAGATCGATTGTGGGGTGCGCATCTAGCATGTGGAAGACACGTTTGCCTGTTCTGTAGACATGAGGAACACCTTAGTTGACCTTGTAAATTATAGGGATGATTTAGAATCTGTTACGATCAGATGATCAGATGGGTGTTGGAAAAAGCAAGCACGACATGTATGGCACATAGAGAGGTTTAGTTGTCAGTGTAATATGGCGTAGGCATACCATAGTTTTTCGGGTCCTGTACAGATATAAAAGATAATTGCACTGTTTGTGGAAAATGTGTATATATTGTATTGTAAAGTTACTGTGTCTTATAATGTGTATCTATTGCATTGTAAAGTTACTGTGGTTTATGTTGTGGCATGACAAGGGAAGATAAGGCATGTGCTATCGTGAGGGACGTATAGAGTCAGCACATCAATAACCGTGAGTTTATGAGAGAGATTTTTTATGTGGAAAGTTATGTTCCACAAGCACAGCTGTCGAGGAGGCATTACCTGTACATCGTTAAGTGTCAGACTGTAGCAGCAACTTGTAGTTACAATGGCAAATATGCTACTGGCTTCCAATGTTCTAGTGAGTCTCGTATGTATTTGATGAGCCATAGACAACTTTGCGGGTTTAACTGTGAATGCAATTTAGCAATATGTGCAAAATAATTTTACTGCTGAATGTCTCGTCTCCAGAAAGAAAGAAAGGTTGATACTGGCAGCATCAGTAATTCAGCAGGTAAATTCGATAAGAGCCAATCATAATTCTTGATTCATTCACATCCTTTGTGCTAGGATATAGGAGCCTCTACATAGCGAAGGGAACGTTTGTGTGCGTTGAAAGCATGAAGGGTAACACGTGATTGTGTGGGCACCACATTAGGTCCACGAGGAAGATTTCATTCTATGTTATTCTTCGTTATTTTCGTAAACAGGTTCTGTTAGGGTAAGAATTTTCGTGCATACAAGCTGAGACATCAAGAAAGTGAGCGTTAACTATTTCTGGAACACTATACAATTTCCATGAGGTCGACTCAGCTCTTGTTTTGTACATAGTCACGTGACGTGAGTATAAGGCTGAGAATGTTGTTAGATGCATTTGCGAAGGTTTGTAGCTATTCTGTAATTAACGGTAAAGACACGTGCTGCATCGAGGTGTTTCACATACGGGGGCTGTGTGAGCTCGCCTTCTAGTTCTGTGATGTCAGTATAACAGTGACTGTATACTAGAAAATAGAGGCAACTTTCAGCTGCACCCGGTGGCAGCTCGCAGCTGTGACTGTGCGCACATCTGGTCATGTCACTTTACAGGGAGTCCCATTAACCTGCTGTGCGGTCTAGTTGACAGGGGGTGGCGGAGGGTGCTTCTGTGTGTCTGTTGGATTATTTTGCGAGCAGGTCTGTAGGCTGTGCAATGCTTTATTTGGACTGTATACAATTTTGTGTCTGCACATCAGTGTACTGAATTATTTAGGAGCGTTGGAACAATTTTTGTATAGCACGATCTGTAACATCTGCATGCCTGTCACCCACAAACACAAGCGCGCTCGCGCGCGCACACACACACACACACACACACACACACACACACACACACACACACATATACACACACATAACGAGTGTTGGAACGGCATGATTTGTGATGTCGGTGTCTGCACGTCAGAGGTGTCCTGTTAGAATGATGATAGGGGGAAGGCGGTCGAACAGATCAGGTGGATGGTACTGTGCTCTGGTGGTGGTGCTGTTCACTAGGTCAGTTGGGCTCTGGACCTCGTAGCGAACACACCAGATGGTGGTGGTGCCTGAAATTGTTTAAATAAGGACTGGTGCACGATTTCTGCAGTTGACGATTAGCAAGCATGTTTCCTGAGACTTTTAGTGATTCGCATGTCTGTAGGCTGTGTGACATGACCCCAAGTGTGTCAGAGTGTGTGTTTTGTATCAGCATAATGAATATATTCCATCCCCAAATAAATTGTTCCAAAATAAATACACTCCTTCCTCTCTCCAGCCCAGTGCAGGGTGCGTTCTCCTCCCACGAATTTCCAGGAGGAGGTGGTTGTTGGGTGACTCAGGTTAGTGGAGGTAGTCCAAGCGTACTTCCTTTTGCGCCATTTTCTTATGGTAGCAAAGGTAGCTGAACTGACCTATCTCCTGCCAAAAAACAATCTTCTAGCCAGGGGGATGTGGCACTTGCGTCATCAATGGACATCACAGCTGCCATCTTATATGATGTGATGCGCTGTGCACGTTAGTACACATTAGTGCACTTAAGTACATATTAGCCCGACAACATGGTTTCGTAAGGGGACGTAGCGGTCGGTTGAGGATTGTGGTGGAGAGTTTAACTATATCCTTCCAAGTCCAGGTGGGAGTAGTGCTCGTGAAAATTTATTCCAAGTCCACAGTATCGCTCTCTGGTGGTGACAATATGTACTGGGTCTCATGGTGAACACACTGTTTGCCACCATCTCGGATAATGGTACTTGTGTCATCACCTGACGTCATGGCCGCCATCTTGGATGACAGCGCACTCCGGTGGTGGCCCTGTGTACTAAGTCAGTTTGAGTCCGGACCTTGTGGTGAACACACTGTTTCCCGCCATCTTGTATTACAGCACAGATGAGAGTGCCCTCAGGTGGTGGCGCTGTGGACTAAGTCAGTTTGAGTCCAGACTCATGGTGAACCCACTGGATGGCTGTACTGCATGAAATTGTTTAAATACTTATGTCCAAGTCCGTTTCCCACAAATCCTTAGGAGGAGGTGGTGGTTGGGTGACTGAGGTTAGTCCGAGTGTCCTTTCATTAATGCCATTTCCTTTGCTTAGTAGAGATATGCGAATTGACCTTTCTTTACAGCCAAAATTTAAATTTGGTGCCAGTTCTTAGTAAGTGGTGGCGGTCAGGTGACTTAGGTTAGAGGAGGTAGCCTAAGTGACCTATTTTCCCACGATTTTCTTAGGTTAGTATAGATAACTGATGTGATTCATTATGCTGTTGGATTTTTAACTTCCTGCCATTTTTATGGGGGAGGGGAGGGGAGGTTGGTTCCGTTAGTGGAGGTAGCCCAATTGATCTTCCTATAAAAATTCAAACATGCCCCCAAAATCCGCCATCTTGTATGATGTCATGCACTGTTGCCAAGTCTACACGCCGCCATCTTGGATGACGTCATCGCCGCCATCTTGGATACATCTGGGAACGATGCAGAGTGGCCCAGAACGAACTTTGTTCCAATACTAATAGGGTACTGTTTCAGGATGCAGAAAATAAAGTGGGGGGTGTTTTTTTTATGTGATGTACCCGTTGAAATGTCACAGAGGGTACGGATGGAAAATCTGAAGGACTTAAGGGTCAGCTCTTAGGATCGCAATACTTACAGGGATGGTGGATATGGCCACAAGGCAGCGTGTTCGGTTCTGAAGTCAAATGTTATAGATGTGGTCGAGAGGGGCACGTAAGGTAGCAGTGTAAGCAACAAGCAGCCTTTAAATGCCAATGAGATTGCTTCAGCTGTTGGAAGGTAGTCCCGATAGATCATATCGTGGAGCAAGTTAGTGCACAAACAGAATGCAGCCTAGTTGGTTCAAAAATGGCTCTGAGCACTATGGGACTTAACTTCTAAGGTCATCAGTCCCCTAGAACTTAGAACTACTTAAACCTAACTAACCTAAGGACATCACACACATCCATGGCCGAGGCAGGATTCGAACCTGCGACTGTAGCAGTTGCGCGGTTCCATACTGTAGCACCTAGAACCACTCGTCCACCTCAGCCGGCGCAGCTTAGTGGGCATAGTGGGTGGCAGGAAACAGAAATTTGTCCATTATCAGCCTGGACCTTGTATGTAATAGGAGACTGGGGCCACCACAGTGTAGGTGCGGGGGATTGGTGATAATAGGGTGGAATTACCGGGTATGGCAGTACTGGAGTTTTCGGTTTGGAAAACTACGTTCAGTGGATGCATGTAGGCGTTGTCATCAATAGGCGAAGGTTATTCAGTGATTCTTGTGCTAGACTTTTGCGACAAACTTCATGCTAAGATTGATTTTTTGCAGCGCACTGTGGAACTCAGTTGTACTTTGTTTCAACTGGGGAAAACAGTTGTAACTGAGACAATGGCGCAAGGTTCACCTGACATGGGGGTGAGATCAAGTAAGCTGTGTACGTTTTCAGTGAAGGTCAGTCAGCAGGATAAAATACCAGCAGGTAGGTGAAAAATAATCTGGGTTTCAGTGATACCGATTAGCTGAGGGAAAAATTATATATGGTTGAATCAGTCTTAAGCAATGAAGAGTTGAGTAGTTCACATTGTTTTATCTGCAGGAGCTTGGTGCATGCGAGTGACATTAATGAGGAATAGATGATTCCGGTTAGTGTGAATAACTTTGGCGCAGAGGAGGTGACTCTGCCAAAGGGTGCTATAATAGCCACTCTGGAAGATGAGGGCTTTGATAGGTCGAACCCAGAGGAAAGTCACAAACAAACTGTCGATGCGGAAGTGCTACGAGGAAAAGTAGGTCATCTGTAGGGCAGTGCTCGAATGGCAGTTGAGTATTTATTGTTGAGATTTAGTGATTTATTCTGTGTGAACGGAGGGTTGTCGTCAGATCACCGAAATTAAGCGTTGTCGGGGTGAGCAAGCACTCAGATGGGTGACCATCCAGTCTACTGAGTGCTATTGGCAAGTGGGGTGCACCCAGCCCTTGTGAAGCAAACTGAGGAGCTATTTGCTTGAGAAGTAGCAGCTCCACTCTCGGAAACTGACATACGGCCAGGTAAATGGTGTGCTGACTGCATGCCCCTCAATATCCGCATCCGGTACGCCTGTGGGCCGAGGATGACACGGCTGCCGGTTGGTACCGTTGGGCCTTCATGGCATTTTCAGACGGAATTTAGTTTAGTTTTAGAATGGAAGGTTACCGGTAACTCCACCGACGCATCACATACCAACAGGAGATTAGTGCACCAATTTATCGGAAGACATACCATATAATAAAGCAGCTGCAAACTTCGGTAGAAAAATTTACTTAGCAAGAACTATGGGATGGGATCGTAGGACCAAGTGATAGTCCCTGGAGCACAAATATTGTAGTCGTGCCGAAGAAATCGTCGGACGGGACACGGAAATACAGATTTTGCTGTAACTACAGATATCTTAACACACGAACTATTTCGGATGCTCATCCACTTCTGAAGGTGATGGAAACTTTGGATAATCTGGGTCATTGCCGGTTCTTTGGAACTATGGACCACAGGAGCGTATACCAACAATTTGAGGTGGCGTCTGAAGATAGGCCGAAAACAGCATTCACCTTCCTAGCAGGAATTTTCATTGCAAACGCTTGCCATTTGAACTAAAGTACCCTCCGGCAACTTTTCAGCGGTTGCTAGATTGGTTACTGAGAGGATTAAAGCCAGAAACTTTTTTGACCTATCTTAATGGCATTATTGTCGATTCTAAGGATTTACTGGGGCATGTGAGACGTTTGGAGGGCGTCTCCAGTAGAATACGGTCGGCACGTTTGACATTAAGTGTGGACAAGTGGGATTTTGCTCAATCGCAGGTAAACTATCTGGGGCACATGATTAGTAATTGTAGCATATAGACAGATCCTCGTCTTACAGACGCAGTTCAGAATTATCCAATACCACAAGTAGCGAAGCAGCTGCAGTCTTTCATTGGCCTCTCTAGTTATTATTGACGGTTCACGAAGGATTTTGCGAAAAGAGAGGGACCCTTCAACAAGCTACTGAAGGAGGGGACAAACATCCATTGGTCACAGGAATGTCAGGAGGAATTTGAAAAATCGAAAGAAATATTAGTTTGAGATCCAGTATTGATTTTTCCGGATTTCGAGAAAGAGTTTGTTCTTTCGTGTGATGCTTCAATTGCGGTAGTCCGTTGTGTTTTGAGACAGATGGTGAATGGTTAGGAACATCCGGCAGCGTGCACTTCAAGGCAGGCAAACAAGTCGGAGTGTAACTACCCAGCAACAGAGAGAGGGTAGTTGGTGGTCATATGTAGTATTACGTATTTTCAATTCTAAACACGCCTCTGGTTGGTAATAAGTAAACTACTATGTTTGCATTGTGTGCACGATCCACTTAGCGTGCATAACACAGTTTGAAACCGTCCTGTGCGGAAACGTGCTATTACTCACGAAGAGTTTAGACTTCAGAAGAATAGCTGCCATCAATGTTCCTAAAATATTGCAGTGAGGTAGGAAGGGGACCTCTGTCTCAGAATAGGCAACAATTATTCCATGTAATTGTATTTATTGGAATCACTTTTGTACAAGTTGGGTCATTACAATGCACAAGGGCAATCTCAGGTGTCACCTGTCAGACAAGGGGATCCTGGTATTAAATTTCTCAAATAACATAAAAATAAAAGATCAATAATATCACAAAACTCAGGATAGTTAATTATTTTAACTGAGAGAAAGACTCTCTGGTGGAAGAGTATAATAATGTTGAGCTGAACAATGTTACTAGCTCTAACAAATTGTATTGTTTCACCACAAATGTTAACCAAACATGGCCATCGAGCGCACAAAGGAAATACGTTAATTTTGGGAAATACTACAGGGAGGAGAGGTCTTCCTACATTGAGTTTCGTATCACTGGAGTAAAAAGTGGCTTACGACACGACATTTATATTTAATGGCGTACTGTGTTCTTTATCTTGGGTTGCACAGCGTCGTCGGCTTGGCTGCTGCCATGTGTCGTCAGATCTGTAAATCTATCAAAATCCTATACTGAGCCTGGCTGATTCTATGTCAGCAAACTTGCCATACGTTTTTTTGAAGTGAAAAATGTTAACTTCACCCTAGTGTGCTTTTAATGGCTAAGCAAGAATTTATCTATATTGGCTCTCTTCGTTCTCCGCTCAGAAGGTTTACGAAAAGAATTCAGTCAGCTCTTGACTGAATATTGGGGCTGGGTGAGCAAAGTGTTCACACCAATATATCTCCTTTCCCTCTTGTTGTCACGTCAGAGAGGTTTGCCCTCGGACTACACTCAACAACGTCTCAAGGGAAAGAGTTTGTCGTGCTGGGTTGTGTGTCTCCTCCGGCTAGCTTCCCTTCCCTCTACAGTGTGTTTGGACACTGAATGAAACAGCCAATGGTAGTCGCTCTTTCATTTCTAGTAGCCATGACTGCCCAATCAACAAATGGCTTAATAAGTACAGTGTCGTATAAGTGGTTGGCTTTAAAATGCAAAGTCAGGACTGTTACTCCCCTCATTAACGCGCCATCATCCAAAAGAGTGGTACGTTACGTCCTTACGAGCCACTCACGTGGTATACTGTTCTTCCCTCAGTTCTCTGCCATCCCCGTCACCTGCGCTTGACATTGACTAGGCTGCGGCTTTGCAGGCCGTTGTGTCACAGCATGGGGAAGTAAAGCTGGCTTCCCCTCCAGTGATGCTTCCATCCCGGTTCTAACTAACTTAAACATGCAAATTTATGTAAGGGAGTTACTCTTTTCTGTCTCGATGCCACGTGTGTTAAATCTCAAACAAGTGAAACATACACACAAAAACCCATCCCATGTTGCAAAACCTGTATCTCGGAACACCATAAGCGACACATAAAACCGAGGCACGCAACACGTAAGGTGTGCAAAATCCCGACGCCTTACATATCGGCCGCTTTCTGCTTCAATTTTGTACTGGGCCAATCAGTGTTTGAGCACTGATTAAGTACAGCACAAAATAGCATACGAACGTATACTGCTATCAACTGTCTACTCATGTATTGTCCATATTGATTCTAAATGTCTACGCTTAATCTCATTGCTTCTAAAAATGAACTCTTGGACTGGCTTTACAATTATAAATCTAAATTTATTTACAATTCTTCTACAAAGTTTACTCCTTGAAAGACCTTACGGTTAAAAAGCTAAAATTCTTGAATAATCATTCTACAAACATAGCTTCTTGAATATTTTTACGTTTATGTAATAGAAGTGAACTAGAAATGAAACAGAAAATGCTGAATTCAATTAGATCGGCTCTCTTTCAATTAATGATGTAATTACAATTAGGATGGTTATGTAAGTGAAACAAAGATCAGGAAACTTCTCCCCCCCCCCCACTATGTAACTAGTCTATTTCTCAATCTCTAACTCCTATTGCATCAGTAATTATTCTACTTCCTTTTAACTTTCATAAATATTTACTGTTGTTAAACAAAGTTCCATCTAAATATATATGTATATACTTTCTTTTCAATGCTTTACATTACATCCGCAAAAGGTAAATATAGTTCCATTAAAATGATTAATAGAAATTCTTTAACATCATATAACTATTGAACTATTACTGTGACTAATGATCATTAATATTCAAATTTATATATACTGCCATATTACATTTCAAGGACATTTGTTACATATTGAATTGGTTCTGTGACCTAATAATATATCAACAAGATACACATTTACATACACTCAACATAAAATTGTTACATATTACATTTGATTGAATATTGAATAACTTGGTTTCCTTGAAATATTGTTCTCATAAATTTACATTTAAACACATAATCACATAAACGAATTCAACAAAACACTTTGTATATATATATATATATATATATATATATATATATGCAGAAATTATTTAAATTATGTTTATCAAGATGACATAAACTCTTTTAATGTTTTTGCACGTCTGTTTTCCCATGAGCAGGTTTCAGTTAATTGGTATTAACATGAATTGTTCTCAATTCTTTTGTGGACTAATTGCGCATTATTGTCTTTCTTCACAACCCTGCTGTGGCGCTGCAAAGATGTTGTACAGTTTCATTGAAGAGAGTGTTAGAGTTTATTTACTCGACTGGATCTGACTGTATGAATGTGTGTTGGTTAGCTCTGGTGTGGGACTGGTTCTCGCCGATACAATGGTTCAATGTGGTGCTTGTTCCTATCAGTGAGGCTGACGTCAACTGTTGATAAGAAATGAAGTGCTTTTTGTTTGCCGTGGATAGTCATTGTGTTTGTAGTAGTGACATGATAATGGGGATTAAGCAGTTTATTTTCATTGAAAGTGATTATAAAATTTTTGGTCATTCTAGGATGGAATAAGAAGGTAATCTTCCACATCTTGTCTGTTCTCATATCTTCTGTGATGATCTTTTTTCCTTCTACTTCGACCATCTTGTTATCTTCACTGTAGTGGGCTTGAGAAGGATTATGACCTAATTTATCAGGATAGTATTGGTATGGATATTAAATTAAATTTCGTCGATGCTGGTTTCCCATTGCACGTCTTTCTTTTGCTGTGGAGCAGCGTGCAACATGAGCACTGCATCCATAGACAGCCAATTCTTGGGCCCGAGTCGGCCTCAAAACAAAACTTCCGTCCGCTTTGTCCCCTCGTTCGGTGCCTCTAAGTTAGCTGTTGTGCGCTACTTTGGATAGCGGTCTGCACACTCGTTCTTGCTCACTGTTCCATTGTCCCCTATTGCGTACCATTACCGAAAACAACTTTTTCTTTCTCTGCCAGACTGGTGAACTGGAAGTACGGCAGAAACGCCTGCTTTCTTCCACCCTCGAAGTTCACACTGCAACAGTGTAATTTGTCCACCCATTGAAAGTATTGTTAACTGTAGCACACACACTCTTCCCCTTCTCTCACTCGTCTTCATCATGCAAGGAAACTGCTTATCGCCCCTGCTGCTATGCTCGGTGTGTCTCCATTTCCAGTGGCAGGATGGCGGCTTCTTGGTGATTTCTTACGATGACGCTTTTACAAATTATAATCATTATCTCATCTACACATTCCACTTTCTCCGTTTTAACCTTATGTGATGTTACATAAAAAAGGAAATTTTTACATTTAACTACTTTTTTATAGCCTCATCAACTTTATAAAAGGTGTCTTTAGCCTATCATAAAAACCTAAGAAGTTATGCCGTGTCACTCCCATCGGCAGTCCCTTTATCATTAAAACCCTTAAATCTAATTTATCTGGCTCCTTTACTTTACAACCAGGCTTACATTATTTTTAAGATTAACCAGGTTTCCTCACCTTCAAAAGTGCATAGTTTGAGTGGAATCTGTGTTGCTGACTTGTGAGTGTGTCAGTCTCATTTTCTCCATGCAGGTAGTAATTTACGTTCCATACGCCATGTTGAACTTAAGATTTAGGTTAGTGTTGTATCTAAAAACTAATTTTGGACTCCCTTGCTTTTCTACCATATTCCTGTCGTTGCTTTCATCTCTTCTTCTCTTCTTATGTTTGTCTGAAACAAAAACTCCTCTGCTACTTTATGGATGTTCACTGAACTGAGAGACGTCGTATCTTTTTCTTGACTCTATAACTTTATGAAACATATTTTATCCTTCTGTTTATTATAAACAACTTGCCATAAAGTCATCAACTCTAAACTTTATACCTCGGCCTCTATCGGGTCTGACATGAATCTCTTTCTCTAAATCTCCATAACAGTTCTCCTCTAAGTTGCGTACTTTGACACCTGTAAATTCGTACACAACCTCACATGCTCCTGTGCACTGAGTGCGTAAGAAAAACTCATTATAAAGACGTGATCTGTCGCTTCCTGCGATCAGAAACGCCAATAATACGTATATAAATAACTGATGAGGCCTCTAAGGTCCACCTTCTAAATATGTCCCTTCAATCCTAACTAACGAAAGACTTTCTCACCTTACAAATTTTAACCAAATGTAGTATAATTGTTTACAATTACCCACATGTATTTAAATTCTTATGGTATCGTCATATTTCTTACACCACCTTATATTCGTGGTTCCTTTGAAGGAGACTAAGACAAGAACTTCGAGATGAATTATATATTAAGCTATTAAATTTAATATCATATGTTAATATTTAAAAATATTTAGAACATCTCTTCATAAATTAACAGAACAATAAATTTTCACAGAAAAACTGATATGACACATTTCTGAACCTAATCATAGTATACCTTTAGGTGACTCACTTGGTATCTGTCCAATGGTTTTCCTGTTTTGCGATGTACTACAAAGCATTTTAGTAGATAATCTTACCAATTTCCACAGGCCCCTTATATGCTGCAAAGAATTTGTGGCACTGCTATTTGGGTTTGCATGAAAGATGATACGTTTTTCACCAACACCTTCTGTCCAATTGCATATTTGCGTTTATTGGCTATTTTGTCAGCTCTGGTTTTTCTTGTTCTCGCTGTGGCTTGGATATTCTGTAAAGCTCAATTACGATGTTTCTGTGTTCTTTTTGTACAGGAGGAAACTTTACAACTTCCCTGATCTTCCCAGGAGGCGGTTTGTTCGTTAAAACAGTTATTGGTGGTATCAATGTGGTCGTGTGAGTCATTTCATTTATAACCTCTTGAAATACAGCAAGTGATTATCCCAGGCATTGTTCAGCTTGCTACAATATAAATGACATAATGTCCCTAAGTCCTTCATGGTTCGTCAGCTGGATTCACACTTGGCTTGTACTGTGAAATATACATCGATTTTACTTTGTGCTTCTTCAGAGTGTCCTTCCATTGTTTTGATCGATATTGTGGCCCCTTATCGGATAACAATTTTTCGACTCTACCTACTTGTTTTAAGAAGTCGCATTCTAACGCCTTGCTAATGCTACTCCCTGTTGCTTTCTTAATTGGCGAAAGTGTGACATATTTTGATGTTAACTCTATTACCATGAAGATAAATTCATACTCCTTTAAGTCCGTGGCTGCAATGTGTCTTAACTTTTCTGGCAGGATTGGGTGCAAAGGTGGCTTTGTTTGAATTGTCACATGTTTTTCCCTTTGACAATATTTACATTTACCTAAGACCTTTCAAACTCTTCTCTCCATGGTAGGGAAGCGGCAAGATTAATTAATTAAACTAGAATCTTGGGTTAAGGTTTAAGGCTGAAGGGGGATAGATTGACACTGCAAGAAAGTGGGCAGACACATCAACACTTTTGTGCCAGCTTCGTGTTTGAACCACAGCCACTAGCCGCCCGGTGGAGATCTGAGAGGGGCACAGTGTCGCATAGCGGTGCCGCACCTGCATATGCGGCCGACAACGTCTCCACGACCACCGCCGCCTCCAACGTCGCTGCCTCCGCCGCTACAGCAACCGCCTCCGCCGACGCCGTCCTCTTCGACGCCGCCACAATCGGGACGCAGCCTGTCATGTATCTCCCAGATTGCAAGTTGTCTTTTCAGTCAGTCACTAGCGGCAGCCTTAAGCCTTTACAGGTGATGTTGGCTCGGATGGCTAGCTTTACTGAAGAGATGTCTTAGAAATTAGATTCACAGAAGATTGAAATACTGTCAGATTTTTAGTTCACTAAGTAATCATTTAGATGAGAAACCAGAGGCCAGTAGCCAGCTCTTGGAAAGAATGTCACTAGCAAAGATGCTGGAAAACCTTAAGACTCAAACAAATTTATATAATGGGCTCGATTGTGTTAATAAGCAAGTGAATAACGTCGTAGACACGGTGGATGAGCAGACAGGCGCCCTTGAATCATTGGACAGATAGACGAAATATTGCTACTTATTACGATTATGGATTCTGGGATCTGAGGAACAGAGGAAGAGCTACTGTCGATCCCACTGGTAAGTGAAAAAGTCCAAAGCCAGTATAAATCAGTGAGTGAGGACTTGCTCAATCCATTGGATACTGAGATGCGGTATCTGAGTGCTGAATAAAAGATGCAGTACCATTAGGCGACCGAGCGAGGTAGCGCAGTAGTTAGCACACTGGACTGGCATTCGGGAGGACTACGGTTCAAACGTGCCTCCAGCCGTCCCGATTTAGGTTTTCCGTGATTTCCCCAAATCGCTTCAGCCAAATGCTGGGATAGTTTCTTAGAACGGGCACGGCCGATTTCCTTCACATTCTTCCCTCATCCGATGACCTCGCTGTTTGGTCCCATAACCAACCAGTAGTCGGAGCTCTTTCGTCGCAATTACGTGACAGGGAAAATGCAAATCGCGTTCCAAGAGGAGAAGCGCCTTTTGTCAGTAACGCCGTTGTCCTGAGGGAAAGTCCCCACCAGGCCCCCGTGTCCCAAACTCGGTGGAGCAGGTAGAATTCGTTCGCCAGTGCCTGGTCCCCACGGGGTAAAACAGAGGGAGGATCCCTTTCATTCACCGCTTCTGTTTTTTCGCTTCAGAATGACACTTATAGACACCTTTCGACTCAACGAGAGACCTCATGATTTTCTGTCGTTCACAAGCTACCTCCTGTAGAAGTTCCTTCCCATCTACTGGCGCCTTCTTGGGAGAAATTGACAGATTAAAATTAACACCTGCCCCATAAGTTTTGTCAGTGATTTCGGAGATCTGTACGATTCCTTCCCTCCTTCAGTCGCCGGCCGAGGTGGCCGAGCGGTTCTAAGCTCTACAGTCTGGAACCGTGCGACCACTACGGTCGAAAATTCGAATCCTGCCTCGGCCATGGATGTGTGTGATGTCCTTAGGTTAGTTAGGTTTAAGTAGTTCTATGTTCTAGGTGACTGATGACCTCAGAAGTTAAGTCCCATAGTGCTCAGAGCCATTTGAACCCAACTTCAGTCAAAAGCAAAGTACTTGTTTTGGTAGTCGGCTTACGTCAGAAACTCGCCCCTGATCGGACGTGACGGGCAGATCCGATAGCAGTGCTATAACGTTGATTAAGGAATTCCTCACTCAACACTGAAGTCACGGCCATCACTCTTCGCGACCTGCACTAAACAACCTGACACCTGAAAGTTGTCAGCAAGACTGGCACGGGAAACAGATAATGGTAATGCAAGCCCCACAGAGGAACTAGAAGTGGTAGAGACGACAACTGGCCGCTCCGGCAGATCAAAGTGCTGTCGATAGCGCAGGTTTTAGTTAGCTGCAACAATCACTGAACTGGTCGCGCAGGCAGAATAAACTGCAGGCGGCGGTTACGGAAAGGCCTAAGCGACCTTCCGGTCCTGGATTGACGACAGGCGACAGAGGAACATCGCAGTGCACGGCACATGTTTCTACCACACTGCTGGAACGGTAGACCACTGTTAAAGCGTTTCCGAGAGTCGGAGAAATTATCCAGAAAACCGTATACAGGGTCAACCAACTAGAACTTGTACCGAAATATTATGGAAATGGAAAGTGCTATTGATGCGCGGTTTCCTCAGAAAGGTGTTGTTACTCAGGAGGCTCGTATTATTAGCCGATAAACAAGTTTTAATAATAATTAGAAAGTGTATTTTTTGTGCAAACATGCACTTTGTAAATGGAACAATGTCTATTGACTTTCACAAACTAAAATTAGGATGTCAGTGGCGTTTGTTGCAGGATTCTAGTGCGAGTTGTTTACGAGAAAGGGTATTTTGAAGAGTTTGCCATTCAACTTGAGTAGTTGCTGGGTGCGATGTTGTTATCTTCGCTTACAGTATACTAGTGCGTTCCTTGAGTGCACTGCGACTTGCTAGTCACGTAGTGTTTGGCAGCCCAAGCGGTAGGTCGTGAGTAGACTACGGGATTCACAAATTCAGAAAAAGCCGACCTAGTCGTGGAGTATGTAGAGTGTAGGAGGAATGGAGTTCGTCCTTGGACAGTGTCTGCAGCAGAAGATCCCAATAGACGTCAACCATCTCGGCAATTATTTATCAACCTCTTCAATTAGTTACGTGAAAGTGGAGAGCAACACGTAGATAACGTAACAGGAGGAAAGAAGTGACGACAGAAGAGGGGAAATTAATGTTCTTGCTGCTGTTGCAGCTGATCCGCACGTAAGCTCCCGCGTAATCGTACGAGGAAGTGGCATGTGAGGTGACAGGCGTTGGGGGGCAGATGTGAAGACCGCGGTTTCTGTAGTAAAAATCGCTGAAAAGTGGAGGTCGAGAATCTGACGTGTTTACATCTAAGATGGGTGAGTGTCAGCCGTCTTGACAGCAGCAGAATCGTCCTAGTTTCGGCACTGACCGACATATGGCAGTACTTTAAAATGAGCACGGTCAGTTTAGTGTAGACGCTAAAATGGAGCACTTAACTGCAAGAATTGATGAAGTTCAACTGAATCTGCTAGCTAGATTTGAAGCAGTTCGGTGTGAGCTGAAGCGTGAGATTGATTCTGGAGGACAGGTGTGTGATGCGAGGAGAGAGGTGATAAGACAAACCTTAGTTAATGTAGGTGCAAAAATAGTGACTAGCAATGATGAGACGGAGGTAGTGCTGATAGCTAAATTGGACTGCTCAGCTGACAATCTCAAAAGGGAAATCGAACAGGTAGCAGCTGCTACCACTAAAAATAATCAAGAATTTGAGAAGGTAAATACTAGAATAAATAATTTGGAATTGTGTAGTGTTTCTAGTAATGGGGGTTATGCAATAATGCAGGTATCTAATGGAAAAACCTTTTCAGGGGACAGCAGATATCATGCTGTAGATTTTCTTGCAGCATGCAAGGACTGCTGCATACAGGGAATGAGTGATAGTAGTAAAATTAAATTCGTAAAAAGGTTGTTAGAGGGTTCGGCTCAGATATGGGCAAATCAATGCTCTGACCAATTCACCTCATATGAAGTTTTTGAGCAGGTTATAAAATGAATTTCTGAATGGACCAGTATATGGGGGGGGGGGGGGGGGAGAAGACAAACAATGAGGGAATTTTGCCATGAAGAAATGAAAAAATTAGTGCATTTAGATCAACCATTAGGAGTATTAACAAAAATATCCACTATAAGGAGGAGATTATCTAAGAGTTTACAACGGGAACTCATAGAGTGCCCCACTGACTTTGTGGAAAAGTTTTTAGATTTTGTTGAGAGGATGGAGCAGGCAATGTGGTATAGGCCAGGCTCAAGGGGAAATAATCCAGGCAATAATCAGAGAGGTCATGGGGAGAGAATAGATATGCAATGGAATAACAATAACTAGAATGGGCACAGGGATGGGAATAATCTGGAGAACAGAGGAAATAGAAATTGGGGGAATAACCAGCACAATTACTATGGGTACAGAAATATGAATGAAAATTGGAGAGGAAATGGGGGGAGATATAATGAAGAAAACAAAAATCAGAGGGATGATAGGAACGGGCCAAGGCCAAGGCAGGAAAATTAATCTGGCAGAGCAGGACTGAACAATAGAAGGCAACAGGGACAACATTCTTTAAACTAGGAGCTGTCTCAAATGGGGTCCATTTTGGGACAAACCAAACTGCAAAAAATAGGGCCAAGAAATGGGATAATAATTATTATTATAATCAGAATAAAAAGGGTTATTCAAAAGGGAGACATGACAATAATGATAGATGTAGAAAGGAAGAAAGAACATGTGGTATTGATGCCATTTTAAATGATGAAAATGTATTGGGGAATTGACTCATGGAACATGACAAGAGGAGAGTTTGTAATAAGAAATAGGTTAGAGGATTAAAATGCCAAGGGGAAGAAAATAATGTTGTAGATGTTTTTAATAAAGATTTTGGAAATATAAATTTTGAGAAAGAGAGTATTGGTTTGGTGTCCATTGATAACAGGTCAGGGACTAAATCACAGTATGGGGGTATAGAAGAGTGTTGTGATGACCAAAATGGGTCCGTAAGTAACAGTAAGAAGCTTGTTGAGATACGTGAAATGAAAACAGACACATTGAATACTAATATTAATTGTGATGGGGCCAGTGTGTCTCAATCTAGTGGTTTTGTGGAGGAGGGTGATAATGTTGGTGCCAGTGTGCCTATAGTTGATGTATTTGTTGATGGGTGTGTACCTGGGAATAAAAAATCTGGTGGATTTCATGAGAGTAGCTGTGAACAAACAAAGGGACCTATTTCTGAAGTGCCTGATGAAAGATTTTAAGCTGGGCGCGATAGTGTTGCAATTGATGTTTTTGTGTTAGAAGATGTCTGAGTCTGTGAAATACGATAAAACAAACTGTGCTGATATTTGCATTCAAGGGGTTGAGCAGCAAACTAACTATGATAAACAGTGGAAAAATGAGAGGGAGTCTGAATCTGATCTAATCTGATCTAAATTATTGGGTAGAAAGGGCAAAATGGATGCAAAAATATACCCCAGGAAAATGGACAGTAGGCAAATATGATTATGTGTACAGTTTAAGGCAGTTAAATGATAAGGATGAGGCTTATTGTGATGCACTCAAGAAAACAGTTGATGATGACAAGGAGTTTGATGGTTGGAGGGGGAGTCTATGAATGAGATGGTAGAATGTGAAGTGGAAAATAAATATAGAGTCATAGATTCTGATAAATTAGTGTGGGAAGAAGGAGAGGAACCTAAGGAAATAAATAATTATGTAGTGTGTGGTGTCACCGCCAGACACCACACTTGCTAGGTGGTAGCTTAAATCGGCCGCGGTCCATTAGTACATGTCGGACCCGCGTGTCGCCACTGTCAGGATCGCAGACCGAATGTCACCACAAGGCAGGTCTCGAGAGACGTACTAGCACTCGCCCCAGTTGTGCGGACGACATTGCTAGCGACTACACGTACGAAGCCTTTCTCTCATTTGCCGAGAGACAGTTAGAATAGCCTTCAGCTAAGTCCATGGCTACGACCTAGCAAGGCGCCATTAACCATATCTGGAGAGAGTCTCACTTGTATTATCAAGAGAAATGTACCATAATTAATTAAAGTTAAGTATACGATAAGCTCCGTTCTTTTCTTTGTAGCATTCATAAAGTATCCTGTTTCAGACTTAACGCAAGACGGCGTGAGTTGACGCGTGCCCTTTCGGCTACTTCTCAGTGTGGCGTAGCTAGCTTGTTACGTCACAACATAGTGTATGATAATGAACAATATGTGAGTGTGAATAACACTGAAGGGAAGACTGACTGGATGGGGAAGAGTGAATGTGATTTTGATGCCACTGAGTGGGTAGATTTTTCTATGTGCATACAGAAGTTGGAACCAAAAATATGGGAGAAGGAGAAATTCAGTTTGGCCAGAAAATTATGGTGGTTGGGCTTAGAAAATAAAGAATACAAAAATGCTTTTGAGATAATATTTGCTGGGGATAATGAAATAGAATCATACAATGGGGGGCAGGTGTGCAGGCAGTACAATTAGTAGGACAGCTGAGGACTTTTACAAATACACAAAAACAGACAAAATGGTAGAGTTTCCAATCACAGGGGAAAAAATTAAGGATGCAACTGGAAATTACAGCAAGCCAGTGAGGAAAGAGGTTATGCTAGATATAATTATTGGTGGAGAGTTATTTAGTTATCCATTCATGTTAATCCAAAATTTAAGCATAAAAATGGTGCTGGGCACAGAATTTTTAAATAAATATTGGGAAAATATTATCTATGGGGAACAGGTATTGGAATTGTATGTTGGGGGGTGTATGAAGAAGACAAAGTTTGTAAATGCTATAGGTGATAATTTAGTAGCAAGCTTGCATGTGGCCCAATGCATGTTGGATGAAATAGGAGTTGAGGAGGAAATAAGAAGGAAATTTAGTGAAACAAAGGGTATTAACGATAATGAAAGGGAAGAACTATACAATTTACTGACAGGTAATAGAGATGTGTTCTCAGAGAGACTTTGGAGAGTAGTAAATTTTGAGTGTGTGCTCAAGATGAAACCACATGAGCCTATTAAGGTGAGACCATATCCTATTGCCATTACAGATAGTGTTGCTGTTAAGACAGAAATAAAATGTATGGAGGATTGGGGAGTTATTGAAAAATGCAGGAGCGAGTATTGTAATCCCATAGTGGTGATGAGAAAAGAAGGACAAGTCAGTAAAACTGGTTCTGGATGCTAGGAAGTTAAACAAAATCATCATACCAGAAACCGACCACCCTGAAAACATGGATGAATTAATCCAAGGTTACAAAATAATAAAAGCGACGACAAGCATAGACTTGACAGCAGGGTTTTGGCAGATCCCCTTAGCAGAGCAAATTAGAAAATACACTGCTTTTCTGTTTGAGGGTGGAGCATACTAATACAGGGTAGTCCCATTTGGCCTCTATGTGTCAGTTGCAGTTTTTATTAGGGCACTGAATTATGTACTTGGGGATGAGTTAATGAGGCGACTAACTGTCTATGTGGACGACATCCTTGTAGCTACTGCTACGTGGAGGGAACATTATCTGCTGTTACAGGAGGTATTTGCAACATTGCAAGAAGGGGGGTTGACTCTGAAACTAAGTAAGTGTGATTTTGTAAAGGCAGAAATAAAATTTTTGGACCATGTCCTGTCATCAAAGGAGCGAATACCTAATAGAGATAAATTAGAGCAATAGCAGAATGTGCCATAACCAGGAATCGGAAACAATTAAGTCGTTCCTAGGCATGGCCAGTTTTTACCGAAAGTATATAAGTGACATGAGCCTAAATTCACCAAACCTATCACGGCTACTGAAAAAGAATGTGGCATGGGTATGGACACAGGAATGTACTAGGGATTTTGAAAAGATAAAAAACAGTTCGAGTAACAGCAAGCATGTCACTACAATTTTATGTTGCAACAGATGGTTCAGACTATGGGATAGGTGTTGAACTGTCCCAGTGACAACTAGTAGATGGTAGGCCTGAACATCACAGTATAGCCTTTGTTAGCAGAGTGCTATCTAAACATGAGCGAGGATATGGGATCTCGGAAAAGGAACTGTTAGCTGTGGTATGGGGTTACCTGAAATTCAGGATATACTTGGAAGGACATAAAACCATAGTCATGACTGACATAAGGCTTTAAGTTTCTTTCAGGATTGCAAGCTGCTGAACCATAGATTGGCTCGGTGGGCACTTATCCTCCAGTAATTCCAATATAAGATTAAGGGAACTGTCAATGTAGTTACTCACATGCTCTCACGATTGCCAAGTCAAGGGGAGGAAGAAGCTGAGGAAGAAGGGAGCAATGCAGGATTTGTGATGATGTATATGAAGGGAGTGGATGGGGAGAGGCAGATTCAGAGTATATGCAAAGGTATGAGGCAGGTGCAGAATACTGACCCAATTCTGAGACTGGTGAAAACCAACTTTGGGACTAGTGGGCATGACAAACTGGAGCATTATTACAAAATTTATAAAGGGGTGCTGCTTAGAAGAATGGAGGTAGATAAAGAGGAGTGGCGTTTATGTTGGCCACAGGAGCATGTTCAATTCTTAGTAAACTACACACATCTAAGTTATGGTCATTATGGGGCACAGAAGTGTTTGGGGGTACTACAGGATTACGTAATCTTTAATAATAAGGAATGGTGAGTAAGGAAACAATTAAGTGCATGTGATAGGTGTCAGTGTGTGAAACACAGTACTGCTGCCAGCCAAGGTGAAATGCAAAGGATCCTTCCCTAAGGTGTGGGGGAATTACTGGCCATCGATATTTTTGGTCGATTACCAACCAGTAGAGGTGGACAGATGTATGTATTACTGGCTGTGGATGTGTTCTCCAAATACGGAAGATTATATGATGTGAAGAACGCCCCCAACAAAATAATGATACAGAAGCTGGAAATGGATTACTTTAAGAAACTGGGAAAGCAGAAGGCGGTGCTAAACGATAATGGCTCACAATTCATTTACAATTTATGGTGGGACTACTTGCGACAAGCAGGAGTAAAACACGTAAAAACCTCAGTTTACCATCTGGCGGGGAACCCAGCCGAATGTTATATGTGATAACGTGGCCGCTTGTGCCGAACCTATTTTAGTCGTAAGCATATGTCGTGTGCTGACCATATTGCCTCATTTGAGGATATCATAAACAGTATCAAGAGTAGTGATACAGGGTTTCGACCTTGTGAGGTAATGTTGAACAAAAGGGCAGCAAACTCGATAGGGGAGATGGCGGATTTTCTGCCAGGATCTCCCATTACCGAGCAGCAGCGGCAAAAGCTGGCAGAACACATGGCTAGCGCAGCTGCACAGAGGAAACACAGGTCTAGGTCAGCTAGTTACAGAGTAAATGACCATGTGTTGGTAAAAACAAAGGAACAGTCAAGTGACACTGACGGAGAAATAAAGAAATTATTTGAACTGTACCATGGACCTTTTGTTCTACCAAGCTACTCATGCCCAAATGCATACCGGTTGGAATTCCCAAGATCAAGAAAGCCACTAGGGCTGGGAAATGTAACCGAGCTGCAGTTGTATAAACAACCAGTTTGATAAATGTCTGCATTGGCAGGTTAAGATATGTACTTGGAGAGACTATTTGTGTATTAATTACAGAAATTTTGGAGGATTATTTCGGATGAAGGGTATGTACTGTACCAGAAATAAGATTTTGGAGGTTTAATCATCATGTGCTGTGGGATTTGAGTGGATGTTGTGCCTGAATATAAAATAGGGTATGTTTTGGTGCGTGGGGGTCCAGCACAAGAGTTGTTTGTTTGTTCGGAGGGGTGTGTTATTAGGTATATATTTATATTATTGTGGATGTAAGATTTTGGGGGGGAAATGGTCAACTTGCTACTTCTAAACATGAAAAATGTGCTGCAGGGTTGACAAGTTCAATGGTTTGGTGGTATACACACCAAACTTCATATGGTGTGAGGGGGTCCAGTTGATGGACAGAATATTTGTGCAAACAACACAGCATGGGGATTGTGATACTTAATTTGGTATTATTTTGTGTTGTGTAATCCTTTTCCAGGGTAGATGTTATACATATATAAGTTGTATTTAACAGAGTATATAGGTTAATTACAAAAATTGGAAGTCAGATTAAAATTTTGTCAGATTAAAATTTTGGGGAACATTGCTGAATTTTGGGAGTGGATTCATGTTTGTAAAGATCAAATAAAGTAATTTGGGTTGCTGTTCCCCTTCCATGACAATAGTCAGCTGGGTTTGAATTCTATATTGTCTCTGTCACATCATCAATATTATTTTGATTGAGGAAGCCTTGTCACCATGCGGTACAGTCACAATGATTTGGGCCTTTCTGATCTAGATTGGAACAAGTTGTTGAGGAGAATAAAAAAATCTGTACTAGGCATACCTACTCTACTATCACTCCAGCCTGTTTTCAAGGTCTCAGTTTTACCCTGAAATTTTAGTTTCAGCTGTGTCAACTTTGGATGGCATAAGGGTGGATCTAAGTTTGACTGCCCTATGGTGCCCAGGGACACATTAGTGTATAGAAATTTATTGGATGATTTTTTTTTTCCAGTGTTTGTCATCAAGCTGTCAGGAGGGCTTAAAAACTGTTTTTAAAGCCTGTACTGCACCACAGTCATGGGTTGGAGACACCATGGAACACACATCAGGTTCAGTGCAAAGTGGTAGTGCATCAATAAAAGTTTTGTTATAATGCGAGTATTGTTTGCTACAAAAACGAATACCCAAGGATGTGTAGACATGTTCTAAATGATGCTGCACAAATCAGAAAAAGTTTGGACACACATAGTGAACTGTAAGAAAAAAAATATAATAGTGGGCTGACAAGGGGTGAGCAAAAATTTGTAAAAAAAAATTCTTATTAATTGAAGAAATTTTTTGCCATACCTGTTGTACTAAACATACACACAGAGGGCACATGATTTTAGAGTAACTAGCTAAGGAAATTGATATTTTGGATTGGGGTTATCTACAAATGTGCACTAGTTCCTTTGTTGGGTGCAAATACATAGGGGATTTAATACGTGCAGCCACATAGACTACTATAGGATGTACCAATTGTTTCTTTACGTTATATATAATGAGAGACTTTTTTTTAATGAGTTGTTTGTTTGGTGCTACTTGCCACACAATCCACTTCATGTATGTGGTAGCAAGTGGGGGTGTTGTGAGGTGACAGGCTTTGGGGGGCGGATGTGAAGAATGCAGTTTCTGTAGTAAAAATCACGGCAAAGTGGTATTCGAGAATCTGGCGTGTTTACATCTAAGATGGGTGTCAGCCGTCTTGACAGCAGCAGAATCGTCCTAGTTTCGCCAGTGACCGACAGATGGCGGTACTTTGAAATGAGTACGGTCAGTTTGGCGTCCAGCCACGTGACAAGGAAACTCAACGGCCGGCACGCTGGCTTATGGCGGGCTTTATTCGGGCCACATTTAGCATAGAGCTAAAGTGAATGTATGATCTAGAAATAAATAAAAACTGATCCCAATGTGGCACAAAGGAGCTAGTAGGCTCATTTTAAAGTAAAAAAGTAGCTGGTTGTGCTCTCATAAACGCGCCTCCAGTCGCCCTGTTTTTGAATTGTAATAAATTGAATATTTTAATAACTAAGTAAGATTGTAAACTGGACATCTTGGAGAAAGTTTGACCAAATTTTACGAACGAGGTGTCAAATGAAAGATCAGATTGAGTAATATTAAGATATCTATGCAACTCTTTTTACATGTTTTAAAAATTCAAATGAGGAGCCAGAACGCTGTTTTCGTGATTAAAATGCAGAATTTTGATAAATAAAAAATATGAACTATAAAGATAGTGGCAGTACAGAAAATTAGACATAAGGAAATAGGTAATACAATAATAATATCAGTTATCTATGCATTGAAAGTATTTTAAATAATGAAAAGTTCAATTTGAAGAACACATAAATTTTAATATTATGAGAATAAGATCCTGTACAGAAATTCTGATGATGAATCCGAATTCATCGGAAAATTTCCGTCTGAATAGGAGTGTTACATCTATATTAAGTGTAAAAGTGAGTGTTATGTGCAAACAAACTTGATTTGACTCCAGAGCGTTCAAACCGAGGGGCTTTTAAGGGCGGCCACTTTCTATGGTAGGAGGGCAGTCACTCAGTTGAGTTGAAAGGAGTAGCACGTGTCACTGGCAAAAGTTCGTGCACGAATTCGACTTAGAATCTACATCTGCATCTACATGGATACTCTGCAAATCACATTTTAAGTGCCTGGCGGAGGGTTCATCGACCACCTTCACAATTCTCTATTATTCCAATCTCGTATAGCGTGAGGAAAGAACGAACACCTATATATTTCCGTACGAGCTCTGATTTCCCTTATTTTATCGTGGTGATTGTTTCTCCCTATGTAGGTAGGTGTCAACAAAACGTATTCGCATTCGGAGGAGAGAGTTGGTGATTGGAATTTCGTGAGAAGATTGCCTCGCAACGTATGACGCCTTTCTTTTAATGATGTCCATCCAGCCCAAATCCTGTATCATTTCTGTGACACTGTCTCCCATATTTCACGATAATACAAAATGTGCTGCCCTTCTTTCAACTTTTTCGATGTACTCCGTCAGTCCTATCTGGTGAGGATCCCATACCGTTCAGCAGTATTCTAAAAGTGGACGGACAAGCGCAGTGTAGGCAGTCTCCGTAGTAGAATTGTTACATTTTCTAAGTGTCCTGCCAATAAAACGCAGTTTTTGGGTAGCCTTCCCCACAACGTTTCCTGTGTGTTCCTTCCAATTTAAGTTGTTCGTAATTGTAATACCTAGGTATTTAGCGAATTTACGGCTTTTAGATTAGACCGATTTATCGTGTAAACGAAGTTTAACGAGTTCCTTTTAGCACTCACGAGGATGACCTCACACTCTTCGTTATTTAGGGTCAACTGCCAATATTCGCACCATTCAGGTATCTTTTCTAAATCGTTGTGCAATTTGTTTTGATCTTCTGATGAATTTATTAGTATATAAACAACAGTTTCATCTGCAAATAACCAAAGACAGCTGCTCAGATTGTCTCCCAAATCGTTTGTGTAGATAAGGAACAGCAAACGGCCTATAACACTACCTTGGGGAATGCCAGAAATCATTTCTGTTTTACTCGATGACTTTTCGTCAATTACTACGAACTGTGACTCTCTGACAGGAAATCTCAATTACTACGAACTGTGACTCTCTGACAGGAAATCACAAATCCAGTCACATAACTGAGACGATATTCCATAAGCACGCAGTTTCACTACAAGCCGCTTGTGTGGTACAGTGTCAAAAGCTTTCCGGAAATCCAAAAATATATGTTCCAAAATCCTGCTGCATATGGACGTTAACGATATGGGCCTGTAATTTAGTGGATTACTCCTACTACCTTTCTTGAATATTGGTTTGACCTGTGTAACTTTCCAGTCCTTGGGTACGGTTCTTTCGTCGAGCGAACGGTTGTATATGATTCTTACGTATGGAGCTAATGCATCAGCGTACTCCGAAAGGAACCACATTGGTATACAATCTGGTCCAGAAGGCTTGCTTTTATTAAGTGAATCGAAGTTGCTTCACTACTCCGAGGATATTTACTTCTACGTTACTCATGTTTGCAGCTGTTCTCGATTCGAATTCTGGAATATTTCCTTCGTCTTCTTTTGTGAAGGCATTTCTAAAGGCTGTGTATAGTGTGGTGTCACCGCCAGACACCACACTTGCTAGGTGGTAGCCTTTAAATCGGCCGCGGTCCGGTAGTATACGTCGGACCCGCGTGTCGCGACTATCAGTGATTGCAGACCGAGCGCCGACACACGGCAGGTCTAGAGAGACTTCCTAGCACTTGCCCCAGTTGTACAACCGACTTTGCTAGCGATGGTTCACTGACAAAGTACGTTCTCATTTGCCTAGGCGATAGTTAGCATAGCCTTCAGCTACGTCATTTGCTACGACCTAGCAAGGCGCCATTATCAGTTGCTATTGATACTGTAAATAGTGTACAGACAAGAGCTACGTTCAACATTAATGGATTGAAGTTAAGTATTCCACCAAGTACCACCTTTTTTCTGAAGTCTAAATTCCTTGTCCTGTTCCAGACCTCACGCCAGCCTGCGTGAGCTTAAACGCGTGCCTCTCGGCTTCCTCTTACGTTAGTGAGTTGGCCCTCTTGCCAATCCACAACATCTAGTAACTCTGCTTTGGCAGCACTGTCTGCGATAGTATCTCCATTGCTATTGCGCAGAGAAGGTATTGATTGTTTCTTGCCGCTAACACACTTAATATACGACCAGAATCTCTTTGGATTTTCTGCCAGGTTTCGAGACAAAGTTTCGTTGTGGAAACTATTATATGCATCTCGTATCGAAGTCCGCGCTAAATTTCGAGCTTCTGTAAAAGATCGCCAGTCTTGGGGATTTTTTGTCTGTTTAAATTTGGCGTGTTTGTTTAGTGGTTTCTGCAACAGTGTTCTAACCCGTTTTGTGTACCAAGGAGGATCAGCTCCGTCGTTTGTTAATTTATTTGGTATAAGTCTCTCAATTACTGCCGACACTATTTCCTTGAATTCAAGCCACTTCTGTTCTACACTTATATTATTAATTTGGAATGAGTGGAGATTGTCTCTCAGGAAGGCGTCAAATGAATCTTTATCTGCTTTTTTGAATAGGTATATTTTTCGCTTATTTTTCGAGGATTTTGGGATTACAATATTCAATCTCGCTACGACAACCCTGTGTTCACTAATCCCTGTATCGGTTTTGATGCTCGTTATTAACTCAGGATTATTTGTTGCTAGGAGGTCAAGTGTGTTTTCACAACCGTTTACTATTCACGTGGGCTGATGAACTAACTGCTCGAAATAATTTTCAGAGAATGCATTTAGCACGATTTCGAATAATATTTTATGCGTACCTCCGGAATTAAACATGTATTTTCGCCAACATATCGAGGGTAAATTAAAGTTTACCATTATCGAATTAAAGTATACTATTGTCGTATGAGTCGGGTACGTGTTCGAAATCAAGTTAAAAGTTGTTAATGATACTGCTGAAACCTGTATTAACGTAAAGCAAGATTTTCATGGGCTATTGGTTGTAGGTAAGAAGCAAAAGGAATTTATATTGTATTGCCTTTATGAACTTCGTAAACCGGATCTGCATTGCAAGAAAGAAGCATTGAAAACATTCTCAACAATGCTAAACACATCCTAAAAAGCAACAAGACATTTAATTTTGATTTATGCAGTCATCATAACGTTTACACTGATTAAAGACTACACTACCTAAAATTCCCAATATTAAAATATTTTGCTCTATGTGGCATCGGTTAATGTCATCCTACTGGGATGAAATTTTTTTCTAGATTAAATCTAAACAAAGAGAAAACTCTTTAGGAGTGAGCGTATAATTTTTCGAAAAAAGTTTTTGAGGTAAAATAAGGGACACCTACTGGAACTGTATATTTTTATAGGCCTGATTGTAAGAACTAATATTCTTTAAACCGTAACTTTATTTGAAACAATTAATTTTTCAAACACTACGATTTTTAAAATTAATAATAATTTTGTTGCAACTTCCTTTGCGCGCCGTGTGATTCTTTAGTGGATAGAGGAGCGAGGAACAAATGCGGTTCGTGGATAGAGAATTCGGATATTAATTTATTCTACATCTAATATCAATAGAAAAGTAATACATAACTTCTTTTGCTGTAGTTGCAGCGTCAGTTGCAAACAGTAGATTCGTATGTTGAAACATATACACACACAAAGGCTTAAAATTCACTCAGTCTTCAATACAATGACTGCTCCGTAGATGACGATCCCTGACAGGTATGAAAGTCTGTAAATCTCATGAAATGGCAAACACACGAAATAGGCTCCGTGCGTCGGTCGATTCTTGAACTTGAGTGGACCCGCCGCTGGAGCTCTGGAGAGGGGATGCTTGCATATCGTTGGCAGTGACGTAAGCGTTCGTGGTAGCGCCCTCGCGCCTCGGTAGGCGGCCGACCGGATGGAGGCCGAGACCTCAAATTTACTATACTCACTTATCTTATTCTGTGACTACATTCATTTATATGAATGAGAAACCTACTAAGCAGGCTTATTAGAGCAATATCTAAACCTTTTCCTGTTTCTTGTATGAACTACTTCCCTAAAATTGAGTGCGAAATCCAGTGGATCAGAAATTCCGCTGAAGAAGATTGCTTAAATAAAATAACATTGTTATCAAGCAAAGAAGACTCTTTAATTGAACTATCTTGAGTCCAGGCTCTAAAATCGGTATTTAAAACACAACTATTGGTCCCTTTCTGAATAAGTGTTTGGCAAGAATATCAACGTATTGCCATACTTGCTCTGAGACATTTGATGGACTTTTCGACAGCCAATCTATGTGAAACAGCCTTTTCAAATTTACTTTTTTTTAAAAAATAAGTAAGAGAGTATACGGAATATAGATAGAGTGAGGCTAAAATTAACCACTATTAAACCAGGTATTGATTCTCTTCGCTGGGACAAACATTGTCAAAAATCCCATTGAGGGTTTTTTTTAACATTGACCACTCAGTTATGATTTTTCATGTAGTTGTTAGAGTTAGGTAAAACGATAAAAATCTTTTATTTGTAAAAAAGATTTAAATATTTTTCAGTCCTACTTGTACACTTTTTTTTTCTTGCAAAATAAGCGGTCCGCACAGCTAAAAGTTTGGGAACCACTGGTCTATTATATAAAGAAAAAAGAAAAAGGAAAATTATTATAAGAAGCGGCAAAAGGAATCAGAAAATCAAAAACTGTGAATAGATTTAAGACTAGTGAATTAGGTTGCGTGTTATATGTTAGAAACTAAGACACTATGTAAAAGAAGAAATGAGATTAAAATCTAATGAAAATATGCACCTTAGGCCCAACAGAGCAGTCCTCTCAGCGGCCCCATCACCTCACTCGGGCATGAAATAATAGTCATCTAGTACGACTACATACAGGGTGTTCAAACGTTCAGTGCCAAAACTGACGGAGCCAACAATAAATGTAAGTGAAACAACATGGTGTTAGAAATGCATGATATGTATAAGTCTATGAAATGTAGCGTTGTAGTGCCTGCTTGACTGTCGCAGTATATAACGTAATGCACTGCACATGGAGAGATGTGCGAAACATGTTTACGGCATAGCCGAAGACAATAGTCAAAGAGCTCAGCCATTTCACTGTGAACGTTTGCCTGCACGAAGATGTCCGCATTATCGCATGTTTAGTGCACGCCACGTTCGATTGGGCAATACTGCCACATTCATGGTACGCTGGCCCAACGCAGCTAGACCGCGGACGCTGCATACATCTCATCTTTCAGAAAGACTTGCTGTTATGGCTGAGAATAGGCCCAAGGCAAATACGAGAGCAGTTGCAACTGACTTCGGTGTTCAACATAGTGCAGTATGGAATGTGCCGCGTTAATAGTTGCCTCCCGTTTTCGTCCTACCAGAATACAGAGTATGGGAGCTGGCGATTATCCGCCTCGGCTTGAGTTTGTAGACTAAGGAAGAAACTCACTTCCTGAAGTTTTTTTGTTTATGGATAAGACTCAACTTATTCTGCAAGTATGTACGATTATCATAGCTCGCTTGCATGACCAAATGAAAACCGACACCACGTGCTTGGACCCTGCATATTGTCTCCTCGACATAGAGGGCCAATGTTAAGACTTTTCTTGGGAGAATACCTGCTGATGTTTACTAGTTATCGGGAACTCCAATGTTATGCGTGATATGGACTCCTTTAGGGAAATAGCGTCCGGGGCAGCAAAGAAATCCAGTGTGCACGCGATGTGTCTACCGGAGGGCGTCATCAGAGATGTGAAGGAGGCCCTGCCTGCGACTATCGAGAGTGTGGAGCGCAGTAGTCAGCAAGTCGTTTCTCATGTCAGCACCAGCGATGCCTGCCGCTTGACTTCTGACACCATCCTCAGTTCCTTTGGGTGGCTGGCGGAAGTGGTGAAGACTGCTGGCCTAGCTTACAGGGTGCAACCAGAGCTCATAATTTGCAGATTTTACACAGAAGCTATCGGCGTCCTTTCGCTGGGAGCCCCTTAATAGGCTAGGGGTGCACTACACGAAAGAAGCAGCTACTTTGTCAGCAGTCTACTTGTGGAGGGCACATAAGGATTATTTAAACTACGGAGTAGTTTGAGGTACTCAGATGAACGCTCGCCAGTCGATATGTAGGAAGGAAAGTCAGACTGTGTTCAGAGTAAACACACTTCGACTGTCAAAACTTTATCGGTGAATTGTCGAAGTATTCGTAACAATGCATGCTGTCTCGCGGCAGCGGCATTCAGACAACAGTCAACCACTTGATAATGTCAGATGAGAATTATACCAGAAGCTCTAGTACAGTTAACCACTTGATGCGGCTTGAAACCCTAGCATATTTTATTATTCGTAACAAAGTTCCCGAATTTACTGCTCTCCAGGAAAGATCTCGCGCTCAATTTATTCTCGGGACCGAGTGCTGGTTGTAACCCGAAGTGGAAGACTCTGAGGTATTTAGTGAGTCATGGAATGTATATCTGAAATACAGATTACAGACCATAGGAGGGGCAATGTTCCTTACAGGTGACAAAAATACTTTCTCTGTTGAGGTCGAAGTTGAGCATGACAGTGAATTGTGACAGTGAGTATAACAGGTCTAGGTAAACCAAGTTAATTGTTGGATTTTTTACCGGTCACCCGATTCTGCTGTGACAGTTCAAGAGTCAGTCAAAGAATGTCTATGGTCAGTAGTGTGTAAACACCCAGATCAGGCATTGCTAGTTAGAGGCGGCATTAACCAACCGAGTAAAGACTGGGATGTCTACCGCTACATTGCAGGAGGTACAGACAGACGGTCATCCGAAGTACTTTTGGATCTATTTTCTGAAAACTATCTTGAGCAGCTAGTTCGGCAGCCCACAAGCAATGTAAATATCTTAGACCTTATAGCTACAAATAGGCCGGACCTTATCGACAAAACATCAGTATAGTAACGGGGATAACCAATCATGATTGCATTATAGCAACTATGGTTACGAAACTTAATAAATCAGTTAAGAAGGCTAGGAGAGTGTTTCTGCTAAAATGAGCAGATAAGCAGTTGTTAGTATCTCACTTAGGCAGTGAATTTACATCACTTAGTTCCAGTAAGATGGATTTAGAGGAATTATGGGCAAAGTTTAAGGAGATTGTAAATCGTGATCTAGAGAATTATGTGCCTATTATGTGGATTAAGGATGGAAAACACCCACCATGGTTTAATACCGAGATTCGGGAACTACTGAGGAAGCGGAGGCTGTTGTACTCTCGGTCCAAAAGAGAACGCACAAATGACGACAAGCAAAGATTAGTAGAGATTCGTGCGTATTTGAATAGATCTATGTGCGAGGCGTACAACTACTACCACCATCATACCGTAGCAAAAGATCTCGCAGAGAACCCGAGAAAATTCAGATCCTATGTAAAATAGCTAAGTGCATCTAAGGATTCCATTCAGTCACTTGTTGACCAAGCTGGAGTGACAGTTAAACACAGCAAAACGAAAGCCGGAATTGTAAATTTCATGTTCAAGAAATCGTTCACGCAGGGGAATTGTACAAACATAACGTTGGTTGACGATCGAATAGACTCCCGAATTGACGACATAGTGATAAGCATCCCTGCCTAGAGAAACAATTGAAGGAGCTGAAAATAAATAAGTCACCAGGTCCGGATGGAATCACAATTCGATTTTTCAAAGAGTGCTCTACGGCTTTGTCCCCTTACTTACCCTGCATTTATCGCGAATCTCTCGTCCGGGCCGGCCGAAGTGGCCGAGCGTTTCTAGGCGCTACAGTCTGGAACCGCGAGACCGCTACGGTCGCAGGTTCGAATCCTGCCTCGGGCATGGATGTGTGTGATGTCCTTAGGTTAGTTAGGTTTAAGTAGTTCTAAGTTCTAGGGGACTGATGACCAAAGAAGTTAAGTCCCATAGTGCTCAGAGCCATTTTTTTCTCTCGTCCGGCGCAAAGTTTCAAGTGACTGGAAAAAAGTGCAGGTGATTCCTGTTTACTACAGAGTCCTTGGACATATTCTCAGTTCGAATACAATAAACTTTCTTGAAACCAAGAAACTTATGTCCACTAATCAGAATGGTTTTAAAAAAGCATCTCTCGTGTGAAACTCAGCTTGCCCTTTTCTTACATGATATACTGCGAACTATGAATGAAGGGCAGCAGGCAGATTCGACATTTCTAGATTTCCGGAAAGAGTTTGACACGGTGCCTCACTGCAGGCTGTTAGAGACGGTACGAGCATATGGAACAGCTTCACAGATTGTGAGTGGCTCGAAGACTTCTCATGTTATAGACTGCAGTATATTGTCCTCGTCGACAAGATCAGGAGTGCCCCAGGGAAGAAAGATAGGACCGCTGTTGTTCTCTATACACATAAATGATTTGGCTGACAGAGTGGGCAGCAATCTGCGGTTGTTTGATAATGAAGCTGTGGTGTACGGGAAGGTGTCGTCGTTGAATGACTATAGGAGGATACAGGATGAATCAGACAAAATTTATAGTTGCTGTGATGAATGGCAGGTAGCTCTAAACGTAGAAAAATTTAAGTTAATGCGGATAAGTATGGAAAAGAAACCCGTAATGTTCTCGAATGCAGCATTAGTAGTGTCGTGATTGACGTAGTCACATCGTTTAAATATCTGGGCGTAACGTTGCGAAGCGATATGATATGGAGCGAGCGTGTAAGAATTGTAGTAGGAAAGGTGGATGGTAGACTTCGATTTGTTGGGAGAATTCTGGGAAAGTGTGGTTCGTCTGCAAAGCAGACCGCATACAGGACGCTAGTGGGATCTGGTCTCGAGTACTGCTCGGATGTGGGATCCGTGCCAGGTCGGATTAAAAGAAAGCATCGAAGCAGTTCAAAAGTGGGCTGTTAGATTTTTATCGGTGAAGTTCGAACAACACACAAGTGTTACGGAGATACCTTGGGAACTCAAATGGGAATTCCTGAAGCGAAGGCGAAATTCTTTTCGAGAAACACTATTTAGAAAATTTAGAGAACCAGCATTCGAAGCTGAATGCAGAACTATTCTGCTGCCTCCAACATACATTTCGCGTAAGGACCTCGAAGATAAGATACGAGAAATTAGGACACATACGGAGGCTTATAGATAGTCGTTTTTCCGTCGTTCTGTTTGCAACTGGAATAGGAAAGAAACTGGTTAGTAGTGCTACGGGCACCCTCCGTGGCGCGCTTTAGGGTGGATGCGGACTATCAATGTAGATGTAGATGTATAGTGGAGGGGCTCAATCAAAGACTCCGTCGTTTCTGTGATGTTCATGGCTGCAGACTTCTGGACCTGCGTTATGGAGTGGAGAGTTGTAGAACTCACCCTCATATGTCAGTGGTACACTACACAAAGTAACCAGCTGCTCGGGTAGGAGTGCACTTTTTTTTTTTTTTTGTCGATATGCAGATAGCGAAAGCGTACTGCGTACAAAGTAAAGACACGTTCTCTGTCAACAATTTAACAGTAAATTGTCGAAGTAATCGTAACAAAGTCCTGAACGCAGTACTCTCCAGGAAAGCTATCGAACTCAAATTATTCTAGTAACTGAGAGTTGGATCAAACCCAAAGTAGAAATCTACGTAATATCTAGCGAGTCATGGAATATATATCAAAATGTCAGATTTGACGCCACAAAAGTGAGAGTGTTCATTGCTGTCGACAAAAAAATTTGTCTATCGAGATCGAAACTGAATTTGACTGTGAATCTATCTGAACACGAGTAGACGTTCTAGGCGAACTCCAGGTAATTATCGGTCGGTTTTACCGGACATCCGATTCCGCCGCTGTAGAATCAATCAAAGAAAGTGCGGAAATACACAGTTCATGCACCATTAGTTGGAGGCCACTTTATACACATCGTGCAACATTAGGTGGAGGCAACTTCAGTTTACCAAGTATGGATCGGGATGTCTGTGGATTCATTACAGGTGGTACAGACAGACAATCTTGTGAAGTACATGTGAACACGATTAGAGGATACTGCCTTGAACAAGTAGTTAGACAATCACTCGCAATGGAAATATTTTAGATCTTTAGCTACAAACAGGCCTTACCTTCTCGACAGAGAAAGGCAATACTAGAAAAAACAGATAAGCAGTTGTTAGCCTCTCACTTACACAGTGAATGGGTATCATTTAGTTGTGATGAGATGGACGTAGAGAAATTATGGGCATAGAAAGAGACTACTCTGCGGCATTAGCCCCTTACTTAGCTTGCATTTATTGCGAAACTCTCGCCCAGCGCAAAGTCCCAAACCACTGGAAAAAAGTGCAAGTGATTCCTGTATATAAGAAAAGTAAAAGAGCGGACCCATATATTTACAGACCAATATCCTTAAACCTCTGCTTGCTGCAGAATTCTTCAATACATTCTAAATTCGAATGTAATTTCCTGGAGACAGAATAGCTCGTGGGCACAAATAAGCTCGTGTTCAAAATGGCTCTGAGCTCTATGGGACTTAACTTCTGAGGTCATCAGTCCTCTGGAACTTAGAACTACTTAAACCTAACTAACCTAAGGACATCACACACATCCATGCCCGAGGCAGGATTCGAACCTGAGACCGTAGCGGTCGCGCGGTTCCAGACTGTAGCGCCTAGAACCGTTCGGCCACTCCGGCCTGCTAAGCTCATGTGATACTCAGCTTCCCCTTTTCTCACATGATATCCTACAGACAATGGATGGAAGGCAACAATCACATTCCTTATTCCTAGACTTTCGTAAAGCGTTTGACACGTTACCCCACTGCCGAATACTGAAGAAGGCCCAAGTATACGGATTAAGTTCTCAGATAACTGAGTGGCCCGAAGAGGTCTTAAGTAATAGAACCCAGAACGTTGCAGAGCGATGTGAAATGGAACAAGCACGCATCCTGATAGTAGGGAAGGCGAATGGTCGATTTAGTTTCGTTGGGAGATTTACGGGAAACCATAGCTCTTACATAAAGGAGATATGCTGTAGCACACAATTGGAACCCATTCTTGAGTACTCTTCATCAGAATCAAGGGCACCGTCAGGAGTACCCCAGGAAGAGTGGTAAGACCGCTCTTTTTCTTTGTATACATAACTGACCTGATTGACAGGGTGAGCAGCAATCTATGGGCGTTTGCTGACGAGGATGTGGCGCACGGGAAGAAGTAGTCTTTGAGTGACTGCAGGAGGATACAGGATGACTCACACACAACTTCAAGTTGGTGTGGCTAATGGCGGCTTGCTCTAAATATCTAAAAATATAAGTTAATGAGGATGTGTAGGAAAAACAATCCTGCAACGTTCGAATACAGCGTTAGTAGTGTGCCACTTAACACAGTCACAGCGATTAAACATCCAGGCGTAGTGTTGCAAAGCGATATGAAGTACAACGAGCACGTCGGGGTGGTAGAAGGGAAGGCAAATGGTCGACTTCATTTTGTTCGCAGAATTTTTGGAAAGTGAAGCTCACCAGTAAAGGTGATGGCCTATAGAACACGAGTGCGATCCCTTCATTAGTAGTACTCGATCGTTTGTGACCCCAACCACGTCAGACTGAAGGAAGAAAATTCAGAAGCCTGTTACTAATTTTGTTACTGGTATGTTCCATCAGCAAGCAAGTACAACGGAGATGCTTTGTGAACTCAAATAGGAATCTTTGGAAGGAAGACGATGTTCTTTTCGCGTGACACTATCGAGGAAATTTAGGGAACTGTCACTTGAGAGCGACTGAGAACGATGCTACTGCCGCCAACGTACATTTGGTGTAAGAACCACGAAGGTGAGATGAGAGAAATTACGGCTTGTACGGAGGCTTATAGACAGTCATTTTCCCTTCGCTCTATTTGCGAATGGAACAGGGAAGGAAGTGACTAGCAGTGGTACGTAGGACCCTCCGCCACGCACTGTCGGGGGCGTGTGTAGTAGATTTAGGTGTGTATGTTGGTGGGGGGAGGTACAATAAAGCATGAGAGGGTGGATGTGGTTCAGGTATGGTAGGGCCCTGACGCAATTTGCAGAGCCAGTACATGCATTTAGGCAATAGATGTATCTGCCGGGGAGGAGCTGTAGACTGGAATGCAAGATACCCAGATCTTATCCCATTAGACTTCTGTCTCTGGCGCTACATGAAAACCGAAATGTGTTGTCCACCTGTGGACCTAGAGGAGGGATTAGTTGCAAGAATTTCTGCAGCGGTACATGTCTCCCGTCGAACGTGGGTCACCTGCTACATCGATACTGACTCTGGCCGAAGCTAATGGTGCTAGTTTTGAGCATTTATTGTATCAGTGAGTAAAACAATAAAGAACTGAAACATATTTAACACTTTTTTAAAATTCTCAGTCATACGTAGTGAACTACTGTACTTGAAAGACCGAATCTACCCTTCCGCTTTTTTGCTACTGCGAAGCGGCATCGCTGTCGGGAATGACACAAAGTTCTAGAAACGAGATCATTTGGCGCCGAGAAGTGTCAGTCAAGCCGGAGTGAGCCTGCAGGGCAGATCCCGAGTGCTCGCACTACCCACGGTCGAGCATAAAAGTCAATTATTTTGTGGAAAGATCATACAGATTCGCACCAGAGCCATCAGGCGAGTAGGACACATATGTGTGTGAGCAAAGTGAGAATTTTTAAGCTCAGGATTAATTCTGTATCGATGGTGTTGTTATATAACTAAAAGGCGACCGTACAGTAAGGAACCGATGATGGTAAACTCATACAAGCTCGTGGTGGATGAGAGACAGTAACTGCAGTATGAGTACTATCAGAACAAGTAGAGACGTGATAACTGAATTAAAAGTGGAATAAATTAACTGTGTTGTACAAAAGTGTTCACATATTACAACCTCTTCATTATTAACAGAATGTTTTGGAAGAGAATTAATTACAGAACAGTGTGGGAGAACAGGCTCACTATGAGAACTTCAGTTATCTGAGAATTTACTGTCAAATCATACCTAGTGTCTAGGAAACCTGCCTTCTCGGATCGCTTGACAACATTCAAACAAATCGTATTAACGAGACTTCCTGGCAGATTAAAACTGTGTGCCCGACCGAGACTCGAACTCGGGACTTTTGCCTTTCGCGAGCAAGTGCTCTACCATCTGAGCTACCGAAGCACGACTCACGGCCGGTACTCACAGCTTTACTTCTGCCAGTATCTCGTCTCCTACCTTCCAAACTCTCCTGCGAACCTTGCAGAACTAGCACTTCTGAAAGAAAGGATACTGCGGAGACATGGCTTAGCCACAGCCTGGGGGATGTTTCCAGAATGAGAGTACCGGGCGTGAGTCGTGCTTCGGTAGCTCAGATGGTAGAGCACTTGCCCGCGAAAGGCAAAGGTCCCGAGTTCGAGTCTCGGTCGGGCACACAGTTTTAATCTTCCAGGAAGTTTCATATCAGCGCACACTCCGCTGCAGAGTGAAAATCTCATTCTCATATTAATGAGTTTTATTACAAAATGAATAAATACAATACTTAACTTTGTGTTACACAGATGTGTCGCAAGCAAAGGGCCACAGACAAAATATGAAACCTCTTCAGTATAACTATTCTGTTACACAGAGTGCTTTGAGGCTTCTATGCAAGTCGCTAGTCTTGAGGCAGCCCTGGAGAGGGGTCGGTCAGCGTGCAACTGGCAGACGTCTCGCCCAGCCCTCTCATGTACCGATCCCGACTGGCGTGCTGGCGCTTCACTTTACGCTGTAACATTTACCTTGGAGTAATAATTTCGCCCTCCAAAAACTGGCAACTTATGACTGTCCGATGCCTAACTTTTCAACTAGTCAGACTGCTGCAAGTAACAATCAACTATAAAAGCAGTAAATAGTACGGGGATGAGGGGTAGGAGTGCTTACATTTGTCGACCGCTCACATGACTGAATTGTTCTGTCTTCGGTGGACATCACAGAAAAAATAGAACGAATGTAAAAGTAGTTTTCAAACAATCGGATACGACGGAACAACCACTACAAGAAAGAAGAAGGAGCGAAACCACAGAAAGAGACAAAGCTTCAAGAAGATGTCACATAACAACGAACAGAAGCTAGCCGTACAGCATCCAGCAGCAGCAGAAACTATAGAACGTAAGCGTCGCAAGTTGCCGTTAAAAAACATTATTGCTATAGAAATAGTTAAACAGAGCAGCACAGGCTAGGCAGTGATTAGAACTGCGTGTGACGAAAATGATATTTCAGAAATTTGAAATACTGTATGATAATTAAGACGCATAATAGTAAATTTAGAATTGAAAAAGCGGAAATAAATTGCCGACATGGCCAAGTTGCGTAGAATCCAAATTGGAAATAATTGCTACAAAAATTTTATTGTTTCAATGGCTTCATTCGAGGCCCAATATGACTGTCCTAGGTTTCCCCTCCCGGCGAAGTTACGCTTAAGTGGTCGAGGGTAAAAATGTACCCCAAAACGGGTATTTTTGCGGATTTAAGGCTATAGCTCGTAAAGAACTCACAATAGCGAAAACATGGTTCTACAAAAAATTATAGAGCATTAAATTCCACATTGAATGAGACTTAACATATATTTTTTGGACCATCCGTTTCCTTACTAGTGCTCATCGAAGTTGGACATATTTTAAATATTTATGAAAAATTTTCATTTTAACTTTTGCTAAACTAATGTAAACTAACCCATCTATCAATAATGTGGTCCATACAAAAGTTATAGTGGAATACATTCTGCGTTCAATGAGACAATAAAGGAAAATTTTTGGACCACTCGGTTCCGTATAGCTCCACCTTAAAGTTGGACCAACTTACATAGATTGTGTAGGTTGTGGGGAGGAGTGAGGATTTTTTCTGTTGCAACCTGGTTCGTACTGAAGCTAGGTGAAGGGTAAAACATAATGCTGTTGTAAATACAGTAACATTTTACGTAACTAAAATTTGCACTCATTGGGTGGTTTACTATCAGAAGGTCTGATAAATTTTGGAGAGGGTTATGGTGTGACATGACGACTGAGCAGACATTAATGGGCTCGTTGAAAAGTACCGGAGGGCTCAGACATGCTCGCGGAAATTCAGATAGTACTCTGATTAGATGGATTCTCATCATGCCAACAGTTACTATAGTGACTCAGCCTGTTGAAGAGTGTTTCGGGGTATCACTCACATCCTCGGAGCAAAATGTTGATGCGAGGGATGCAGCGTGACAATGCAGACCTTCAGAAATTTATTGAGTGGTTTCCATCCCATAAACCCTTCCCTCTTACTAATTTCCTTATGTCCATCAGCACAGGAATCGTCGGAGATGACTCAATCAACTGCCACAGAGTCTCTGCAACTGTAAATCCCTCAGTGCTCGGCCTGGTTGTTCAAACCTTTCACAGCATCACGTTTGTCCGAAAAAAGAGACTAATGATTATACAACGATTCAAATCTAGGGTGACCACTGATGGGAGGATGTACTAGTGAACCCTGAAACCATATTCTACCGGATAGCACTACTCAAGAAATCTAATGAATTCTGCCATTTTGACTTTTCGCCTCTCTATGTTCGATGCATGTGGAATGAAGAAGACTACCAGGTCAGTGTCATATTACTTATTCATACCACTGATTGAGATAAACCTGAAAGGAACAACTTTTGTCATCAATGATGGGTTTCTTCTCCTCCAGGTTGTGTGGAAGAATGGTGAAAAATTCCAATTAATCCTAACCAAATACGTTGATTACCTAAAGAGGGACTACAACCGAAGTGCAGCAAGTGTGGTGTTTCATGGCTGTCCAGAAGACCTACCCACCAAGAGCATCAAATATGCTGAGCGCCTCTGCAGAAGCAAACGACACACTACTCCTGAAGGCATCTATAACGAGTTAATAGTGATGACCGTGACTGAGGGTCAATTCCTTTCCAGCGACAGAAATAAAGCGAGAATCATTAGTTTACTTACTGTGAGGCTTGAATGTGGAGGCATCTGAGCAAAGTAAGCTAATGAAGATACAGACCATCTGATTGTTGCCAGGCCATTGAGGTATCACAGGAGCATGAGAAGGCTGTGGTAGCTAATGAGGATACGGACCTTCTCATCATGCTTAATGCCCTAGCCACACCAACAGCAAAGGTGTATTTCTCAAAAACTGGAAGAGGAACGACTCCATCAAAAATATTTGGTCCCAACGGCTTCAGATTGGCAGGCAACATCAGAAGGCCACTCATATTTCTCCACGCCTAAGTGGATGTGACACAACTTCAGCACTCTCCAAGCAGGGCAAGAAGAAGAAGATGGTCAGGGTGTTGGTTGAAAACATATGTCTCGTAGAAGAAATCAACCTGAAGCTATTTCCGAAGCTGAACTACGGTTTTTAACAACCCTCTATGGCGTTAGAACAGGAGACACTTTAAATAAATTGCGATTCGACGTGTTTTCCAAAGCCCTCGTGAAATCCAAATTCAACCTGGTAGTCTTACCACCAACATCTAAAGCAGCCCATCAATATTGCTTGACAATTTACCTACAAGTACAAATATAGTCAGGACACCAGACGGATCCACTCTTCTGGGGATGGCGGGTCTCCACAATTTTCTGCAAATGCAACAAGCGATGTGCGGGTGGTTTTAGGTGTCGGAAGGCCAGGATTAAGTGCTCATTTGATATGTGCCAACTGCAAGAGGCGCTCTTGCACCCCCATCAACCAGATGAAACTGACGAATTAGATGTTGACGAAGGCTTGGGATGCATGTATGGGGCGAAGAAAATTACGAACTTTGAGGGGCAAAGTGATGGGGCGACAGACTCCAAATTGAATTTACAGACTATGAGGAGCCGAGTGGCTCAGCGTCAGTCAAACTTCGACGTCTGTGAAATCTGTGTAACTACCTATCTATCTCCCCTTTTCATCTTTATACCGTCCGCCCCCGGTAGCTGAGTGGTCAGCGCGACAGACTGTCAATCCAAAGGCCCCGGGTTCGATTCCCGGCTGGGTCGGAGATTTTCTCCGCTCAGGGACTGGGTGTTGTGTTGTCCTAATCATCATCATTTCATCCCCATCGACGCGCAAGTCGCCGAAGTGGCGTCAAATCGAAAGACTTGCACCAGGCGAACGGTCTACCCGACGGGAGGCCCTCGTCACACGACATTTCATCTTTATACCGTTAACTACAATTTTTGTTATTATGAAATAATCATCACTAACTAATTTCAAAAATTGTTTCTTATCCTGCCTTCAGATTCATATCCGGTGAACAGATCTCATCATATTATATATGAAACGATTTTTAATATTATTTTTTTATACATTCTACAATGTCAATATTTTCTTGTATTACTATATTTACTTAGTACAATAGTGTGCTATAGTAAATAATATTTATTGAAGAAGTGCAGTTTGAACAGTCTTAATTGATGATGAAAAATGGTCCAAATTTAAGGTAAAGCTACACGGAAACGAGTGGTCCGAAAAATTATCTTTTGGCCTCATCGAAAGCAGAACTTTTCCTCTATAACTTTTGTATGGACCATTTCACTTATAGATGGGTTAGTTTAGATGATATCACCAAAAAGCAGAAGATAAAACGAAAGGCTTTTCATAAATATCTAAAATTTGTCCAACTTTGATGAGGAGTTGTCTCCTTCAGTGCAGAATTTAATTCCCTGCAGCTTTTAACAGGATCATGTTTTCCATATTGTGAGTCCTTAACAAGATGTAACCTTCAAATCGCAAAAATTCCCCTTTTGGGCATACATTTTTCCCATCTACCACTTAGGCACAACTCCTTCTGGGGGGCGGGGGGCGGGGGGCGGGGGGCGGGGGGGGGGGAGGAATCTAGGACAGACTTACTGGAGCACAAATGAAGCCATTATAACAATAAAACCATTTGTAGCATTTGTTTCCGAGTCGTCCACTTTTTTGGTTTTACACTACTAACCTAATAGGTATGATCAAAAAGGGAGTGTATCAGTTGAGGACGATTATCTGTCGAATGTAGCGGAAGAGGCGCAAATTTTATCAGAAAAAGGTAAATAGTGCAATGGGTAGGAATGCCTGAGAGGTAACCAGACTGGATTCTCCTTCGAGAATAGCATAAAGTTTTATGTAATTTCATTGTTGTAATGAATCTGTCAATTTTTTCTGTGTTCAGTAGTAAATTTTAAAATCATGTCTTTTGGCAGCACGTTGTGGAGCTCATCATAAATGTTTTGATAAATTAGTTAGTCTAAGTAATTCTCTACACAACAACGCATACACAGACACAAGCAATATAGTTCACTCTGACATTCGTTTCTCGTGTTGATAAAAATAGGCAGATGATTTATTGGAATGCAATTGTGTCACACTTGTCGTCCTCGCCACAGTAAAAGTAATCACATAAATATTTTGAAATACTGCATACGATATCATGTGTCATAATATCTTTCATTAACAGATGTTCTTTAGTTGTCCTTCATTATATGTTGTGCTGAGTATGAATGCTGGTGAATGTGGGCAGTTTCAAATCATTGTCACTTATAAAGTTAGGGAACTGAATGAGTTCATTTATTTGTCATTTTGTGAATACGTGAGTTCAGGGAGACAAACAAATTTGCAAAGTACAGAAGTACATGTAATCGGTGCTCAAGAGTCACGTGAGTGTGAATACAAAATGGTTGCATTTAACTCAGTACCTGTTTTCTATTGGATCTGAACTGTTTGTAGACCATAAGGTGCGACTGTTCTACGAAAAGCACCCACCATAATTTCTTTTATCTGCTTCCAGTATTCCTGGGAAGATGTCCATATAAATCTCTTTTTAAGTACATATATTGTACACAGGATATTGGACAGAAAACCTTTTTAGCTATTGGATTTTCAAATGTCAAACATAAATTTTATAAATTTTTATGACAAATTGGATCTATACAGTTAATAATTACAAATTTTTCAAATACTGTATATTTATAACTTATTTCTACAATTAAAGATACAAATTACATTTTTTCTTGCATAAGATACTGTGAGACTGAATAGTTGCAGTTTTTCAGAAGGTAGGATGTCACAGACTTTTTGAAGCTTTGTAGTTCAGTAAGAGATTTTATATGTCTTGGTAATCTGTTGTAAAGTTTTGTTCCGGCATGATATACACATTTTTGGTATAATGTGGTGTTACAATGATTGACATGTATGTCACTGACCTGGTACTGTAATCATGGACACTTTTGTTTTGAGGAAAAAGGTTTTCTTTTCTCAGTATGCTTTTTTTGACATGCGTGACTACTTCCAGTATATAAATTCATGGAAGGAGTATGATCTTCAGATCTTTAAAGAAAGGTTTGCATGATTTTCTGCTGCTCACTTGTTTCATTATTCTTATAATTGCCTTTTGTTTCCTGAAAACTGTTATGGCCTGATGTACATTTCCCCAGAAAATGATACTGTACTTCAGTATTGAATGTACACAAGCAAAGTATACAGCCCTAACTGTTTCTGCACTAGTACTGTTGCAGAGAATTCTTACCACATAGCTCATTTTTGCTAGTTTTGAATTTAGGGCTGTGATATGAGTGTTCCATTTAAGATTTTCCTGGATATGAATCCCAAGAAATTTAGTTTCATTGACAGAACTAATGTTTTGGTTATCTATACATATTACAGGTTTTACCGGATTTTTATTTTGATCAGTGTGGAAATTCATGAGTACCGTTTTTTGGGGATTAACTATTGCCTCTTTCTGGTAAACCATTCAGACACTCCTTTTGTAATATCTTTTGCAGATGCAGTAAGATTTTCTTCATTATTCCCTTCAATCAATAGACTGGTGTCATCTGCAAACAGTACTGGTTCAGAATCCCTAACGTGTGATGGGAAATCATTAATGTAGACCAAAAAAAGAAAGGGACCTAAAATGGAGCCCTGTGGAACACCATGAGTTAGTCCACATGGTTCTGAAACGTGTACGTGGAGTTCATTTCCTTCTGTGTACTTAATTTCAGTTACCTGAGAGCGATATTCCAAATATGATTTGATCCACTGATTTGGCACACCTCTTACACCATACCATTCGAGCTTCCTCAGGAGTATAGAATGATCAATCACATCAAAAGCTTTTGTTGGGTCCAAGAATAAACCTGAGATATTTCTGTGGTTGTCCATTGCATTTAAGACATGGTTTATCAGATTGAAAGTGGCAGTTTCAATTGATCTCTGTGGTCTGAAGCCATGTTGACATTCAGAAATAATATTATTCTTCTCGAAGAATGTAATTAGTTTTGAAAGGAACACTTTTTCAATAATTTTCGAAAACCCTGACAGTAGAGACACAGGCCTATAGTTACCCATCCATTGATGATCACCTTTTTTATATAGGGATATTACTTTTGCCATTTTCAGTTGCTGAGGGAAGACACCACATGATAAGGATGAATTGCATATGTCCAATAAAGTTGAAAGTATTTGTCTTGCTGTTATTTTCATAATATAATCTGGAATATCATCAATACCAGTTGAATACTTACTCTTCAGTGAATTAATGGTATTTAGGAGCTCTGTTGGGCTTACTGGACTGAGGAACATGGATATAATATTTATTTCAATAGATGAAAGTTCTTTCCATGTTGTATTAGGTGGATTTCCAAATTTTTCCTTCACTAATTTCCCAGCAACAGTTGCATAGTAAGAATGGAAACTATTTGCAACTTCCCTAGGGTCAGTGACATTCTTGCGATCATGTGATATCACAATATTTTTGTGAGTTGTCTTCTTCCCAGTAAGATCCTGCACAGCTTTCCACATGGACTTGTATCATATACTGATCTCCAAGATTGTTCACTGATTAGGTACTGGAAGCATTCAATATTTTTCCCACTATAAATCCTTTTATGGATAACATTTTCTATACTGGTCGAAATGTGATTTACAGGTATGGTCAGTAATTGCGAAAGGAGGTCACTATAGCCGGTATCAAAGTTTTCTGATGTACACTTGTCCATGTTTACACATACCTGATCAAGGAGAGTGACACTAGTTTTATTTACATGTGTTGGAGAGCTAAGAGTAAGACAAAGGTTGTAGGCTTTTATAATACTTAAAAACGTTTCCCTGTGAGGGTTATGGCTCAGAAAGTCAATATTAAAATCACCACGTAGTACCACTGTTTTCCTAGTTGTCTTAAGTTTGCATAAAGCAAGGTCCAATTTTTTGAAAAAAAAAACACTTATGTTGCTAACAGGAGATCTATACACACATAAAATAATAGTGTTTTCAGACATTAACTCTTCAGCTGAGATTTCAAAGTCTCTTTCACAACCAAGTTTGCAAACAGATGTTATACTCTTATAATCTACATTTTCTTTTACATATATACAAGTTCCCCCATGTTTTGATTCCATTCTACAAAAGCAGTTTGCAAGGTTAAAATGTAATATTTTTAAGTACTGAAAATACTCATTTTGTAACCAATGCTCACAAAAACATAACACTGAAACATCTTTCCATTCACTATTGAGGAGTATATTTATTTCATCAACTTTGTTAATGACTGTACATTCTGGTGTACAATCTTCAGTCTATATTTGCAATTTAATTGTGCATCACATTTTTTTGTGATACAGTCTACTGTGTTATGAGTGAGCCTGTTGAGTATGTGTGTTTCCCTGAGCGCTTGTTGCATGAAAGTAATTTAATTATATCAGTTTTTCCTTAATGGTTGGCAACGTTACTCCTTACCCTTCCATACGATTTAGTTGCTCAGTGGTGAGACAAATGACTCATAGAAATTATTACTTACACATGTCACACTTCCTGAACTATGTGCAATATTCCCAGCGTATTAATTTATCGCAGATGAGAGATTGTGAAACATAGCACTTCACTTAGACTTGATTTCGTTTCACTTAAATATCATTATCGGGTTATCAGACGCTGTTATGGGAGCAGTTAATTCGACAATTAATTTTACTGCACAATTAGGTGCATATGTTAAACGTTATTGACAATGGTTGATTTCTGGATGTAGTTGGTGGATGAAGGCATGTTGCTAGGTGTAATATCCCTTGCTGTGAAGAGCCGTGGGACACACAGAAATATTTTGCCTCACCAGAGAGAGGAAAGCATTTACAACCCCTTGTGGAGGCTGCAGCTACATACTGGATCGCCGTCGGTCGGGTTGCACATTCTAAAAGCAATAGGGGTCTCGCTGGGGTTCGAGCAGGCGTTGCGCCTGGCACAATATGAGGTCTGCATTAGTATAGCGCCCTTCAGGTGGCCAGTACACTGCGAAGCTATTCTGCTGTCGAAAATGCCTGGGGCTCCGGCAGAGAGTCTTCAGCGAAATTTTGTGGTCTGGACACAGGATGAACACTCAGGTATTCTATCGCATTTCGGCTGACTTACCTAATCACCCTATCTTAAACGCAAAGAAAATGCCTGGGAGTATTTTGTACAGCACATGATACGTATTAATACATAGCTCCACAGTACGGTGTCTCCACAAGATGTTATCAATAAGTGACTTTAGCTGGATATAGCATACCTGGAGGAAATTCACAAATCTCTTCCTCGCCTATTTAGGCCATTATCAATGCTAGATGTGCTATTAAATGGTATCAGTGTGATGTCCTCGGGGGTTTTCGTCCAGTATGTTTATTACAACTTCTGACGACGAAAATACCAACAGTAACACACGTCACACTTCTCATTGGTTGCTGTGGGGATCAAAGTTGAAATATAAAAATGTTATTGGTGCGATCCTATATACTACTGCAATGCCAACAGTGCCCGTATTTCAAGTCACTGAAGAAACTCTCTGTTCCAGAGGAGTTTCAGTTCTTGTGGAAGTGACTTTGCCATTACTGGAAGTTCAAAAATGTACCATCCTAATGCGTACATATAAGAACACCGGCTAAGAGTGATGCCATCTGAGAAGAAGAGACAGTCATATTTCCAGGTTACGAACATGGACGGCAACATGTCCCATTCTTGTCAGCACTTGATGGTGGACACAACGAAGAGGGAAGTGTGTAGCAGATCGACAATAGTGAAGTCATTACAGACATATCTCATCAGGTGCAGGTGATACTACTGTCATTCATTGCTTTCCATATTTTCCAACAGTATTATGTAATGATTACCGTTCTGCAAAAGACGGGACATTAACATCTAAATACCCTTGAAGGCACAAAAAAAAAGAAAAAAAAGGGAGTTCAAATGTGTGTGAAATCTTATGGGACTTAACTACTAAGGTCATCAGTCCCTAAGCTTACACACTACTTAACCTAAATTATTCGAAGGACAAACACACGCACCCATGCCCGAGGGAGGACTCGAACCTCCTCCGGGACCAGCCGCACAGTCCATGACTGTAGCGCCATAGACCGCTCGGCTAATCCCGCGCGGCGCACAGTTACGGCAGCAAAAACGAACTACTCGTTCCTATTGCGGCTTGTAACACTATTATCGATACTATCTATAACGGTCTTATCTAGCTTCTTTGTCTATATTTTACTAGCTGTGATTTCTGTACAATCACGTTCTTTTGTATAACATCGATGTAAATGTTTTATTCATCACTTATGATAATTTAGGTAATTGTTATTAATCTATGGTTGTAATGTCAAAAGAAATGTGCTGTAAAAGAATGAAAAGGTTATATTTTGCTGGTTCGTATATAGGGAAAGTAGGTTTGTAATCATGTAAAACTTGGAGGGAAGTACCTCCGCAACGAAAGTGGCTAGGCTCTAATAGAAAAGGTGGATCTGACGGTAAAACTGCAAAACTCCGTGGCATGAGTCAGTCGGTGGCAAGAAGGCAATGGGGGCATCTTGTCAGCTGAAAGAGGTGAGAAGAACTGCAAGATTATATAATACAGCTTCGGACGCGGAAGTAATGCGGCTTATTATTCATGGCATACTTTTGGTTAGTTCTGTACTACGAAAATCCGACGCTAAGAAGAGTGTTTTCGGAGCTTGTTACATAGGAAAAGCCATGGATACTTTTGCCGCCCTTTTTTTGAATAGCACAGGAGATCGACGTGCCATCACTTTCAAACTCACTGCATGGAGTAGTCATGTGGTCTCGTTTCCAATAATAATTTTGTGTTCTGTGAACTTTGTGTTGAGCCACCGTATTTTATCCTTAGTCATTTACCTAGACAGGGTCCTATCCTAAGTGCTACGATGTTTTACTGAAATGAAAAGCAATTATCGTCTTTAACAAAAGCCACTAAAATTTGTAGAGTTGTAAAGCACATAATTATTCAGTGAACATAAGTTTTTAACATTCCACGTAGTTTTCATAAATGGACAGCTAAAGTATTCAGTTCAAAGATTTTTATTGAAATAACAGTATTTTAGATTTTATTTGTTATGCATTTAACAGTGTTTCCCATATTTTTTAATGAATAATGTGTTCAGCCACGACCTGAATCTACGGTGAAATTAATTACTGGGTCCCCATGCTAATTGTTGAGCCAAATTATAATGTCACATTACAACTCAGCAATCAAGAATAAGTGACTGTCTACAGTTTTTCAAACTATACTAGATCCAGGTGTCATGTTCCGTTTAAGCTAAATAATATAAGATAGTGAATATTCCTTGAGAACGCAAATAATAATCAGTATAAAAGATACAATTACTGTTTAACTATTTCAACCACAGTAATTTCCTATAATTGAACTGACAGAAGAACCTTTTGTCCATGTCAGTAGTGCTCCACTAGTAGTAATCATTTATCAAATATTATCATTATCTTCCTATTGTAATGTACAGATGGCAAGTGTTTCTGAACCAGTTGTTGCCTAAACACGTATCTCCTGTGTAGTTCAAGTCTTCTCACTGCTACATTACTTGCTAAATTGTGCTACCGTCTTGTGTCTTACCAGCAAAACAGAAGCTTAGTATCAAGTAAAATCAAACCACATAATTAACTTTTTTATGAATTATGCTAGCACTGTGGTGCAACTTTGCCTAATTACTCTGGCGACCGTTTCTTTTTACGTAATTACGGTTTACTTGATTACTAATAGAGCCTTGGTTTGATTTCCGTTTACCTTGCTACTGATTCCTTTCAATAGAAATCTACAGGGAATTAAATTTAGTCGGTCACCTTTCTATAACACTCAGTCACGGTCGCAAAATAAAAATCCTTCCACAGAGGTAATATTATCGGCATATTACTATTTTAATAGTAGACGGTAGTGTTATAGGCTCTAACGAATTCTACAAGAGTATTATGACAGAGTTCACAAACTGATGAGCGGATGCATGTGTCTTGCCATGACCAAATTACAAATCACGAGAGCTGTTCGGAAATAAGGTCCGATCGGTCGTGAAATGAAAACCACAGGAAAAAACAATTTTTTTTTTATTCGCAACAGTTAGCCACACCTTCCAGCTACCTCGCTGCTCCGACGTAGGCATTTGTTGTGGCGGTGAACAAACTTTCCAGTACCCCCGTCATAGAAAGCAGCAGCCTGTGCCCTCCGCCAATTCCCTACGCTGGTCTGGCTTTCGTTGTTTGTGCCAGAATGTTGTCTTCGTAGCCGCTGTTCATTTGAGCAGAGATGAACAGCGGTGGGAGCCAATTAAGGGCTGTCTTGTGGGTGATCAAAAGGTTTCCCATCGAAAACACTGCAGGAGTGTCCTCATTGCCCCTGCAGAATGCGGCTGAAAATGGTCTTAAAGAAAGAAATGCATGACATTTACGTTATGTGGACTGCATAGCTTCAGGCGAAATCTCTCACCAGACCCACATACTGGGCGGGAGACACTGTCGCTTTAGGCTTTTCTACGTGATCACTTTGCGCTCTGAACTGAAAAGAGCGACGTGAAGCGAACGATACACACACTAAAGACATTGCCTACCACATCTGTAAAAAGTTCCATATGATTTTCGCAGTGGTTTCCATTTCGTGCCCGATCAGACATTACTTTCCGAATACCCCTCGTAATTTCATTAATGATATTGACAAAATGAGAATGATTATGGATAATTTTGTACGTATCCAGACCAGAATTAAGAGATTCTATGTTTTTAATCTGTTTTCGGATTCATTGTGTGAGGTATACAATTACTGATTGTAGCTTTCCGTTTCTTCATGGCGTGTCTGTCTCGCATGAATGACAAACATATACACTTCCACGCATCTATTGAATTTACAATTCATCCACACGTGATAGTGGACGTCGATAATTAATGGTTTTTTTACAGTTAATGTATGTGTTTTTCTATAACATTAACGGCTTAATGCAGAGGCTAGATGTTTTTGTCGCAGTGGTAACACCGGTTCCCGTCAGATCACCGAAATTAAGCGCTGTCGGGCTGGGCTAGTACTTGGATGGGTGACCACCCGGTCTGCCGACCGCTGTTGGCAAGCGGGGTGCACTCAGTCCTTAGCCCTTGTGAGGCAAACTGAAGAGCTGCTTGATTGAGAAGTAGCGGCTCCGGTCTCGTAAACTGACATACGGCCGGGAAAGCAGTGTGTACCCCTTTTTGTCCAGTTTTGTTCGAGAGTGAATGCACAAAATAACTTGCATTTCCCAACAGCCATCGGTAATGTTGCAATTCAGTATGGTGGACGCCCACCCTTAACCTTGATGACAGATTCCACTCTCGCAGGCATACGCTCAGTCAGGTGGTGGAACGTTTCTTGGGGAACGACAGGCCATTCTTCACGGAGTGCTGCACTGGGGAGAGGTATCGATGTCGGTCAGTGAGGCCTGGCACGAAGTCGGCGTTCCAAAACATCCCAATGGTGTTCTATAGGATTCAGGTGAGGACCCTGTGTAGGCCAGTCCATTACAGGGATGTTCCTGTCGTGTAACCACTCCGCCACAGGGTGTGCATTATGAGCAGGTGCTCGCTCGTGCTGAAAGATACAACCGCCATCCCCGAATTGCCCTTCAACAGTGTGCTGTTGCTACGGTCGCAGGTTCGAATCCTGCCTCGGGCATGGATGTGTGTGATGTCCTTAGGTTAGTTAGTTTTAAGTAGTTCTAAGTCTAGGGGCCTGATGACCTCAGATGTTAAGTCCCGTAGTACTTAGAGCCATTTGAACAATCTTCAACAGTGCGAAGCAAGAAGATGCTTAAAACATCAATGTAGGCCTGTGCTGTGATAGTGCCACGAAAAACAACAAGGGGTGCAAGCCCACTCCATGAAAAACACGACCACACCAGAACACTACCGCCACCGAATTTTACTGTTGGCACTACACACGCTGACAGATGACGTTCACCGGGCATTCGCCAAATCCACACCCTGCCATCGGGTCGCCACATAGTGTACCGTGATTCGTCACTCCACACGACGTTTTTCCGCTGTTCAATCGTTCAATGTTTACGCTCCTTACACCAAGTGAGGCGTCGTTTGGCATTTACCGGCGTAATATGTGGCTTATTAGCAGCCGCTTTACTATGAAATCCAAATTTTATCATCTCCCACCTAACTGTCATAGTACTTGCAGTGGATCTAATGCAGTTTGGAATTCCTGTGTGATGGTCTGTATAGATGTCTGCCTATTACACATTACCTCTTCAAATGTCGGCGGTCTCTGTCAGTCAACAGACGAGGTCGGCCTGTACGCTTTTGTGCTGTACGTGTCCCTTCACGTTTCCACTCCACTATCACATCGGAAACAGTGGAACTAGGGATGTTCAGGAGTGTGGAAATCTCATCTCACATACAGACGTATGACACGACTGACACCCAAACACCGGACTACATTCGAAGTTCGTGAGTCCCACGGAGCGCCCCATTGTGCTCTCTCAAGATGTCTAATGACTACTGAGGTCGCTGATGTCGAGTACCTGGCAGTAGGTGGCAGCACAGTGCACCTAAGATGAAAAATGTGTGTTTTTGAGGGTGTCCGGATACTTTTGATCACATAGTGTACAAGTAAACGAATTACCACTTTTTACTTATTTGCCTCTCTTTTGTATTTAAGGACGAGCGGGCGCCAGACCGAACCAGAGAGCTTGTACCATTTCCTAACTCGTACAAATTACGCCACAAAGAGGTAATAGGCCCAACAATAAGCAACGTCAAGAAAGCTGCAGAGCGAAGAAAGAATTCGCAATATGCTAAGGTAAACGTCAAAAAGCTATGCACTGGTCAGAAAGTGCTTGTGGAACTCCACCCTCTGTCTCATAAAAATAAGCATCATGTCATAATGTTTTCTTGATGTATAATGGAGATTTAAGTGTCAGGAAGTCGTTTCTGAAAGTATTTGTATGGAGTGTGGCCATGTATGGAAGTGAAACGTGGACGATAAATAGTTTGGACAAGAAGAGAATAGAAGCTTTCGAAATGTTGTGCTACAGGAGAATGCTGAAGATTAGATTGGTAGATCACATAAGTAATGAGGAGGTATTGAATACAATTGCGGAGAAGAGGAGTTTGTGGCACAACTTGACAAGTAGAAGTGACCGGTTGGTAGGACATGTCCTGAGGCATCAAGGGATCACCAATTTAGAATTGGAGGGCAGCGTGGAGGGTCAAAATTGTAGAGAGAGACCAAGAGATGAATACACTAAGCAGATTCAGAAGGATGGAGGTTGCAGTAAGTACTGGGAAATGAAGAAGTTTGCACAGGATAGAGTAGCATGTAGAGCTGCATCAAACCAGTCTCAGGACTGAAGACCACAACAACAACAACAACAACAACAACAACAATGGATCTTACAAAAGTCATCGAATAGCACATGACAACGTAGTAGAAGTGGAAGCTGTATGTACTAAAAGGAGCAAAGAACTCCATCACGTGTCTTATATCAAACCATTTGTGGAATAGTTATTTTTTAAATTTTGCCCAGAGATCATAGTCTTAAAAACTACCCTGAACTGTATGTCGCACATCTCCGACACGTTATGTTCTTTATGATGTTTTGTGATTATTTGTTTTTTGATCTGCAACGTATGACATACGAGAGCATTATTGAAGTATGTACTTTCTTTTGTAACTAACTACACATCTTTTTGTTTTCAGGTCAGATAATATATTAAAACGAATTTGGCAACTATGCATATATCCGAGATTTATGAGACACAGTTGCACATAGACTGTATCGTTGAATAATAAATTTTTATTATGACACTGGGCAAAGGTGGGAAACATGAATGAGAAGACCATTAACCAAAATATGGGTGCATTTTGTGCTAAAATGAGTATTTTAGTGATTAATTTGCTACTTGTCCATACTGTGTTTTTTCCTTTTTGCATTTTGGTATTTATTAATTAATTTTCTTCCTAGAGCTTAGATTAGTGTTGTGAAATGTATAGAATGTTGTTGTATAATATGACTGGTGCTTAACATAACTACTGCATTACGTTAAGTCATCCATTACACAATTACTGGCACATCAACAAACTTTTGTAACTGATTTACGACTGACTTTTTTATGACACTAGTATCTTGCATTTTTTGATGACATACTTTGCTTTAGTTACTGCATTGCATTTATGCTGAAACTTTGTGTGTACTTCATTTACTATAAGAGGTTATAGACAAGGTAACTGTCATGACAAATAACAGAACTATGAATATGGGTGTAGGAAGACAGTAAGCTGAAAATATAGTAGGTGTGCCTAGAAATATGAAATCAATGAGTACTAAGAAATGGGAGTAGTAAAAAGTGTTAGTAGGCAGATCAAATAAAATTGCATATAAGCCGTGGCTGAAGAAAAATATTGACTGTAATGTGGAAATATAAATGAGTACAGGATAGTTGAATAATGACTATATGTTGTGGTTATTATGATGTGATAATGAAATTCAGACAAATTAACTTTTTTGCGGGTGAATTGACATGAGAAGTATTATTATGGGAATATCCTGTTTTTGACGGGTAAACTAAGATAAAATATATTATGAGAAAGGTATGAGGTTTCAGTGAACATATAGTATGCATACAGTACAAAAGTTAGACGTTTGGTCAATACAGTAGAGTAGTACAGAACACTGGGATAAAACATCACACAAACTGACTGGGACTTTAACTTTGAAGTGTGCTTAATACTTCTTTCCTTTTCCTTTACATGAAGCATGTTACATTTGTCTGTTTGTCCCTTGCTCCTGGTCTATACATCTTCCGCTTACGTTAGGTGTATGTTTTTCATGTATGCGTTTTTATGACTGCTGTTTCTGTTTTGCATGTAGTTGTTATTTCTGTGAAACTAGACGTTTTCTAAGTGATTAGGTAACATAAGATGTATTATCTTGTGCACATTAGATTTTCTTTTATATTATCATGGCCATTTATCACTACTGAAAGATAATGATCTTTTATCAGTTGCTCCTCTTGTCAAAACTTGACTTTTGTATTTTGCACAATTCGTTGTGTATGTATGTGTTTTCTGGTCATGTTGATTACTGCATTGTACAAATATTCATGGTTTGTACATAAGCTTCATCTAACATTTTCATGGAACGCTCTTGTACTATTTCACATATTTGCTAGGACAAAGTTCATTTCTTTGAGAGACAATATTGCAAATGTAGTTCATATTTTTTAACGTATTGTAAAAATCACAAATTCACTGAAGTTGCCAGGGATTTAACTGATTTTGCACCCTCTTCAAGGAAATAGAACTACTGAGTGCGAATATATCTATGAGGCTTCAACTTGACGTAATAGTTGTCGATGGGAAGCTACTTTGCTCAGTCTGCTCATATCTGATTATACATTTACCACCAATGCTCAGAGTGCTATCAGTGATGGGCAGTCAGTTGCCTTACAGAGTCTGCCTCTGATACAACTTTATCATTGTTTCAAGAAATGTGTCAATATTGCGCTAGTTGCATTCTATTTCTTAGCCATAGGATTTATGACAAGAGACATTAACAGTATCTTCGTTGGTGCTAAGTCATGCAGCATTTTGCCTTTAATTTCATTCACATACTAGCCTCAGAATTAATGATATGAGAAATTAAAGCAAATCTTCGATGGTTATTAATGATGCAATATTTCCTTACAATCTACAGCACTCGGCAAATTGTATGTGCTCTTCCTCCCTGTGCAAAGACAGCCTTCATATGTAAAACACCGTTCAGAGCATTATTTTGTACATGTTGTAACCGAAATCAATGCAGTAATATTTATAGTTGTAACTTATTGTATTCACTTCTTTGTAATTTTCTTAAAAATTTCATTGTCCTTGCCTTACCACGCCTACGACAATCCCTACGAAATTTTTTTCTGGGGGTCAGGGATAATGTAAGGTTCTCATATGTTATCTGCTATTGTAAATCTATCATATTTACTGTTCTGGGACAAAGATGAATAAGCGCACTGCATGAGCAGTGAATAAAATCCTTAATTCTGTGGCTGACTTGCTAGTCAGTCAATTGAGCAGCGCTGGGTCATTCTTATTTGAGGCTCTGTAGCGAGCAGTTGAGTTTTTCAAAGGGTGAAATTTTTTTTTTTAAATCTGGGAGAAGCTATGTGGAATACTTTATTATGGAGAGGAAAACACATTTATAACACATGTTTGTTTGTCAGCACTATTAATCGAAGGAAATCTTTGTCCCTCAGATATCTAATAACTTTCATGAGTAGAGTTATTTTGATCTCTCTGTTTTTTATTATGTCACAAATAACTCAATTGGCTGAACTTTGTAATGAGAGAATTTTGTAATTGTAGAGTCCTCTTATGTTTTGCAGGTTTTTGTCAATAGTCAGAGTTTAATTTCTCAAGAACGATTTGTTTCTGACACACCCGAAAAATTAGAGTAGATTTTTCCTTTAACTCCTTCATCTGCTAATTTCTATTTCCTTTCGAGAACGTCGGCACATAAGACACAAAACAGAATGCTGAGCAAGAGGTAAGTCACTTTTATTTCAGGGAAGATGTAACCTTGTGTTCTTGAGCAAACAGTGTGTCGCAGGGATTGACAGGTGTCTTGCTAGCATGTAGATTAGTTTTTCAGTGTTGGTTATTTAAAACAGTTAATTTATTCCGAGTAGAGCAGTAACTTATTTTTGTGGCTATTGTAAGTCAAACATTGCACCTCATGTTAGGCACCATTCATAGTGTACTTCGGCACTACGTTTCAGTTATACAGTTCTTATTGGGCACACAATTAGTTTCTTTTGGCATTTAATGAGATTCATTTTCTTTATTTCAGATTTTGCTTTTCATGAAGTTTAAAGTTTCGATTCACGACACTGTTCGCATGTGCACCACAGAGTCAACCAACAGACAGTTTTGCTCAGCAACTGAATACGATATCTAAAGTACACGTTACGTGAGAAGAAAGTTATGGAAAACAAAATATTTAGTATTTACACATATAGACAATAATTACATAGAAATCTTACGCCACTTAAAATATTAAAGAGTTACCAGTAGAAGTTGAAACATTACCACTGCAAAGAGGTTTTTAAGTTATAACTATTGCAGTTATTCATAATTTGAGTAGCTACCACTTTCGGTTGAGTAAACAATTTAGTGTTTACTTCTCCGATTATACAACCTCTTAAATGCCATTGGTACAGTATTCCGATTATACTGTATGTGTGTATGAAGGGCTTATTTCAATAGTGGTACAAGTCCACTTTTGTTAATTGTGAGATACAAAGTCCTAAAGTTAAATGAGCTCTGAAAAATCTGCAGATGAGATACCAGAAATATTGAAGCATATGGCTTCTTGCTAGAGATGAACCTATCTTTCTGTTTGTCTGGATCATTAATTTCAGAAGCATTATAGACAGAAAAGTGGAGGTAATGGACTATTGAAAATATTTCTGAGTGTGTGTGATTGATGGAATCTGTTCACTCAAGACAGAAGAGTGATTATGATTTAATTAAAAGCAGTTATAAAAATAGCATTATTTTGTACATTTTATTTATAGTTAAAGCAGAGTTTTCACCATTACGACAACACAAAGACCTCTGAGTGTACTACATTTTCATTTGTGCAAGGAAGTCATTTTTCGTAAGTATTAAACATTTTTTGTAGTTGTATTGTCACGTTTTATTGTTCTGACTAATAGAACAATTGAAGATTTTTTACGAGTTCTATTTTTTAGAAATATTCTTTAAGTCATATAATCTCTATCTACACCTCGATCTTCGTGTGTGAAATATTCATAAATTTATGTGCAACTGCATTTTTGTCTTGTCTTTTATGAATGTTATGTGTAAGGTACTTAATTTGAGAGCTTTATACGACCTGAAATATATAAAAACTTACATCTAGCATAAGACGCTGTGTTCACATTGGTTGCACACATGCATGCATGACTGGTGAGTGTTTTGGTTGCCATAGGAATGTTAGTTTTAGAGAGCTGTGTAGTATAACGGTAGATCGTTTCACTGGGAAGAACATATTAGTGTAGGAGACTGCGAGCTGACAGTCTCCTACATGTTATTTTAGAGCCTACGCCTGAAATTGAGAAATAATAGAACTTAAGGAACTTCTTGCGTAATAGAACTCGGTATGTTGTCCTCGGCGGCGAGAGACAAGTGTATCGTCAAGAGTAACCCAGGGAACTGAATTATGACCGTTATTGTTTTCTATATACACAACTGATATGGCGGACAGGGTGGCAGTAATCTGCGGTTGTTTACTGATGATGTTGGGGTGTACTGGTTGAGTGACTACAGGAGGATACAAGATGGCTTAGACAACATTTCTAGTTAATGTAATGAATGACAGCTGACCTTAAATATAGGAAAAAGTAGGTAAATGCAGATCCATAACGTTCGAATACAGTGTTAATATTGCCCTGCTTGACACAGTCACGTCGTTGAAATATCTAGGTCAGGGCTTCCCAACCTTTTCAACTGGCGGACCCCTTCTTCAGTCGAAAATCCATGGCGGACCCCTAGTCAGCCAAGAGCACAGTAACTTCAAATTTCAGAGCGACGCCCATGGGAACTGAAAGCTTCTTAATGCAGGTGCCACGTTCCCAACAACCCCCCCCCCCCCACCCCGAAGTATCAATAGTCTTTGGTTTAGAGATGAATGAAAGCAACTTGAAATTAACGATCCAATTTGAATTCCCACTGTATCCAGACTGTGTGTGTGTCAATATTTGGCTACTGTTGTGTAAGGAGCATGCATATTTCGTAACAGTCGTATGTGTGTGTGTGTGTGTGTGTGTGTGTGTGTGTGTGTGTCAATATTTGGCTACTGTTGCGTAAGGAGCATGCATATTTCGTAACAGTCGTGTGTGTGTGTGTGTGTGTGTGTGTGTGTGTGTGTGTGTGGTTTTTCGTGAAATCCGAAGAAAAATGTTCAAATGTATATAAAGTCTTCCTTTGGTCGTCCTCCCTCCTCATTATTTCAACTGGAAACTTCCCTTGCTGTGAAGGCGATGGAGAAGCTGCACCCTTCTTCAATGATCCTGACTTCAGCCACCGATCCATGTTAGAGAAAAATCGACTTATGAAACAGGTAGTGCACTGACAAGGCAAGTTTAACATTTAATGATGCCTGGGGCCGCATGCGTGCCAGCGAGCGCTGTGATTGGTCGACAAAGCTCGCTCCGCGCATGCGTAAAAGGTTTCAGCGCATCTAGCGCCTTGAGCCAGCGCACAAACGACCCCCGTATTGTTGCTAAACAGTCGACCAGGGAAGCCGCATTCTCCGGCGCTAAACTGTGTATACGTTCTCACTTAGGAACCGCAAAGGCTGCTTGGGGATACGACCTGAAGTAAAAGTACACATGTTTTTCACACGGAAAAAAATAGTGATGTATTTGATTTTCACATTTTTATTCAATAATTTTACTCATTATTTTACACGATTTGGTGAAAGGTGGCTGCGGACCCCCTGATCTAGGTATAACGTTGCAAAGCAATATTAAATGGAACGAGCATGTGACGAATGTGCTAGGGAAGGTGAACGGTTGTCTTTGGTGTATTGGGAGAATTTCGGGAAACTTAGTTCATCTTTAAAGGAGAACGTATATATCATGCTGGTGCGACCTATTCTCGAATATTGCTCAAGTGATTGGGATCCGCACCAGGTCAGAGTAACGAAGCACCGAAGCTGTTCATAGGCGGCCTGCTAGATATGTTACCGGCTGTTTATACCAACTCGCAAATGTTGCGGAGATGGTTCGGAAACTTTAATGGGAATCCCTGGAGGGAAAGCAACGTTCTTTTCGAAAACGCTATTGAGAAAATTTGAAGAACCGTAATTTGAAGCTGATGGCAGAACTATTCTACTGCTGCCAACGTTATTTACGCTTAAGGGGCACGAAGATGAGATACGAGAAATTAGGGGTCATATGGAAGCATGTAGATAATCGTTTTCCCCTAGCTCTGTTCGTGAGTGGAGCAAGTAAAGAAATAACTAGGAGCGGTGCATAGTACCCTCTTCCAGGCTTGCGAAGTATGTATGTAGATTTAGATGTAGAAGGACGAAGGGAAATAACAAACAACTATTGCCAGGTGGCCTATAACGCGAAAGGAAAGAAATGGGAAATTGATAGCTTGCTTGTAATGTGTTTAACGCGAAAAATACCTTGCATCAGAGTAACCTTCTGCTCACTGATGTGAGGACAGATCCTTGTTTAGGTAAACTCGAACCACAGGTCGAGCCTCGAACTCATGGAAACAAAAATAATCATATCGAAAAATATTCTGTGCCTTAATATAAGATGGTCTAAAATAAGATTTAGGAACTTTTGGTTCGCCGCATGTATGTACGAAAGGACACGATGATTCTGATGTTCTCAGAGAAAATAAATAATTATGTTTATTTAGACCAAATTAACGATACTAGTCATGCAGACATTGATATCTTTACTGAATGTCGTCTAACTAATGGAACAGACATTTTGAATGTGGTAGGATACAGTTAGCATCAAATAACTATACGTCAGATAGTAGCGAAAGGAGGCATTCCCACTTACATTGGTAAAAAATACAAACAAATGTGAAATCACTTATACAGTTCGTACGTATCAGCATCTGAAAGTTTATGATATACAAACATAAACTGATGGTAAGTTAATAGTAAAGGTGATAATATACAGGGATGCATATAGGAATTTCGAGTAATCCGTGGAATAGATGGTTTCTTTATTAAGCCATTGAACATCTAATCAGAGTGAAGCACAACTAAATGTGGTCTTAAATTAAAAATGTATAGAACATAGTTAACTGGATTCACACTAAAGGCCCATGATTCACAGTAAAGGCCCATTTAATCCGGTTTCCTTTGTACAGTTGGGGCCCAGCTCTAGGGGAAGTAGGACTGAAAGTGGTAAGATTTTATAAACAGACGCATACACATTACACAACAGCAGTACAAATCCTGTAACTAATCGTCTCGCAAATTGTGATGCTCAAATACTTGGATGTTTTGTATTAAATGAGGGAAGACGTGTGCCTTGAAACATAAGCGTTTATTTAGTTGACGTAAAGGGAAGTAGACACAATATTTGCCTAATATTACGAAAGTTTGCAATCCGTAGATTTAATCTTCTGGCAGGATTCACTCCATCTATTCTTGTTGTTGTAGCGAACTGTGCATGAGTAGAATAATATACACCGATAAGTCAAAGCATTATGACGACTGCCCACTGTGACGTTGGATACCGCCTGGTGGCGTCGAGGACACGTGACGCTGTAACCAAAGTATGTAAGCGGAGCAGGCATGGACAGGGGATCACCCTAGCGAAGATATTAGCTGCAAATCGGGAAATCCATTGAGATAAGCGACTTTAACAAAGGGAAGATAATTATTACGAAGAGCCTGTGAACGAGAATCTCGAAAACGGCGAAGCTGGTAGAATGTTCACGTGCTACTGTCGTGAGCATCTACGGAAACAAACAGGACACAAACTACCACTACGCGCTAAATGGTTGGACGTCCACGACTGTTCACAGAGCGTGGGGTTCGCAGGCTTGTCTGCTCTGTAAAGTAGGATAAATGGTGGTTTGTGGTACCTTGTACCAAAAGAGAACAATGCTGGTGCACGTACAAGTTTTTCGGAGCACACCGTTCATCGTACACTGCGGAACATGGAGCTCCGCAGCAGACCTACCCTACGTGCCCACATGTTCACCCATCGACATCGTCAGTTACGATTGCAATGGACACGGGATCATAGGGATTCGATCGTCGATCAATGTAAATGTGTCGGCTTTTCAAGGGAATCACATTTTTGCTACACTAGGTCGATGGTCGTCTCCACAAACGCCGTGATCTAGGTGAACGGCGGCTCGAAACGTACTGAGCGCCACGAACGCAGGCTGTTGGTAGTAGTATTATGCTACGGGATACATTCTCCGGCGTGGGACCTGTGGTAGTAATCGAAAACACGTTGACAGCTGCGAACCACTTGCATTCTTCCATACTTGATGTCTCCCCCGGCGGCGATGTCATCTTTCAGCAGTATAATTGTCCGTGCCTCGGAGGCAGAACCGTGCTACAGTGGTTCGAGGAGCACTGTACTGAACTCACGTTGATTCTCGGCGACCAAATTCGGCTAATGTAGATCGTATGGAACCCAGCTGGGTCGCTATCGGGTGCCATCACCGCGCACGCAAATCAGCGGTGCGTTATTTACGCGACTTACATGGCATGTGCCTAGACATCTAATGCCACATGTCTCCACATACATACGGACAAACTGTCGGATCCCCGATTCGCAGAATCAGTGATGTATTCCGTTCCGGAGACGAGAAAACAGGCTATTAAGCAGGTTGTCATAATCTTTTGGCTCATCAATGTAAAAAAAAAGTACTTACATAGAGTTTCGAACAACGCACACAGATGAAATGAGTTTCGAAAGTTTCGACGGCTTCTGAAAAGTAGCACATTATTGAAGATGACACATTACACAACCAAATTCAGTAATTGTTCTACAAACCAAGCAACTTAGTGATCAAGGCAAAGAAGTGTAGCCCTCATTTTCAACCATTACTGCCATTATTTAACAGTTTTAGTTACATAATGTAAATAAAGTCTTGAAGTTGATGGCAGATATATACTGAAATTTGTTCGAACGAGTAATTTTAGAAGAGTTTATTTTTTGCGCCGAAATAATTCTTATAATCTTTTTGAATCCACGGCTATTGTTGAACATCACAAAACAAAGGATGGTTACAGTCCCTGCAGATATTTTCTTATGTGACTTTTAAAGAAGCGGATTTCTTTGTTTCAGTGTATTAGCTGTTTCAAGTGAATACTAGCGATTTGAGTGATCCTATAGCAGGTGGGCCACGCATGCCATCCTCTGTAGTTTCATGTTTCCCGCATACGTTGGTTAGTGTAAGAAGTGTTACCTCGTCAATGCTGTCCGCTATCCAAAGGGGAAGTGCACGTTCAAGCGAACCTTCACCAAGCTGAGCCGCAATCTGCTGAGTTTTCCTCCTGGTTCCGCTCTGATAAGGACGCGTGGCTGTCTGTTTGAAGTTCGAGTCAGGTCTTACAGTCAAACAGGTAACAGCTGCAATGTGGTCCAGCAAAGACTACACCCATATTTTACTTATCTATGGCGAGACGCACCACAATGCAGCTGAGGCCAGAAGGCTGTTCATAACGTTTTCCAACATGACGTCTACCATCTGCGCATGTTTTAGACGTACAGGGATGGATTTAAGAACCGTCCGAGCTTTCTGGGTACAACGTGTCGTGGAAAGACAAATCCGCGACCCACACGATGTTGCCCGGAGCGTTATTGAGTATTTTGAGAACATCCCACGCACGGTAAGCGTAGCTTAAATGAAAATAACGCGTACTTACAATGTAGAATCAACGAAAGTGTTATCGTTCTAATGCATTTAGTTTGCGCTATTATTTATACCTGTAATAATAATAAAAATAATAATACTGTTATGGCCAACATTATGATTATTATTATTATAGGGTATCAGAGTACGTGTGGCGTGCACACGGGGGTTTTTTAGGTTAGAGGGACCCCCCCCCCCCTTGGGCGAAACGATAAAATACCTGACGGCTTACCAGAGAGAACATCAGCATCGTTGATAAAGAACGTCCGTCCTCAGAGACCAAAAACAGGAAAAGTTAACGTAATATTGGTAAACTGCAGGAGTATTCAGGGCAAGGTTCCTGAATTAGTATCGCTTATTGAAGGAAATAGTGCGCATATAGTATTAGGAACGGAAAGTTGGTTAAAACCGGAAGTGAACAGTAACGAAATCCTAGACACAGAATGGAATATATACCGCAAGGATAGGATAAACGCCAATGGTGGAGGAGTACTTATAGCAGTAAAGAATTCAATAATATCCAGTGAAGTTATTAGCGAATGCGAATGTGAAATAATCTGGGTTAAGTTAAGTATCAAAGGTGGGTCAGATATGATAGTCGGATGCTTCTATAGACCACCTGCATCAGCAACCGTAGTAGTTGAGCGCCTCAGAGAGAACCTGCAGAACGTCGTGAAGAAGTTTCGTGATCATACTATTGTAATAGGGGGAGACTTCAATCTACCAGGTATAGAATGGGATAGTCACACAATCAGAACTGGAGCCAGGGACAGAGACTCTTGTGACATTATCCTGACTGCCTTGTCCGAGAATTACTTCGAGCAGATAGTTAGAGAACCAACTCGTGAAGCTAACGTTTTAGACCTCATAGCAACAAATAGACCGGAACTTTTCGACTCCGTGAATGTAGAAGAGGGTATCAGTGATCATAAGTCAGTGGTTGCATCAATGACTACAAGTGTAATAAGAAATGCCAAGAAAGGAAGGAAAATATATTTGCTTAACAAGAGTGATAGGGCACAAATCGCAGAATATCTGAGTGACCACCATCAAACGTTCATTTCTGAGGAAGAGGATGTGGAACAAAAATGGAAAAAATTCAGAAACATCGTCCAGTACGCCTTAGATAAGTTCGTACCGACTAAGGTCCAAAGCGAGGGGAAAGATCCACCGTGGTATAACAATCATGTACGAAAGGTACTACGGAAACAAAGAAAGCTTCATCATAGGTTTAAGAGTAGTCGAATCATAGCTGATAAGGAAAAGCTGAACGAAGCGAAAAAGAGCGTAAAGATAGCAATGAGAGAAGCATTCAACGAATTCGAACATAAAACATTGGCAAACAATCTAAACAAGAACCCTAAAAAGATTTGGTCATATGTAAAATCGGTAAGCGGATCTAAATCCCCTATTCAGTCACTCGTTGACCACGATGGCACCGAAACAGAGGACGACCGAAGAAAGGCAGAAATACTGAATTCAGTGTTCCGAAACTGTTTCACTGCGGAAAATCGTAACACGGTCCCTGACTTCAGCCGTCGCACGGACGCCAAAATGGAAAATATTGAAATAAACGATATCGGAATTGAAAAACAACTGCTATCACTTAGTAGCGGAAAAGCATCCGGACCAGACGAGATACCCGTAAGATTCTACAGTGATTATGCTAAAGAACTTGCCCCCTTTCTATCAGCAATTTATCGTAGATCTCTGGAAGAACGTAAAGTACCTAGCGACTGGAAGAAAGCGCAGGTCGTTCCCATTTTCAAGAAAGGTCATAAATCAGATGCGAATAATTATAGGCCTATTTCGCTTACGTCAATCTGTTGTAGAATAATGGAACATGTTTTATGTTCTCGTATTATGACGTTCTTAGATAATACAAATCTCCATCATAACCAACATGGATTCCGCAAACAGAGATCATGTGAAACTCAGCTCGCCCTATTTGTCCAAGAAATTCACAGTGCCGTAGACACTGGCGAGCAGATTGATGCCGTTTTCCTGGACTTCAGGAAGGCATTTGATACGGTTCCGCACTTACGTTTAGTGAAAAAAATACGAGCTTACGGAATATCGGACCAGGTTTGTGATTAGATTCAGGATTTCCTAGAAGAAAGAACACAACATGTCATTCTTAACGGTTCAAAATCTGCAGATGTAGAGGTAATTTCGGGAGTACCGCAAGGAAGCGTGATAGGACCTTTATTGTTTACAATATACATAATGACTTAGTTGACAACATCGGTAGCTCCGTGAGGCTATTTGCAGATGACACGTTTGTCTACAAGAAAGTAGCAACATCAGAAGACTCGTACGTACTCCAGGAAGACCTGCAGAGGATTAATGAATGGTGCGACAGCTGGCAGCTTTCCCTAAACGTAGATAAATGTAATATAATGCGCATACATAGGGGCAGAAATCCATTCCAGTACGATTATGCCATAGGTGGTAAATCATTGGAAGCGGTAACGACCGTAAAATACTTAGGAGTTACTATCCGGAGCGATCTGAAGTGGAATGATCACATAAAACAAATAGTGGGAAAAGCAGGCGCCAGGTTGAGATTCATAGGAAGAATTCTAAGAAAATGTGACTCATCGACGAAAGAAGTAGCTTACAAAACGCTTGTTCGTCCGATTCTTGAGTATTGCTCATCAGTATGGGACCCTTACCAGGTTGGATTAATAGAAGAGATAGACATGATCCAGCGAAAAGCAGCGCGATTCGTCATGGGGACATTTAGTCAGCGCGAGAGCGTTACGGAGATGCTGAACAAGCTCCAGTGGCGGACACTTCAAGAAAGGCGTTACGCAATACGGAGAGGTTTATTATCGAAATTACGAGAGAGCACATTCCGGGAAGAGATGGGCAACATATTACTACCGCCCACATATATCTCGCGTAATGATCACAACGAAAAGATCCGAGAAATTAGAGCAAATACGGAGACTTACAAGCAGTCGTTCTTCCCACGCACAATTCGTGAATGGAACAGGGAAGGGGGGATCAGATAGTGGTACAATAAGTACCCTCCGCCACACACCGTAAGGTGGCTCGCGGAGTATAGATGTAGATGTAGATGTAGATTATTAAAGTCATTAGATCTCGCCGAATAATATCTATTTCTCATCTTAATTAGGACAAAGAAGAGCTACAGCGGACCTGGGGGTATCAAGGTCTTCGGTACAAAGGATTCTGGAGGAAAAAATGGCACCCATTTAAGCTGCACCTACACCAACAAAAAAATGGTTCAAATGGCTCTGAGCACTATGGGACTCAACTGCTGTGGTCATCAGTCCCCTAGAACTTAGAACTACTTAAACCTAACTAACCTAAGGACATCACACACATCCATGCCCGAGGCAGGATTCGAACCTGCGACCGTAGCAGTCGCACGGTTCCGGACTCCGCGCCTACACCAACAGCTATACGGAAATGAATTCCAAAATAGGGTATCGTTCTCCATATGTTTCGTAAATAAAGTAGATAAGTGGAAGATGTTTTGAGCACCAACGGGTTCCCTACACGGTATTAGGCACTGTGCTGTGCTTCTTTGTTTCCATATTTTTATCCAACCCCCGTAACAGTACACTCATACTGATATTGTTAGGTCTTATGTCATAAACTGTGCCTTATATTCTCCTTATGAAGTGCGATGAATGTCCCTATAAGCCTCAGTATTTCATATGCCTGTACGCAATATCTATACTGGAATTCAAACAATTTCAGGATGCAGTTTACAAGGGACGATCCAAATGTTTCCTTTTGAGGGCGTTGTTGCAACGGATATCCAACGTAGCGCGACTACATTGATTGCATGTAAGCACCGACATGTAGATAAGGGATTATTTTGGCATTAGTGTGTTTCCTACGCGCGTGTAAATGCGGAAACGTGAACTGCGGCGACGTTATTACCATATGCCTCCAAACAGGACCAACGTGCTTTTATTCTTTTCTCGGCTGCCAAAGAACAAACCAAGGTAGGCATCTATCGGAGAATGAAGACTGTGTACGGGCCAACATGTCTGCTGGAAATCACCGTTGAAGAGTGGTACACCAAGTTCCGTGCAGCTCGCAATTCTACACAAGAAGCCTGTCCATTTGGGACCCTGTTTTACCCATTATTTATTTCAATGTACCTGGTGTCTCCATCACTTGGGGACGTTACTGTGTGACGCTGGAGAAATTACGACGTGCATTTAAGGCGAAACGTCTGGGAAAACGGCGACATGGGGTGCTGCTGCTTCATCATAACGTACGTCCCGATATCGCAAATGTCCTAACGCAGAAATTACGGCAACTGAAGTGGGATATACTCAAACACAAGCTCTATAGTCTTTCCTTGAAGGGTCGACGATTCCTGTCGGTCGGGGACGTGCAGCAGGCATTTACAGACTTCTTCACGCAGCAAGGACGGTGTTTTACCAACCGGGTATCTTCAACTTGGTGCGTTGGATGATTGTGTCATTGTTCGCTGGAATTTTGCCTGCTTGACATATCTATTCTGGACTGTACGGCCTTCGAACGGAAACTTTTTGATCTCCCCTTATAAAACAGTATTTTTTCAAACGGGATTTGAATGAAACAAGTAAATATAATTAGCAAACACTGCATTACTATAATCAACGATTTCGACCACAGATTTAGTCGCAGTTTTCTGTTAGTAAAGACCTCAAGTACCTTACATTGTTGATAAAAACACTAATTTTCTCAGTAAATTTGACTCATTCATTTTAATCCTGCTGCATGGGAAGTAGCAGTTGCGAAGGTCCTTTAAGGTTTCACTACTACTGAAGATGAAGCATCTGCCACAGACAAGGAGTGGGTAATTATTTACAAAATCTGTCTCTCGCTGGTACACGAATTTATTTCTAATTCTACAGTGATACGTAAAAAAGAGTGTGAAGAGGCTGCTAGAAGGTGATCTGCGCAGAGCCGTGTTGGGCGGCGCCGAAGTGTGCCGGGTGCAGCAGCGGCGGAAAGCCATGCGTGGGCGGCGGGGGTGGCGGAGGCGGCGGCGGCGGCGGTGGCGGCGGTGGTAGCGTCGCAGGCGTGGGCACTGGCGCACCCCCACACCAGTTGAAAAGCCTGCAATCACAACAAAACGGTCCTACAGAGTCCAGATTACTTGGCTTAAGGTCTTCATGTGGGCCCTACTTCTCTTTTATTGTGAACTGTATGCAGGAAAGATTGGCTGTGCAGTTCGAGATTGTAAAGTTAGTGATCTACAAAACACTAAAACTCTAAAATGTTGAGCAATCACGCGATGACCCACCCATTGTGCTTCTCCATGTCCGCGTTGCTATATCTAGAAAAATAGGAATTGTTCTCGGAAGGCCAGACATAACACCTATTTTGCGACCACCGAAGAAGATAAAGGAGCTCCTGCGATCGGTTAAGGCAAGTCTCGACGCTAGGGTACCTCGAATCGAGAACTTGAAAAGCCAACCATTTCTGAACTACTCCTCACAAATAAACGCAGAATAATGTTTGATGAAACGAAAATCTTGTCCCAGCTTCTACACACGGGGAAGAGCACTACAGTGTAGAACATTAGAGTACCAACGGGAAAATGTGAATATGTCAGCCACAGCTAAAGCAATTATACATAATTGTTAGTCAATCCATACAGTATCACAAGGTGTTTACATACATATGTTAAAACATTTAAAACAGAAACGGAATGAAAAGTCCAATAGGTCGCAATAGATGTATTTGTTAAAGTTGATTAGAGACTTACACAACTGGTTTCGCAACTTTTAAATTGCATCGTCTGGTATACATCTGTACAGAAATTTTTCTAAAATTAATACTTTGATAATGGGTAAATAAAATTATCTGAGATGTTTTCAAAGTTCGGAGTGATTAGATTTACTTTTGAATACGTTATGGCAGAGAGCAGTGATCGATGTGTTACAAATATTTACTATCAAAAACAGTCTTGATCACAATTTATTTATTACGGTGACCGGTTTCGACCACTACTGTGGTCATCTTCAGACCTACAAGTCGTATACAAAGCTTTAATTAGAGGGTTGCAGACATTAAGGAAAATACATAAAGTTATAAAGCTATAAAATGATGAATTACCAATGAGTAAGAACCTCCTCCTGCTGGAGAATCACTACTGGAGTAAACTAGTGCACGTCTTACTATATATAATGGAGGCTTCGCCCACGTCTGACGGAATGATGTCATTACTAACCAATGGGTTATAGATCGAACAACAATGTAAAAATGGTTCAAATGGCTCTGAGCACTATGGGACTCAACTGCTGTGGTCATAAGTCCCCTAGAACTTAGAACTACTTAAACCGAACTAACCTAAGGACAGCACACAACACCCAGCTATCACGAGGCAGAGAAAATCCCTGACCCCGCCGGGAATCGAACCAACAATGTAAAATTTCTTAGTTAAAAGAACATTGTCAAGAAAGAAAAATAAACACACACTAAACTTAGCTTATTTAACAGCTATTGTCAATTAAGAAGCGTTAGAAATATTTAAACGTGTAGGATAAATGAACTTCGTTTTGCCAGTACATGGGTTGCCCTCTCAAGGCACACCTCGGAGTGTGCTATAAAGCGTGTCAGTGAAACTACCTCTTTGCTTTCGGCACTGATTCCCACACATTTCGCAATATGACGACATTTTGACAACCTTTGACCATGCTCTTCCTCCCCTCCCCTCCTCCCGTATACAGGATAGAACCAGTAGGGACCATTGAAAACCATTCGACGAAATCTGAACGCGATCCGAAGCAGCAAAGATTGTTTACGCTTTTTCAGCCATCCTGTTTTGTACCCTCCTGTGGCGTGATCACGGAGGGGTGTAACACTGGCACACGAGTGACTGAAACGGCAAAGGGCACCTCTAAGAGCCCTGAGTTCGCCAACATCGTTAATGTCACATGCAGATGATTTTTGGCACTTTAAAAATGTACAGAGACAGCCATTTACTGATTTCCAGGCGGTTGTGTGATGGACAACCATTTCCACACACCTCAGCTGAGTGGTACTACGTAGCTGAACGAGTGCCTGTTGACCGTACGCAATGTCTAAGGACTGTAGTCAGCGATGTCTGTCACGCGGGCGCCTAAGATTCAATGAATGGCTGACTCTGGACAGGGACATTTCTAACATGCCCAACAATGGTGCGTCGATGGCACCGAGGGTGTTGCCGAACTGGGAGGTCTTAGAGGGCTCTCTTTACTGTTTTATGTGTCAATGTCGCAGCAGATCAGAGCTGTGTGTAGTAAAGAGGTTCTTCTTGATAGAAGCTGTGCACTATGCTTGGATACCTCCATTGAAAGATCCTTTTGCGGGGGAAACAATCAGCGTTAGAGGCCTATCCACCTCGCAGTTGTAATCTGTCACCACAGCCCACACCTCGTTGCATTCCGGATTACTGCCAGAGACGTCTCGTGTAATACTAGCAGTGCCATTTTTATATTAAATAAGTACAGGTACCTCTTTTAGCACAATATTGCCTCTTTATGTAAATGAATGGTGGAGGGGAGGAGGTTGGGGGAAGGAGGAAGAAAGGGAAGGAAAGAACCTACTCATGTAAGCTGCATCGTAAGTTTATGCGGAATCAGCGGCGAAGTGTGAAAATGTGTGCCGACCGGGATTGGAAGGCAGGATCTCCTGATTTCTTTATTAATCACAGCTTCCAATGTTTCACTTTAAAAAAAAGGAACAAACTTTATTGGCATTATCAGAGTATTATAAGGTACACTAAAGAAAATATCGAATAAAAATAAACCTCTACCAAGAATCGCCGGCCGCGGTGGTCTAGCGGTTCTGGCGCTGCAGTCCGGAACCGCGGGACTGCTACGGTCGCAGGTTCGAATCCTGCCTCGGGCATGGGTGTGTGTGATGTCCTTAGGTTAGTTAGGTTTAAGTAGTTCTAAGTTCTAGGGGACTTATGACCTAAGATGTTGAGTCCCATAGTGCTCAGAGCCATTTGAACCATTTTTGAACCAAGAATCGAACACGGATCGGCAGTTTGATAGAAAGCAGTATAAACAAAAATCTTCATTCGTACAATCGTAAATGCACCATAAAAGTTAACTTTTCCGGCGGGACCAACATTAGACACTACACTCGAACAAGCGTGCAATAGTCTTTATTAAAAAAGTGAGGGAGCAACGGTAAAATACTGAAAGATGATATTAACTCGAGTACAATCTGTGTTTTGGTCCGCGAGTAGACTAAGAGGAGGAGGTCGTTTGCATACGCATGACAAAGAAAAGTGTGCTCTCACAAAGTGAGACCAGAAAGGTGTGTCGTCAGGCTCCCGATGAGTGGCTCCAGGGATATAGCATAGAATAGTGTGGCAATTAAAGAAAATATCGAATAAAAAGAAACCTGTACCAAGAATCGAACAGGGATCGGCAGTTTGATATGAAGCAGTATAAACAAAATATCTTCATTCGTACAATCATAAATGCACCATAAAAGTCGCCCTTCCGGCGGAACCAACATTAGACACTACACTCGAACAAGCGTGCAAAAGTCTTTTTTAATAAAGTGAGGGAGCAACTGTAAAAAACTGAAAATTGATATCAACTCGAGTACAATCTCGAGCGGATCTGGATCTGGAGCGACGTATGTCGACTGGCCCCGCCTGAATCAGGGATTCGTCGCTGCTTACAGGTGCCGGATGATAGCAATAAAGGGGGTCAGAAAATCCATTTGGCCCATTGCAGGGAATAGGAAACGGTGCCGCACCTTGTCGAATGCGCTATCAAAAACAATGGCAACCACCTGGGGCCGGAGTCTGCACGCCGCTGCCAGCGCAATTAAATCGCGACATTCCACTGTGGCCGTTTTTATATTAACTGAGCCACCGGGAGTTGGTCTGCTCTGGTGATCTTGCGACAAGGCGAAGCCATGAATCGTGTAAAAATTTTATAGTCTGCGTTAAGCAGAGTTATGGGACGGTAATGTGCTGTTGTCGCTCCTGATGTCGGTTCGTGGATTGATACAACAATTCACGAGACAAAGGCTAGGGGTACGGCGTTGTCCGTCGTCAACAGTTCGTGAAACATTGTCGTCCACCGCGACGCAGTCCGCGCAAGGAAGGCGCGAAGAATTTCTGTCGGCAATCCGTTAACGCCACGTGATTTACTGAAAGCACCTTTGACGATTGCATCGTTGACCTCGTCACAGTAATCGGCTCCGTCAGCTTGCCTGTCTCGTCGCTGGCGAGGGCGAGTGTGACGTATGGTAACACAACCTACTCAGCACGGTTATTGGTAGGCTCCCTCTGGTACATTGTGCGGCGGCAGTAGTCTACTAGGCATTGACGATTTCGACCTGACAATTACGCCCAGGGCGCGAGAGGTATAGACCTCGCTGATTAGTTGTCGTCGTTGTTTCCCATCGGACGCTGTAAGGTGCACGATGGGGCGTTCCTGGTCCTCACCACCGCCCCCTGCAGTCTACGGCGTGTCAAAGTCACGACTTGTGCCTTAATTCTGCTGCGTTACCTCTGGGTTTCAGGGGTTGGCGGCTGGGCGTCCAGGTCGCGTAGAACGTCGTAGAAATAGTCGGTAGTGTCTCGGCGTCAGACAGCTGTTTCTATGCCGTACTGAATCGAGGTATGTCAATTGCAGGTTTGTCACAGTGCAGCCACCAAGTTAAGGTTGTGCAGCACTTAGGCAAGCGACGTTCACAGGTGGCTCGTGTCTCGGTAACGCGTTGAAGACATTCGGGATCGCAGAGTTGGGAGACGTTTAATTTCCACAGTGCAGGACTGCGCCAGACCACTTGTTGTGGGAGGAGAATATTGCAGATGTAGGCACAGTGGTGCGTAAAGGCCAACGGCCAAGGATCTTCTACATCTTGGAGTGCACATATTAGTTGCCGAGAGACATAAATACTCTCGGAGTGACCTGTCTGGTAAGTGTTTCCAGGTGCGTCGCCGTGCCGCAGTCTCACGGAGTAACAGATCGCGGACTACAAGGCACAGTTCTTGAAAGATGTTGTAGTGGGGCATTTGATCCAAATAAAATCACACCTCAGCGAGTAATGCTCATAGCTTCCACGAAATTCTGAGTAGAAGTGTGTTCTGTCGTCTCTGCAGGTGGAGCCTGACGGACCGTAAACGTTGAAACTACGCGTCCCCATGACGGTGATCGCCACGCCTATGGCGGACGGAAGGTATGTGACATCAGCTACCGGATTGCTGATCGCCGTTTTTCGGTATGGGAAGTCAATGAGAGAGGGGCGAGGCACCGGCGAGTGGTGCGGTACGTCACCTGACGGCGCTGGCGTCGGCGTAACTGGGTGTTCGTCTGGGGTGACTCCGTCACCATCGAGTGGTTCGGATCACCGTCGACGTAGTCACTCCACGCCACCGAGGGTGCTGTTATTGTGGCTTTCATCTGATCCACCACGTCCGTAGGAGTGGGGGACGTATCGGTAGCAGTCCATCGGTTCAGGTGCACCTGGGTGAGCCAGCGGAGCTGAGTGCGGCGTCGCGTCGTCATTCTCCGCGGCCTCTGCAGCCTCTGGGGGGAGGTGAGTTGTCTCGTACGATGCCTTCTCTCGAACCTTCGAGCGTTGTCCGTCCCTCTGCGTCGTAGGACGATCCGGGAGGACCGCCGTCGCGGGGACGATAAGCGACGTGACATCCGTGTCATCGGCCGGGAGGGGATCTGTAGTCGTCGCTGGTGGTAGTGGCGCCGGAGTCGCGCCAGGTTGTCAGCGTGACGTTCGACCCCTGCGTTATCAGTGGCAGCTCGAAGGGGCACTGCTACGTGGTCCGACTGACGACTGTCAATGGGAGGAGGAGAGACCGCCGATGCGTAGGTGATCGGTAAAATCGTCACAGTCGGAGACGCCACGGTAGGAGCCGGTAATTGGCTGATGCGCCGCTAAAGACACCGTGACATGAGATGGCCTTCTTTGCCGCGCCCGGAACGGGTCTTGCATTCGCCGTCGTATATAACGACAGCGCGGCACCCGTTGATTTGCAGATAAGACGGCATGTGGCAACGGAGATCGATGGTGATCTGTCGTACACCGTTAAGAACCTGGTACGTTTGGAATTGCACGCAGCCTTCGGCAGTGTGTCCACGTAGGCAGCTGCGTTAACCACTGCGCCACCTGGACACAGTGTGTAACGGCTCCGCTACATGGCTTGACATAGTTTTATACTCAGAACATACCTGGGTGCCCTTCCGACACTCGGGCAACAGCAATAGAAGATTTATTATTCGAAATGATGTTCCATTATCACTCTTAGTATAGTCTGCAAGTGTGAATGAGGGTCGTCTGCTGACGTATGCGTGGGCTGTCTGCTGTGGGTTCTGTGAATGTGGGGATGCAGTTTAGCCAACCATTGTATTAAGCAGAGTGCGACTGCACTGGATCAGAGAGACATAAGGTCCCCGCGCGTTAGCAGGCCCCGTTAGGTTGGCAAATAGCCGCTGTGCAGACCCTCTGAGTCCTTCCGGCCACCGTGTCTCGACCTCGGACGAGGGGAGACGGTTAGGCATTCCATGCTGAGACCCTGGAGAGTATAGACGCTCTGCGTGATGGCTCCTGTAGTCATTTTAGTTAGGAGAGATAGCCAGGTTGGATAAGATTGCTGCTTCTATTTTGTATTACTGATGATGGGCCAGCATTCCATATAATCGTACTACTGAGTAAAGTGAGTGATCAAGGAGTATTTTTCCTGATTTTTATTAAATAATTGTTGTTGTGATATAAAATTCTTAACTTGGTTTCTCTCAGCAACGCCATATTTCCGTTACCATTTCAATTAAGTTATTCAAACTTTCAACTTAAAGTTAACCAATAATCAGAAATATTGTGTAGTGATATTTGCTCTTGCAAATGGTCGTAGGCGTCTTTCATTAAATTTCCAGAGGTGCCATTTTCAAATTGAGGATGCCTGCCAAGGCTTTGCGGAAAGCAAGTATCATGCATAATGGTAACCCTTTAGCATAGGATCTCGTCCATATTAGGAACTCTGTTGTGATGCTGTGAGATTGCTAGGATGTACTAATGAATGATTACACTTCCACAGGTGTTACAATTCCAGTTTGTGAATAATCAGCTTTGCAAATACTGCGTTGCATATACCGCCTTGCCTTGTGGCTTTATTTGTGTGATTTTGGGGGCAATTTTCTTTGCGTGTTATACTCATGTATTTTGGGGAATGTTAAAATACATTGCGTGTGACAAAATAAATGTGCTAGGCTGCGTGTGACGACTGTTCTAGGTTGCGTGTAATTATAGCTTGCGCTAGGCTACGAAAAATAATCCGTCGGGATTCGCGTCGTCAAGATAGGAAATATGTTTTTTCCATCAGCGAAGCTCTATTAATTACGTACTTCGTGCGAAAATGTGATCCCAGTATCCAAAAATGGAGACACGTGGTCGCTCGAGGAGCGGTGTGAGAATGAATAGGTCAGGCGCAGAGGAAGTTACCATTAATCAGGTAGCCACGTTGAGAGAGGAGACAGGCGCGGCTGAGACAATCAACGGGAATATCCCCGATTTCAGTTGCGCTGCGGCAATGCTGAACTTAGAAAATGTGCAGGCTATCTCCCCGACTGATAGCGGGATTTCGGACCCAAGCGCGAGCGCGGACGAAACCGAGACAATAGCGAGCACACAAAGCACGTCGGCTAACACAGACCCGAATAACATGTGGGTGGCCGAATTGGTGAGAGTGATGTAAGACAGTATGGCGAAACAGGAAGAAAGTAATACGAAATTAAACTCAAAACTCGAGGACTTTATGTGTGGAGTAGACACTGAATTAAACTCAAAACTTGAGGGCATTATGACCGGAGTAAGTGCGAGATTTGAAGAGAATAAGACGCTACTTGAAGAGGTTCGAAAGGACGTTGTAAACGAGGTCAACGAAAAATTTGAAGTAGTAGGTAGTAGATTAAGCGCTGTCGAGAAAAAATAGAAAAGAGTTCAGTTCGAAATGGAACAAGTGGAGAAAAATTAGAAAAGGGGCTCCAAACATTAACAGAAAGATGTAACAGCGAAAAGAAAAAGGTGATCAAGCGTATAAAAGACGTCGAAGCAACTCAGAAAAGGGTAGATGCAAGAACTAGAGCACGAGTTAGAAAAACTCGCGGAGAAGGTTGCAGATATTAAAATATCGGAGAGAAACGAGAACGCTTCGTTGCTGAATGCAATAGATAATGAAGAAATCAAATTATTAAGAAGATTTCAGAAAGGCCAATGCGATGTCAACAGGCGACAACGCGATGCTACAAACGAGGTATGTGAACGCGTGGCTCACGTGGAGAATTTTCTAGCGTGCGGAGCCGAAAAGGGAGTCCTCGTGCGCAAAGGCGCACAAGACAGTAGCGAGGGATGTGATTCCGGACATGAGGAGGACTACGAAGAAACTAGCGAGCGTAGGGATATAGTGAAATGCCGGGAAGCACACAGAAACCCGTGCGTAGGTTCCTACAGGAGGGAAGCGGAAGGGTTTGAATACAAACACTTTCTCTCTGTGCGAAAATTCGAAGTCTTCCTCAACTCGGTGAACGGGCTACACCCAAGTGCTTGGCTTGAACAATACCAGTTCTGCCTACCACCCAATTGGCCGGATGAATATAAAATGGAACTTATGTGTGGCATCTCGAGCCGAACCAGCTGTGCGAACGAGAGCTGTAGCGCGCACGTGCACGACGGTACGCGAGTTTCAGCGCGAGTTTCTCTCGGCCTATTGGTCCGAGGCGGCGCAAGACTGGCTAAAGCATAAGACAATGACGTTACCAAATTTAAACCAATCTGGTTTTGCGAGTCCTGCGCGACTGTTCCAAAACATGATGCAGAACAACCAGTTTCTGTACAACCCTTACAGTCCGGGCGAACTGATAAGGCTGTGTAGAATGAAACTTCCAACTCAGCTGCGCCATATCATACTAGCCGGACGATATAAGGACGATATAGAATCGTTTAAACTACTCTTACAGGAGTTAGAGTACGACATCGGCGATTGGGAACATGAAAGGGTACAGTTCGCAGAAAGAGACGATGTAGGACAAAACCGAAAGACGAGTCGTGGCCGCAGTGAAATGCGGAGGCGTACGGGCTCACGGGTAGGCGAGTACTCAGACACTAATTATCAACCGTATAAAGGTAATTGGGGGAACGGGAACAAGTATGGTAAATATACAAACGAATGGCGTAATGGCAATCAAGAAGCGCGATAACCGCAACAGAGCGAAATACGATCACGGTAACCGGCCGAGCTCACCACGAAATAGCAGTGGAAAATACGGGCAGGCCCCGGCGAATAAGAAGGGGGAAATTATTCCCGGTGATGTTGAAATCAGACCGGCTGATCCACGAAAAAACCCACCGGAAATGGAGGGAAAACAACAGTTCTGACCAATGCAGATCGAGGGAGACGGTATTAGTTCACACCCGATGACGGAAATTTGTAAAGTACGTTACATAGGCCAGGAAGACATTAGAGAAACATTACTTCAGGAACAAACGGATAACAGGACTTCAGCTGTTAGTCCGGTGATTGCCATCTCAGTGAAAGCAGTATCACTGGACTGCGTAATCGACACGGGGAGTCCAATCTCGATTGTTAGTGAGGCTGCATTCCGAAAATGCGGGGAGGCGGAAGCTTGGCTTTCATTACTGTTGCGAGGGTCGACGGTGAAAGGGGCAATACACGGTAAAAGTGTAGAAGTCAAGTGGCAGACTAGGATCATGTTCAAATGCTAGGGCGAGGAGTTCGAGGAAAACTTCTTCATTGTGCCCTTAATGAACACTGAAGTAATTTTAGGGGTCCACTTCATGAACGCTCACCAGGCAATTGAAGACTTGGGTGGAGGTATCATGTTTCTAAACAGAGAGGGGAACCCCGTTGAATTGAAGTTCGATAATTGGCTCAAAAGGGACGAGTCTGAAGCCAACTGCCTACAAATTCTCACTTACCCGGGATTGCACCAGGAACCGGAGACGCTTGCAAACTGTATTAGCGGATTGAGATTACCGCTATCCGCCCACGGAAGGGATGGGGTTTTCAGAAAAATAATCGAAGAAAGCATGCACAGTGTACGAGACATGCCAGAGGACGCACGTTTAAAATTGCTAGAGGTTATAAGGAATCACGAAAGAATATTTTCGGACGCACTACGTGCGATAAAAGGCTTTGAATACAAGTTACAAGTACGGGAACTCAAAAAGTTTTTCGTTAGGTCGTACCCCATTCTGTTAGCACAGGAAGAAAAAGTGGAGGCAGAGGTCGCGAAGATGCTCGACCAGGACGTAGTCGAACGCGTCGTGAGATCGTACAACTCGCCACTTTTAGTAGAACCAAAAAAGGACGAATCGGTGAGATTTGTGCTGGATTCTCGGCAGATCAACACAATTATTAAAGCAGAAACAGACAGACCGGAGAGCATGGAAGAATTCTTCATCAGGTTGCCCTCCACGGGGTGGGTGCACGCAACGACTGTGGTTATATTGGGTTAGATAGAGCAGCAATCAGTCGTGGAATTAAGTTGCTTTAAAATGACATTTATAGTCACAACGCAGATCAGATTTCGACCTGTGTCAGGTCATTATCAATGCAGTGCGGAATTGTTGCAGTTGTTCGTGCTCAAGTGAATGCTTACACAGTTCAACCATCTGATCTGCGTTGTGACTATAAATGTCATATTAAAGCAACTTAATTCCACTAGTGATTGCTGCTCTATCTAACCCATGGAAGAATTATTGCAACATTTCCATGGAGTGAAGGTCCATTGATCTGAGAAGAGTTGCTGGCAAATCGTGTTGCATCCAGAGTGTAGGCAGCATACCGCATATTTGTGTTATGGGAACTGCTATTATTTTAAACAGCTTCCGTTCGGACTGAATGTTTCGGCGGCAGCGTTCATACGAGGCCTGAACAGTAGCCTTGCTGAGGACCTACGTGGGAGAATTACATTATACATTGACGACGTGCTAATAGCAGAGAAATCCTGGGAAGAACACAGTGAGGTGTTGAACCGATTATTAGACGCTTTTGAACGAGCCAGTACAACAGTGATACTAGATAAATCTCAATTTGGGCGTAAAAGAATGAAGTTTCTAGGTCACATAGTTCCGGCATACAACCCGACCCTGAGAGAATTAAGGCGATTGCTGAATTTCCAAGGCCAACAACGAAGAGGCAACTAAGAGGATTCTTATTCGATAGGTTGAAGGAGGCATTAGTAAATGCACCTGTTCTAGCACATCCAGACTTGAGTCGCGATTTCTACCTCATGACGGACAGTTCGGCGAACGGCATTGGTGCGGCTCTGCTTCAAGGAGCAGACGCTAACGATTCGTCGACCGGGAAACCCGTTCCTTTCGCGACCAGAGTGCTGTTGCGAGCAGAAAGAAACTACTCGGTCACGGACCTTCAGGGGCTGGTAGTTGTCTTCGCGTTCAGTGAATTTAGATACTTCTTATACGGAAGGAACACGAAGGTATTTACCGACCATCGGGCACTACAATTCCTCATGTCGACAAAGTTGGCCCACGGCATGTTATCTCGCTGGGCGCTTTACCTACAAGAATACAACTTTACAATCGAGTATATGCCAGGGAAAAAGAACCTGATTTCAGACGCTCTCTCTCGGGTTCCGATAGGCCTAAGACATGGAGTAGACTGACTCGGGCGAAAACAATTTCAGCATTTTGTAGCTGAAAAATGTCACTTTCGAAAACTTTGTGACAATGTCACTAAAGAACGTCGGCTGCGAACAAGACAAGGACCCCATACTCAAAGAAGTGAAGGAAAAGTGGAGGGACAGAAATCAAGTTGCTATACGGCAATATTACAGGGTAGCAAACGGGATTCTTTTCCGGAAACGGAGCATAGAAGACCCGCGATGGCTAGTGGTAATACCTGAGGAAACGATCAATAAACTAGTGTGGTACACCCATCTAAGCTATGGACACTTCGGGGCACGGAAGAGCTTTCAGAAGCTACGCGAGGCGTGCTATTTTAACAATATGCTAAAAAGAATACAGCGGGTAATCAGAGTGTGTAAGCCGTGTCAAAGGATCCCAAATCTTTCGCCGCTCCGATGTACCCGATAATTCCAAACAGAAGTCGCTGCGGTGGAGTTGTTCGGGCCAATAACTCGGATGAAGTCTGGCTACGCATATGTTCTCGTCTGCTTTACTCCGCCGAGGAAAGCAACGGGCAAAACGGTGACGGCGGCATTTGTTAACGATTTCGTGCGAGAGGTCGGGCCGAACCGCGGTATTGACTGTCTAGGCGTGGTTGAATTACAGACAACGCGAGCCGTGTACCTTCTTCCTGGTGGAATGACTGGAACTGATCGGCTGTCGGGCCCCCTCCGTCTAATAGGCGCGGCTCATGCATGGTTGTTAATATCTTTGGGCGGATTTAGTGACATCTCTGAATAGTCGAAGGGGCTGTGTCTGTGATACAATATCCATAGTCAACGTCTATCTTCAGGAGTTCTGGGAACTGGGGTGAAGAAAAACTTTTTTTTTATGTGTGTATATTCTATTTCTGTACTACCGGAAATAACATGGCATCTTGTAAATAACTTGTACTTTTCTTATAAAAATCTTTTGCTCTGATTATTGTTGTCGCTTTATGCTATGAATTTGAAATATTGTCCTGAATCATTGTTATGAATAAAGTCTTCACCAAGCTTGATCGCTCCGTAATATCCCGTAGCCATTCACACAACGCCATGTGATGTTAAAGTTTATTTGCTCTGCACACACCTCAGGATTCTTGTTCAGTCTGCTCATGTTGGTTACGTTAACGTCATGTAAGTAGCAGGACCACTGCCATTTTATGTGCCGTATGTCAACAAGTTTAGAAGAACAGTGCATACTGGTTTTGTAACTGTTATTTCATGTATAGTTATATGTGATGTTCTATTTTTGACAGAATATCTGATGATGGCATACGCCGAAACGCGTCATTTAGTATTCAGTTAATGGTTCAAATGGCTCTAAGCACTATGGGACTTAACATCTGAGGTCATCAGTCCCCTAGACTTAGAACTACTTAAACCTAACTAACCCAAGAACATCACACACATCCATGCCCGAGGCAGGATTCGAACCTGCGACCGTAGCAGCAGCGCGGTTCCGGACTGAAGCGCCTAGAACCGCTATTCCACAGCGGCCGGCTGTTCAGTTAATGGATTATTACCTTACGACCTACTCAGCTTTCTACAGACTACTTATGTGAATACGCGAAATTTGAAATAAGTGTTGTACATATCCACTTAATCATGTTCTGAAGAGGCCATTTCCTCTTTCCATCATTTAAAATTGATTAATATGTATCTGTTGATTAAGTTGCTACAGATGCAATTAACATGTAACTAATGACGCTGATGTGTCGTTAGGGATACAAAGCTGAGTACAAAAGTTCCCTTCGGGAAAATGGAACATTGCCAGATCATAGCGACTGTTTGTTTGAAAAGGTGTGATTGTGTCCATCAATTAAAAAACCAACTGAATATAGCACTTAAACACTTATTCAGCAATCTAATTGTGTGAACAGTAAATATATTGTGCACAAAACTGTATTGCAGGCTACGTATGTACAAATCATACTCATAGACACAAACCTGTGTACGTTTTACAGCCTTTGAAAAGTAGCAGGTATAATAACCCATGTGCATGAGAAAGTGATGTTGACATTCGTATATCGGTACTTCAATTTCACAATAAAGCCTATCTCTTGTCAACAATCTGTCCCCGTCCCTCTGGACCGCTGGGAGTGACGCGTTACGTCACCTGCTGCGTTGCCCCCCAGGGTAGCAGGAGCAGCAGAGAGGTGGCGCGTGTCGTACGTCTGTTATTAGCTCACGCTGGCTACTTCCTCCGCTTTCGGCTGTTATTCTGGCACCGTACTGCGGCGTGCGCTCCATTCGGTGCAGCAGGCGCACATATTGATTGCATATTTTTCGATAGCTCAACAATCCAAGCAACTGCCACTTTCCCTCATTATGGACCATGACATACTGAAAACCCCACTTGCACTTACTTTAGGTATTTCATGTAATGGTATGATGGGACCGTGAGCGTTAGTACTGTATAATACAGATTTACCTACACAATGGGTATTTCCATCAGTGTTATCGATTTACTGTTCAATCCCATTCGTGAATTGAACGATCGATAGTTACTGCGAATGCCTCCGTATGCTCCCTAATTACTTTTATTCTGAAGTACCGACACCGGGTGTACGATTTTGGTGGCTTATTAGTTGAATGCGTTCTCCGAATACACGTACTTAAGATTTATCTAAAAGGTTTTCGTGAGAACTACGTCTTCTGTTTCCAGGGATTCCATTTAAGTTGTCTCCAAGTATCTGTGTTATACAATGTATGGGCTTTATCGATCTATAAATATACGAGTAACGGGCCTTTGAATTCATTCTATGTTTTTTGTCATGCCTATTTGATAAGAACTCCAAATACCGGAATAACACCCAAGAACTGGTCCCTTCCTCAGTAATGATTTCACGTGCTCGTCCTAAATACCCCTAAATTCTTATATGACGTGACGTGCTCTAGAGCTCACGACTAACCTTGTAATCGGATACTATTGGTTTTTTCTCCTTGTTACTGGTACTATCTTGTATTTATGCACATTTAAAGAAAGCTGCAATTCATTACACCAGGTGGAAACGTTGTCCAAATCTTTCTGCAGTTCCTTACGGTCGTCTTTTTCGTGGACAGCAGCATCGCCAGCGAACACTCTCATATCACTGTTCATACTATTTGACCAGTCGCTGACCTATATTGAGAACAGTGCAGGTCCTATTACGTTTTCTTGGAGCACACCCAATATTACTTTCGTTTCTGTGGAACAATCCTGTATTAACGAAATTACGTCTCAGTAGTGGAAGAGTGTAAATTGAATAGAGTGAATGTAATTTTGCATCATAAAGTTAAAGAGTTCATAAATATTTTCGTCTTGAGCAATAGTTAAAGAAAAGTTGTTTTAGTAGTTTTGCTGAAAGGTATAATGAAAATTTTAGTTAAAGTAATAACACGTCCATGCTTTAGTACATTACAGACAAATAAAGTCAAACTATTTTGTTTTAAAAGTTTTCTTAACTGTTGCAAAGTGTTATAGTAAAAGTTTGCTTACGTAAAATTCAGTCAGAGTGAAGTAAATTTACTAGAATCTGTTAAATGAGTATACAGAGTTAGTTCAAAGAGTAGCTTTTGAAAGTAAATTGCAGTAAGAAAGAGGTTTTCTTGAAGTGAAATGTTCGGTATAAAAAGTGTGTTCTTTAGTATCTAAGTATTTTAGCATTTAAGTTTGTTGGTTATGGAAAATGCTTTTCTAAAGATACCCCCTGGCCAAATTGTTTTTAGCTTCCTTGAAGTTATCTACTGGGCTTTTGCTTTTTAAAAAAAATTTAATGTATAAGGGTGTAGCAGTCAGATAATTCCAGTGTCTGCACCAACATTGTTTACGTGAAGTAATATTTATTTGAAGAAGCAACTTAAACAGTAACAAGAAAGTAGGCAAAATTCATCCTTCTGCTTTTACAATAATTCATTGTTTCATTGCCTGGATAGGCTGGCGACCGTTGTTATATACTTCAAACCACTAAATGAACTTGGAACTGAGTTGTCCTAGCTTCAGTTTAATACTATTCATACTGCGTTTCTTTCTAACCGCTGGGTAAAAACTTAGGAAAAGAATTGAATAATCTGATTTACTGATCCATTAGATACAACACACGGTCAAATCCTGTAAAAAGGATAACTCTATTGATTAGCTTTTCCTATTAACAGGACTATCTTCCCATAGTGTACTTTATTTGTAAATTAAACTAAATTTAGTAAGAGGGTTATACGTGGCAACATAGAGACAGGGTTTTCTGTTATTTAGGTAAAAGCATACCAAATTACAATAGTAGTGGTAGGGTTACATGAGGACAACACTAAACGTGAACAACAGTAATGCACTCTGATGGCTGTCATAGAGAGTTGCAACTCTCATCAATTCACATACCGCCGGCTGGTGTGGCCGAGCCGTTCTAGGCGCTACAGTCTGGAACCGCGTGATCGCTACGGTCGCAGGTTCGAATCCTGCCTGGGGCATGGATGTGTGTGATGTCCTTAGGTTAGTTAGGTTTAAGTAGTTCTAAGTTCTAGGGGACTGATGACCTCAGAAGTTAAGTCCCATAGTGCCCAGAAAAAAAAATACATACCCACCGAAGGTGTGCTTGTGTATACAGTTACTTTGGCATCCTTTTTTGTTAGACAGTTTATATCTATAAATAATATATCCAATCACTCTCTCTCTCTCTCTCTCTCTCTCTCTCTCTCTCTCTCTCTCTCTGTCACTCACACAATCACTCATCCACTCACTCATTCACTCCAATGAACAGTCAATAAATAGTTAGAGTACAGCAGAGTTTCGGCTCTTCCACTCCAGATGACTCGTTTTCGTCATGATGAGACAGACTGTCAGTTATTAGGCTTCAGTATAAACCACATGTCACTTAGACTCAGAATTAACGTGACGTACCACGTGTGGAGAATCACCTGCAACGTCATCCAGGCACGCCAGGTAATTGCCAAACGAGACAGAACGTGTGTCAGTACATCGTCCACCTAAACGTACCTACAACTGGCATCTGGTATTGTCTGGTACGCATAGATTTTAGATCCCAGACCTACGAACTCAACAATCTGACACACATTCGCCTCGTCTTTCATCAAACCGATAACATTGTTGTCTGACATAATACTATGCGGATTATTGGTTTCATATCAAGACATGTCGTATGTGTAGGAATGGCATCTTATCACTTCATATTAACTACAGTCTAATAAAGCAACTTTGGGTCTCCAAAATAAGGTATCACAAACTCATATTGAAAACGGTAGATATGGAGCTTTCACAGGTCCAATACACCACATACTAACATAAACAGGTTTCGTGAACTCTAATGCAAACTTCTTCACCTCTAGAGGCACAAATTCTCCATGGATGATGGTGGCCCATGTCATGGTGTTATCTTACAGTCTCGGCTGTCTTTCCAAAAAATTGTGTAATTAATTAGTGGATAAAAACCTTTTTCACAGGCACACAACATGGGTTATCATTTGCCTGTGCTTAGATTTATATACTCCTTCAACCAGGAGACCTAGCTGATCTGCATAATTCAGGTGACTAATCAGTTCCACAGTTAAATTTGAGACATTGCTGGTGATTTTTATAATGTATAATAAATATTTTTGTCGCACAGCATTCTCGTCAGCTTCGGGAGGGAAACATGTTGAACTTAAATGTGATTTGAGACTTTCTCGGCGTATTCCATTCGTGAAATCTTCTCGGGTGATCAGCCGAGTAAAGGCGTCGTCTTCTCGCAACGTTTCGAAGGGTTTCGTACCCATCATCTTCAAGCTTGAAGATGATGGGTACGAAACCCTTCGAAACGTTGCGAGAAGACGACGCCTTTACTCGGCTGATCACCCGAGAAGATTTCACGAATGTTGAACTTGGTGCTCTGGACACAGCGGCAAATTGCTGTGCTACTCATGCAAACCGTTAGGGTATACCAACCATGTCTCCAAGACATTTCCTCCACCAGAATCATCTGTCACTGTAGAAAAATCTATTTAGTTGATCCCAGGACGAGTCAGCCACCGACAACTCACAGTAGGCAGAAATTCTTGTGTGGCGAACCGATGTCAGTTGTTAATATCTAAATTTAGGATGTAACGTTAATCAAAAATTTTTTCATGGGCAGTTCACCAATTCGAGAGTTATTTGCCTTGAGATGTCTATTAGTACTTTGACATAGTCCCCCACAAGCCCTGCACTCAAAGAACCACAACATGTCGACATCAATTACGAAGGCTTGAAACTCTTAAAGCTTTTTAAATAAACTTCATGAACATTCTACGCCGTTATTCTTCATGTCTACATATCTGCAGCCCTCTTCTGCTAGAGTGCTCCGAATTGTAGAGTGTAAGAGGGCGATTTGTGCATGACTATTTCAGTGGGTAAGAAACAGCGTGCTGTAATCATGGCTTCATCTACACATGGAGCACCCTCTCTTTGAACATGACAATGCTACACCATACACGTGCACTGCCTTTGCTTCACCGTCCATACAATACCGACTTAGCCACATTCGATTTTAATCTGTTTCCAGAACTTAAAGAATACCTTCGAGGACCTTGCTTAGGTTTTAATGAAGGGGTTTAAGCATAATTCAGGTTGTATTTCCGTCAACAAAGTCAAGCATTCTACAGTGAAGGTAATAACAAACTGGTTTCTCGTTGGCAGAATTGTGTTCGCTGCCAGGGTGATTGTGACAATAAATATGTACATAGGCATGAAGAATAACGATGTAGAATGTTAATAATGTTGTTTTTATTTGAAAAGCTTTAAGAATTTACCGCATACAAAATTCAGAGGCATTACTTTTCAGCGCGTCTTCTTAGAAGTTCGAGTTTGACACTTGTTGTTTTGTGTAGTTGCATCTTACGATAACACAGCCATCGTGCAGCACTTGTCAGGATTCAGACTATATGTTACCAATTGTACTATCTGCAACTGCTAGAATATATCCGCAAGGAGGCGAACGTCTGTGTCCACATAAAGCACTGCATATTCCTTTTAGGTGGTGATATTAAATTCCTGCCTAACACTCATCGTGTGCACATATTTTATATCTTTCATGGAACCGCCGTTAAGTATATTGGAGTCTGCAGATATCTCAGTTATCATGGTTCGTTGAATCTGTCCTCCGAATACACATTTTTTAAAGGAAAGGTCACTTTCTTCGTAACATTCTGCAACTGTGGATCATCGGGATGTGTGGATCGTGAGATTCGTAGCCCACTTTGATACATAATTTCTCCACACAGTCGTGTAGGACACTAACTTGGCCATTGCGCGAACCAAAGCAAACCAAATGCTTTATAATGACGTGAGCATCGTACCAGCTCAAATTATGGAAAAATACATTGTATGTGATGTGGGAGCTTGTAATTCAGGTTGAATGCGTTGTGTGCTGCATCGCGAAATTTACTGATGAGATGACTGTGATCCATATACAGTTTTTAGCTGGTATTTGCTAATGGCAGCCAACAAATATAGTACTTAGCAACTTAATAATACTTTGATTTAATCTCCTGCGCTGTAGCTGGAGGAATGAGGGTACTTTTCTCTGTAAGTTCTTGAAGCTACAAGAGCAATCAGTCTGCGGTATCTTCCCCGTCGTAGAATTTAAAGTAACTGTGAATCATATGAACATATAACTTGATACTTTGTTGAAAAAAGTACAAGATGGGTTGTACGTAAGGCAGTGGAGTCAGCCTCATAGCCCACCACATGAACGAGAAGATATACACAACGAAAGGTACTCGCTCTTTCTGCGAAAAATTCTTAAACTCTAAGAACTTTAGCACTCAGTAGGCATCGCTAAGCGTACCAGATTCCGGGCAGAGCAATTTCTCTTCTGCTCCGTCAGCTAGTTGTTCATGTAAAAGGGATTCAGGCACCTAGAATAAATTCATCATACAATCATATGTGCAGTTAACTGACTAGAAATGAGGCAGGGAAAATGTTTGATCCAATAGTAAAATAACCCTGTGTAGACCTTTCCCCAACTCCCATTGTTAAAATTCAGAAAATCGAGTCCGTACCTTAGTTTTCATGGACTTCACATACCACTCAGAAAGGGTGCCTTCTGATACCACATTAGCAACATATCAGCATATTTTTTGCATCGACCTGAGAGTGGGGAATAGTGGAGGTCTCCGTAAATCTTACGATTTCCTTCTTTTCCTGCATCTCAAACTTAATAGGTTTGTCTTTCTTCTTGTCCAGGACATATAAATGAATTGTATGCTGTGATTCTGCTTCTCACATGTTGCAGTTTCTGGAGTTTGACGAGTAATTGAATTCCTTGATGTCTAATATGTACGAACATCATACATGTGTTATAAACTCATACGAAGCGCATGTTTCATAAAATTATTCTCACGGGCCAAAAGAGACCTAGCAAAGAAAGTGTTAAAAGTTTTCAAATTAATAACAACTTGTTTACCAACTATATCTGTCGAAAGAGGGATACTGGAAGCGTTTCCATGTAATGAATTACGAACATGCAAGCAAATGTCCAACCACAGAACCCAGTTTAGAGCTTTCCCCAACAACCATTCTTCAAATTCAGAAAACCGAGTCTGTACCTTGGTTTTCATTGATTTCACATACCACTCAGCAAGTAGGTTGCCCTGTGATACACACTAACCTACCGCCACAAACGTATTTGCACTGTACCAACGTCACCAATTTTCGTCTTGTCAAAGCCGCATAATAACGAGCTATTTTACTTTACGGCGGGATGTGGCGGATCTTCAGTGGTCTTAGAAGTTTCCCTTTTCCAAACATGTTGACACACATTCGGAAATAGGATAGGATCTTGATACCCAGCCGAAATGTTGACCTGAGCATGCAAAATACTATTTTCAAGGGCACCACAAATCACTGTAAATAATACTTCTGTGGCTTGACATACCTCATGCAGCTGATAATTAGGACGTTCTGGGCCAGGTATAGGCACCGTTACTGGAGTTCACTCATCATCCATTATTCCTGGAAGCTAAAAAACATAGAAGCACCATACAAGCGTAATTTTTCAACAACAACGCCATATGTATGAACTGTTACTTATGGAAGGACTCTTCTGCAGTCAGCTACCCCGTCTTGGCTCTATGCGGAAACAGACTCCCCGTCAGCTAAATCAGTGGACGGTGGGTCTACAGCCCCGTTCACCCTTCTGCTCCTACAGCAGCTATCTGTTCCATTAATTAGGCCTCAGAAGCCTCATCTAGGAGGGGGATAGCTGATTGACATTATTATCATCTGTAACATATGGAAAGAATCCTTAGATCGTGAATAAGAATGCCACACGTGCTGACTACTGCTGCAGCTAACCTCTTCAGTACTGTGGCAGAAACTAATTTGCTTCTTTGTGAAAATGATAAACAGGCTGTGAGAGCCTTGCTTCAAATACACCCAACTGCTAGAGTATGGCGGTGGGTACAAGGTGAGGTGGTGGCGGCGGAGGGCTCAGCTCTCACAATAAACTCTTTGAGGGTGGTTGCATACATGCTATGGTGTGTAATACAAGACACTGTTTTTTAATTATTTATTCATTATCCAACGTCATAGTAGTTTTATATTATCTATAGCACACGTGAAGTTCTCACTATCATTCTTAGAAAATTATGGGAAGGATATCGATAGTCCTCCAAGTTCCATATTGTGGCACGTTTGTAAATATCGCATGTCAATGAAGCTTCTTACAGCCATTTACCTATACAATTGTATCTGTGCGGTTGAAGGTCCACAATGTTATTATGGTATCCACGTAGGTCACTCCTGGATCATTTCAAATGTATTCTGTGATAATTACATGTCAATCATAGTGCAGCTTTTCACATCTTGCTGCATTTACATCTCTGAATGGTTTCTATGACGCAACGTCTGTAGAGAATGTTGTTTGTAATAATTTATTCATCACTTGTGAATTCAATAAACACTATAACCTTAAATATAAATTGTCTATACTCATTGTACAAACCGTGCGTGATGATAGTAAACGGTTGTGCTTTGAGATACCATCGTGAAATGTACTGGATGTGCTACTAAACCTATACATTTATAAGGATCTTTGTACAATTCCTGTGAATGGTGTGTAATTTAATCCGCTGCTGTTTTTGATGGGAAATTTTCTGAAGCTCTGAATTCTTCACAAATATTGATGGGAAATGATTTTACAGATTTATTCTGTTTTGAGCAGTCTGTAATAGCAGTGGATATTAACTACGTATTAAAATTCCTGTGGCCTGAGTATGCATTCGAATTCTTTGTCTTTAATGCTCTCATACCAAGAAGAATGAAATCTTGCGTTCCATACATATCAAACAGCAAGCTGTAAAAGTTATTATTCGAATCATGTTGTAAATTATCATGTGTGTAGAACTGAGGATTAGGTTAAACTTTGGGATTATCTGGTTTACGATTGTCAAATTCGCTTGAATGATGTTTTAGGTTTGTCTTATTGTTAGTTTATAATGCAAGTATGGTGAACCGAGGAATTTTAATTTAAATGCCGTTTTAATAGTTCATGTTTACTGGACGGGTTTCGATAGTAAATGGTATTAAACAGTTCCCATGAACATAAACTTGAAGACAAGTGAATTCCAGCAACCAGTATCTGTAAAAGGTTTAAGCATTACTCATCGGTTACTGAAAATGGGGTATCTTCCATACAAGTTTATCGATCATGACAATATTACCTTTGAGTGAACTCAGTCCCTGAATGTATGTATTGCTACCCGGTGCACTTCATACCAGAATGAGTTCCTGTTTTACACAGATGAGAACACATTTCATGGCTTCTAAATATCCCATTAGCAGTTTGAGTGGTATATGTGCACTAAGGTATTTGCACTGATTTGCCAACGTTGGACTTTCTTTTTAGATGTTTCATACAGCATTTTCTAAGCAATTCAGTTCCAATTTCGTTGTAGAAACATACATTTTATGGAATGAAATTATCCTTATACTTTGGTATAGTCATTTTTAACACCATTCAGTTCATACCTTATTTCTTGAAACAGGACTGCGAAGGCATTATACACTAAAGCGCCAAAGAAACTGGTATAGGCACGCGTATTCAAATACAGAGATACGTAGACAGGCAGCAAACGGCGTTGCGGTCGCCAACGCCAATGTAAGACCACAAGTGTCTGGCACACTTGTTAGATCTGTTACTGTTGCATCAGTGGCAGGTTATCAAAATTTGAGTGCGTTTAAACGTAGTGTTACAGTGGGTGCACGAGCGATGGGACACAGCATCTCCGAGGTAGCAACCTCCCACGTCGTTGCGGCGGGAAAAATATCCTGCAAGAACGGAACCAACGACGCGACAGGAGTGCAATCCTTCCGCAAACTGCTGCAGATTTCAATGCTGGGCCATCAACAAGTGTCAGCGTGCGAACCATTCAACGAAACATTATCGATATGGGCTTTCGGAGCCGAAGGTCCACTCGTGTACCCTTGGTGACTGCACAACACAAAGCTTTACTCCTCGCCTGGGCCTGTCAACATCGACATTGGACTGTCGATGACTGGAAACATGTTGCCTGGTCGGACGAGTCTCGTTTCAAATTGTATCGAGCGAATGGACGAGTACGGGTATGGAGACAACCTCATGAATCCATGGACCCTGCATGTCAGCAGGGGACTGTTCAAGCAGGTGGAGGTTCTGTAATGGTGTGGGGCGTGTGCAGGTGGAGTGATATGGGACCCCTGATACGTATAGATACGACTCTGACAGGTGACACGTACGTAAGCATGCTGTCTGATCACCTCTATCCATTCATATGCACTGTGCATTCCGACGGACTTGGGCAATTACAACAGGGAAATGCGACACCCCACACGTTCAGAATTGCTACAGAGTGGCTCCAGGAACACTCTTCTGAGCTTAAACACTTCCGCTGGCCATCAAACTCCCCAGACATGAACATTGTTGAGCATATCTGGGATGCCTTGCAACGTGCTGTTCAGAAGAGATGTCCACCTCTTCGTACTCTTACGGATTTATGGACAGCCCTGCAGGATTCATGGTGTCATTTCCCTCCAGCACTACTTCAGACATTAGTCGAGGCCATGCCACATCGTGTTGCGCCACTTCCGCGTGCTCGCGGTGGCCCTAGACTATATTAGGCAGATGTACCAGTTTCTTCGGCTCTTCAGTGTATGTAAGTCGGGATGTACCTGAATGGCTTCTCTCCATTTTCAGAAATTTTCCTTCCACATGTAGCAAGCTGTTTCTTGGAATTATTAAAGTATGTTGCTGCTGAATGAGAATCCTAATCACATCATTGTTGTTAAACGTTACTGAAGCAAAAGAACTGTGTGAGAAATATTCTTGTTGAGTAACCCATTCATCATAGTCCACTGGGGCCGTCATACTCAGTGATATTATTGTAAGGTTTAGAACCTAGTGATTTAGGGAAGAAGTTGTGATATTATAAATTCTGTTTTGTGTGTTCAAACTAATTGTTGTTTCACTTCAATTTCCATTTCTTAAAACTGTTGATGGAAATTGATTTGCATGTAGAGCCAGAGTGTACAAAATCTCATTAAAAGTCACCTGGTGAATGGAGATGTAATGATCGTTTTTTATATATAAATCATCTTTGCGACTGTCAGAAGGAACATGAGACGAATGTCTGCACATTCTTGTATTGAATTTTTGATAGCTTTGAAAATTTTAGAACCCATGGTAAAGTACTAACATAATTCTGCAGGAGGACGTAGAGCTCCTATTGGATGTAAGCAGTACACGTTATTTTGGAGTGAGTTCCATATCCTTTCAAAACATCTCAGTTTACAATTCCATGGTGCTTGGCTACGTGTTTCTCACAAAAATTCCACAAAATCTTGGAATGCAGAAGTTTTAGATGAATTTAAGGAGTTCAGAATTTGTAACCGGCACACTGGGTTGTATCGTTAAGGGCCTTTTTGTTTTGTTTACTAACGATCAATCCCAGTCTATGTCGATATGGTTTTAAATATATTCTTTTCCCAATAACCATAGATTCCATCGTTCTGTAGTGTCCTTTCACTTCATGAAGCCGTTCTTAGGGGATTTTTGCATTTTTCATGGTTTGAGCAGTGCTTGCTGCTCCTTCCGCTGTGATCCAGAAGGTGAAAGACCTGTCAGTGTGGGAATTATAAATGGAAGAATTCCGGCTGATGATCCCTGAGGTATCGATAGAGTCTATGATGTTTTAAACAGATTTATTCTCCTTATTCTTCTCTGCTTCAGAACACGTTCAGTTGCTGGCAATTAAGATTTAATGCATTTTTTCAACACTTTTGTTTACTTTTCTTTTAGGGGATGACAAGTGGCGTTCATAACCTGCCAAAACAGAAGCAGAAGACAGGTTTATGGTAAATGAAGTTTATGTGCCCATAGATTTTGAAGAATTATGTACGTAAAGCCAACACAAAATAGAAGATCGAAACTCAGGATCTACACAACATGTACAGAAAACCTTGTAAGAGCCCATGGACGAACTGAAATCAAGTCCAGTCTCCCACGTCCCAGTGTTACATTCGAACACACTTCCCGTAATGGCCTTAAAAGCTGTACAGAGCAATTCAGTGACAAGTTTCCTTGCAATAACTGAACGTATAAAAAGGGTAGAGCAAACGGGAGCTGATCTCTTGTGTATACAGGAGCCATAGCTGAAACACCGAAAAGTCACGCATTTTCCCGCAAACTTTAGTTACATCTTTGGAACAGCAAATGCCAGAGTATTTATTGTAGATATAAACAGAGGTACGACGATCACAGAATCTTGGAACATTCGGACTTTATTTCATTTCGACAACAAAACAGCGACTGGAGTCTCCCAAACATATACGCAAAACACTCTGACCACTTAGACAAACCATATGCTGAAAAAATATAGGGGAGCTGACAACTACACTCACGGCAAACACTTGTTGACAACAGTAGACGTATATGCGAAACGCGAACTCTGGTTTATCAGACACACAGATGATAGAGGCAAGAAGGATTTAGACACCGACCTGTTTAAATGCGAAGCGCCCGGAACAGTCCGAGAAATATCGCAATATAGCGGGCGCAGCTACCGTCATAGACATCATAGTAACAAGTAGAAGTGCTGTAACAAAATTTCCGAGTGGACAGTCCGCTCTGGATGATCAGCAGTCATCCCAACATGGTTACGTTCACAATTAACAGTAGAAACTATACCAATAGAAGCCTAATTACTGCAGAAAGATTTAAATTTAAGAAAGCAAACTGGAACAAGCTACCTGAAATATCCATGTCAACAAAATATCAGGCAGCGTAGATGTAACGGCGCAAGCATTACAAGATATAACACAAAATGTGCAGCTCGAATGTATTTGCAGAACTGTCATCACATCGCTAAGGATCATGCCGTCGCCACCTGGGCTGACATTAAAAAGCGTAATATTTGAGCTAAAGGGACTATCAAAAGTCCCCCACTGCATTCATCAAAGCAGCCCAACTGCTCCAAAAAGAATCTTAAGCCCCAACACGGAGAATTACTTGTTTAGTACAAACAGACGCAGTGGGAAGGCTACCTGAGAAACCATCTAAAGACCGAAGTTTAGGGTAAACAGTGCAATTCTAATCACAATTAAAGCTGAATATGGATCGATGCCCCGTGAATGAAGACAGTCAGCTGGATACCTGCTTGACAGACTCCTCCTGGACGACGATGAAAATGATAACCAACTTCACAGGCAACTTAGATATGCGCCAGTGGCACCGATGACCTCACTGTTTGATCCCGTCCCCCGAATCAACCAACCAATCTATGCGCTACAAAATAAATACCCCAGTACTTTGTAAACAACACCGTTCGCTGAAGAAATAGTAGTCCTAGGTATAACGAAGTTAAAAAAAAAAAACGGAAAAGCTTCAGGACCAGATAATATTCTTGCCGAAGTTCTCAAGCAAACAGAAGTACACATTTTTCCAAGAGCCTGCAACCTGGAAACTAGTAATAAAAAAATCTGAAGACAAAAATCCAGCTAATCCCAAAAGCTATCAATCTGTTTGATTAACACACTTGCAAAGATTCAGGTAAGGCTCCTCTGTGGCGCATTACACTCACACAGGGAGCTTCAAGGATATAATCAATGCCAGTTTGGTTTTAGGAAAGGGAAATGTATTGAAAGTGCATTTAACAAGGAGATCGGAGCAACAGCCACATATAACAAAAACATGCAGTTACAATATTAGTTGACAACGCGAGAACATTTTATAATTTATGATGGCCCACGTGATTTGCACGGATGCCTTAAATACTTGTACCCCAGTGTCTATACTAGAACTTCACCAATTACTGTAGAGGTAGAGTTGTGGAATGGTCAGCCAGCACACAAAAAATAAAAAAAAAAGAACTACTGTAGTGTCACGGAATAGTAAAGAGTTGGAAACGTGGAATATTGTCAAAGTTTCGTTGCCTATGCTGAGAGCCAGAGGCAGTAGGTTAGCCAAGAAGTAAGAGGATTGCACATATATCGGAATGTGTCGTCACGCAGTGGCAATGGCCTGAATACACACAACAGGTGAAAGAGAACTGCTTAGAACTCGGGTTTGTGTTAGACGGAGACTTTCGTAGAGTGCAAGACAGAGGTATAGCGTCAGCTGTACCGCATTTCACAACTTCGCGTAAGTCTGCCGCAACAATACGTAACTCTGTCACAAGAACACCTAAGCGGCGAGTATGACAGATGAATCAGCAGTATAAGTGGAACGAATGCGTTCATTACAAACGAGCATGACGTCAGGACGTGTCTCGTGCTTCCTTTAAATACGCCAGCTTTGATAGCAACATGGCACTCGCAGTTAGACCTCAGTTAGATGTGTACTGGGTCGCTGCGTAGCGCTCAGCTCGGTGATCGACGTGTTAATCTTTATCAAGAAGATGTTGCAGTAAGGGCGGCCCATTCAGCAGCAGACGTGAGGGGACAGTACCAGCTCTGGTCCTATCTGCTGCCGCTGTGAATCATCAACCCAGGATTAGCAGACATCGCGGCAGACTCGCTCGCCGCCAATGCTGACCACATCAGTGAGCCATCGTCGAGATCGTGTGGGGCCTAGGCCCTGTGCATCCGCCGTGACAAACGGGTGAGCCGACGACGCTGGGGGTCTGCAGCCCGTTTCGCCCGTCCACCAGAGACGAGCCACCAGGAGGAGCAGGGAAGAAGACGGGGTGGGATAGAGTACACTCCGCACTACGAGAACACCTCTTGTGCCGACAGCGTCGGGACTCCAACCCAGAGTCTCCACGCGCAGCAGCTTGCTGTCCGCAGCTGAGCCGGCCGCCCAGCCGGGCATTCCTCCGCTATGTCACAGCACGCGGTGCTGCGCTAGCAAGACTGGGGCGGCCCGGACCTGGTTTCATCGCTACGAGTCAGCGAGGAAGGTCGTTGATATCACCAAGCCACATTGTACTCGGCAGGAATAAAGGTGTTATGAATTAATACTGTTTCTTGGGCGTTTCTGACGCGTCCACAGTCATTTCCTAGCATCCTGTCAGCTGGAGAGGTCACCGCTCTGCCTCCAGTCCACCGTAGGCGACCGGAACCACCGGGGCGCCTACACTACTAAACGATTCTCATAGGGGTCGATTTGCGGGCCAGTATTTTGGGCTTTGGGAATCGAGCCTCTCCTGTGCTAACTAGAAGAAGTTGAACAAATCAGTGGAGTGGTTGCGTATGCTGATGACCTCTTGGCTGTGAAATCGGAGAAGAATAGACAAACTGGAGGAAATGGTCCTGCCTCAGACGCAGGGAAGGTGTGTAGACAACAAATTAACCTTAGACCCACAGAAAACCACATCTATATTCCTTAAAGGTAAACTTTCATTAAGCATAAATCTAGCAGTTAAACTGGAAAAAAACTTCCATCACAGTGACACGATACCTTGAAGTTCAACTGGACGAAGCAAGCAACATTATGCACATAGTTGTCAGCGCCTTCACAGCTAACTACAAGTTACCGCTACATGCGGCGAGGACCCAGCGCGATGCTATTTTCACGTCCACTAGAGCCTTCACAGCAAGTGTCTGGATGTACAGACTTCAGTGAGAGCGAGACAAATAATTCGACGTTCAAAGAGAGGTGTGCTCCTCAGACTCGCGTGGGGCTTTGGCATCACCGCCTACCGATGCTTTGCTGGTGATCGTCGGAAGCTACCCACCAGACATTGCGGAAAGATATCGTGCAGCCTACTGCTGGTTACACAAAGCGGATTCGACAAAAATGCAACAAATCGTAGACCAGAGGGTAACAATTAAGGCCCAACTCCTGAACTGGAAAGTGAGTACAAGGTAGGACAAATGGACAGCAGTAAGGGTCCAACTTTTCCGTGCTTCCGAAAACGCCTGCCCGTTGATAATGTTAAGCAGAGTCCGGGAATGGTACATTACCTGATGGGACACGGCCCATATCCAGTTTACCTGTACAGCTTCAACAGGAAAAACGGTGACATGCGTCAGCGTGCTCATATGGGAACTCCCTATCTTCAACTGTGACGCCCATTACGAAATTAGGGAACCATTAGAGACTAACCAATCAGTATACAAAATTTTAAGACATTACGAGCGGAGGAAGATAACAAATTTCTTGGCGTGAAAAAGACAAATATGTCAGGATATAGCAATCACAAAATCCCTCCCATTCCGCACAACGTCACCATATAAGTGTGAATGTGCTTAACGAAGTGATAGCCTGTCCATTTATTGTTCGGAAGATTTGAATGTGAGTGTTGCGTTACAGAATGAGCATGTGCAACCAGGATCACAGCGCCGCAGTACCACATCAGCCCCACGACGGCGCAGCATCCAGTTCCACCACGGCGACGTTGACGAGGAAATGCGCGTCGGAGGGACGTGTTCAAAAATGGCTCTGAGCAGTATGGGCCTTAACATCTGAGGTCATCAGTCCCCTAGAACTTAAAACTACTTAAACCTATCCAACCTAAGGACATCACACGCATCCATGCCCGAGGCAGGATTCGAACCTGCGGCCGTAGCGGTCGCGCGGTCCCAGACTGAAGCGCCTAGAACCACTCGGCCACAACGGCCGGTGGAGGGACGTGTATACCACATCAAGTGTAACACACAGCCGTAAACAGTCACGATGTCTTTCCGAGACAGTTTTTCAAATACAATAAAGATATAACAAAAATAAAGTACGGCAGAGATAGAACGGCGACGTTCTCTGACGGCATTCCACAACATATACACGTTTATAAACAAATACACTCATTTCATCATGCAGTGATAGTAGTCACCCTGTTTCTCTCTGCCCGTAGAAGTCCTACTTACAGTAGAACCTGGTGTAAATGGTTTTTACTATCAGATACTGTCTGATTAGAATTCATTTTTCTATTTAAATTTTCATTTTCTGTACTTCTAGTCTATACATGTGCATATAGTCTCTCAACTAATATTGTTACTGATTCATAATAAATTTACGTTTACATACACATTTCTTTGTTTATCTTTACTTAACGATTACTGTCATTATTAATGTTGCTGTTATTATTGTTATTGTTACTACAGTTATTGCTACTTCTAATATGTTAAGTAATCAATGAAAACATGTGACACGTACCAAAGTGTTATAAACACGACCTGTTATGGAGAGAAAGTAGATCTAAAGCAAGTAATAAAATAAAATAAAAATTAGCGTGTGGCTACTGGTCTTGCTGCAAACAAATTAGTTTTTCGACTAAAGATATAGGGGTTTGACAAGAATATGGAAAGACCGCGAGAACTGCGTGCTTCAACATAAATGTAGACGCTAACCAAGACTGCAGATAGAGTTGTTGTATATGACAACGAATAGCACCTGTGCAATGTCCTCAAAGCGTTGAATGTATCAATAATGGTCATAACGGTGTTCTGTGCAGTTGTGTGTTCATAATGTCAGGGCTAAGTGAATTCGAACGTGGGCAAATCACTGTTGCACGTATGGTGGGCGTTACGACAACTAAGGTAGCTCGCGTGCTTGGTGTTTCAAGAGGCATCATGTCCAAGATACAGGGAAAGTGAAAAACCAAAAAGCGTGACAGATCATCATTGAAGAAGACTGTGACGAAAAATCGGAGGACGCCAACAAAATTCTCTGCAGAACTGAATGTTCTACTAACGAACCCCGCCAGCACCAAAACAACACGAAGAGAGCTCCATAAGCTGGGAATTGCAGGGCGAGCTGGAATTCCAAAACCATTCATCTTCATGGATACTCTGAAAGTCACATTTAAGTGTCTGGCAGAGGGTTCATCGAACCACCTTCACAATTCTCTATTATTCCAATCTCGTATAGCGCGCGGAAAGAATGAACACCTATATCTTTCCGTACGAGCTCTGATTTCCCATATTTTATCGTAGTGATCGTTTCTCCCTAAGTAGGTCGGTGTCAACAAAATATTTTTGCATTCAGAGGAGAAAGTTGGTGATTGGAATTTCGTAAGAAGATAGTGTCGCAGCGCAAAACGCCTTTCTTGTAATGACGTCCAGTCCAAATCCTGTATTATTTCAGTGACACACTCTCCCATATTTCGCGATTATAGAAAACGTGCTGCCCTTCTTTGATATACTCCGTCAGTCCTATCTGGTAAGGATTCCACACCGCGCAGCAGTATTCTAAAAGAGGACGGACAAGCGTAGTCTAGGCAGTCTCCTTAGTTTTCTAAGTGTCCTCCCAATAAAAGGCAGTTTTTCTTTAGCCTTCCCCACAACATTTTGTGTGTGTTCTTTCCAATTTAAGTTGTTCGTAATTGTAATACCTAGATATTTACCGAATTTAAGGCTTTTAGATTAGACTGATTTATCGTGAAATCGAAGTTTAACGAGTTCCTTTTAGCATTCATGTGGATGTCCTCACACTTTTCGTCATTTAGGGTCAACTACCACTTTTCGCAACATTCAGATATCTATTCTAAATCGTTTTGCAGTTTGTTTTGGTCTTCTGATGTCTTTATTAGTCGATGAACGACAGCGTCATCTGCATACACCCAAAGACGGCTGCTCAGATTGTCTCCAAAATCGTTTATATAGATAAGGAACAGCAAAGGGCGTATAACACTACCTTGGGTTCTAGGCGCTCAGTCCGGAACCGCGCGACTGCTACGGTCGCAGGTTCGAATCCTGCCTCGGGCATGGATGTGTGTGATGTCCTTAGGTTAGTTAGGTTTAAATAGTTCTAAGTTCTAGGGGACTGATGACCACAGATGTTAAGTCCCATAGTGCTCAGAGCCATTTGAACTACCTTGGGGATCGCCAGAAATCACTTCTGCTATACTCGATGACTTTCCGTCAATTACTACGAACTGTGACCTCTCTGACAGAAAATCACTAATCCAGCCACATAACAGACGATATTCCATAAGCACGCAATTTTACTACGAGCCGCATGTGTGGTACAGTGTCAAAAGCCTTCCGGAAAGCCAGAAATACGGAATCAATATGTTCCAGAATCGTTCTGCATATCGACGTTAATGATATGGGCCTGCAATTCAGTGGATTATTCCTACTACTTTTCTTGAATATTGATGTGACCTGTGCAACTTTCCAGTCTTTGGGTACGGATCTTCCATCGAGCGAACGGTTGTATATGATTGTCAAGTATGGAGCTAATGCATCAGCACACTCCGAAAGGAACCTAATTGTTATACAGTCTGAACCAGAAGACTTGCTTTTATTAAGTGATTTAAGTTGCTTCACTACTACGAGGATATTTAATTCTACGTTACTCATGTTGGCAGCTGTTTTTGATTCGAATTCTGGAATATTTACTTCGTCTTCTTTTGTGAAGGCATTTCGGAAGGCTGTGTTTAGTAACTCTGCTTCGGATGTACTGTCTTCGATAGTATCACCACTGCTACCGCGCAGAGAAGGTTGGTTGGTTTGTGGGATTAAAGGGACCAGACTGCAACGCTCATCGGTCCCTCCAGAGAAGGCATTGTTTCTTGCCGCTAACATACTTCATCTCTTTGGATTTTCTTCCATGTTTCGAGACAAAGTTTCGTTGTGGAAACTGTTATAAGCATCTCGCATTGAAGTCCCCGCTAAATTTCGAGCTTCTGTAAAAGATCGCCAATCCTGGGGATTTTGTGTCTGTTTAAATTTGGCATGTTTGTTTCGTTGTTTCTGCAACAGTGTTGAACCCGTTTTGTGAACCAAGGAGGATCAGCTCCGTCATTTGTTAATTTATTTGGTATAAATCTCTCAATTGCTGCCGATACTATTTCCCTGAATTCAAGCCACATCTGGTCTACACTTATATCATTAATTTGAAAGGAGTCGCGATTGTCTCTCAGGAAGGCGTCAAGTGAATTTTTATCTGCTTTTTGAATAGATATATTTTTCGTTTATTTTTGGAGGATTTGGGGATTGTGGGCGTTCAAATAAAAATGAATGAAGTGAGGTGATGGCCCTCAACTACGTACCCTCTGAATCAGAGTGTTGAAATATTAAAAGTTTTGGCTGGTGTCGTTGTCTAGGGGTTGGGATACGTAGTTGCTGCATTACAAGCCAAATACTGCTGAGTCTGCAGTATACAATATTAATATACACAGCAATCGAATGGTCGAAGTTTCCTATTACTCGGCAATCGCGAATGTAACGTAGAAATTTATAAATAAAAGACTGCAATAAATAAAATCTGCAGGTACTATCTTAACGATTTTAAATGATTAGTACGGCAGTAGAAGTACTTTTGAGAATGTGGTATATTTCTGCAGTACACTAACTGGTGTCGATGGTCCAGCAATTAAACAAAATATAAGTTGGATAAAAGGGAAACAATAGATTCCTACTGCACGTAATTAGCTATGAACGACTACATTTCGGATGATGTTTTATGCATACCTTCGAAATTAAACATGCATTTTCGCCAACATATTTAGGGTAAATTAAAGTAGCCACCAACTATAATCGTATGAGTCAGGGATGTGTTTGAAATCAAACTCGAGTTTTCTTTGAACCTTTCAGCAACTGTATCATCTGAATTGGGAGGTCGGTAAAAGTATCCAATTATTATTTTATTCCGGTTGCCAACAATGACCTCTGCCCATACTAACTTACAGGAGCTCTATACTTCAATTTCGTGACAAGATAAACTACCTCTAACAGCAACAAATACGCCACCGCCAACCGTGTTTAGCCTATCCTTTTGAAACACCGGTAGGTTCTTCGCAAAAATTTCAGCTGAGCTTAATCTCCGGCTTTAGCCAGCTTTCAGTGACGGCAGCGCAATTTACTACAAAAAACGAAAATCACTGTAACAACAGTGACTCTCGCTTTATTTTAACCTGCAGGAAGACTTCCGAACTGCAAAGCTTTCAGTTTAAATAAAAGTAAAATTGTTACTGACTACTAGGCATCTTCTATAAATCACGTCCCCAACTACATATAGTTACAGTTTTAACATATAGTTTATTGTCCAATTAATCGTTCACTTAACTGCTGACCGATGATCTTCACAATTTATTATGCTGAATTAATAAAATGACTTGTACCTCCAATGGTGGATAACATCACACAATAAATTTAATAAATTACGTTGTGGCCGAGTGGTTCTAGGCGCTTCAGTCCGGAACCGCGTTGCTGCTACGGTCGCAGGTTCGAATCCTGCCTCGGGCATGGATGTGTGTGCTGTCCTTGGGTTAGTTAGGTTTAAGTAGTTCTAAGTCTAGGCGACTGATGACCTCAGATGTTAAGTCCCATAGTGCTCAGAGCCATTTGAACCATTTTTTTAATAAATTAGCTGGAAAACACCGGATCGCGTTCACAGCCAAACTTCACTAACATACCTTCACCAATAAACTGATTAATCGTCACCAATTTACTGTCCTAAATACCAATCGATTAAGAAATTTAACTGAAGTACCCACAGCTATGTGTGACACACTGTACAAAGTAATCAGAGTCCAAAGAATGCCGGAATATTTCTAAGCCCCACAGGGCGCGAAATATTTCAAACATCTAACGAGTGCAGCTGGACCACCCCTCACACAACTCTTTCTAACTCTCATCATACCGAATCACCAACTGAAGACGGACCGACTGTCCGGCTGCAGACAAAAGACCCTGGGGAACGTGGACCCGACCCCATAAAGACTGTCACCTATTCCAGAAAACTGTCGCCCTTTCCAACCCTCGGCGCCTCCATTCACGAAACACACGCCCCCTTACGTCACATAAGGGCATCATGGAATCATCAGTTCCCTTATACAACTTTTTATACACTACTTTGATCAAAATTCTGTTTTCACCATTAGCTGTTCTCTAAAATTTCGCGCTATAAACATACAGTATGCAGCGTGTAGCAAAAAGATACATTTGATTTGTCACGTCAGTATTTCTGAAACTAGCAAACATATACAATGAATTTATAAACGGCAAATCCAAAAAGTTTTTTCATACTTTTCATAGGTGTTCAATATGCCCCCCTTGAGATGCACGGCATATGTTAATGCGGTATTCAAACTGTTTCCACACTGCAGCGAGCATGTCTTGAGTTACAGCTTCCACAGCTGCTGTTATGCGATATAATTTCATACAGTCAAGTCCGGTGATCTTGGAGGTCAGTAATGTAAGGCTGAATCATTTGGTCCAGTGCGACCGATCCATCGTTGAATAATCCCTTGATTTAAAAATTTCCGCACTTCCAGATGCCAGTCTGGCGGTGTCCCATCCTGTTGGTAAATGAAGTCGTTGGAACCAGTCTCCAACTGCGGGAAAAGAAAGTTCTCAAGCAAATCGAGATATGTGATTCCTGTAACAGTGTTCTCGGCAAAGAAAAATGGACCATAAACCTTTTTCCGTGAAACTGCAAAAACACACTAAATTTTGGAGTGTCCCTCTCATGTTGTACAACTTCATACGGTTGTTCCGTATCCCTTATTCTCAAATTATGACAGTTCTCCTTTCCATTTAAATGGAATGTTGCCTCGTCACTAAACACTAAGAGTGTAAGAAAAACTGTCATCATCCATCTAGCCAAGGACGAAATCACAGAATTCCACACGTAGTTGTTTGTCACCTTCACGAAGAGCTTGCAGTAGCTCAATTTTGTATAGTTTCATGTGTAAACGTCGACGCAACTCACACCAGACGGTCATCGGGGGCATGTTAAGCTGTCGAGCTGCACGGCGAACGGATTCCTGCGCACTCTTGTGAAACAATGATGGATGCGTTCGACGTCTGTCCTAACACTCGAGGACGGCCCGGCGATTTGCCTTTACACGAAGAACCTGTTTCTCGGAGTTGTTCATGTCCTCGTCTAATGCTCTGTGCTGTAGGAGGAGCCACACCATACCTAGTACGAAAGTCACGCTGAGCTGTTATTATTGACCCGCACTACGCAAAACGCAGAACACAAAACGCTTCCTGTTGTCCCGACATCATTTTTACTGAAACAGAAGTGGGCGCACACTGCTGCTACCTGGCGGAAACCATGTAAAACCCGAGAGTTCATTCTTTCCAACAGTACGTTGTTCACGCACAAATCTCAAGTAACATATGATTTTTTAAAATCCGATGATTCTTTTTGATACACCCTGTATAATAATAATTTCTAGATGCCGTAGTTTGCTCGCAAATCAAAGTTGTAAATATTTCCAATTTGTGCTCGTAATGGTGATAATTGATTATTCTCGTGGTACCTTTACTATTACGCTATAAATATGAATAGTAAATCAGTTTTTTGGTGTTTTGCTACTCTTTCCATTGCTGTCATTACAGTTCACGTTTATTTAATGAGACTTAAATTATAGGCAAAATTATACAATTATAGCATAAAGCAATAAAAATAGATAAAAAATAATAAATCTTAACATCTAGATGGTGCGTGTGGTAAATAGCAATAGCTGCCAACACATACTGCGATGTTCTCACTGCATCTGACTTCATTCGTAAGGTATGCTGATTTCAATTAATCTTCCAATTAAAATATTCGCACAGCTTAATCATTGAAGTTACTGATAATGTAAGCAGTTCTGTCGATGTGTCATATCAAGACTTGCAAACTGAGTGCTCGGTCTCTTCGGTGGAATGAATATTTTGAAAGTTATAAGCTATTCACTGCATTAGTTATATTCAAGTCTGTCTCTGTATCTCATCTCATATGTCATTTCTAGATTATAAATTTATAATATAGGATTCATAATCAACTTCTCTTTCTTTTGACACCCCGTACTTCACCGTGTTCATAACGGTTCGCGCTGCACATGCACAAATAATATCAAGGCAAGTTGAAAGCTTAAACAGCTACCAGCCGCTGATGTCACGACCCACGTGGAGCCACGCTGCCTCTGGCAGAAGCGAGCCGCTGGGCAGCGCCACCCAGCCAACGCTCAATCATTACCCGGCTGGTGGCACCTATTCTGTACGCCTCAGTGCGTGTGGTTGACGCTCAACCAAACAGAACCCAATATACAGATATTACTCGGCGTATTACACGATACAAGTGCCGCTCACAGGAAAATTTTGGTACCGAAGCCATTGAACGTGGACTGTGAAGCAATGGAAGAGAGTCTTTTAGTCGGATGAGTCTTGTTTCACACTGTTCCCAACTCCCAACGTCCCAAGAGTGAAACTTGACGGGTGTTTGGTGACTATTTTGGGCAGACATAGCATGGTATCCCATAGGCTCCACGGTTGCTCTGCAGCGTCGCATTACTGCGAAGGAATATGTGACCATTTTGGCTGATCGGATGTGTCCCATGGTACGATGTTTGTGTTCTAAGAAGACATCGTCCAGGACTGGTCTTGTGAGCACGAGGATGATTTGTCGCCTTTCCGCTAACCACCACCGTCACCAGATCTTAACATTATTGAGTCTGTGATCTAGTTCGGAGATAAGGGCAGCACGTGATCACTATCCAGCTCCATCATCGTTACCTCAACTTGCAATTATTTTGTAGAAGGAATGGTATAAGACATAGCTGAAAACCATGCAGGGCCTGTATTTATCCATTCCTAGGAAACTGGAAGCAGTTTTCAATGCCAACGAGTTTATTAGGCATGGTAGTGTGTTTTGTTTGTTGTGTTTCTACAGTTTGTATACTTTTGTCCGTCCCTTGTGTATGATGAGGCTGCAAGATCCCACACGGGCATGCAGACTGCGCAGGGTCATTGAGGTCCTGAGTGGCGTACTGTATCGCCTTCTGAACTATCAATTCCACATTCGCAAGATAGTCGTGGAATCCTGAACAACGGGAGCAGCAGTATCGCAGAATGAAAACCTGCAGTCTCGAAAGCCCACAACGAAGCCGCTGTCGAGCTCCGAAACGTGTTGGTAGCCACTCTCTTTCTTACTCGAGTCATAACACAATCTGCTCAAAAACAACAACATTCAGGCGCGATTTCTGAATGAGAAACCCGTTGCGTAGTCTTTCCTTATATACGGAATGTAGGTTCGACTTCGTGCGATTGACCAGAAATGGTAATCATTTGCATTTACAGGCATGAAGTACACATTGTGCCAATATGAAGCTTTTTCTCGCCGTCTTCATGGTGACACAAATATAACTGCCAGCAGTGTAGTAATTAGCCCCAAAATTGTAATGTAACCAGTACGGTAAATAATAGAGCAGTAATATTGAAATAATTTGTCCAGCGTATGATAAGAGGAATAGTGGCGTACCAGAGACGATCTCCCACGAAGATGGGCCTGGGCGCCATGATGCCAAGGGAGCTGTAATACTGTTGCGCCACCAGCTCCAGCTCGTTTGTGTATTTCCTCTTCCACTTGGTCCTCCGGTTCTGGAACCAGATTTTTATCTGAAACATCAAATTCCCATCACTTCTGAAGGAAAATCTGCCAAGAGCAATTGTTTGTTGTTTATCGTCTAGTGTTCCGAAGCCAGATTTTTACAGTAAATCGAAGGAAATAATCTTTAACGTGTTGGAGGCTCCTCTGATGATAAAATGCTTATGAATAATACACTGACGGAGATGAAAAGTGCTATGCCACAAACAGCTTTCAAATTGATACTTCAGTATTTTCACGCCTGTGAGACACGTCGATTAAAATTTCGTCGTTATAAGTAATTGTTTTCAGTATTTTCAGTACATAAAAAAGCCATTCAAAAGATGTGAGTAGCTAACGATTGGGTGCGTCTAGCATAACTCAAACTTTTCAGGTGTTGTTCGCAACACAAAAACTCTTCCGGGCTTAGTGATGGATCGAAATCATTGGCATGTGTGTCATGGGAGCATTATACCGACAGAACACACAGTAGAGCAATAACTGGAGAACCAGTGGTGGCTCGGAGCAACAGTGTGGCTGGAGTAGTAGGCACGGATTCATTCAGGAAGTTATACAGTACGGCAAGATCGAGAACTGTTCGACTGTCCACGCCGAATAGATGCATGGTAGCAAATGAAATCATAGAAGTTGTTACAGGCAGGACGTCATCTCGAATCATCACGAATAGGTCACTGGAAACTAGGTTCTCTCGCGGTGTCAGGTGTATTTTGCCGTAGACACCTTACCGCGGGCAACAGAGGCTTGCGTGATGTAGAGCCAGAATCAGCTGGGACATGGAGTGCATTATCTAGTGATGAGCGATAATTCACTCTTCCGTTTGTGGTGGACAAATCGAAACCAGGATGCCCGTAGACGACTTGGTAAAAGGTCACAGAAAGTAGATATACTCGAGACACGCACCTGTGTAACTCCTTGATCATGGTGTGGGTAACTGTGAGATGCGACATCAGGGGTGATTTGGCAACAGTTGGAGAAAAGCTGAATGCTCGCCAATAAGTGGCAAGTACGGCAACCACTGTTTTCATAACCTTCGCTCCTAAGGTACCAAATGCATATTACAGCAGGATAATGGAAATCACGTACTGCGCTTCACACCGCAAGCGCCTTGAGGAGTGTATGGTTCTTGACTGGTCTGCCTGAAAGTGATTTGTCACAAATAAAGCATGTTTGCGACGCGACGGAAACAGGTATACTTTTAGACCAATCTCAAGCTAGAAATCACAAACTGACACATCAGGCATAGCAGGAAATTCGTCTAGATTACACAACGAATACAAGAGTGTATTCCTGCACGTGCGAATTGCACCTCACACTGATGTTGATGATGATTTCCGAATAGAATACAAGTTTAATCATTTAATACCCGCTTCGTGCTGAACGTCTCCAAAAAATTAATTAAGCATGGTGCTTTACGATACGGCACTTTTCATTTCCGTCAATGGGTTTTTCCGTCGTTGAGTATGCGACAGTATTAGCTTAACTTATAAAAAAATTGACAAACATTTTAATTGGTCATACAAGGTAAGAATGTTTGTAATGTAAACAGCAACCAATCACAAGTATGTTTTAAAAAGGTTTTGAATCATACCACGACCAGTTTCGAATTTCTTACAAATCCATCTCCAGATCGTTGTTACAGGTTTCCTTCCTTTCTCGCTGGGGCCTCCTTTTGTATTCGCCGTCTGTTTGCTGCTGTGTTGTTATCGTCAAACCGATAACGAATGCAAAATGAGGCTCCAGCAAGAAAGTAAGGAAACTTGTAACAACCATCTGAAGATGTAAATGCGTGCCGGCCGAAGTGGCCGTGCGGTTAAAGGCGCTGCAGTCTGGAACCGCAAGACCGCTACGGTCGCAGGTTCGAATCCTGCCTCGGGCATGGATGTTTGTGATGTTCTTAGGTTAGGTAGGTTTAACTAGTTCTAAGTTCTAGGGGACTAATGACCTCAGCAGTTGAGTCCCATAGTGCTCAGAGCCATTTGAACCATTTTTTTTTTTGTAAATGCGTAGGCTTCTCCTGCCAGAGTGAGTCGACATAAAAGTTTTCTGGGTATGGTACCGCGTCATATTGTGTAAACTAGTACTCGAGAAAACCAACATCGGCCAAGGTTGCAACTGTCTTCTTCTGGGTCTACTAATCATACTAGGTAAGACCCAGTAGAAGGCCGCTGCAACCGTGACCAAAACGTTGGTTTTCTCCAGCAGTAGTTTATACAATATGACACGATACCATTACCAGAAGACTTATGTGTCATCTGAAGATCGATTGTATCAACTCCGGAACCGGTCAGGGTTTGATTCAGATAAACCTTTTTAAACCACACTTATGGCTGGTGGCTCTTCAAATCATAAGCCTTATAGAACTACAGCACTGTTCCCAAAACGTCAGTTTTCAACAAGGTTACATTAAGGTAAAAATGCTTGTTAACGGAAGGGTAGAGCATTAACGAACTTGCGTCTCGGTGAGGCCGAGGTCCCTGCTGAGCGCCTGCCTCTTGGCGGTGGAGAGGTACTTGTTCGCCTCGAACTCCGCCTCCAGCGCCTTGATCTGCTGCGCCGAGAACGCCGTGCGAGGCCGCTTCTTCCGCTCGCGACTGCTGCTGCTGCTGCTGCTGCTGCTGCCGCTGCTGTTGTTGTTGCCAGTTCCTCCACCATCGCCACTGCCGCCCACTGCTGCAGCACAGCAATGCCCCACGTAAACAACCGTACCAAGATAAGCTCACCACACTAATATTCCTCTCAGCCTTAAACGAGCACACTGGTCGCTTTGGATCTATTTACACATAGTCAGCACAGATTCAGAAAACATCGTTCTTGTGAAACACAACTGGCCCTTTATTCACACGAAGTAATGGGAGCTGTCGACTGGGAATCTCAAGTTGATTCCGTATTTCTAGATTTCCAGAAGGTTTTTGATACAGCTCCTCACAAGCGACTGATAATCAAATTTCGTACGTATGGAGTATCGTCTCAGTTTTGCGACTGGATTCGTAATTTCCAGTGAGAAAGGACACAGCTTGTAGTAAATGAATGGAAATCATTGAATGGAACAGGAGTGATATCTGACGTTCCCAAAGGAAGTGATGTACTCCCACTGCTGTTCCTAATCTTTATAGATGATTTGGGGTCCGCAGCTCGTGGTCGTGCGGTAGCGTTCTCGCTTCCCACGCCCGGGTTCCCGGGTTCGATTCCCGGCGGGGTTAGAGATTTTCTCTGCCTCGTGATGACTGGGTGTTGTGTGCTGTCCTTAGGTTAGTTAGGTTTAAGTAGTTCTAAATTCTAGGGGGCTGATGACCATAGATGTTAAGTCCCATAGTGCTCAGAGCCATTTGAACCATTTTTGTGATTTGGGAGAGAATGTAAACAGCTCTCTTAGACTATATGAACTTGGAGCTGTCGTTTATCGTCTAGTATAGAATCATCAAATTACAAAATGACTTAGACAAGATATCTGTACGGTGTGGAAAGTGGCTTTTGACCCTGAACAACAAAAAGTGAGTTCCTTCACATGAGTAGTATAAAGGATCCGTTAAAATTTGGTTACACGATAAATAATACAAATTTTAAGGTGGTCAATTCAACTAAATACCTAGACATTACATTTACAAACAACTTAAATTGCGACCATCGTACACAAAATGTAAATAAACCTAAAGTATATCTGTTTAAAAAAGCAGATAAAAATTCGCTTGACGCTTTCCTATGAGCAGACTCCATTCCTTCTGAACTGAGTATTTAAGGGCAGACCAGATGTGGCTTGAATTCGGAGAAATAGTATCGACAGCAAGTGAGAGACTTATACCAAATAAATTAATAAGAGACGAAAATGATCCCCCATGGTACGAATAATAGTTCAGAACACTTGCAGAAGCAACAAGAAAAGCATGCCAAATTTAAAAGAATGCGAAATCCCTAATATTATGTAAGAGATTGTTAACAGTGATATTGGACGGCAGTTTTGTAGGTCACTTCTGTTACCCTTCATGTAGAAGGGTGCGATCTCTGCTTTCTCCCAATCACTGTGCACAGTTCTTTTTCTTTTCTTGCGTGAGGGGGGGGGGGGTATACGTTACATGGTGTTTAAGGCTAACTCACTGGTAAATTCACTGTAGAATCCGATAGGAATTCCTTCGGGTACTTGGAAATTGTTCACTTTTAGCATTTTCAGCTGTTTCTCAATTCCACTTATATTAATGTCTTTGCAGAGATGCGAGAATTAAACTGAACTATGCTACTATAGCTGCCTTTTTAAAGGAACATTTGAAACGGTGTTCAACCTTGCTACCGTCACCTTTCTGTTCCTGTGTCTTCCATAAGTATCTCGATACTAACTTTGGTGCCCCTGATAGCCTTAACATACTATCAGAAATTCTTTGAAATAATGAAACGCTATTTGGCTGTATATTACTGTATTTTTCTTTTTTATTATCTAGATTTCGACTTTCACGCCATTATCGAGTACAATGCTAAAAGTTCTTAGACAATTAACACGTCATATCTGGTAAAGTCAGCCCAAATTAGGAAAACTTTGTTTTTTTTTATGTGAGGGATTTCGAGGAGAGTCCGGTACGGCAGTTGTTGAAGGCTTCGCGCTTTGTCCTTTCTATGAATTTTACCTGTTTCTCTTAGGTCGGCCACACAAACCGCTGTCGGTCTTTGGTCTCACCAGTCAGCCTCGTCCATCTTCTTCGGTCCATGTACACTTCTCCATTTAGTCCTATCGTTCTCATATCCTCTGTGATCTCGTCGATTCATCACAGCCGTGCTCTTCTCCTTGGTCCGTTACTTCTGATTTCTTCCTAGTGATCTGGCTTTCTCGAAGCATTACTTGTCCATACAACTTCAATCCCCTCTCTTTAATCACTTCCGGAATGTCAAGCGATTTGTGCAGCTCATGCAATTGGTAGTCTCAAACCTTCACAGCGAGAGAAGTAGCTCAGTGGTTAGCACACTGGACTCGAGTTCGGGAGGACAACGGTTCAGACCCTCGTCCGACCATCCAGATTTAGGTTTTCTGTGATTTCCCTAAATCGCTCCAGGCAAATGCCGGGACGGTTCCTTTGAAAGGGCACGGCCGGTTTTCTTCCACATCCTTGGCACGATCCGAGCTTGTGCTCCGTCTCTAATGACCTCGATGTCGAGGGGACGATAAACTCAATCTTTCTTCCTTTCTTTCATCCATCACTGGTCCAAAAATCTGCGTCAGAACAGCATTCTCAAGTGTTAGGAGTTTTCTTTCTATTTTCTTGGGTCAGAGTCCAGCTCCCTGCTCAGCATAGGATTTCGGGTTGTATTACAAACTTTTAGATCCTAATCTTCGTGGATCTCGGTAGAAGCCAGGACTTGAGCAGCTTTCCGAGTGAAAAACTGTCTCCTGCTTCTATTGTTCCCATTATTTTCTGGTCTGTCTAATTCCTTTCACAGAGTAATGCCCCAAGATATTTGAGCGGTATTATCCTTTCAAAAATTTCAGCGCCTATATCTAAGAATCTGTCATCGTTCTCTATGCTCACTATCAGGCATTTCGTCTTATCCATATTCATCTTCAAGACTGCTCTCATTGCCTCTTCTATTAACATTCTTGACATCTGAACCGGATCATGCACATTCCGTGCTATTAAAACTACGTAATACGCATAGTCCAGGGTGTTGATGCTTCTAAACAGCTGAATTCCTGTCCCTAGGTTGTTATTTTTCGCAGTGCTCTTTCTAGTACCACAAAGAGTCGGCATAATTGACAAGTTACGCCCCAAGAAGAATAGTGTGCAGAAAATATTACTGTTTAAGAAACAGTCGTAGGTCATAGAATGTTCTTTATTCGCCCGTAGAGGCCATCATCAGGTAGTGTTAAACAATCAGATATTTTCTGCCAAAAATCATCCGTGAAGAAGGTATGGTATCGTATAAAATGTACTAAAGGGCAACCTCATGGAGACGACGACAGTCATTGCAGCGTAGAACAAGACCTCGTGCGCAAACTGTAAACAGCGGTACACTACAACGGCCCCAGAGGCCCGTCCGTATTGACGTAGTGCATGCAAAATATTGGGCTATTAGTAATGACAGTCGTCATACGTCGCTGCCATCGGGTATACAATATGATAACGGCGTAAAATTCAAACAGTAATGGGTGAATTAAGAAGTGAATAAAACATAAGAGAGCATATAGGAATATACATTATGCAGTACATGCCAAGGTGAAAGCTATGCACAGATATATAGAAAACCCTTACCCACAAAAGCAGTGTAAAAGAATAATGGAACAAAATGAATAGAGTAAGAAAATAAAGAGCCGACTACAAATAAATGGCTAAAAGGTAACAGTGCCAAAAAGATAAAATACAACTGCATACACAACACAAGCGACCAAAAGCCTGGTAATAAAAAACTAGAAACTCGTAAACTGTGCAAAAGTGGGGAACATGCAATCATAGAGAACCCGATTCTACTGGACAACTGATCATTGAGTAACTTCTTAGCGTGTGAATGTTTAACAATTTCGATCTCTTCAAGCAGACTGAGCCTCTTACCTTTGGTAGCGTGGTGCAAAACCTTGAAGTTTCCGAGCGTATGTAGTTGGCGGTCACTGGTTTTAAGGTGCTCAGCGAAGGCGGAATTATGCTTAACCTGGCGCTTATTATTGAGCAAATGCTCCCGAAACCTAGCCGCGCGGTGAGAGGCGCCATGTCACGGATTGCGAGGCCCCTCCCGCCGGAGGTTCGAGTCCTCCCTCGGGCATGGGTGTGTGTGTTGTTCTTAGCATAAGTTAGTTTAAGTAGAGCGTAAGCTAGGGACCGATGACCTCAGCAGTTTCGTCCCAAAGGAATTCACACACATTTGAACATTTTCCTGAAACCTAATTGTAAAAGCCCTTCCCTTCTGGCCAATATAAGCCGCTTGATATTCACAGGTTATTCCCATATGCTCTATTATGTTTTGTTTGTTTCTTTTTCCACTACATATTGAATTCCTTGCCGTTATGTCATTGTTCACCCGACGGCAGTACCACACGCCGACTGTCATTACTACTAGCCCAATATTTCGTACGAGCTCCTATCATTCATACGTATGCTTTATGTGAATACGGAGGGCCTCTGGGGCTGTTGTAGCGTACGGCTGTTTATAGTCCTGTGCTGCGCTGCTATGCCTGTCATGGCCTCCATGAGGTTGCCTTAAGTGTGTTTTATGCTGTATCATGAATCCTTGATGTCTGCTTTTTTAACATAACCCGATGATTCCCTATTGAGGCGAAACGCGTCATTCTTAAGCAAGTAAAGAACATTCTGTAACCTTCGACTGTTTTTTAAATAGTAGCAATAGAAGACTGCTGTACCACCACGCCAAGAAGGAATAACTTTTTAAAAAATAATACGATTTAATGGTCTAACGAGAGACTCATTAAGATGAGTTTTTTCCACCAAACTCAAGCTGATTCCTTCTGTGCGCCAATCTCAAAGCTGAGCTACTACGCCCCTCCAGTGGGCACAACGTCTACGGAACAAAGAAACACTAAATGAAAAAATAAAGAAAGACCTCGGCTACTTCTTACCCCAAGAGCTGAAAGCTGTATTTCGGTAACATGGCGCTGTGTCGAACAAATATAACAGGCATATATTTTTCTTCAGAATTGCTACCATCTGCGGTGTTTCACTCTGCAGTAGGTGAGTCTATCGTGAAAACACAAGTGCCTCGTTTAGAGCGAAGAATTGTGCGCTGGTTAAAACGCCGTTGTGGATACAATTACCGACCGACAAAGTGATGGCGTACTCCGCGGCCCGCGGCCCGCGATTGGCAGCGAGGGGCTCTATTTGTGTGCGCAGCGCTGACGGAAGGTGTTTCCTCGTAATTAGGCAACATTTAGCGCGCAGTTTGTCTTCGTACGTCTAATTAAAGCGGACGCTCGGCCGGCTCACTTCTGGAAGCTCTTCATCTCTCGGGAGGCAGGGTTGCCCAGCGCGGTACAACGGCCGACGTACGCGTCGCTTTCGTTTTCTGTTTGCAGCTCGCTTATTTATCACCTCTATTTACGCGCACATATGTGCCTCAGCGCTGCCTTTTTCTTCATTTTGTTATTAGTGCTGACTGCGATTTCTTTCAAGGGAACAGTTAAGCGCTGACAGAGTTTACACATTTAAATGGAGCTTATACAAAAGTGAAACATGCTTAGATTTTTATACTCTTACCCCTGTATCTTCTTGTAAACCTACTCATCGTCCAGCTAAGTAACGTGCGCAGTTACACTGATGAGCCAAAACATTACTACCACCTACGTAATAGCATTTTTGTCCGTCTTTGGAACGAGATACATCACTGACTCTACGTATCAAGGATCCGACAGTTCGTTGGTAGACTTGTGGAGGTATGTGGCGTTAGATGTCGAAGCACAGGTCATGTAATTCGCGGAAATAACGGGCCGCTGGTTTTTGTACGCGGAGATGGCGCCCGGTGACCCTGATGGTTAAAATGGCTCTGAGTACTATGGGACTCAACTGCTGTGGTCATAAGTCCCCTAGAACTTAGAACAACTTAAACCTAACTAACCTAAGGACATCACACACATCCATGCCCGAGGCAGGATTCGAACCTGCGACCGTAGCGGTCGTGCGGTTCCAGACTGTAGCGCCTTTAACCGCTCGGCCACACCGGCCGGCCTGACCCTGATGGGTTCCATAGGATTTACATCAGGCGAATTTAGTCGGTGAGACATCAATGTGAGTTAACTATAACGCACCTCAAACCAGTGCAGCAGCACAGTTGTGGCTCCGAGACACGGACAATTATACAGCCAAAAGAAGACCTCGCCGTCGGGGACGACATCAAGCATGAAGGGATGTAGGTGGTTCGCAGCTGTCAGTATGTCATCGATTACTACTACAGGTGTCATGCAGTCGCAGAAGAAGGCCTCCCATGGCATAACACTGTTCCCGCCGGCCTCCGTCCTTGGTGCGGTGCACGTTTCGAGCCGCTGTTCTCGATGACGATGTCTGTGCAGATCACCTTTGGCCTAGTGTAGCAAAAATGTGATTCACCCGAAGAGTTAAGTTTCCATTGATCGACGGTCGAATTACGATGGTTCCGCCCCCGGTGCAATCTTAACTGACGATATCGTTGGGCCGACATGTGAACACGTACACTATGTGATCAAAAGTATCCGGACACCTCCAAAAACATACGTTTTTGATATTAGGTGCAGTGTGGTGCCACCTACTGCTAGGTATTCCATATCAGCGACCTCAGTAGTCATTTGATATCTTGAGAGAGTAGAATGGGGCGCTCCGCGGAACTCACGGACTTCGGACGTGGTCAGGTGATTGGGTGTCGCTTGTGCCATACGTCTGTACGCGAGATTTCTACACTCCTAAACATCCCTAGGTCCACTGTACCCGATGTGATAGTGAAGTGTAAACGTGAAGGAACACGTACAGCACAAAATCGTACAGGCCAGCCTCGTCTGTTGACAGAGAGACTGCCGACTGTTGAAGAGGGTCGTAATGTGTAATAGGCAGACATCTAGCCAGACCATCACACAGGAATTACAAACTGCATCAGGATCCACTGTAAGTACTATGACAGTTAGGCGGGAGATGATAAAACTTTGATTTCATTGTCGAGCGGCTGCTCATAAGCCACATTTCACACCAGTAAATGCCAAACGACGCCTCGCTTGGTGTAAGGAGCGTAAACATTGGACGATTGAACAGTGGAAAAACGTTGTGTGGAGTGACGAATCACGTTACACAGTATGACGATCCGATGGAAGGGTGTGGGTATGGCGAATGCCCGGTGAACGTCATCTGCCAGCGTGTGTAGTGCCAACAGTAAAATTCGGAGGCGGTGGTGTTATGGTGTGGTCATGTTTTTCGTGGAGGGGACTTGTACCCCTTGTGCTTTTGCGTGGCACTATCACAGCACAGGCCTACAATGACGTTTTAAGCACCTTCTTGCTTCGCACTGTTGAAGAGCAATCCGGGGATGGCGACTGCATCTTTCAACACGATCGAGCACCTGTTCATAATGCACGGCCTGTGGCGGAGTGGTTACACGACAATAACATCCCTGTAATGGACTGGCCTGCTCAGAGTCCTGATTTGAATCCTAAAGAACACCTTTGATATGTTTTGGAACGCCGACTTCGTGCCAAGCCTCACTGGCCGACATCGCTACCTCTCCACAGTGACACTCCGTGAAGAATGGGCTGCCATTCCCCAAGAAACCTTCCAGCACCCGACTGAACGTATATCTGCGAGAGTGGAAGTCATTTTCAGCCATGTGTCCGTATACTTTTGATCGCATAGTGTAGGTGTGGCCTGATGCGGAGCTCCATGTTAACAATTTACGATGAACGGTGTGCTCCGAAACATTTGTCCGTGCACCAGCATTGTGTTCTTTCGGCAGAGATGCCACAGATCACCATCTATTCTACTTTACTGAGCAGACAAGCCTCCGAACTCCACAGTCTGTGATGAGTCGCGGACGTCAACCATTAAGAGCCTAGTGGTAGTTTCACTGTCTGTCTACCTCTTTCTGTAGATAATTACGACAATAGCACGTGAACATTCGACCAGCTTCGCTGTCTTCGAGATACCCGTTCACAGGCTCTGCGTAATCATAATCTGCTCTTTGTCCAAGTCGCTATCTCAATCGGTTTCCCCATTTGCAGCCCACATCTTCGCGAAGGTGATCCTCCGTCCGTGTCTGCTCCGCTTACATACTTTTTTGTAATTGCAGCGCCACCAGGAGGCATCCAGTGTCGCGGTGGGCAGTGGTCAGAATGTTTTGGCTGATCAGTGTGTGTTCACTAGCTAATCAAAAGTATCCGCACAACCCTGTGTAACGTGAAGTTGAACACTTGGTGTCAAGAGAGGTAGATTCGCCAGTGTAAAAGGAGGAGTGGAGTACTGTGCTGTCAATTGAGAAGCATTGACAGCAGAATGGGTCGCTCAGGAGAGCTCAGTGACTTCGAAAGCGGGCTAGTCGTTGGCTATCACCTGAGTAATATATCCATCAGGGACATTCCAGCCCTTCTAAAGCTGCCCAAATGGACTGTTGGTGAGGTGACTGTGAAGTGGAACAACCACAGATAAACCGAGACCAGGCAGACCTCATGTACTGACTCAAAAGAATCGTCGAGCACAGCCGAAGGTGGCTGAAAAAATTCGCTTGAAATCAGTGAGTTCTATGGTGCTCCCATCTGCTGTCACACTGACTGCACGTAGGGAGTTAAAAAGAATGGGGTACAATACAATGGAGAGATGGTGTTACGCTATGGCGATAATTTCGTGGTTAGCATGTGGAGCTCTTACTGCGCATACGAAAGTGGTAAATGCAGAAGGATATGAACACATTTGGCACCATTGTATACTGTGAACAGTAGAGGAACAATTCGGAAGTGATGACTGTGTATCAGCCTGTCATAAAGCAGCATATCTGAGGCAATGATTCGTGGACAATAACATTCCTGAAATGGACTGGTCTGCCCAGAGTTACGACCAGAAGCCAATGGAAAAACTTTGGTATGAGTTAGAACGTTTACTTGCCTCCATACCCCAGAGTCCAATGTCACTACCTTCTTTTGCTTCGGCTCTTGGGGAAGAACGGGCTGTAATTCCTCCACAGACAATCAGACTTCTCATTGAAAGTGTCGCCAGCAGAGTTCTAGCCGTCATACAGACCAAGAATGCCCCCTAATACGTGTCTGGGTAGTGTATACCCAAGGTTCAGTGGGTCATGCGGCGAGCGATTTTCAGTGGCCTCTTTGTCGACTGCAATTTAACTCAGACTATTCAGAATGTAGATTTTTGTCGCAATAAACTTTCTCCTGTGCATAGTAGTTTATCTGAACGATTATTGAAGGTAGGAACACGGGTTGTACAGTAAAACTTGGTGGGTATCGGTTATGCATTTTGGGAAGGTGCGTCCAACGGTCTGGACTGTAATACCTTTCCTAACTTAAAGAAAGGCAAAAAATATGATCTGCAGGTAGTTTTCCAGCATTAAAGCTGCGATACTATTAAATGAAATATTCCTTACAACAAATTCTAAAGAACTTGCCAACGATGCAGCACAGTTGCGTACATTCTATTTCACTAAATATTTATCCGCATCACAACGGCGGATTTCTAATTTTCGTTTTACAACTTATGAACGTATGGCCACATAATCAACAACTAAAGAACTATGAATACTTGAAACGTGCGCATCAATTTTTATAAGATTTTTACTGATTCCATATAGCGTTGTTAGCCCAATGGTTCATCATTTCGAAATTTGATTCCACGACTTAAAGTAGCACAAATTGTTTTCCTTAATCCTACATAGCCCCACTGCGCTAAATTTTATGTTTTGCTAGAAATGGGGAAGCAATGTTATTTTTTTTAGTTTGGGGCACCATATTTTTGTTTTCAGTCAACATTGTGGGCCAACTGACAGCTGCTTGATGAACAGGAGAGAAACACTAGTTTACACCGGATAAGAGACAACAGAAGTCACTCGGGAATGTTACTTTAATGTTTTTCATTTAATATCATAAAGAACTCACAAATATCAATAAACATGCTACAAAAATTTACATGAGTGGTTAGAAAAATTAAGTGAAAACTCATTCGCTTACTAGTGTATCTTAGTAACTATTTCTCTGAAGGAGCCGTTCAAAAGGTCGGCTTCCACGGACGGGGCAGTGCAGTGATCACTTCGCTCAGCTCGCATCTACATCTAAATTTATATTTTTACTGCGCGAGGCAACCACGGTGAGTTGTGGAGGGCAATGTGAGGTACCAGTATCATTTTTCCTTCCTATTCAATTATTGCATATAACACTATCGCTATTGCCATCCTTATGAGCCTACGTGAGATGCATGTTGGCAGAATAAATATGTTTAATGTCTCATTTTGGAACGAAGATTATTGCAATGTCGCAAGCAAGGCTGCTCGCGATGTAGAACGTCTTTCATGCACGTTTGACAGTGTATTTAGATGAGGATTTGTCTGACACTCTCACGTTAAGCAAACAAAGCACTGATGAACTACGCTGCTCTTCTTTGACATTTTCTAACCCATTCATTAATATAGCTCGGTGTAAGTCTCTGACCAACAAAGAATACTAAAGAACAGGTCGAACAAATGTTTTGTAACCGACCCCTTTCTTGTGTGACTTAAGCTTTCTTACGAGTCTTTCAATGAGTCTGAGTCTAGCACCTTCCTCTCCCATGGTTAAATTTCTGTAGTCCTACCTTAAATCTACATCTACATATACATCTACATGGCTACTCTGCGAATCACACTTAAGTGCCTGACAGAGGGTTCATCAAACCACCTTCACAACAATTCTCTATTACTCCTCTCTCGAAATGTGGCAGAAAAAACGAACACTTATATTTTTCCGTACGAGCTCTGTTTTTCCTCATTTTATTATGACGATTGTTTCCCCCTATGTAGGCCGCCGTCAACAAAATATTTTCGCATACGGAGGAGGAAGCTGGTGGTTGAAATTTCGGCGCAACAAGAAACGCCTTTGTTTTAATGATGTCCACCCCAAATCCTGTATCATGTCCGTGATTCTCTCGTCCCTATTTCTCTATAATACAAAATGACCTTCTTTGAATTTTCTCGATGTACTCCTTTAATCCTATTTGGCAAGGTAAGGATCCCACACCGCGTAGCAGTACTCCAAAAGAGGACGGACAAGCATAGTGTAGGCAATCTCTTTAGTTGATATTTTGCATCTTGTAAGTGTTTTGCCAACGAATTGTAGTCTTTGGTTGGTCTTTCCCCACAGCATCTTTCATGTGTCCTTTCCAATTTAAGTTGTTGGTAACTGTGATTCCTAGGTATTTAGTTGAATTTACGGTCTTTAAATTGGGTTGATTTATCGTGAATCAAAGTTTAACGGATTCTTTAAGCACTGATGTGTATTTCCTCACGCTTTTCATTATTTGGGGTTAATTGCCAATTTTGGTACCATACAGATATTTTTTCTAAATCGTTTTGCAATTTGTTTTAATCTTCTGATGACTTTACTAGAAGATAAACGACAGCATCATCTGCAAATAACCTGAGACAGCTGCTCAGATTGTTTCCTAAATCGTTTATGTAGATAGGGAACAGCAGAGGGCTGTAACACTACCTTGGGGACGCCAGAAATCACTTCTGTTTTACTCGATGACTTTCAGTGAGTTACTACGAACTGTGACTTCTCTGACAGGAAATCATGAATCCAATCACTTCGGACAGAAACTTCTAGATTCTTGAAGGTTGTAACATAATCGATTGAGTGATCGCCGAAGGAATTGATCATCTACATGTCTCGTTGCATTTCGTAATACGTTTGTAGCAGTGTGCGATTTGCAGGGGAGGATGCGGGGGATTTCCCCCCTTTGCATCAGACCATCCCCTCCTCTGGTTTTAGTTTATGCATCCCAACCAGGGATGTTTATTTTCCACGCACTGGAGTAAAACTTACATATAATTTAAATTTGTGGAACCGAACACTGAAAGTTTTTATTAAGTCTTACTATTAATACCATTAATATGTTTCAGTTTTCTATCATCGGAATAAGTATAACTTTTCACAAATGTGCCTCTACTTTTTGAATTCTCCTCGTATATCTGTATTCGTATGTAGATGATTTTGTAAATAAGCTTTACCTATAATGTACTTTTAAAGATATAACAAGGGATGGCTTTTCTGATAGTGCATACGCGTCAATACTGAGTTTCGGCATTAACATCTATTTATAAATATCTGTTTAACCATGCGTAACGCCACAATCTAAGCTAGTAACATATATGATTCTACTAACCCCCTAAGACATCATCCCCCCCCCCCCCCCACACTGGTAAAAGCACAAATCGCACCCTGGAAATCGCACCCTGGTTTGTAGCTATGTTTACTCTTCATGCACAACGGAGTCGTTTACGAACAGCCTCATAGGGCTACGTACGTAAATCATGTTTTCTGCCTGCATGTGAAGGCTAATCTCAGGAAGTACTGTAGGACTTTTGATAAGTACTGCACGATGGCAGTTCCTGTCTGTTTGAAACTGACAAGTCAGTGTACAGTTGGAACACCTCGACTAACTGAAATTTTTTAGTAACGTAAAAGAACATTTAAAACTTTTTTAATACAAAAATGAGCTTTGCATTTTCATCTTCCTTTCAGTCACGTTTAAAAATTCTTCAATCTGATTATCCTACAATCAGTGAGTGCAAGTTTTTGCCACTGTGCGAAAGTTTTCTTTTTGTAGTGAAAAGGGCCAGTGAACACGGTTCTTGCTCACTTCAGACCATTACTTTTGTTTCACTCATAAGTATTTACTATCCCTTCTTGCTGAGAGAGGTGGCACATTGGTAAGAAACTGTACTCGTATTTGAGAGGATGAGAGTTAAACTCTGTCCGTCATCCAGATTTAGGTTTACCGTGATTTCCCTATACCTTTTAAAGCAAATGCTGGTTTGGTGTATTTGAAGAGGTACGTCCGACCTTCATTCCAATCCTCCTTCAATCAGAGGTTTTTTCCGTCTCTAATAACTCGTCGCCGACGAGATGTTAAACCCTAGCCTTCATAATTTCTTTCTTCCTTTCCTTCTCCAGATTAACGGGTGGTAACTACAAATTGTTCCATGTTGATAATCCAATGGAAGTTTAGGGAATAGCTTCATTTTGAATCACCAAAGTACACTATGTGGTCAAAGTGTGGGGTCTTGGCCACTCGTCGCTAATAGGGAGCGTACAGGATCCAGCGTTCTCGGAATGCTATACAACAATTGAAACAAATAACATTAGTAGTTTTATTTCTATAAAGCAACTGACAATACTTAACTTTGGAGATTTACAAATAGCAGTCGCAAATAGGGGCGACCTGCAATATAATTTAGAGTCCTTGATATGTGAAATGTTCAGGCAAGTTGACGCACGTCACTAATAACTAACGCCCGCGATCTGAGCGGCCCACGCTAGCAGGAGCTTCGCTTCAGCCTAGTTTACACAGCATTGGGGCGCACCACTCGTTGCGTGGAATGAGTTGCACGCAAATGGTTTCATATTTGACTGTAGACGCGGCGAAACCAGTGTATACTTCAGTTTCGTCGTTTTGTGGGTCCCTGAGTCGTGTCTGAAATGAAAGTTTTGGCAGCTGCACGTCGCACGAGATGTGATGGAGTTAAAGTTTGTTACATGGAATCAGTGCATAAGAAAAAAATAAGAAACGTGTTTCGATTCGTGACTGGATGAAGAAAAGACGTCAGCTCGGTTGCTCAGCATCCTTGCCGAAATAATTTATAGCGGAAGATCCTAGAAGTTATTTTAATTATCTTAGAATGTCATCAGAACTGTTCACGTTTCTTCTGAATAAAGTTAATTATGCGATAAGGAAGAAAGGTACTGTAATGCATGAAGCATCATCGCCAGAACTGAAATTATATATCATATTGCGTGCATTACAATCGAGAACACTTGGGATGCTATAAGATATGGCTTTAGTTGGTGATGATGCTATTTCATTAACACTAATTATTATTAACATTAACAGTAATAATTATTAACATTAGCCACAATTATTATTCGAAGCAGGGCGCATTAAGAAGAGAATGGTTTGCAAACTACTCCCTTGAAGACAGATCTGTACAGTGGCAATATTTCAAATTTCTAACATATGTGAATGGAGAGCACTGCGGCGACGTTTTAAACAGATGAATACCGAATAAAGAATGCAGCTTCATGAATTTGTATAGCCTTCCTGGCGTGGCCGAGCGGTTCTAGGCGCTACAGTCTGGAACCGCGTGACCGCTACGGTCGCAGGTTCGAATCCTGCCTCGGGCATGGATATGTGTGATGTTATAAGGTTAGTTAGGTTTAAGTAGTTCTAAGTTCTAGGTGACTGATGACCTCAGAAGTTAAGTCCCATAGTGCTCAGAGCCATTTTTTATAGCCTTCCCTCCTGTCAACAATATTCCTTAACAAATAGTTGTCCAACTCGAAAGATGGGATTTTAGTCTTGAATGGAGTGTGATTGTAGAGTAGTACAAGAGTGGGAGAGAGATTTCTCATGTGTCACGGAATGCTGTTAGCGGTATTGTGTTGAAATGTAGGGAAAGAATTAAGTTTAGTCACTACTCTTGTAATTATGCCCAAGAAACTCACAAAGTAGGCCGAAAACACTCGGTTTTTGTTGGGACTACATATGACCAGTAGCGAACGCTACGTCTCGAAGTATTGGAAGCGGCACACGGACAGCGAAAAGAGGTGGCTGGAGCGAAGGTATCCAATACTTCCTTTGAAAATCGTAGGTCTCATTGTTTTGCGATAAGGGGGGGCTAATCTTTGTTCAGCATTTGAATGCTGAGAGTCCAAGGACAAAGAGCGATAGCGTTTGTCCTTGGTCAAGTTTTACACCAACCGTCGGACCGAGACGCTAGAGTATACTCAAAGCATCACAAATAGCATTATTTTCAGCCGCGTGGGGTAGCCGTGCGGTCTAGGTGTCTTGTCACGGTTCGCGCGGCTGCTCTCGTCGGAGGTTCGAATCCTCCCTCGGGCATGGGTGTGTGTGTTATCGTCAGCGTAATTTAGTTTAAGTTAGATTAAGCAATGCTAAGCCTAGCGACCGATGACCTCAGTTTGGTCCCATAGTCCTTACCACAAATTTCCATTATTTTCAGGTAATATGAGACCACACACCGCACAAAGGATAGTGCATAGGGCTGTGGTTAGGATAGTGCATAGGGCTGTGGTTAGGATGGATTTGGATGCCACAACCGTTCAGTCAGATTTTATATCTAACACCGAAACCTCCAGATGTTAGACACTCAGATCTGGATCAAACGTTGTATATTGATACAGTATGAACCAAAACCCAGATTTAATTCGTTATATATGCTGTCGTCCAGCAGAAGGGGCGTAACTGTTAATTAAAAGTAACATCAGAACTGTCAGATCATACAGACAGCATATCTGTGATACTTATTAAGTGTAGCTTCAGTGGGTGAGTTGGTAGTTACGTTTCAGCCGCGTTAGCGAGTGGACGTTGTTTACTACTGCGCTGCGCTTCCGTGTTTACATCGCTGTGCTTGTGCTTCGCCGAGTGCTGTCCGTCCGTTAATCTCCGTGTTCGTTCATATTCCTTGTGATCTGATGGCTCCTTCTGGTAGTGCTGCTGCTAACTGGAATTCCGGTTGTTTAACCGAAATTTCGTCGCTGGATTAACCATGGCTACAGACCCCAGGAAGAATACCCTGGTATTTGCTTTTGACAAGGAATCCCGTTCTGCTCAGCCGACATCCCTGCAAATAGATGACTGGATTACAGTGGTAATTGGTCTCAATGCTGAAACCGTCCATACCTCGCAACTGGATCAGGAGAAATGTGTTTTTGTCAAGTTATTCAGTACTGCGACAGCCGGCTGGAGTGGCCGTGCGGTTCTAGGCGCTACAGTCTGGAACCGGGCGACCGCTACGGTTGCAGGTTCGAATCCTGCCTCGGGAATGGATGTGTGTGATGTCCTTAGGTTAGTTATGTTTAAGTAGTTCTATGTTCTAGGTGACTGATGACCTCAGAAATTAAGTCCCATAGTGCTCAGAGCCATTTGAACCAAGTGCTGCGACTGTTGATAAAGTGTTACGAACGTGGGGCTATGAAGTAGATTTTGTGCATAGAAATGATGATAAACGTAAGGTTTCCATCTATAGAGCTGACATTGATTACAAAACCGTTCGTGTCGTGAATCTTCCCAATGAAATTGAAAATGATAAGATTAAGGAAGCTCTTTCAAACTATGGGGATGTTAAATCAATGCAAATGAAAGATGGTCGCCTCGCTTTAAACTGCAATGTTTCAACAGGGTCCGCTTTGTAGAGATCGACGTTAAGACAAATATTCCATCTCACATAACTGTTTGTGGGTGTAAGGCACAAATTGTTTATGCAGGTCAGGAAGCTGCATGTCATTTATGTAACAAAACCGGCCACTAAAGACAGGAATGTCCGCGGCGAACTGTTGTTCTTAAAAGTAATTTGATACAGCGTCAGAAACTTACCTTAAATGATCTGTTACCAAAGAATAGCCCGGATCAACTGGTTGAGGATGTTAATGCAACAGGCCAAGCTGCTGTCCCCCTTCACTATAAAGTCAATTTCCTCCGTTAACAACAAAGGGAAACCCTGTTACCACTACTCGTGAAACTGAAATGCAACCGAGAAAACGACCTCTGGAGACAATTGATAGTTGTTCAGTGGACGAGCTGTCCTGTCCAGCTCCCTCGTTTCGCAAGCAAAAACAGTGCGATGAGGAGGCAGAGGAACCGGAAGGCAAAATGCGAATGGAAATTGATGAACAGAAAGGTAATAAACATACGGTACCAGAAAATGAAGGGAGTGTAGTTAGTATTAATTTGCAAGAAACACGAGGTGAAGTAGCTGATTGCAAAGATCAGCAGCTATCTGTTAGTAAACAAATTCAGGGAGAGGTTGCAAAACTGCCGTCTCCATTTGTTACCCTCTATCAGGAAGGAAGTGATATTAATAAAGAACAAGGAAGTGGTGTCCAAAATGAAATCACGGTCAACACCGCAAGGCTGGCACCAGCAGCTGAAATTGCGAAAGCGTCTGCTGCTGCTCCAGAAGAGCCACGAAGTAAAATATGAATGTAGCTCGTAACCAAGGGAAGGGAAATCCGGAGAGTGCGACCCAAGCTCAAAGAATGTTCGGTACGAAACGATACTATACGAATCACTGGAGGAAAAATCAGAAAGTTTGCGAGGGAATCAGTCTGCTAGCGGTACAGCGCAATGACGCAGTCTTATTCTGTCTCCACTATAAACATAAATAAAATTACGTCCGGTTTGAAATTATTGCCATTTGAGGAATTTTTGTATGAATCCGTGACTGTTACCAGAAGTTCTATTGACGGATTTAGCAATTCCCGATTGTCTCACGAAACAAGTGTTGGAACAGCTGTTTTGGTGAGGGAAAGGATTCGAGTAAGTGAGGTGGAACGACTGCAATCCGGAATGGGAATAGGAATAAATATCTATGATGTTCCTATCATCAACATGTATGCCCCTTCAGGAAGTTCTCACCGCGCTACAGGGCACGTTTCTTTAAGGATGAACACATATACTTGTTAAGGAAAAATCCAAGACAGTTATTACTTGGAGGTGATTGTAATTGTGTTTTAAATCGAAAAAAATCAGTTACCTAATTTTAATTTTTCAAGTGAACTAAACCAACTAGTTACTGATTTAGAATTAAAGGATATATGGGAAATCAAATACCCTCCATTGTTGAGTTCACTTGTCACGGCAGCATCTCGTAGCAGGATTGATAGATTATACATTTCTAAAAATCTTGAAACTTCCGTGACAAAAGTAGAAACGCCGGCCTGTGTGGCCGTGCGGTTCTGGGCGCTACAGTCTGGAGCCGAGCGACCGCTAAGGTCGTAGGTTCGAATCCTGCCTCGGGCATGGATGTGTGTGATGTCCCTAGGTTAGTTAGGTTTAATTAGTTCTAAGTTCTAGGCGACTGATGACCTCAGAAGTTAAGTCGCATAGTGCTCAGAGCCACAAAAGTAGAAACCATTCCTACGTACTTTTCAGACCATTCAGGTGTCTTAGCTTGCAAAAATCTTATCAAGACAGCCAATTCGCCGATTCAAGAATCAGTGGAATTTGAACATTTCCTTGTTAGTAAATCATGATTTAGAAGACCTGATTAAAGAAGCATGGGCAATATGCCTGCGTGCTCCTAGTAGATATGCCACTACTATCGACTGGTGGTCTGAAATGGCGAACCAAAGGTGAGGAGGGTTCTTATTCAATACAGTGCCCAGAGTGCAAGAGAAATGAAATGTACTATAGAATATTTCTATTCCGTTTTGAGAGTTCTATATGATCAGGTCTCAGCAGGTTCCTCACTTCGGATAGCAGACATCAAAATAGTCAAAGCTAAGTTACTTAATATCAAGAGAAATCAAATGGAAAGGTTGTAAATAAAATTGAAGGCAAATTCGGTGTCAGAAGACGAAACTACTTCCCTGTATCGCTTAGTGTAGCATACGAAAAACGGAAGGAGGACTTTTATTGATGAAATGCGAACAAAAAACGGTACGATTCTCAGAACCCAGCAGGATATCATGGACGAGATTTATCGCTATTATTGCGAGCTATATTCTATAAATCAAAATAGTGGTGCATCCTTGGAAGAATTTCTTGACAACCTGGCCCCACAGCTGACAGAAGATGGCAATGAAAATTTTCTCGAGGTAGTCAGTGAAGAGGACGTGTATGAGACACTATGCGCCTCTTCACCAAAAGAATCCCCAGGACCGGATGGTCAGCCAGCAGCGTTTTACATCCGTCACTGGCCAATAGTGGGCGCAAATATCACGGAAATTGTAAATGAGGTTATTCAGGGTAAAATGATTCCGGCAGAGTTTAAGGAGAGAAAAACTGTTCTTCTGCCAAAAACTAATGGAAACAAAGATTTAACTAATTGTCATCGAATTTCACTGCTCAATTGTAATTATAAATTAATAGCTAAAATAGTAAACAAGAGAATTTCATGCCTTACAGATAAAATTATTTGTAAACATCAGAACTGTGCACAAGGCAGAACCATTTTTCAAAATCTAGCGGAACTCAGGGATATCATTGCAATAACTTCTGTAACAAACATAAAGTGTGATTAATTTCTTTTAGATTTTTATAACGCCTTCAATGCAGTAAATCATGGATATTTTCTACAGACGTTGAAGAAAATAGGTTTCAACGATAGGGTCATAAAGTTGATAAACAACATAGCAACTGGAATAAATGCAAAAATAGCGGCGAATTGTCGACAATCCAGGCCGATACAAATAAAACAAGGTATTCCTCAAGAAAGTCCTCTGTCGACGTCGCTCTTCGCCATTTCACTGGAGCCTTTCCTCCGACATTTCCATGCTAGATTAAAAGGCTTAACATTATCAGGAAATAAAACAGTTATACGAGCCTATGCTGACGATATAGGGGTCATTATAAGGAATAATGTAGAGGTAACCATGCTAGCAACAGTGACTGATACGTACTTTAGAGCATCTGGAGCCAATGCAAACGAAAAAAAGTAAGATTTTAAATCTCAGAGGTTTTGTTGACATCAACGTCGAGTGGCCAAAATTAGGCCGACTACATAAAACTCTTGGGAGCACCCTGACACCATGCCCCATGAAAATGATGGCTTTGAATTGGAAAGTTGCAGCAGATGAAGTGCAAGGAGCCATTATAGAGAATTTAACTCGATATATGAACCAAGTTCAAAGACGAAGTATGTCAACTCATGCATCCTTGCTAAAGCTTATTATACTGTCCAGCTGTTTCCAATACCGAGAACGATAGCGAGAAGAATACTGTCCAAAATCACAAACTTTTTGTGGGATGAAGTGTACCTGCTAAAGTAGCCACATTAGATCCTAAAAATGGCGAACTAGGATTAACTGATATAACGGATAAAGCCTCTGCACTTTTTACAAAAAGGCAAGTTAATTTAATAAGAGACTCGCGAGAAAGCATAACCCGCCAACTTTTCCAGATCATTAAAACTCGAAGCCTGCTTCCCCGATTGACGTGCAGAATGTCAACAGTCGTTTACAGCACGTGAGTGTTTTCTATGTTGAGTTCAGTTACGTAAGTGCCGAAATCAGACAGTCACGACATTTAACATCAAGAGCCATAATGCGGGACTGAAACAAAAGCGAAGGAAGGAACAAAGTAGAATGACAGTTTCCAAACATTGATTGGACTGAGATTTGGAACAAACATTAGTTGTAATGTGCTCACGTCTAATATATAGTTAGCACCAATGGAAGACTGTACGCAATCGGACTCTGTGAAACAAATTTATGTCAACAATGCCATCTAGTTCACACAATAATTCATCGATACACATGCAGTGGTCACATGAATAGTTTGAAGTGGACCCGAGAGCAAATAGCTCTGATTACAAGGTCATCCCCTAAGAGTGTATCGCTGTCACTAATACACAGGCATGAATCACGCTATTTCCCAGAGGCAAAAAATAACGCCGTGTACTGGTTGCTGGGAAATTTTGTTAATTACGTCATTAACAAACTAGGATCCGACAGCACTATAGAGTTCAAGGTCCAAGTGCTGTGGGAATACCACAAAATTAGAAGGTATTCGAACCACAAGAAAAAGTTCGGTATTATGTTAAACATTGTATTTGAAAGAAGGGGCATTGGTTAATATTAAAATAAAGAAGTCTGTGTTGACAGTATTGTATTGTAGTTACCTCAAGGATGTTATTCAAATTTTTATTGTAAATTTTTGGTGTGTACTTTTTCTACTTCAGAAAGTAGTTTTTGAAATTTTATAAGCCAATATACAGAACTTATGTGACAGTTTATAGTACAAATATGAAAAGTGACAGTTTTTATGGAAATGTCTTTATCGATTGGTTAATACCATAAGATTGTAAAAAAAAAGAAAATGGTAGAGCGATAGGTTGGTGAATTCCCGATGATATTTTTTTTAACGGCATTATGTGTGAAAGTGTTAAATGGGACAATATTTTTCTGACATCTAAAATGGCTGTTTTGAGTTTACAGCAATGTCCTATTGGAAGTGTTTTCGCTTTGTTTCTCTGAAAGTAGTAAATCTGTAGAGTACATTTGTAATTTCACACACTATACAATCTGAACAGAAGAATACAGAAACTATTTCATCACACGTGTGGAAATAATAATAATAATAGTAATAGTAATAATAAAACTAACAGTAGTAAACAAACCAAATAACACAGCTAGTGTATGCGGCGCTGCTATCTGCAGTCAGTTATTATTATTACTCGTATTATTATTAGTAGTAGTATTACTTCCATAAGTGTGATGCAATTGTTTCTTTATGCTGTTGTCCCATTGCGTCTGTTTATTCTGTGAAACTACAAATGCGCTAACTGCTTCATTGTTCTGTCACACATTTCCGACAGAACACCAACACCTATCTATACAAATGTAATCTATAGATTTGCTGCTTTCAACCAACGAAGCGAAGTGAGAGGTCTGAAACTTACGTCTTATTTTTCGAACTTTCTTCAGTACAGCACACACACAAACACACTCATATTTTGCTGCATAGTACTGCTACAGATGAATATACTATACAGGAAAAAACATTACATTTTAATCAGGCAAAGGAACGAGGGACGTAATTGACCTACCGATACCGTTCGTCTGATTTTACCTAAGACATCTTCCAAACGGCGGATTTGAACCATTAATTGGAAGGAAATATACGCAAATTACGCGCTGTAACACGAATTGTAGCTATTCTCGTAACACCACATTCTAAGGTTTCGGCAACTCGCAAACAGCTATTACCTTCCAGCCTATCGTAGAACTCTGGTTACGCTTCAGATTAGTCTGTTCCAACACCCTACATTCAAAAAAATAATACAGGAACGAAACAAATATTGTGTAGGCCGCTGTGGCCGAGCGGTTCTAGGCGCTTCAGTCCGGAATCGCGCTGCTGCTACGGTCGCAGGTTCGAATCCTGCCTCGGGCATGGATGTGTGTGATGTCCTTAGGTTTAAGTAGTTCTAAGTCTAGTGCTCAGAGCCATTTGCACCATTTTTTTTGTAGGCTCTGTCCTATCTCTGTCTCAGCATGTATGGCGTCACTCACCACATCATTGCGTCAAACGTCAAAGCCGACATCCGGTATCGTTAGGTTCAGTATATTCTGAACAAGCTGGCTTCAGTTATGCGTACACAGTATGGCACAAGGAACCACTTTCAAGGCGTGGACGAAATTATAGAACAGAGCAATGTGTATAACTTACCACTTTTTTCTCATCGGTGGAAAATATCGTTCTCCTCCCCCCCTCCCCCTCCAAGGGTTCTTTCAGCTTTCGGAAAACATCGAAATCGCCTTGTTCAAGATCTGAACTTCCCGATCAGCACCACCCACATCTGTGCGGCCTTGGTCAAATTATTGGCACTATTTTACTACGGCTGGATGTGACACAGCATTTGGACCACACATCGTCAGAACAGCACGGTGAATCTGTGTGCAATTTAGATGTTTTCCCAACAAGAATCTTACTGTCCCGCGTGTTTCAGCTTTCGGGTACTTTTCCAGTTGGCGCGCCATTTCAGTCGCACACTATTACGCACTTGTTAACCGTACCGCAGCAGACCTGTGTCTTCAGGAAACTGGGAACATTTACTCTGTTCTGACAATACACTACTCTTGTTGCATGATGGTTTTAGCGTGGGGGCGACATGTGTAACTTCTTTTCTGAAGCCCGTACGTACTGTATGACAGTTACATATCGACTTTAAATGTGAAAAAGTTTCAAAAACTGAAGGTCATTAAGCTAGCAATGGACAAATTCGTATGGGTAATTACTGGGAGAGGCAGTAAGACAAGTAAACAGATGAGGGGTAGACTAGAGTGGAAGGCGTAGAACCGAACTGAAAATGAAATACAGGTGGCCGCGGTGTGTAATCAGCTGGACTGTAGTAGCAAATGGACCAAAAGTTAGCGCCCGCTACCCACTGAAAGTAGGTAGACGACATTTGAAGACATGCACGAGCCACAATGCTGCGTGTTATTAAAGACCCTAATGCGTGGAAAAGTGTACAGGTAGCTCGTACGCAGTAGTATGGTTTTGTGATGGTAGCCTAGTCCTGGGTAAGATATTCTGGAGATAAAATAGTCCCCCAATTCGGATCTCTGGGCGAAGACTACTCAGGAGGACGTCCCCATCAGGAAAAAGAAATCTGGCGTCCTACATGTCGGACTTCGATGTTTTAGAAGCCGAAGTCCTTTATTTGGACTAGAGAACTTGGAAAGAGAAAGGGATAGGTTGAAGTTAGATATAGTGAAAATTCTCTTAGTGCAGGCTATTGTCAGAGAAAATTGGATTATGGTCAGGTGAGTTCAGGGCTATCAACTCAAAATCAAACAGCGGTAATACTGGATTAGGATTAATAATGAACAAGAAAATATGATTGCTAGTAAACTACTGTGAATAGCATTTTGAATGGATTATCACAGCCAAGACAGACAAAGCCACGAGGTACAAATATATAGGGTGTCAGTAAAGTACGAATACAAAATTTTTGAGTGTTCAGAACAGGTAAAAAGAAATAATTTCTTATGTGACAAAAATGTCACAAGTATTGCATTTCCTCTCTTGGCGTCCACGAAGGTTTTGACACCAGTGATATTTAGAGACTGTGTTGCCATGAATGATATTTTAGAGGTATTGTTGAAATCCTATGTATTTCTTCTTGTGGTAGATGAAGCGTTGCCCGTTTAGGTTAATTTGAAGCCCTTATTCGTGAAACACTGGGTTGTTTACAATGGGCCACACTGTCCTTATCAGGCGGGCTCCTTTTGTGCATTAATTTAAACAGACGAAATTTTCAGCGATGTCTCTGAAACAACGTACATTACACGACAAAGTGACCACCTCTATGAACAACAGAAGCATCTAAACATTAATGGACCTCTAGCTAGGAAACAGAACACCTGCGATGTTTTTGTCACGTAGAAAAACTAGTAGAATTATTGTCACATATCGCTACTGCATACTGATTCATTTTTGCCACCATATCGTGGCTAATTTTTTTAGAGTGTACTGGGCATATTTATTAGAAGGAAAGCTTTGCGTTTGTGTCGCAGGGAAGGTGCTCTTCCGGTATGGTCTTGGGGCACAGTTTGTTGGCAGGCGGTGGTCAGTGACTATCTTTCGAGGTTCCCTGGCAGCTGCGCAGTTTTCTAGGAAGTAATGCTGCGGCCTGCTTCGTGCTTTTCTCGACACAGCCTGTGCTCTCGTAGCCCAAAGCTTAAGGCGCTTCGCCGCCACTGCTACCCCCCCAGAAAAACTGAGCGTGACATTTTTGCCTGTTGTGTTCGTATATCAGAGACACCGAGATGCCATCTTAAGGTCCGGAAGCTCATTACTTGCTTACTTTGCCGGGCTACTTGTGTCTTAATTTGATTATAATTCGTGGCATCATGTTGAATCGTATGAGCAGATCTTGTTGCGCTTTCTCTACACTTTTGGTACCTTCCCACAGTTTTAGTTCATTTTGTAATTTTATAAGAACATTTTATTGCTGGTTCCCTTCTTTTCCCTGCTGCAGCGCCGGCCACGGTGGCCGTGCGGTTCTAGGCACTTCAGTGCGGAACCGCGTGACTGCTACGGTCGCAGGTTCGAATCCTGCCTCGGGCATGGATGTGTGTGATGCCCTTAGGTTAGTTAGGTTTAAGTAGTCCTAAGTTCTAGGGGACTGATGACCTCAGATGTTGAGTCCCATAGTGCTCAGTGCCATTTTTTTTAACCTGCTGCAGTGGGGCATGTAACTCAAATGAAAAGAAATGCATTGGTCAAAAAATTTAGATAGTTTACTTACGTGAAACTGAAATAACACAAAATTAATTTTACACCTTCAGACCGGATTTTATGTGCAACAAAATTTTGTATGTACCTCAGTACTACAACATGTGGTTCCCAGAGGATAAAGGAGACACCTTACATCATATTTGTCCGTGCTATGTCACGTTGTAAACTACGTGTTCGCCACACACCGAATTTTACGTGCGTATTTTACGTGTACGTGAAGGTTAACTTTGAACATCTGTATCACGGAAACGGTAAAGAGATGAAGGAAATGTTGGAGGTTTTCGAGATCGGGATCTTAGGAATATGTCGCAAAAAATTCAGTCATTTGCTGTGGAATCCTCGACTGGCTTTCGATCCGCTGGTGACGGCGGAGATATAGTAAAAAACACTTCTTGCGGGGTTTTCCGAGGAACCGACCATAAAATAATGGTGCCCATTTTGCCCACCGTAGATCTCATCAAATGCAAAAACACCCAACCAATTTTTTCCATTTGTCTAAGAAGGAGGAAGTGTGTAATGTTCATACATCGACACTGTACTTTAGGTTGGTCACACTAACACGATGCTTCTGTTGGGCGTACAAAGGGTCCCTAGCCCAACCGCTATCGAAAACACTTGATGCTACCGTTTTATTACCAATAGTGCCCTAGGTATGAGCACTAGAACATTCCGTGTTTATGCGCGGCGCTTTGAAGTATATTAGGTACGCATGCTGTCACATTGGGGCGTGGCGCCTTACATCGCTCCTGTCCAGAGCCTGTGTATCGGGAGAATGACTCATGCGTGCACAGTGACAGATGGTCTGACGCGGGTTCAGTCGAGTACGTAGTTCTAATTTTCATATGCTAGAGGACAGTAGTGCACAGAGACATTCAAGAAATAGGTCAACAGAATGTTTTTGTGAATTGTTCTGTTTATTTCTTTAAGGCTTTTTTGTTTATGTTTGAACAGTTTTGTATATGCTTTTATTAGTATGAATGATGCGTGAATGTGGTCTAAAGTAAATATGTAGATCATTGTTCTCCTGATAAACGCTGTACGAACTAGCGTGAGAAATTTTTGAGACAGTGTGAATGCAGACGACGGGGAATTTTGTATCGTAATATGTTAAGTAAGTTTATGGTAAAAGGAAAGCTAATTCGAGTGCAAATCAAAAAAATTAATAACGTGAAGTATAAACAAAATATCAGAATGTAAAATATTTATTTCGGAATAAGTACAGTTCGAAAGTGTGTTATTTGTTGATTAGTTAGTGACGAAAAGCGCGTAGTAACGCTGGAGAATAATGTTTTTCTATTGGCCCAAAAGAAAACTGACCAGTCAGAACGGAGTATTCTCCGCGCGTGTTTTCTTTTAGAGATAGCGAATGCTTACAGCAGTCTAAGTAGCCAGAGCCCAGCCTTTCAATGGTACGGTCGTGTGTTGTATGAGCTCCGAAGGAAGTTATAATTTGCCGGTTGTAGTTGTGCTACATGTTTCAAAAAGTGTTTTAAAGTGAAGGCATATTTATTCTGGTATACTTTCAAGAAAGTACGGATTTTTAAGTAATTTTGTGTACAAGAAAAGACAGTAATTCCGCTTGGCATATTGAGCAGATCGGTGACTAAAAACTTGAGTGCATTAGACATCGATAAACTTAATAGTGTGGAGAGCATTTTCATTTAAGAATAATCCGTGCTTAGTAGCTGTTCAGATTTCGGGAAATATATTACCATAAACTTGCTAATGTGAATGAAAGGGTTTGTGCTTGACTGTGATTAGCACTGGATTGGCAGTGAAGGTGTAATTCTCGTCGTCAGAATATACCGAAGTTTTGCCAGTATTTTCACCTTTCATTCAAAATTAAGACTTTTCCCGATTCTTAGAATAGTTACGTTGTAAACAGGCTGGCGCGAGTTGCAGTACGGTAGGTTTCTGCTCGACTTTCCTACCGGCGATCTGCTGCAACGAGTTCACAGGTAGGTGCAGGTAAAAGGACGAAAGAAACAGCGCCGCCGCAACATGCACATACCACTGACATAGACTTGCTTTTGAACATTTTAAGAATTCTACTTTGCGAAACCGTATTTTATGAGTTACAAATTTGCACAAGAGTTTCATTTACATGTCCTGTTTCGCTCTGGTTTGCTGTGCATCATTACGAAATTTATTAACATAGCTCCATTAAAAATCGTTTCTTGATAAACGCTCTACGGGACGACGAAGGTAGCTCAACGAAACAGCTAGACCACCAGAATACTCTTCTAGTGTGATAACTGCTCGTCTGCATTAAGGTTGACACTAATAATCTAGTTCAGTTAGTACCGGTTTTTTTTTTTTTTTTTTTTTTTTTTTTGCGATCCTGTTTCACGTTCCTTTGAGTGTAGCCATAGTGTTCCTCTACAGTTAGATATACGTTTCAGCCCATTACCGTAAATGCGTTAGGGTTCTACCCATTGAGGCACGCCAGTGTGCTCATTCTCACCAGCCGGATGTCGCAGCTCCCACGCTGAACACAGTGTGTCGCAAAGTTTTACTGTGTGGCACAGAGCTATCCAGAGACCTAAACGTTATATGTTTAAAATATGACGCACTCTACTATTTACGTGATCTGTAGTAGTCAGTGTTTGCAAAGGCTGTGATTTATTTTTGCTTGGCTGTAACTCAAACGACGGTAAAACCAAATAACAGTGATTACCTTACTCCTACCTTTTACAGAAAAGAGTAAGAGCCTTTCGGCCACTTGGTCAGTTGCAGTGTACAAGCAGCTAAGGTAGTTACTGGTCCAAAAATGTTATTTCAATTTGTAACTACGCGCCACGGGAAGCACTAATAAGTACCTACCACCAGACGGCTTGGCTGATGTCGCGGTAATACAACGGACCCACGATCTCCGGCGGCTCATTACAGAGTTACTGCATTTCGTATGAAATTTGGAAATTTGTGGTAAGGGCTATGGGACCAAACTGCTGAGGTCATCGGTCCCTAGGCTTACGCACTACTTGATTAAATTAAACTAACTTACGCTAAGGACAAAGCACACACACACACACACACACACACACACACACACACACACACACACATGCCCGATGGAGGACTCGAACCTCCGACGGAGGGAGCCGCGCGATCCGTGACATGACGCCAGAGACCGCACGGCTACCCCGCGCGGCCATTTCGTATGATTTCTTCCCCCAGTTAACTTCGTATTTGTATTGAATTGTGAAAGTGTCGACGCTACAAGTTGTGTGTTTTGCTTCCATTCACTCACGGTATCTGCTGTTGACAACTACAGTAACCATTTTTCTCTTCGCCTTCAAACTTGCATGCAGTACTGCTCCGATCCGTATAGGATTTGTTTGTGCCGCAGTATTAGCTGTACATTAACAGCGATACATAGATGTACGGATAGATTTATTGGTAGAGCTTCGCTCCACCAAAACTACGGTTCGTTAATATAGTACATAAATGACGTAGTAAATGATAGATTACCGTTAGTACTGATCGCGTTGGTGGGGAAAGAAATATAATGGAACGTTTGACAGGGAAACTGGAAGCCGACGGCTTCCTTTTGTTTTTTGTTTGTTTGTTTTGCACATTACAAGAACCGGACATCGTTCAGTGTTAGTCCATTGTGTATTTTATATCCTTACAAACTATAAATTGCAATTTATAAGTAATAAAAATTAGTTTATCACTTAATTTCTGCGTTTTTACGTTACAAAAGCAACTACTTTTCATGTAAGTACAGTTTACATGCACAAATATTAAAAAATCTACACAATTATTGTTAATAACATGAATACAAAGTATTAATGTTCCACAATCACTTATTTTTTACTCAGTAACACGTTCTTCATAATGATCAAAGGCAAGAGTTTTCTGTTATTATTAAGTGTGAAAGTTTGTTGTGACTAACAGAAACATGTTTTATAAAACCTCGACGAAGTATTGAAGCAATTTTTTGTATGTTTTTGTTTTTCGTTTTTTTAAACGTTACCTTATTTTCAGGAAATTTTATTTTCGAGCGCTGTATGATGACTATATTGTTTTTTATTTTTACTACTACATCATCCTGTTTCACGGTTCAAATCAACAATTTTCAAGTAAAACCGGAATTAAATATTGAAAATTTCAAGTTTACTATAAACATTGCCTTTTTTTAAACAACAGACTGGGGGATAAGGATGTAGAACAGTAACTTTATATACCCTCACGTAATTTATAGACAGTTCACCGCATCCAGTTTCTAGAGGGCTCTAATGGACACAGACCGCGTACGCAGACAAAGCAATCGAAATGAGGTAACGCCTGATAGGTATGCAACATACTTTACTGACTAATGCTACTAGGAAACGTACTGCAATCTGTGCTTACTTACGACAGTGTATGGTAGTTCGCTGATGAAGAGTTGGCTGGTATGCACCTCGTGTGTGGATTCACTGCAAGTGCGCCACATGAGCTGTCCTCGCAGCGACGGCACACACACCACAGTGCAAGGTTTCGTCTGCTGGTTCTTGTATTACTCTGTGTTGTGTACGTTTGGGTATTGCACAGTACAGGCTTCTCCACTGATGTGGGGGGATTTTTATCGAACCAAGGATGTTTGCGGTAACAAACCGAATAAATAATAATTAAATTATTACTTTATAACAAGCCGCCGGATTCCGTAGGTTCCTTGTACCAAAATACTTTGAAGGTGTCCCTGAACAACCTCTGAAAGTTTGTCGGTAAAGTTCTGGTTCTGTCTGTACACACAAACCTTCGTCACGAATCAGGCTATCAATTAGTAAACACTGTACGTGTATCAAAAACCCTACAGCAGTTCCTGAGGTTAGCCTTCACATACATACTGAGAAACGTCGCGGGGGCCTTAATAATATGTATGGATATGTACAGATTCTTGTCAAGCTTTGCTGCCCTCTGGAGATGCAGCGGCTGTTTCCTTTACTGCTTGTACCACAGACATCGTCTCGTCTCAAACTGACTTGCGTCTCACGCCCTGCTGGTTGTGATGTTGATTGGTTGAAAATTAGATTCATGACGTTATACACATTAGCCAATCAGGACCGTAACTAAGATTTGAGTGGATGCCACATCACTGCTACACTCGTTCTCGTATTCACACTGTGTCGATCTGAGCGAATGCAACATCTTTGCTTCACTTAGTCTAGCATTCACACTGTGAATTACTTCGTAGATATGGCTTGTTCTATTGCGTGTTATGTGTGTGGCAGAGAGTATTCCGCGAGAAAGCATTTGAATACTCATTTGAGAAATACGCATAAAATGCAGCAAGATGGAGAAGCTAAGAGAAGTGCTTAGAAAGTGGATGCAGCTTTAAATGTAATTTTTTGACTAAGTTGGGGCTACATGTGGAGAAAGAGCACAAGGTTGAGGTGATAAAAGCAATTAGTGAATTCCAATCGAAGGACTGTAAGTCAAGTGCACACTGTCTATTTAAATTAGTATCTTGTGTTGTTGATTCTTACATACTTGCCTGCCCCGTGGTTATTAATCCTTACTTTTGTTGGTCAATAGAACATGTGCTTATTAGAAAGCCTAAAACGACGCGTTTCCCACTAACTGTACACTTAATGTATGCTACATTCAGTATAGGTTAAACAGTTACAACTAAGTCCTGTACACACAAGTTTAACTGATCAAAATCCAGTCAGTGACAAAATGATGTCAGTAATTCATGTGGGTATCTAACAATGCAATTTATGTTTTGACTCCTGCTGTTTAAGTTATTCTTGTTGAATCTCAATGTATTACATTTTTAAATATATTTCTGTGGTCATTTCAGTTAGATTTAAAAAGAGGGTTGTGGATCTTACAATATGAATAGCACTGTAATTGTTTGTCTTCGATGGTTTTATTTTAGACTTTCTGAAGTAGAAGTCTGAGGAAGAGAGGAAAACCAAAAGTAGTTTCGTGACTCGTTATGACACTAAACATTTAAAGGATAGCACTGCAAAAACCAACTTTGTGTGCTACAACAGTGGTACATTTTCATCAAAGTCATGTGGCAAAATGTTGTGTAAGTCGCAAGGTACTTGCAAGATGGGGAACCATTGCGTTGCTGCTATAGAGCTTCACAGAGAAGAAGAAGTGGAATTTTTAGTGTGACTTTCTACAGAACACTTTTTGACAGTGAAGGAACATTGTTTTTTACTGTTTTTAAATGAATATTGCTATGGAAATGTGATCTAGAGCAAAAGGTGTCAACATATTGATTGGCAGTTCACATGAACATAATGTGTGATGGTAGCGTGAATGCAGTTGTAAGAGACGTTACTGTTGTGATCCACATTGAGCACAATACTAGTGATTGTACTTGGGTGTGTGAGGGCAGCTGCAATGCATTACAGAGATGCAAGTGTGGAAGAAAGTTCTGAATCCATGTTGCCTTGTCATTGCATGTGTCATAGTAATTTATTTCACAAGAATGGATCACTAATGCCTCTACATAGACTAAAGGCAACATATTTATTCTTTATTGCCCAGCATGTTACACATAGTGTATCAGGGTAACCGAAACTGCAGTAATGGATTTGAGACCAGACTAAAGCACCAGGTGCAGTGCTTGGACGTTCACTTGTAGACCTCATAACCAATTGAAAGTGGCCTTGGTAGCCGAAACAGGTCGTGAAATAACATGCTGCAACTGGTGCTGTGATCTGGTCTCAGTTTATTCTTCCGCCCACAGAGTGTTAACGGCATCTTCAGCACTGTTGGAACGGTACACTGAATATATCGTTACGCCATTTTTTAAACTATCCAACTTATAAGTACTCACGGCAACTGTTATATTGCATGGATTTATTTTATGCCGAGAGTGTCACTTTCCAGAGAATTCTGGGTGATAAGAGAGACAATTCATTCCAGTGTAGTGGAGAGGTTGCATCTCCTGACTCGATATGACCTCTACAACATAAGAGACTTCACCATTGGAGATGATGAGCGGAATAGCATTGACGAAGTCAGTGTGAGTATGTGGTTGGAAAAAATGTGAGATTGTGTTCTCCGCTATAAGAAAGAAGGTGAGGACAGGGAAGATTTTGACAGCAGTGATTCAGTGATAGATGACAGATTACCAGAAACAGTTATTACAGAAATTTGGACAAAATATTGTATGTGGAGGATCCACATATTGTACAAATGTCTACAAGTTGTTAGTGACCACACTGTTAGGGAGAATACTTCCATAATGACTCATTTCTTTAGTGCTGTGAAAGAGAGAGCTGGCATCATAAAAGCGTGTGTACTCATGTCTGACGACACTCACACTTTCCGCAGTGCATGGGCACGACTCATGCGACCCGCGGAAAATCATCTGCTGTATGCTTCGCACATAGATCGTAGCTGGCGGAATAATTTGAAGAAAGTGCATCGAAATGAAGAAAAGAAATCACTTGTGTACAAAGCTCTTCGTACATTGCTTGACTAAGTGGAGACAGACAATTTTAATGAGCTGCTGGAGTCATTCGTCAGGCAGCTTCAAGGAGATGAAGATATTAGAGACTTTGGTGTCTATTTCTTTTCAAATTGTTTATTCCAGCCTCGGCAGTGGGCATACTGTCACTGCCGCAATTTGGGCATAAACACAAAAATGCGCCTTGAAGAAATGCATAGAGTTTTAAAATATTGTTATCTAGTTGGAAAAACAAACAATAGATTTGACAAAGTACTTGTGTTAAAGAAATTAGTGCATGACAAACTGCGTGATCGAATGTTTAAACTACATTAGGCTGTCCATTCATATAGGATCAACCTTATTTAGGCTCGTCACAAAGCTCCATACAGTATAAATGTGAGTGACATAACAGTCAATAATGATGGCACGAAGTTTCATGTGAAATCACAAACATATCGTGGCGTAGCACATCCCGTAATTTCGAATAATATTGAGTGTAAATTGGAGTGCGGGTTGACTTGTTCTATTTTTAATATATGTATACATGCTTTCAGTTGCTCCTGTCCGGAGAGTTTAATTCATTTTAACATATGCAAACACATTTATGCTGTGTCAATGACCTATGCATTACATTCGAGTGCCGCATTTAAACCAGCTGAAGCAACAGTGACTGAATCGGCTTCTGTCGTTTTGTGTTCACTTAAAACAAATGCTAACGATCATGAGAACACATCTCTGGTGCGAGAACTAGTGTCCACATATTAAGTTATGATTAACCGTGTCAATTCAGGTAAAGTGTCCACAGAAACTCTGAAATCATTTCAGAAAGATCCAACTCATTCGCAGTCACTTTTTCAGTCAGACTACAGGGAATCTCCACGATACCCCAGCAACGAGAAGGTGAAAGTGCGAAAAGATTTGGTAAATCCAACAAACAGCCAAAAGGCAGTTTCAAGAAACCAACGGTTGCTGAAAAAGTAAATGTTTTGGCACTGAAGCAGCCTCAAATTGAAATATTAAATGTTCATATTGATTCTAATCATACTTCTTGTTCACACCAACTTTTAGATGTGTGTGCTTCTGCATAATCCATGGTTTGTAGGCCTAGAGGGGAACTCGCCATATAAAGCAAAGAGTAATGCATTGTGCTTGGTACCCCTGTTGATGATACGGAAACCCAAGCGATATTAATGCAGAAAATAAAATTTTTCTGCAAAGTTGTCTCTCAGTTAATACCTTTATCCCTTTTATTTACTTATGTAATTAAAAACTGTTAGTTGACGTTCTAGTTGATTACATTAATATGAATTGCTGTGTAACTAGTGGAGAAAATTTAGATGTGACTGCAGAGCAGTGTGTTTGGCATGCATGTGAAGCCACCTTTTACATGATTGAACAAAGTCTGTCGTGTCACAATATATTACTAAATGCAAAATAAAAATTGCTTTCGTAACAATTACAAGATATTTTCACTTCTGAAACACATTTTAAGTTGGTTCATTTCTTGAGAGTTCAACAGAATAAAATTCAGTGCACTTAAACTGAGTATGTTATACTTCCTTATATTTGACGACTCTGAGTGTGGCAACTCTTTGAGAAATTTTTTACATCCATTCTTACAGTAATTATTGACCAAGGAAATTTGTGGCAAAGAATTTCACATATTTTTCAGTTTGAGAAAACAAGATTTCGGAATCGGATATGTACTTACTGAACAGGATTGTGCAATTAGCAGGATTTACAGAATGATAAGAATTGTAGAGTATCGTTCTATGCTGCTTTAGAATTATTTTTAGAGTTTACAATCTCATTATATGCTTTACAAAAAATGGTTCAAATGGCTCTGAGCACTATGGGACTCAACTTCTGAGGTCATTAGTCCCCTAGAACTTAGAACTAGTTAAACCTAACTAACCTAAGGACATCACACACATCCACGCCCGAGGCAGGATTCGAACCTGCGACCGTAGCGGTCTCGTGGTTCCAGACTGCAGCGCCTAGAACCGCACGGCCACTTCGGCCGGCGATGCTTTACATCTAGCAATTATATTTCCAGATTTATGTACCTTTCCTTGTCTTCAGCACTTTTTGTGAGATTCATCTTCCAGAAAGAGTTTTTTATTTAGGCTGATACTGTGTAATATTTGGTTGGTAGAAGAGAGTTTACATTAATGTGGAGAATAATTTCATCATTTTTCACTGGATATTCTTTACTACAAGTTATTACTGATTTTTTATAAGTAATAGATGTGTGTCAGCTGCAGTAAATTTACTCATAGTAAAGATGCTTTTCACCTGTTTTTTGTCACACTTCAATGATGTGAATACCTCATCCCTGTTTTTGGAGTTTTATAGGATTTTTTTTCAAAGTGGAAGTCGAATTTGCATTCGGTACTCTGATCGCTTTCCTCCTTCGTTCATTTTTTTAGCGACTCATACGTCTCAACCTGAAATGCTCCAAATGTAAAAATTTTATACCAAAATGTACAGTATGCTCCTAGGAAATTAGAAGCAATAGATATACTAATTGATTCTAAGACACCTGAGATTATAATGTGTGAACATGGACTAGGCGATATTTGCGAAAGATGTTCTTTGGAGACTTAGCATGCCTGACTGAACTTAGCAGACTCGAAGACCATATGATATTAAATTGGCGCAAAATGGCATTAATGTCAGAGATCGAGACAAACCAAGACATAGCTTTTACACTACACAAAACAACCTATATATTTCTACCACATTTCTGGATATACTTGCTTGTTTTAGTGAGCAGTGACATAATAGAGGTGGATCTGCTATCTATTTCAACAAAGAGGTAAAGGACACCACTTCATGGACAGACAAAAGCAGAGAAATTGTCTTTGAAGCAGCAGGTATACAGAGAAAGGAAGATGAGCTTAATTCTAGAACTGTACAGATCTCCAAGTTGCCAGGTAAGACGTTTTCTCAAGTAATTATGTGTACTGCTAGAAAAGGATACCAGCGAATTCGTTTGCATAATAGTTGTAGGTGATAATATAAGAACAGTGGATGACAGTTCTCACTCAAGAGAGTTATATTATCTAATCAGAATCCACAACCTAAATTTAGAAGTAAAAAAAGAAAAAAACATCATGCAAGATGCTCTTCCACTATAAGGAGCTCTGATAGATCAAGTCATCCCAAACGTACCTCAATCTATGCAGAAAGTTATATTAAATATTAATTTAAGACCATTTTGAGCTATTGTAGAAATAATGGACAACGCAAAACACAATGAAGTTACATTTATGGATGTAAGACAGATTAAAGAAACTAAATATGTTACATTAAGCTCAGAAAAATGGAGTAATCCAGTTATACCAAAGTACAAGGATAAACGTTTTGAAACTTTCTGTTCATATCTAAGCTATTGTCTAAATATTTTATGCTGTCAGAAAAGCAAAAATATAAAGGGAAAGAAATGGATCACACCAGTCATTAAATGGGCAAGACGGGAACTGAAACATTCATGTGAGAGACACGAAAAAAATTAAAAACTGAAGCACTGTTGAAGACTACAGGAATAGAGAGAGAAAGAGAGAGAGAGAGAGAGAGAGAGAGAGAGAGAGAGAGATTACTGCGGATTGCTAAAAGAAATGAAGACGATGTACTTCAAGAAAGCAAATGAAAGTTCACATAATATGGCAAAGAGTGTCTGGACTTTCATTAACACAGGCAGAAAAGAAGTAACAATGAATACATAAGACTTAAAAAAGATGGAAAGGAATTTTTGTATCGAGATGGAGTCACTTCCATCTTCTATGGACACTATCATAACTGTGGTAGACAAACTCGTAGGACAAAATCCCTCAAAACGAAAACAATAATAAATTTTTTAAGTAATATAAATTTAACAGAATAATTGCTCTTTTTCCCAGAAAGAAAATGGTAATAGGAAAAATAATCAGCGAAATGGGAATAGAAATAGAATTGGATGATATATCCACAAGCGTAGTTAATTACTGTTCACAGTTTCCAGTAGAGTCACTGACATTTCTAAAGTGTATGGAAGAATCACTGAGTCCCTCAAAGCCAACACGGTAATTGGACAACTGCATTTCGGAATGAGATTTTCACTCTGCAGCGGAGTGTGCGCTGATATGAAACTTCCTGGGAGATTAAAACTGTGTGCCAGACCGAGACTCGAACTCGAACTGCTTTTCGTTCTCTGTGCAAGTGATATGATTACACTAAAGGGTGCAAATGTCATCGCATATGCTGGTGATACATCTCTTGTAGCTAGAGGTAGCACTTAAAATGAACTGGATAAAAGACGTACTCTCAACATAGAAAACGCAAAAAAGAATTTCAGTAGTAGCAGTTTGTTCATAAATGGTACAGTAACAACGTACCTGCTGTTCCAAACCAGCGGAAATATTCACAGTGCAAATATCGGCCTTAAATAGAGGAACACAGACCTACAAGAGACAAGTAACTAAGTATTTGAGTTGGTGATTGACCTGGTAAAATAATGTTGATAATGTGTATAAAAAATTCTTTACTATTCTAATCAGTCCTGTAATGTAAAACTGATTTTATTGTTCATTTCAAGCTGTCATGTATGATATCGTGTAAGATCATCTAAAGACAAATAAACATAAACGTTATTCTTGTTTCTTTATCAAACATCGGATTTATATGTTTCACATGTGTCTGTTCATCTATTAATAATGCAGTAACCTCGCATACATACTCTGCGTTCGGAAATTTTATGTTAAATTGTCACGTAAAACGAATAACACCGTTCCATTCGTTGCAAAATTTTCATGTGATCGTAAGTTGTCTACCAATACACGAGAGTATTTACAATACGGCGTGGTAGATCAACATGGGAGGCTGTGGGAGACATTTAATATTAAAGTTAACCAATTACAGATATTGGAGTTACGTTTCGTGCAAATACACTAAAAGACACTGTAATGTAGTCGATTTCATTTATTAAGGGATAAACTCAATCTGTAATTATACTGCTACCAGAAACCTTGTTACTTCCTGCCAGAAAACCACTGGCCGTGTGTTTTGTTTAAGAGCACTGGAGATGCCGGTACCAGAATCTGAATCTACCACCAACATTGAATTAATTTTCACCATTTGTAGAATTTGCAACTACAAATAACTATTCAGTACTCACTCAATAATACTTGCTTCCTCATACACAAATGAACAACCGTATTTAAAACAACGCATTTTGGAGAGATCTTAACTGCGATGGGTCACTGAAACTGTATTTTCGTAATACGCCGGCATAAATACGAGAAACATGATACAGATAACAATACATATGTTACACCGTCATCATTACTATAATTGTATCAAATTCCCAACAGTAGTTCCTGAGATGACCCCTTGCATATTAACAGAAAAATGCGCTGGGGGACTAGTTTATAATATATGTAGATAGTATGTAGGATGTCCCAAGAGGAATGGTCAGTATTCAGGTATATGACAGGAAAGATCAGTCGAAGCGAAAGAGTCTAGTAAATATGGCCTCTAAAATGTATACCAAAAGAGTGATGTGCACTTGTTCGCTCTGTGAAACGTACCTCGTCTTCTGAACAAGTGCTCATAGCTCAAGTATGCGTTTACGGCCCACGTTAAATAGACATTTTTGCTTTGAATGACCGTTCCTGTCATATGCCTCAACATTGACCATCCGTCTGGGATACCCTGTAGGTTACGGAGAGACTTATGATTCGTAAACAGTGGATTTTCTTTGCTGACTAAATGCAGCTTATAAAAGGCAACAGTGAGACAGTGTGATGATGATCAGTATTGTTTATTATTACAGTCAAGCAATGGGTTCACGATCAAAGTACGTGAAATTTATTAGTGCTCAAATTAGTGAAATGAAATACTATTAGACATAATATTCACATATTATGTGGAAGAAAAATATGAGTATATACTCGTATTTCTGCATAGGGACCCCGCAGTTGATCAGTGCTGTGGGCTCTGCGTGATCTAAAGAGCAGATATATAGGGCAAATTAGTTAAAAAATTTGTTCCTTTTTATTGCTTAGTTTATTAGATTGATGGTTCAAGAATGACATCTCAACGTTTCGTGATCGAAATCTGCCTGGAAATACACTGATCAACCAGAAAATTATGACCACCTACGGAGGCTTTCCGGCAGTCGTTCTTCCCGCGAACCATACGCGACTGGAACAGGAAAGGGAGGTAATGACAGTGGCACGTAAAGTGCCCTCCGCCACACACCGTTGGGTGGCTTTCAGAGTATAAATGTAGATGTAGAATAGCCAGCATATTACCTTTGGCATAGATAACAGCGGCGACGCGTCGTGGCATGAAAGCAGTGAGGCCTTAGTATGTCTCGGAAGGGAGATGGCACGACATCTGCACACACAAGTCAAATAATTCCCCTAAATTCCGGGGAGGGGGTGATTAACTCTGACGTCACAGTCAGTCATATCCTAGATGTGTTCGATCTCGTTCAGATCTGGCGATATGGGGCCAACACATCAGCTGGAACTCGTCGAACCACTCCATCCCCTGGTCTTGTAACATGGCGCGTTATCTTCTTGGAAAATGCCACTGCCGCCAGGAAACATGATCTTCATGAGTGTACGCGGTCTGCAACCAGTGTACGATTCATCTTCGCCGTCATGATGCCATGCTGGATGCCCACTTTAATGTCCCCAGAGCACAATGGAGCCGCCGCTAGCATGTCTCCATCCCGCCGTACATGTGTGAAGGAGCTGTTCCTCTGGAAAACCGGCATGATGAAGAAGGTATCGGAATTCATAAGGCCATGCAACGCTCTGCTACTGCTTCAACTTCCAGTGTCAATGGTCACGTGTCCATTTCTGTCGTAGCTGCCGATATCGTGGTGTTAACTTTAGCACAAGCATGGGTCGTCGGCTGCGGAGGCCCATCGTTACGAGTGTTCGTCGCACTGTGTGTTCAGACACACTTTTTTGTACTCTGACCAGCATTAAAGTCTGATGTTAGTTCCGCCACAGTTCGCCGCCTGTCCTGTTTTACCAGCCTGCCCGGCGTACGACGTCAGACTTCTGTAATGAGGGGTGTTCCCCGAACCTCACGACGTCTGGACGTGCTTTCTCCTCGGTTTAGCCACATGTTGAAGACACAACATAGCACTCCTAGAACACCTTACAAGTCCTCGTGCTGGGCCTCGGGGCTATCACAAGCTGCCCTCGGTCAAACTCTGAAAGATCGCGGGCCTTCCACATTCTATACACGCACAGCACTACACGCGCCGTGCCTGTGTGTGGCTAGCAGTCATTCCTCGCCAGGTAACGCTACTATCGACTGGACGTTTTTATATCGATAGTAGGATGGTGGTCATAACGTTCTGGCTGATCAGTGTAAGTTTTTAAAAAATTTCCTTGGCCATTTGCGTCTGCCACGCCCTCTTTTTCTATGTTGTGATCCAATCCTCCTCTTTGCAAGACTTTTTGTGAAAATTTTTCGGTCACACAATCGAAACAAATTGCAGATGTTTCTAGAACGCTGTGAATCAAATGTAGGGTAAGAAATAAAAGGATGGAAAGTCACTGGTGGGTGCTAACAAATAAATTCACACATTACAGACATATTATGGGAAAGCCATACGGACAACTTACACTGTGTGAAAACAGTGGCAAGCAGTGTGGGCAACATCCTTCCACAAACGTCCCACAGATGAGAAGCCTCAGCACTTCCTCTGTGCCAAATGTGTTTAGGTGGAAGCCAGAGAATAGCCATATACCCATAGGCATTGTCTGACACTTATTGTTTTAAATGTTACAAAGCCAACTTTCAGATACCTGGCCAGACCTGAACTGCTGAAAAAATGTTTACATGGGAAAACACAAAATACGAATGAAAGCTACAGTCACCTTACATGGATATTTCGTCCGAAAACATTATTTATGTCCTTAAATCTTGTGAAGACATCTGCCTGTGACGCCTGTCTAACATCCGGCAGTGGAAATGTAAGTAGGATTAAGTACCTTCAGAGATTAGGCTTCCATCCAGGTGCATTCACAATGAAGATTCTTAGGAGCATCGATGAAGCATTACTTGACAAAGACCAGGTAGCAGAAGAAGATACGCAAAAGTTGGCTCGGCAAAGGAGGCAGGGAAAGAGAATACTCCAGGAAGACAAGGAAGAGAATGAAGATTATCGATGTGGACAACATTAGTGGCTACAGGTGTGGCAATATAGTTAAAAACTGAAATGAGAAATTTAAATGAGATTAATCACAATTTTTTTGTAAATATAATGTGCCTTTTCTCAGGAATTATAAAAGCTGTCATGCTGAAATTTAGCACAACTTTTAAAAATAACTTACTAATTAATGCTTTGCAGCATTTTTTTCTTCATCGTGTGTCTGAGGAAAGTTCTCCTTTATGAGGAAATAGATCAGTCTCGGTTAATATAAAACTTAAAAAGTTAACTTGAAAGTAACAATGAGCTTAAACAAAAGTGTGTTGACTTCGTTTTGATAGCATTTTATGCTGATGCAAGTTGTAAAGTTTCAGCTTTATGCTTGATTAGTTTTGTAACCATTCTCGTAACCATTTCCTTTTTTCCCTCTTATGTTGCATGGAAGGTATGGCTAATAAAATAATAACAGGACACTCATTCTTTTGGGTGTTCGAGATCTCAACCTTGTAACACAGAGTTAAAAACTAACATTTTTTGTCGATATTATTGATGGTGTGAAGTCAATTCAATATATTGAAGGATCGACAAAGTAGTATTTTCATTAAATACTGAACGTGTGCAGACCACTTTACATATATGTGCTGTGACCTAGCCTTCCTGACATCTCAGATTTAATCCGATGAAATCTCACGTGGCCACACCTCCTTATATACCGGGTGATCAAAAAGTCAGTATAAATTTGAAAACTGAATAAATCACGGAATAATGTAGATAGAGAGGTACAAATTGACACACATGCTTGGAATGACAAGGGGTTTTAGTAGAACCAAAAAAATACAAAAGTTAAAAAATGTCCGACAGATGGCGCTTCATCTGATCAAGATGATGTTCTTTACAGGAAATGCTCAATATGTCCACCATCATTCCTCAACAATAGCTGTAGTCGAGGAATAATGTTGTGAACAGCACTGTAAAGCGTGTCCGGAGTTATGGTGAGGCATTGGCGTCGGATGTCGTCTTTCAGCATCCCTAGAGATGTCGGTCGATCACGATGAACTTGCGACTTCAAGTAACCCCAAAGCCAATAATCGCACGGACTGAGGTCTGGGGACCTGAGAGGCCAAGCATGACGAAAGTGGCGGCTGAGCACACGATCATCACCAAGAGATCATTCACGCGTCTAGCAATACTTCGTTGTATTTTTTTTTGTTCCAATAAAACCCCATGTCATTCCAAGCATGTGTTTCAATTTTTACCACTCTATCTACATTATTCCGTGGTTTATTAAGTTTTCACATTTATACTGACTTTTTGATCACTCGGTATATATGATGATAATTGAAAATTCAAAACCTTATAAAATGAGTGTCCATGAACATTATCGAACAAAATCTATGCAGAATATCGTGCACTATGTTCTACACCACAGTCTCGCGTTGTAACATTTTAACTGCTGTATTTTAGGAGTTACAATAGTTTAAATGTCAGTATGCATTTCGGCCTACGCTCGCCCTTAATCCGGCCCTATAGGGACACCAAGTAAACCGATTGAGGTGTATGTAGGCTGCAGTAGTTATGAACAGTTTGAGAGACTCTGAGAGACCAGACTAGCGTGGAAGGCTGCGACAAGAGGCAGATGGGGCCTGGACAGCCCTGCGGCGGCTGCGGCGGTGGGGCGTGGCGACCCAGAATATCCCGCACGATCGCTCACGCCGCAAGAGCCGTTCCGCGGATGTGCTCCGCCCGCCACCATTAACACTCGTCCCCGGTTCACGTCGCTGGGATACCGGCGTGGCCACGTCGGGTTTCACTCGGTTTGAATCTGAGATGTCAGTAAGGCCAGGTACGTAAAAGGGCCTGCACAAGTTCAGTACGTATTGACAATACTAGCTTATCGGCCGTTCAATGTACCTCACACCACCTATAGTATTGACCAAAGTTGTTAGTCGACAACATGGTTTTACCTGGTTAACATCTACATCTACATCTACATGATTACTCTGCAATTCACATTTAAGTGCTTGGCAGAGGGTTCATCGAACCACAATCATACTATCTCTACCATTCCACTCCCGAACAGCGCGCGGGAAAAACGAACACCTAAACCTTTCTGTTCGAGCTCTGATTTCTCTTATTTTATTTTGATGATCATTCCTACCAATGTAGGATGGGCTCAACAAAATATTTTAGCATTCGGAAGAGAAAGTTGGTGACTGAAATTTCGTAAATAGATCTCGCCGCGACGAAAAACGTCTTTGCTTTCATGACTTCCATCCCAACTCGCGTATAGTATCTGCCACACTCTCTCCACTATTACGTGATAATACAAAACGAACTGCCCTTTTTTGCACCCTTTCGATGTCCTCCGTCAATCCCACCTGGTAAGGATCCCACACCGCGCAGCAATATTCTAACAGAGGACGAACGAGTGTAGTGTAAGCTGTCTCTTTAGTGGACTTGTTGCATCTTCTAAGTGTCCTGCCAATGAAACGCAACCTTTGGCTCGCCTTCCCCACAATATTATCTATGTGGCCTTTCCAACTGAAGTTGTTCGTAATTTTAACACCCAGGTACTTAGTTGAATTGACAGCCTTGAGAATTGTACTATTTATCGAGTAATCGAATTCCAACGGATTTCTTTTGGAACTCATGTGGATCACCTCACACATTTCGCTATTTAGCGTCAACTGCCACCTGCCACACCATACAACAATCTTTCCTAAATCGCTTTGCAACTGATACTGGTCTTCGGATGACCTTACTAGACGGTAGATTACAGCATCATCTGCGAACAACCTAAGACAACTGCTCAGATTGTCACCCAGGTCATTTATATAGATCAGGAAGAGCAGAGGTCCCAGGACGCTTCCCTGGGGAAAACCTGATATCACTTCAATTTTACTCGATGATTTGCCGTCTATTACTACGAACTGCGACCTTCCTGACAGGAAGTCAGGAATCCAGTCGCACAACTGAGACGATACCCCATAGGCCCGCAGCTTGATTAGAAGTCGCTTGTGAGGAACGGTGTCAAAAGCTGTCCGGAAATCTAGAAATACGGAATCAACTTGAGATCCCCTGTCGATAGCGGCCATTGCTTCGTGCGAATAAAGAGTTAGCTGCGTTGCACAAGAACGCTGTTTTCTGAAACCATGCTGATTACGTATCAATAGATCGTTCCCTTCGAGGTGATTCATAACGTTTGAATACAATATATGCTCCAAAGCCCTACTGCAAACCGACGTCAATGATATAGGTCTGTCAGTTGGTAGAGCACTTGCCCGCGAAAGGCAAAGGTCCCGAGTTCGAGTCTCGGTCGGGCACACAGTTTTAATCTGCCAGGAAGTTTCATATCAGCGCACACTCCGCTGCCGAGTGAAAATCTCATTGTGGATATAGGTCTGTAGTTCGATGGATTACTCCTACTACCCTTCTTAAACATGTCGAACAACTGAAAGAAAGTGTGTGATGTTATTGTATTAGCTATACACTGCAAGCAACGTAAAAGAGCGAGAAAGAGGAAATGGGTCCGAGAATGGTCAAAAAAAAAAGAAAAAGAGCTGAAAGATTTCATTAATTATTTTTCGAGGAGTCCTGCAGCGCACGACAAGTTACTGATCCAGATACGAGATAAAACAGGGAAACAAAATAAGTTAATCAGAGAGGAAATCGCAGTAGCCGCGAAATTAGTATTAACTTTGAGATTTATGGCGACAGGCAGGTCATTCGAATGCTCGAACTTAAGTTACAAAATATTAACAAACACAGTAAAACTATGTAAGCCTATGAAGCAATTATATGTGCCTCGCAAGGATATGTTCAGGCAACTAACGTAAAACACTTTACATGTTTTAGTAATTTGTTGAAACTGACACGCATTTCGCAGACCTCTTACCAGTAATTGCAGGTATATGACGCATTTTTCGAAGAGGAAACGTTTTTCTAAACTGCTGTGTAATTCACCAAACTATACCATACTTTAAAATTAACGAAGTAAGCGGTATCATACAGACTCCTCTATTGACCATCCTAAAGTCGTAAATACAGTATTATCATCACATAGGTCTCTTAAAATTGTGTTGTGTTAAAAGACTACCTGAAAAAATTAGTGTGAGGTGTGATATGCCCAAAGGCAAATTGAAAACAAACTGTGTAAATTAACACCGTGTGTTTGGTTCATCCAAGCTCTGTCAACATCTGAGTGGAGAGTGTTAAACTGTTAATACTCGATCTCACACGTACAGTGTGTATTGACGTAGCCGAGAATATTTTGAGGAGGATCAATACTGGTTCAAATGGTTCAAATGGCTCTGAGCACTATGGGACTCAACTGCTGAGGTCATTAGTCCCCTAGAACTTAGAACTAGTTAAACCTAACTAACCGAAGGACATCACAAACATCCATGCCCGAGGCAGGATTCGAACCTGCGACCGTAGCGGTCTTGCGGTTCCAGACTGCAGCGCCTTTAACCGCACGGCCACTTCGGCCGGCTGATCAATACTGCTCGCCAGTATTTCTAGTACTGACAATACATCAATACGCGCCCTCAGAAGGTCGATATATTGACGGTTTGACAATATTATTGAAAGTGTGAGGGCCTCTTATAGCCTATAACCTGCTTACACACAGTACCCTACTCCCCCCTCCCCCCCGGAATATAATTTGCCGTCATCTACTTATCTCCACTTTTAAAAGTGCAACATATGCCTTGCATTTTAATAATAATAGCAGAGAATTTGTAGAAAAAAATCAGCCTGCACATTTGTTGACTTCAAAAATCTCAAATTTTTCGAAATCAAAACGGGAATAAGAAAAAGAGCTGGACTGTCTTCATTACTTTTCAGTTGCGCTCTTGAGAAAGCGGTACGAGAATGATGAAAAAAAGAAATCAATCCTCAAAGCAGACCAATCATTAACTTTAGACAGAAGCAAGTTATCCATAGCTCGCTTAGCATCTGCAAACGATTTACCAATCTCAACTCGCGACATTTCATTAGCCCAAAACAAGACTGAGCGCTTGAAAGAGACTGCAGAAGAAATCGGTCTCCAGATCTCTTTTGAAAAGAGAGACAATGTGATCTTTGACACACAAGCACCAACATTCATGAAGACGAGATATGGTAAAATTAAACGAGCTCCATAATTTAAATATCTCGGCGAAAGCTTTCAGAAAAATGGATTCGGAAAGAAAGATCAAACGAAATTAGAAGCCAAAACATGGAAACTGCTTAACGACTTATCCAAAGTATCAGCACGAAGAAACTTATCTCCAAGTCCACAAAACTAAGACATTACCATACATTAATTAAACCAAGAAGCCTCTATGGATCAGAACCACTAATTCCGAACAGAAAAAGCCACTAAAAACGTGAGAAAAAAAGGAACACAAAATATTATGAAAACTTTTAGGGCCAAACCTTGGAGACGAACAATACCGACCCACAGACAAACAGGAAATCAGACAATACACAAATATCTACAGTGACATTAGAAAATCCAGCTTCACATTCTATGGACTCATTAAAAGAATGAACCCCAGCAGACTTACAAAACATAGTCAAATTCTTTGACACCTGGAGTAAAGCCAAAACAGACACGATAACGTGGACTAACAAGATAAAAAATGATCAGAAATTCTACATCTACATTTACACCGATACTCCTCAATCAACCTTACGGTGCGTGGCGGAGGGTACACCGTACCACTACTAGCCATTCTCTTTCCTGCTCCACTCGCAAACAACGAGGGAAAATCGACTATCTACACGCCTCTGTATGAGCCCCAATTTCTCGTATATTATCTTCGTGGTCCTTACGCGTAACGTAAGTTGGAGGCAACAGAATCGTTCTGCAGTCATCTTCACATGACGGTTCTCTAAATTTTCTCAATAGCGTTCTTCGAAAAGAACGTCGCCTTGCCTTCAGGGATTCCTGTTTGAATTCCTGCAGCATCTCCGTAACACTTGCGTGTTGTTAGAACCTACCACCTCTGAATTTCTTCGATGTCTCCCTTTAATCCGAAACACTCGAGCAGTACTCAGGGATAGACCACACTAGCGTCATATTTGCAGTCTACCATACTTTCCTAGAATTCTCCCAATAAACCGAACACAACCATTCGCATTTCCTATCACAATTCTCATATCCTCGTTCCATTTCATATCACTATGAAACGCTACAGACAAATATTTAAGTGACGTAATTGTGTCAAGCAGGACACTACTAATGCTATATCCGAAAATTAAGCATTTGTTTCTCTTACTTATCACCATTAACTTACATTTTTCTACATTTAGAGCTAGCTGCCATTCATTACACCAAACAGAAATTTAGTCTAAGTCATCTTGTATCCTTTTACAGCCTCTCAACTTCCACACTTTACAGCATCATCAACAAACAACCTCAGATTGCTGCCCACCGTGTCATTTATGTGTATCGAGAATAATAGCGGTCCTATCACACTTTCCTGGGACACTCCTGACGATACCCTTGTCTCTGATGAACACTCACCGTCGAGTACAACATACTGGGTTCTGTTACTTAAGAAGTCTTCGAGCCACTCGCATCTCCGGGAACCTATTCCATATTCTCGTACCTTCTTTAAGAGCCTGCAATGGGGCACGGGGCCAAATGCTTTCCGGGAATCTAGACATGTGGAATCTGCCGGTTGCTCTTGATCTATAGTTCGCGGTATATCATGTGAGAAAAGGGCAAGCTGAGTTTCGCATGAGTGATGCTTTCAAAAAACTACGCTGATTCATGGACATAAGCTTCTCGATCTCAAGAAAATTTGTTATGTTCAAACTGAGAATATGTTCTACATCTACATCCGTACTCCGGAAGCCACCTGACGGTGTGTGGCGGAGGGTACCTTGAGTACCTCTATCGGTTCTCCTATTCCAGTCTCGTATTGTTCGTGGAAAGAAGGATTGTCGGTATGCCTCTGTGTGGGCTCTAATCTCTCTGATTTTATCCTCATGGTCTCTTCGCGAGATATACGTATGAGGGAGCAATATACTGCTTGACTCCTCGGTGAAGGTATGTTCTCTAAACTTCAACAAAAGCCCGTACCGAGCTACTGAGCGTCTCTCCTGCAGAGTCTTCCACTGGAGTTTATCTATCATCTCCGTGACGCTTTCGCGATTACTAAATGATCCTGTACCGAAGCGCGCTGCTCTCCGTTGGATCTTCTCTATCTCTTCTATCAACCCTATCTGGTACGGATCCCACACTGCTGAGCAGTATTCAAGCAGTGGGCGAACAAGCGTATTGTATCCTACTTCCTTTGTTTTCGGATTGCATTTCCTTAGGATTCTTCCAATGAATCTGTCTGGCATCTGCTTCACCGACGATCATCATTATATGATTATTCCATTTTAAATCACTCCTAATGCGTACTCCCAGATAATTTATGGAATTAACTGCTTCCAGTTGCTGACCTGCTGTATTGTAGCTAAATGATAAGGGATCTTTCTTTCTATGTATTCGCAGCACATTACACTTGTCTACATTGAGATTCAATTGCCATTCCCTGCACCATGCGTCAGTTCGCTGGAGATCCTCCTGCATTTCAGTACAATTTTCCATACAACCTCTCGATATACCACAGCATCATCCGCAAAAAGCCTCAGTGAACTTCCGATGTCATCCACAAGGTCATTTATGTATATTGTGAATAGCAACGGTCTCACGACACTCCCCCGCGGCACACCTGAAATCACTCTTACTTCGGAAGACTTCTCTCCATTGAGAATGACATGCTGCGTTCTGTTATCTAGGAACTCTTCAATCCAATCACACAATTGGTCTAATAGTCCATATGCTCTTACTCTGTTCATTAAACGACTGTGGGGAACTGTATCGAACGCCTTGCGGAAGTCAAACACGGCATCTACCTGGGAACCCGTGTCTATGGGCCTCTGAGTCTCGTGGACGAATAGCGTGAGCTGCGTTTTACACGATCGTCTTTTTCGAAACCCATGCTGATTCCTACAGAGTAGATTTCTAGTCCCCAGAAAAGTCATTATATTCGAACATAATACGTATTCCAAAATTCTACAACTGATAGACTGATGTTCAAGGATACTGCAGCAAATCGATGTTAGGGATGTTGGTCAGTAATTTTGTGAGTCTGTTCTTCTGCCCTTCTTACACACAGGATCACCTGCTCTTTTTTACAGTCGGTTGGGACTTTGTGCTGGGCGAGAGATTCACCATAAATGAAAGCTAAGTAATGGGCCAATGCCATAGAGTACTGTCTGAAAGGATTCCATCCCGACCGGATGAGTTCAGTTGCTTTTCTACGCCAGGGATTCTTATTACTATGTCGTCCATATGGGAGTCTGTTCGATGGTCAAACGACGGTATGTTTGTACGAGTCTCCTGGGCGAAGGACTTTTTCAACGTGAAATGTAAAACTTCGCCTTTCGTTTTGCTATTATCAACTACCACGCCAGACTGGTCAACAAGTGGCTCGATGGAAGCCTTAGACCAACTTAATGGTTTTACATATGGCCAGAATTTTCTCGGGTTCTCTGCCAGATCTTTTGCTAAGGAATGACTGTAGTACTAGTTGTGTGCTTCGCGCATAGATCTCTTCACAGACGCACAAATCTCTACTAACCTTTGCTTGTTGTCATTTACGGTTCTCTTTTGAACCGAGCATGCAACAGCCTGTGATTCCTCAGTATTTTTAGAATCTCGTTATTAAACCATGTTGGGTGTTTTGCTTCCTTATTCCGCTTATTAGGCACATAGTTCCTCAGACCACGATTTACAATCTGCTTAAACTTTGTCCATGATCCCTCTACGACCATCTTGCTGCATCTAAGTGATGTCAGTTCACTGCAAGTGAGATGCTAACAACTGTTTATCTACTCATTCTCGCAGGAACACTCTCCTAGCTTTCTTGTTTGATTTATTAACTTCTGTAACCATCGTTACTATAATAACATCATGATCGCTAATCCCTATGTTTATACTGACGTTGTTGATAAGATGCGGCCTATTTGTAACTACAGCCTCTAAGATCTTTCCATTGTGTGTGGGCTGGCGAACTAGCTGCTCACGAAGTTTTCAGAAAACATGTTCATATGTAGTTCGCATGACTGTCTCTCTGGATCCCCTGCAATGAAATTATAGACATCCCCGTCTATACTTGGGAGGTTAAAGTCACCTCCAATTACTATTGTATGATCTGAGTACTTACGCACTACTGGCCACATACATCCCTTGAATGTCCCTAGAACTGTCACAGCAGAATCAGGTGGCCGGTAAAAACATCCAACAATTAACGAGGTCGCATCCAGCCCCGTTATACGCAACCAGATAACTTCTCTGTCACACTCGACTTCGATCGAGACAATATTTTTGTCGACTGCAATGAACACTTTCCTCCTGTGGCCTCTAATCTGTCTTCCCGATATACGTTCCGTGACATGCTAAATGTCTCATAGCTTTCCATTTCAGGTTTCAGTCAGATCTCGGTCCCGAGAATGATTTGAGTGTGAGAAGTTCACTGGAGGACAGTAAATTCGGGAACTTTACGAATACTTCGAGAATTTAGTTGTAAAATTTTGACAGTCGAAGTGTCTTTGCTCTGAACGCAGTCTGACTTCCCTTGCTGCGCACTGACTGCCTCAAAACCCATCAAACGCACTCCACTACCTAAGTAGCTGCTTCCTTCTTGTAGTGGACCCCCTTTCTATCAAGGGGAGTCCTAGAAATCCCCCACCGACAACGCATGTCTAGAAATCTGCAGCCAAGACTGTCTCAGAGTCGACGAATCCTTTAGTTGAGACTCCAATCCAAAGGACCCTGATCAACCCTGGGAACAGGGATGCAAGTTGCGAGCCCTGCTAGCACCCCACGCGTGAGGTGAGCAGCCTTCACCACTTCAGCCAGCCGTCTGTGTGAACTGAGGATAGCCTCAGAATCCATGAGACAGGCGTCGTCGGTGGTGACGTGAGCCACGACTTGCAGGTGACTGCACCCCGCAGGCTGGATAGCCGCAGGCAAGCCGCCTCCACATCTCCGTGGGACAAACCGAGTGCACATTGGCTTTCCTTGCAGCCCTGAACCCATCTGCCTAAGAGGCTCCATAACGCATCTAACGTTGTTCTCGATATCTAGTAAACCCCTTTCCCCGTGTGCCTGTTCGGACCCTGCTGAAGAAGAGGTCATTTGTCCACCCACACGGTGACTGGGTGAGGCAAGACGACCAGTGTCCACTTTGGCCCTCCGCTTCAAGCGACGCGAACGCATTACCACCCACCACCCACCACTCACGCTGCTGGGAAGGCGGATCCACCGCGTCGGGTGCATTAGGAGGTGCTTCAGTAGCAGAGCCCGTGGGCGAAACAAATGACACCTGAGACGCCGCACGCGACGCGCCAGGTTCTACACCCCGAGGCTGCAGCTTGAAAGTGACTGACCGTAGCCAAAAGCCCATTCAGCTCTTCTCGAACTATGGCCAGCTCCTCCTGCGTCCGCAAACAGCGTGCTCACATGTTACCCATAATAGCAAGACTAACCGCTGGAGTAAACTATAAAAACAGACATAGTCCTAGATATGCAACTTGCTACCATTCTGACTTGTCGCCAGTGGACGGTGACGCCTTAAAGAGCTACGTAATTGGCTGACAACTGCGCTACAGACTGCCCGAATTTACACTTACAAAATGCGAGCTTGCACCTCTTAAATGGTAACGTGAACGGAATTTTAGAAATATAATACGGGGAAAACATATTAAGAGACAAACATTTAATTTACTGCTCTGTAGATGTGTATCAGCAAGAATTACACCAGAAGAACTACACAAAGATTGGTTGGTTGGTTGGTTGGTTTGGGGTATAAAGGGACCAAACTACAGGGTCATCAGTCCCTTTTTCCTGAAGCGAGCAAGGCTCAAGGTAGAAAAACATTCAAAGTACGTTTGAGAAGCCGGCCGGAGTGGCCGTGCGGTTCTAGGCGCTACAGCCTGGAACCGGGCGACCGCTACGATCGCAGGTTCGAATACTGCCTCGGGCATGGATGTGTGTGATGTCCTTAGGTTAGTTAGGTTTAATTCTAAGTTCTAGGCGACTGATGACCTCAGAAGTTAAGTCGCATAGTGCTCAGAGCCATTTGAACCATACGTTTGAGAAAGTAAAAGGGGGAAAAGGAATGGTGAACCTAAAAAGAAAACGAATGGAACGAACAAAAAACGGGCAAAACATACACCACAAGGAAAAGTAGAAGAAGGTATTGAAACCATAGAGCAGATGGTCTGGGCTGGCTGATCACAATAATGAAAGAGGATGAGCCAGCCACTCTGAAACACATTAACATGTCCACCCCAAAAATACAAGGCGAGATGAACACATGTAGGGAAAAGACGACCACCAAGACGAACAAATGCAAATAAAGTGCGAGAGAGTTAAAATGGAGGGAGGGTGGAGGCCACTGAGAGAATGCTAAGTGCCCACCCTTAGATGGTACGATAAAAAACCCCCTCACGAATAAAACTAAAACTAAATCTGCTGTTGAGGCATTGTCACCCAACGCCGAAGATAGGGTACTGGGAAGGTTAAAAGTCCGTCGCAGAGCGGCTAAAAGTGGGCAGTCCAGCAAGATGTGGACGACAGTCGTATGTGAGCCACAGTGACACCGAGGTAGGTCCTCGTGACGGAGGAGGTAGCTATGTGTTAGCCACGTATGGCCAATGCGGAGCCAGCAGAGAAACACAAGAGTCCCTGCGAGAGGCCCGTGTGGAGCATTCGTAGTCTCCTTGGTGGCACGCAATTTGTTGTGTGTACTGAGATTCTGCTACTCCGTCTCCCAAAGCTGAAAAACGTTGCGGAGTAATAACGATCGCAGGTCAGTTACAGGGATACCGATTTCCAGAAGCGGTTTCCATGTAGCCTGTTTGGCCAGCCTGTCGCCAAGATCATTTCCTGGGATTCCGACGTGGCCTGGGGTCCACACAAACACCACTGAACGACTGGACCGTTCCAGGGCGTAGATGGACACCTGGATGGTCGCTACCAAAGGATGGCTCATAGCTTGTAGGCTGCTGCAGGAGTCAGTACAGAGAAGAAACGACGCGCCAGGGCACGAGCGGATGCGTTGAAGAGCACGAAAAATGGCAGCCAGCTCTGCAGTGGAAACACTGCAGCCATCTGGCAAGTAGTGCTGTTCAATATGTCTTCCATGAACATACGCGAAGCCAACGTGACCATCAGCTATCGAGCCGTCGGTGTAAACCACTTCATGGTCCTGGTACATGTCGAGAATCGAGAGGAAGTGACAGCAGAGAGCCGCGGCGTTAACTGAGTCCTTAGGACCATGTGAAAGGTCCAGGCGAAGCTTCGGCCTAGGTGTACACCATGGAGGTGTACGTGAATGGACCTCGAGTATAGGTGGTATAGGCAAGGTCTCCAGACAGAAGAGATCGGACACGTACCACAATAGTAAGCCCTGACCAAGGCCTCCGATGCAGGAGATGAACCGCCATGGATGGGGAAAGGAGATGGTAATTCGGATGCTCAAGAGAACTACAAATGAGTGCAATGTAACTGGCAAGCAGTTGTGCGCGCCTATCCTTCAATGGATGTATGCCGGCCTCCACAAAGACGCTGGTCACCGAACTCATCCTAAAAGCTCCCGCTGCCAGTCGAACGCCACAGTGGTACACTGGGTCGAGTAAACGCAACGCTGATAGTGCCACCGAACCATAAACCAGACTTCCATAGTCAAGGTGGGATCGAACAAAGGCTCTGTAGAGCTGCAGCAGCGTAGAGCGATCTGCACCCCCGTTGGTGTTGCTGAGGCATTGGAGGGCACTGAGGTGCTGCCGGCACGTCCGCTTCAGCTGATGAAGATGAGGAAGACACGTCAATCGGGCTTCGAAAACCAGTCCTAAGAATCGATATGTCTCCACTACAGTCAGTAGATCGTCATTAAGGTAATGTTCTGATTCTGGATGAACGGTACGATGCTGACAGAAGTGCATGACAATCGACTTCGATGCTGAAACCTGGAATCTGTGGGCTAGTGCCCATTACTGCGCCTTGTAGATAGCTCCCTGTACGCGCCGCTCAGCAACACCAGTACTGGAGGAGTAGTACGAAATGCAGAAGTCGTCCGCATACATAGAAGGTGAAATGGACAGCCTTACACTTGCTGCTAGACCATTAATGATCACTAAAAATAGAGATACACTCAATGCAGAGCCTTGTGGGACCCCATTCTCCTGGATATGGGGTGAACTATGGGAGGCACCAACTTGGACACGGAAAGTACGGAGCGATAGGAAATTTTGGATAAGAATCGGGAGTGGACCCTAGAGACCCCACTCATATAATGTGGCAAGGATGTGATGTCGCCCGGTCATGTCGTAAACTTTTCGTAAATCAAAAAAGACGGCAACTAGGTGTCGACGTCTGGAGTGTTTGCATGGAAGACACGAGGGAAACTAGATTATCAGTGGCAGCGCGACCCTGGCGGAAACCGCCATGGCATGGAGCCAGTAGGTCACGTGACTCCAGGACCCAACACAACCGCCGACTTACCACACGATGTAACAGCTTACAAAGAACGTTGGTCAGGCTGATGGGCCGATAGCTATCCACATCAAGAGGGTTTTTACCGTGTTTGAGCACTGGAATGATGGTGCTCTACCGCCATTGTGATGGAAAGATGCCATCGCACCAGATCCGGTTGAAGATGACGATGAGATATCGCTTGTTGATGACGATGAGATATCGTTTTGCGCCGCAGAAACGATCGTTCTAGTGACCTGCTCAATTACCACGTCGATGGTACCATGTGGGGGAGATTCAACAGTGACAGCAGAGGTGAAAGCCTTCCAGTCTGCCGTGCTTAAATCCCATCTTGGTAGACCTCTGGGGAAATGATGCTGGTGGAGTGACAGGAAGATGGAAAAGTGGTCACTACCACACAAGTCATCATGGGCTCTCCAGTGTACAGATGGGGGAAGTCCTGGGCTGCAGAGGGATAAATCAATGGCCGAATAAGTGCCATGAGCCACACTGAAATTTGTGGGTGCCCCAGTATTTAAGAGGCAGAGGTCGAGTTGAGACAGGAAAGTTTCGATATCTCTACCTCGACCAGTAAGCACGGTGCCACCCCACAAGGGGTTATGGGTGTTAAAATCTCCCAAAAGTAGGAAAGGTTCAGGGAGCTGATGAATCAGTGCAGCCAATGCGTTCAGGGGTACTGCACCATCTGGAGGAAGATATACATTGCAGACAGTTATTTCCTCCATCGTTCTTATCCTGACAGCCACAGCTCCAAGAGGGGTTTGAAGGGGCACAGGTTCACTGCATATGGAATTCAGGACAGACATAAACTCCACCTGACACACTGTTATAGTCGCTATAGTGCTTGTAATATCCCCTATAGATGCGGAGGGCAGGGGTCTGCATTGCCGGGAACCAGGTTTCCTGGAGGGCAATGCAGAAAGGCAGTGTTAAGCTTAACAGTTGCCGTAGCTCAGCCAGGTGGTGGAAAAAACCGCAGCAATTTCACTGGAGGATGATGTTATATCGTGAGGCTGGGAAGGCATGAAGCATGCAAGGAGGCAGGTTATGCCTCAGGGTCACCTTCTGCCACTGATTGAGCATTGGTATCCATTCCTATTGTGGATGTGGCATCATTGAGATCCAGGTCCTCAGTGGACACTGAGATCTCCACCTCATCTGCAGGTGCAGAACTGGTAGGGAGCGGTGGTGTTGAGGCCACTGGAGGGTCCTTTTCCTTAGCAGACTTCTTTGTTTGCTTGCCCTCTCACTTCTCTTTAGGGGCTTGCTGGGAGGACTTCCCTGACATAGTTTCAGGCACGGAGGAAGACCGTGAAGCTCTTTGTTTAGCAGCTTTTGGCTCCTTTAGTCACTGGGGAGTGCCCACTGTGGCATTAGTGGAGACCTTGAGAGAGAGGGTCCAAACGGACCCCTTCCGCACGAGAAAAGCCGGAGGAGGCTGTGGTTTCTCTGGCTGGGGGGAGGGGACCGATGTCCCATGCATTGGGGGAGGGGGGGCTTGCTGTTCATGGCGCAGAGTGTGGCATGACTGGTACTTGTGACGGCAATGGTAATGTAGCTGCAGCGTATGTGGACGTCAACCAAACAGGGTGTAATCGTTCAAATTTATGTTTAGCCTCTTGGTAAGTCAACCGGTCCAGGATCTTGAACTCCATGATTTTTCGCTCCTTTTGGAGTACTGTGCAGTCTGGCGAGCAGGGGCAGTTCTGCTCTCCGCAGTTGATACAAGGCACACACGGAGTATCTGGATGCAGTGGACGTCCACAGTCTCGACATGTGGCGCTGGAAGTGTAGCGGGAAGACATGTTCCGAATTTCCAGCACTTAAAGCACCACATAGGGGGAGGGACGAATGGTTTAACGTCACAGCGGTAAACCATCACCCTGACATTTTCAGGCAATGAATCACCCTCAAAGGCCAAGATGAAGGTACCAGTAGCAACCCTGTTGTCTTTTGGTCCCCTGTAAATGAGCCAGATGAAATGAACAACCCGCCATTCTAGGATGACGCGGAGCTTGTCGTCAGACTGCAAGAGGAGGTCGCGATGGAAAATAATCCTCTGGACCACGTTGAGTCTTTTACATGGAGCGACAGACACAGGAATATCAGCCAGCTGGTCACAAGCGAGTAACGCCCAGTATTGTGCTGGGGATGCTGTCTGTATCAAGACTGCACCACTTCTCATCTTCGACAGCACTGTCACTTCCCCAAACTTATCATCAAGATGTTCAACAAAAAATTGAGGCTTTGTTGGTAGAAAATAGTCCCCATCCATTCTGCTACAGACTAAATACCGAGGCGAATATGGCTCTCTTCTTTCTGTAGCCCTACGTTTCTCACACGGTGTAGCGAGGGAGGGAAACGATTTAGGGTCATATCTATCAGCATTGTACTCCATCTTGCCCTTTTTAGAGACTGCTGGAGCTGTACAGTCACCAGCAAGAGATTACTTAGTCCGCTTCATTGCGGGTCATCCACCCTGATGCCACCCACTCTGATCAGGGGCTCTCCCCACAGGCGCCACCCAGCCACAGCAAAGGCCACCTGGAATGATGGCCGTTGCTGGGAGTCCTGATGCCCCAGGAAGACAGGCATCTACTCTTTGGCATACGTGGGGAGTTTGCAACTCAGGCATCAGCAGTGCAACCCCTGTGTTGTCAGGTGTCTACCACCAAATGGGTACATGACGGCCTCACCACAACGGAATGGCTACCGTGCTGGATATTGGGCGCAGAGAAATCCAATATTGTCATGGTGGTGAAAGAGGACTGGAGACGACGGAAGAAGATGACATACCCCAGAAATCGTCCTCGCCCACAGTTGAATTGCAGGTGGAGATGCAAAGCCATGACAATAGGTTCAGAGGTTCGAATCTAAGGGCACTATGGATAACTCATGCACCACATAAGGCGCCCTTCCCCATATGGCCCGCACTTCTGTAGAATTTGGAAAGTGGAAGGTCAATCCATAAAATGGGACCTGAACTTACAGGGCCGAGAAGTGTGAGACTCCTCTTACGACAGGCAGGGACTCCTCGGGCCTGTTCTAACCCCTGGACCCGCAGGGGGGAGTTACACAAAGAAGACGACAGGATCAACATGGTCTGAAGAGAAAAAGAAAGACCACAGGAAGAGAATGAAAGCAATATGGGCATAAAGGAAGGCAAATGCCCAACTCTAAGTACTTGGTGTAGCCTTGATGATGTTATTCATAATTAATAATAATAATAATAATAATGCGTTTTCGTTAATGCTTAGCGTAACATGTAAGAAATTGCGGTTCTGAAAAAAAACATCATTTCACATCTCAGAAGTTCACGTGTCAAGCTCTTCAATGTGAGAACAGTATTAGAAAACGTCTCACATAGCTTTGGAAACGTCATAATTTACACTGTTATCAGTATTTCAATTTTCACTGCAATTGCGTCCAAAGGTCTAGAGACTGTGGCTAAACGAGCGCTGAGTGCGTGGGGAGGGAGGGGAGAGAATATTGTTTCTTTGGGTCATTTCCGCTTCTGTTCGCGAAAGTTATTTTTTTACTGGAAGGTCTTTTTCTTTCTGCCGTCTAAACTCAGATTCTTGAGGCTTGCCGGTTTCGCCTGTGGACTCCCGCATCGTGGCGGATTTATTTTAGGCAGCAGTTGTGGTCAGCCTGAATGTAAGCCTTTTTCCTTGTATCATAGTGGGCGAACTCTCAGGCAAGCATTCAATATATATCCTGTGTTAAATACAGCTTGTAATTTTCAAAAATGCCCTGCCATTTTCACGTCTGCATTGTTAGGCTGTATTGTTGTTTTTGAAGACTGGATTTATTGTGCTCAGCGAGCACTCAGAAGTGCTGCAACGCGACGTGGCATGGATCAACTAATGTCTGATGTAGTGCAGGAGGGAACTGACACCATGAATCCTGCAGGGGTGTCCTTAAAACCGTAAGATTACGAGCGGGTGGAGATCTCGACTGAACAGCACGTTGCAAGGCATCCCAGATGTGCTCAATAATGTTCATGTCAGGGGAGTCTGGTGGCGAGCGGAAGTGTTCAGAATCAGACGAGTGTTCCTGGAGCCACTCTGTAGCAATTCTGGACGTGTGGGGTGTCGCATTGTCCAGCTAGAATCGCCAAAATCCATCGAACTGCACAATGGACATGAATGGATGCAGGTTATCAGACAGGATGCTTAAGTACGTGTCACCTGTCAGACCCGTATCTAGACGTGTCAGGGGTCCCATATCATTCCAACTGCACACATCCCACTCCATTACAGAGCCTCCACCAGCTTGAACAGTCCCCTGCTGACATACAGGGTCCAAGGATTCGTGAGGTTGTCTCCATAGCCGTAAACGTCCATCGGCTCGATACAATTTAAAGTGAGACACTTACGAACAGGCAACATGTTCCCAGTCACCAGCGTCTGTGTTGACGGGCTCAGGCGAGGCGTAAAGCTTTGTGTTGTGCAGTCACCAAGGGTACACGAGTGGACCTTCGGCTCCGAAAGCCCATATCGATGAAGTTCCGTTGACTGGTGCGCACGCTGCCACTTGTTGATGGCCCAGCATTGAAATCTGCAGCAATTTGCGGAAGGGTCGCACTTCTGTCACGTTGAATGATTCTCTACAGTCGTCGTTGGTCTCGTTCTTGCAGGATCTTTTTCCGGCCGCAGCGATGTCGGAGATTCTATGTTTTGCCGGATTCCTGATATTCACGGTACACTCGTGAAATGGCCGTACGGGAAAATCCCCATTTCATCGCTAGCTCGGAGACATTGTATCCCATCGTTCGTGCGCCGACTATAACACCACGTTCAAATTAACTTAAATCTTGACCACGTACCACTGTAGCAGCAGTAACCGATCTAACAATTGCGCCAGACGCTTGTTGTCTTATATAGGCGTTTCCGACAGCAGCGCCGTATTCCGCCTGTTTACACATCTCTGTATTTGTATACGCATACCTATACCAGTTTCTTTGGCGCTTGAGTGTATTTCTGGACGGATTCAAATGAATTTTGTAAAATCTTTGTATCCAGTTCGTTGTGAAGGCAAGGTTAGTCACGAGATAAAATACTTCAACTTGAGATCCACTATAACAAAAAAAAAAAAATTATATTTGAAAATCTTTCTGAGAGATATGTGCAGAATGACCACTAATACAAAAGAAAGGGCAAAAAAAAACACAAACTTTAAGAAATTCGCATACGTATGTGATAGCACACACACGATTGCGCATCCTAGAACTGCTCTTCAGATAGTTTGTACTGAGGGTACAATTATATTTTTGTTTACTTGGTCCTGAAGGTGCTATAGTGACAAATAAGCAATGTTGTAATGGAAATTGGATTCATCAAGTAAGACAAACCTTATCAGTGATATTAAATTCATAAACACATACATTATTCTGATTGCACTGATCATATATCAGGAGAAAACAGAAAGGCAGGAGTCACTGTTTTAAATAGTTTCTCTTCCTTATTCAAGCCATAGTCGGTTACGAGTATATATAACCATAATTGGTTCAAATGGCTCTGAGCACTATGGGACTTAACATCTATGGTCATCCGTCCCCTAGAAGGTAGAACTACTTGAACCTAACTAACCTAAGGACAGTACACAACACCCAGTCATCACGAGGCAGAGAAAATCCCTGACCCGCCGGGATAACCATAATTATTTTTTTTTCTGCGTTAGGTGCACTACAATTTTCGGGAGTTTTACGCCAGACGGACATCGCTTTCCCTTTGTTGACAAAGCATCGCCATTGTTAATCAGCGTTTATCGTTCCTTCTTTACATATTTCTGCGCAACGGCCTTGCCGCAGTGGCTACCCCGTTTCGCGTGAGATCACCGAAGTTAAAAGCTGTCGGGCGTGGCCGGTACTTGGATGGGTGACCATCCAGCCGCCATGCGCTGTTGCCATTTTTCGGGGTGCTCTCAGCCTCGTGATGCCAATTGAGGAGCTAATCGACCGAATAGTAGCGACTCCTGTCATATAAGCCATCATAACGACAGGGAGAGCTGTGTGCTGACCACATACCCCTCCTATCCCCATCCTTAACTGAGGATGACCCGGCGGTAGGATGGTGCCGATGGGCCACTTGTGGCCTGAAGACGGAGCGCTTTTTTTTTTTTACATATTTCGGAGACAACATGTCTTCACTTCGTTGCTAGAAGAGCTTTTACTCGAGAGAAGGATTCCAAAACGAGTAAAGCCACAGCAGAATCTTTGAAAATATAAGGGCAAAAGTTTACAACAGTAAGATGAAATACAGAAAAGGAAAACGCAGAAAAAAGCGGGTTCGTAAAAGCCGACCGAAATCAGTGAATTCAAGAGTATTTCAACTACATTCCCATGCTAGGAACGAAAGAAAAACTTCTTGTCCTCAAAATATGTTAAAAGGAGCGATATGTGCCAGTCAAAACCGATGATGCTTTTTTCACTAAAAGCGATACGCGTCTGGCGTAGCAAAGTTTTAAATTTCAGTATGCTTAAGACCAAATAATTGTTACAGAACGTATGCCCATATCCAGATGGCTGCATTCACATATTTAATGAATGCTCCAGGACATGCCGAAAGGCAATAGCCCCGAATTTGTTGTATGACAACTCTAATTATTTTTAAAAAATACAAACGTTATTAACATTCTTCATCTATCACATCTACATCTGTGCAGCCCTCTACCTGCACAGGGCTCCGAATTGCAGCATGTAACATGGCAGTGTGTAACGCGGCTATGTCGGTGGTCGGTTGGTTGATTTTGGGGAGGGGACGAAACAGCGACGTCATCGTTCTCATTGGGTTAGGGAAAGATGGGGAAGGAAGTCGGCCGTGCCCTTTCAAAGGAACCATTCCGGCAATTGCAAGAGATTTAGGGAAATCACGGAAAACCTAAATCAGGACGGCCGTCTTCCTCCCGAACGCGAGTGCGTGGTGCTAACCACTGCGCCACTTCGCTCAGTGTATCTCGGTGCGTGAGAAACAGTGTGCTGTAATCGAGTTTTGAATTCGAAGAGTTTGACCACACATGGAACACCCTCTCCTTCAACACAATGTCAGACCACACACGAGCGCTGCGACAATTTCGACTTAGCCCCATACGACTTTCATCTTTTTCTAAATCTTAAAGAACACCTTCTAGGAGTTTATTTCGATAGCGATGAAGCGGAGGTGAGATTGTGGTTCCGTCAACAGAGTCAGACATTCTACAGTGACGCTATCAACAAAATGGCTTCTTGTTGTGAGAAATGTATTCGTCGTCAGAGTGGTTATATTGAAAAATAAATACGTAGACATGAAGCATGAAGATGTGGAATGTTAATAACGTTTGTTTTATGTAATATATTTTAAGAGTTTTCACACAAATAATTCGGACACATTACTTTTCATCACGTCGTCGTAATCAGCTCTATGTCGTGTGGTGTTGCACTGTGTGAGAAATAATTATTTCGTCATTATGGCCATATATTCTCAATATGTATCGATTTATGTAGTTACATAGACCAAACGTGTGCTAATCTGGCTAAAATTGTTGTTAGCAAACAGGAGAAATCAATGCTGAATACCCACTGTTTTTAACTTTGAAATCCTATTTGTGTTGTACACTATTTAATATGAAGAATTGCTTGGGCATCAGAGTCATTTCACATATACTGTTTGTGTGTTTCTCATTAATAATAAAATACTCTCATTTGAAAGACACGAGCAGTGAAGTTGCAATGAATCATTATATTCTCATTATATTCTATCTCATGACTAACCAATACTGTTCACAGTAAATAACGTGCAAAGCAAGGACAAGTTTCAAGTAACAAACTGTAGTACGTATAATAAGGCATTCAGCATTTAATTATCCTGTCTGCTACTAAATTTATTTGCAAGTAGAACATACATTTTGTCTTTCCAGTTAAATATATTGATTCAAGTTGAACAATCTTGTCCATTACTAAGAAATAATTACGTTATATACAGCGTTTAATATTTGAATGCAACCATATGAAGATGGGCATATACACCTCAAACCGGTTATGACTTGAATGAAGTATTAAACTTGTGTAAAACAGTGAATGCTGGATTTTAATTATCTCCTAATACATAAATTAATTTCGTTGTTTTTCTAAAATACTAGGCTCATAGTGAATGTTATGAACAATTGCAATTCCTACAGTGTAATAAAAACGTCTTTATTATCGTAATCTATAGGCTTTACACTATGTATTGACATATTATTAACTGCTATTACATGACCATAGTCTACGTTTAAAAAATATGACCGATTTTGATGTTTCCTCTTAAGAGCTTCGTTAAAGAGAAAAAACTTTGGTACCGGAATTAATGTCAGACTACAAACTGCATATGAAATTATGTACATAGAGCCAACAGTGTTAGACTTTCAGTGAAACACTTCTCTTCATATATGGGAACTCAAGTATCCAAGACGGTCGCTCTCAAACTGCCTCCACCGTACGCAAAAAAATAGAGTTGGCGAGTTTGTTACAGAAGACAGACGTGTCACTGACGTGAGCTGGAAAGAAAACTTACAATGGTGCTCTGCCCATTAGGCAATTATTTACATAACATTGATTCTTCGTCATTCTCTGTGTTCTGCTACTCTGTTTGCCGTTACATAGATGTTATAATCGCTGGTACATTTTTCTCCATTATCTACTTTTTCAAAGCATCTGCCAAAATGCGTTGCCTTTCTGCTAATGTCGAAACCACTTGTTTTTCCTCTTTAAAAAAATGGCTCTGAGCACTATGGGACTCAACTGCTGTAGTTATCAGTCCTCTAGAACTTAGAACTACTTAAACCTAACTAACCTAAGGACATCACACACATCCATGCCCGAGGCAGGATTCGAACCTGCGACCGTAGCAGTCCCACGGTTCCGGACTGCGCGCCTAGAACCGCGAGACCACCGCGGCCGGCCCTCTTTAAAATCTCCAGTGATATTTGTCTTTTTTAAGTACCATTTTCAATAATTCTTCATTCCTAACTCTTTCTGCTCAGACTATGTGCTGAGATCGGCTGTAGATTCCTCGACCTTGGCGACACAATGAGATACTTGTGAAGTCGCACTGGATGGGTTAGGTTTACGTTAAACACGGGAAACAGTCTCTTAGGTGGCAAATTACGTTGGAAACACTGCGACCTGGCTCTGAAGATCTCACGACGTTCGACCGACCGCTGTGACATCCTCAGGCATTCATCATCGGATGCGGTACGGATGAACATGAGGTCAGCACACCGCACTCCTGGTCGCTGTCGACACGTCGATTTTGGAGCTGCTGCCTCTTAATCGATAGCTTCTTTTGCATCACGAGGCTGAGTACACCCCGGTCCTGTCCTGCTACCAAGGAAAAATCCCTGGCAGTATCGGGAAGCCGGCCGCGGTGATCTAGCGGTTCTAGGCGCTCAGTCCGGAGCCGCGCGGCCGCTACGGTCGCAGGTTCGAATCCTGCCTCGGACATGGATGTGTGTGATGTCCTTAGGTTAGTTAGGTTTAAGTAGTTCTAAGTTCTAGGGGACTTATGACCTCAGCAGTTGAGTCCCATAGTGCTCAGAGCCATTTGAACCATTTGAAGTATCGGGAATCAAACCCAGGTACCCCGCATGAGGGTCTGTCCTATTGACCACTCGACTACCGAGGCTGACACGTTTGAATGCACCTGATGTTTCTTAGATTAGACGAAACCCTAATCGCTGTATCGGTCATGGTAGTACAAATGACTGGCTACCAAGATCACCTGATCTTACATTATTTATGGGGTTGGATGAAGTCTGAGGTGTACAAACGAAAGGTGAATACGCGAATGAACTACTTGCTCATATCAAGGGCGCTGCTACACTCATTAGCGAACGTGCAGAATCACTCAGACAAGCAACTCAACATGATCTCCCAAGAGCGCACAAGTGCATTGAAGCTGACGAAAGCATATTCGAATATTTACTGTCAAGTGTACATCATCTTTAATATGACGTTTACGATAATGCTTAGAGCCGAATGTCTCAAATATACGTATTTTTTCAATTGATAGTTCGTAAAACGCATGTTGTAATGTCTGCTAATTGTTGTACATGTGTAAACATAACAATGTATTGAATAATACAAAAAATAAATAACAGTGTGCATTAAATGCGTTCTTTCTCGAAAATAATTCGAAATAGGCATATGCCCAAGGTTTTTCCTTCAAATGATCGTTTCTGTCATATCCCCTAATATTAACCATTCTTCCTGAGACACACTGTATACTGTTCAGTACGAACGTTGTATCACATTTAATGCTCGTAATTCTCACTTATAACATTAATTGTGTGCCACGTATAATTTTGTACCTTAATACACGATGAGCAAAGCTAGTACTGGATTATTACCTATTTGACGACAGTTTCTACAAATATCTAATAGTAGATAAGTAAGTAAATGAAGCAAACGGTCAACAGTACCAGTTATGTGGGGTGTTGGTAGAAACCTTGGGTTCATTACAATGCCTTCAAGGAACTAACGTTGGCTGTAAAATCACACCTTCAGCCACCACACAAATTTTGTTCACATAAAGAGATAAATGAGATTATTCTGTGGTGTATTCAACTCATTTACTATGTAGATGGTATATAAAAGTTGTTGTAGTGTACCTACCACTAGAGGCAATGTTAGTCTTTCCATGTATGTCTTTGAAGAAACATGTTTTCATTTATCTGCATCGAAAACACTGCTGTGCAGCATTTTGCAGGATTCAGTATCAGATCTCACTATCAGAAAAATGGTTCAAATGTCCCTGAGCACTATGGGACTTAACTTCTGTGGCCATCAGTCCCCTAGAACTTAGAACTACTTAAACCTAACTAACCCTAGGACATCACACACATCCATGCCCGAGGCAGGATTCGAACCTGCGGCCGTAGCGGTCGCGCGGTTCCAGACTGTAGCGCCTAGAACCACTCGGGCATCCCGGCCGGCTTCACTATCACACATTACTTCTTTCGAATATAGGGAAAAATAATAGCTTGATAACTTCCAGTATTTTATGACATTAAGCCATCTTACTTAAATCAGTTGGTATAATCAGTATGTACACATGGACAAATTACCTTCCCTTTCAGGTTCGTCGTAATTACAGTATAGGTCTCATGCATTCTTAGTTTCTAATTAATCGTACCAAGCAAAGTAATCGATCACCTCAAATAATATACAAGCAGAGCTTTTTACGAAAAGCTCGCTCTGTGCACTTTATACATACTAGATGTATCATAATCAAGGAGAAAACTGGATTAGGTGAAATATTTGATAATACAAGCAAAAACTTTCCAGTAAACATGAGTCTGCGAACGAGTCGTTACGAGATTATTGTGAATGTGTGATTATAAGCCAGCACTGAAACTTATTTGAAGTGCGAACTTCATCTAGTTGCGCTGAAATTCCATCCATGGTCCATCGTTGGGGAGCTGCGTAGTTGCATGGTGAGACACTGTTACATTTTACTGCTGACTTAAGGCGACATTTAATACACTAATATGATCCAATTCGCGTAAGTTGAGCAAGGCCTGTACCTGAGCTTCGAAGACCGTTGGATTCCAAAACTGCTTTCTCAGAACCACAAAACTCAACAGGCAATTGTTTGGAGGAAATGTATTCGGAATTGCGAATACGATAGATTTCTGCTACACAGTTTATTAGTGACAAATGAACCAGGTTTCCTGCTTTACGCGGGCGGTCGCCTTCACAACTTCGACTATCCGAGCACGCCTCCAGATCCGCCCAAACCTCCAAATGTCACTGATAGTCCACGCGCAGTTGCTATGATTCCTCCACAAGGAGAGACTTCATAATTATTGGCGCGGTTGCCCAGGGCTGTAACACATTTTGCAGTGTCTGTGTTTTACGGTGAACTATGTAATGTCCTTCAGACATGCATGCATGTAATTGTGAATACATTTCTTTCACTTCATATAGCTGCAGATCGCAGCAGTGTCTGTTCCTTCAGACAAGCATGCATGTCTGGAGGAGATTGCATAGTACACCGTAAAACGTAGGAACTGGAAGTAGTAGCAATTGTTTCTCTAGAATTCTGTTTTCGTTACGACGCGGATGGGGAAGATCTGCAGAGAATCGTGACAACTGACGAGGCCTGGGCTTCCTGTGCTAACAGGGAGACAAAGCAGCAGTCATAACACCTCCCCAAACAAAGATAAGAAAAGAATGACGGGAAAAAGATTAACTAGCCAAACTCTGTGAGCCAGCAAGTTTGTGGCAACCATTGCTTGGGACACTAGAGGAATCTCGTTTTGGGTTTCATGGAACGTGTAAGGACAACCAGTTTTGAAGTCTACTGTAAAACATTAATAAAACAGCGAAGAACCCTTCAAAACAAACGGCATGGTTTCCTTAACACATGATTCGTGATTTTAACGACCATGGCCTCCCGCATTCTGGGCCACACACCATCCGAAAACGCAAGAACTGTTGCGTCACCTCATGGGTCGTTTCCGAATATCCAGACCACAGCCGACATTTGGCTTCAAGTAATTTCCAACTCTTCACACCCATGAAGAATGGCTTGTCTCTCAACGGTTTGACTCCAACGAAGGACTTAAAGATTCTGCGACGAGCTGGGTGCAGTCTAAGACGGCAGAACTTCATCCAGAGGAAACTTGTCAATCCTTTAATAATGGTTATTTAGAGACGCAATGTGTCTTAAACTTTTGTAGTCCTGTCTTCCTCAGTTGCGTGTAATATTACGGTATATTGATAATTTTTACTTATGGACCGTCTGACAGCAACTGAATAAAACACAGTTTTAGTGCCATACGCGTTTCGCCTTTATTTTCTGCAAGGCATCATCAGTGGCAGGTTGCGTGGACAATTTCTTACATATTACGCTCCTGTTGCATTTTTGGTGTTGTTCTTCTTCTTCTTATGAACTCCAATTTGCGGTTTTTTCCACATTCCACAGCACTATGCACTGAACGCTTGTTCAGTGCATAGTGCATAGTGCTGTGGAATGTGGAAAAACCGCAAATTGGAGTTCATAAGAAGAAGAACATCACAAAAAATGCAACAGGAGCGTAATATGTAAGAAATTGTCCACGCAACCTGCCACTGATGATGCCTTGCAGAAAATAAAGGCGAAACGCGTATGGCACTAAAACTGTGTTTTATTCAGTTGCTGTCAGACGGTCCATAAGTAAAAATTATCAATATAACGCAATATGTCATTTATGGAGTACACTCAGCATAACTTTCGTATGACCTTTGCTTATTACAGTAATAATAAAATACTATGGAAGGACTGCAGTTACAACTGCAATGAAGTATACCACAATCAGCTTGCAGAAAGCTGTATTCTGCAGATAAAGTGCTTTCTGAACAACCTGTTTGGTCTGTTGCTCAATCATTTCATTGTCTTCTAACTCTGTTACTGTGAACGTGAACTGTTTCAGTCACGCCTTTCATTTCACTGTAAATGGAAGAGCTGCCACGTGACTGCCATCTTAAGGCTATTTGTAGCTGCATCTCCCTAGCGTGTTTTTGAGCAGCGATATCACTGGAAGGTGAACATTTGTTTCTGTACCCGCTGTAGAATGAGAGCGCCATCTGCTCAATGTAGCCGGTTTTGATGAAGCGCTGACTGAAGAATGACGAAAATGTGTGGAGTTTCAGCATAACTGCTTCCAAACGGTCTGTAGCAGTAACTATTCACAGACACTAGGGACAGATAGTTACCAGAGAGAGTTACGGCAGCTGCGTGGATGGGGAAGTGTGTGACTAATTTGCGGTGATTTAGTGGAGCGCCCGATGTATTTTAAGGACCGGCGGAGCACTGCGCCAAACGCTAATTCGTGTTAGCTAGATGCTGTCATTGCTCCCAGCGCAACCTCCAATAAACAAAGAAACTAATGAAGCAATACTGCCTGACTGTAGCATCTCGCTACACGTCAGGAAAAGTGGATCGTGGTATGCACAGTGCTACGTAATCGCAATGGAAAATTGATGGGGGCTTTTTTAGGCTTTTCACAGCTCAGATGTTTCCAATTAAAAATCTCCCGTTATGAATAGGAAATTTGCCAAAGCGTTAGCTCTCAATGAACGGAATGGTTGGAAACGATGCCTTTTTTCTCCCCGGTGGCATTACAGGGTTTTTACACTCTCAAACTAGAACAGCCTTATGACTTACAGGATAACTGTATTTTTACGTTTCCGGCTGAAAAAGTTTAATTGTGGTTTGTTCGAACTGTCAGTGAGCGAAATTACGTGTATGTAAATATGGACAAGAACCTGATCGTCTGTATTCAAGTACATAATGTATGCTATTTTGACAAAAACTGACATATTGCGCCCGTGACTGTATACAGAACATAGGTTGACTCTCACACAGAAGATTACAGCAACCAGTCACTTTATACAATGCTATTTATTTATTTAAATAGCGCCGTTACCGGGGTTCGAACCGATAGGTTCATCTTCAGACGGGTAGTTCACGTTTGACATTACATTTCGTCGTTTGTTTCCCCACCTGACGAAACTTCCTTGGGGTGGTGATGCCCTACAACCGAAACAAGATGTGAGAAAAGTCTTTTTAATTGTAATTGTGCCTCAAGACGATTTTAAATGATTTAAACAAATGATTGTTATTTAATGGGAGATGTTTCGGTTACTTACAACGAAGAATCCTCGCTATTACCTGCACTGGAACGTAATGGCGAGGATCTTCATTGTAAGTAACCGAAACATCTTCCATTTAATTATAATAATTTGTTTACATCACTTAAAATCGGCGTGAGGCACAATTACAATTAAGAAGACGTTGTCTCACATCTTGTTTTGGTTGTAGGGCATCGCCACCTCAAGGAAGTTTCTTCAGGCGTGGAAACAAACCACGAATGTAATGTAAAACGTGAACTACCCGTCTGAAGATGAACCTATCGGTTCGAAAACGGAAAGGCGCTGTTTAAATAAATAAATAGCATTGTAAAAAGTGACTGGTTGCTGTAATCTTCTGTGTAAGAGTCAACGTATATTATATGATGTATTCCATGAGATTACGGCTGTGTGTACTGTTGTTAAGTATGGACCTTTATTCAGTTCCGTTAGGAAACGCAATATTTGTTAGTTAATGATAAGAGTAAAACATATCACATTTCTGAAAGAGAATTTTTAAATTCACGATACCAAGTGCCGTTGGACGCATAGAATAATGGAAAAATCTGAAAATCGGCACTTAGCATCCAAAACTAGTAGTGAAACTGAAGATTATGAGATTGAATGTGACTATTATTTACGTTTTGCGTGATTAGTATATTTACTACCGACGTTTTACGAAATACTTAAAATTAAGGTAAATTTTCTGCAAAATCTAAGTGCAGTATTCTATTCTGAAAATAGGAGAGCTGGTAGTCTATTGGGCTAATCCGAATGTAATGTTACTTTGAGGAAACAGTACTAATGATATTTATGAAGTATTTCAAACGAATATTTCTGCAGTGTCATTGTTGTGGCAGGTATATGCAGTAAAATATACAAAAGATGGTCAAGACAATGTTTTAAAGCGGACAAAGCTGATACGGACGTCGAGAGACTAAATACCAATCAATGTGTCGTCTTTTACTTATCACATCCGGAAACAGATATGTGTCACAATGTTGCCGACTAAATATTGGAATGAAGTATAAATCTATGCTGTATTGTCAGGGGAACTTATATAAAGACAGTTATCACACACTCATACACGCTACAGAAGAGAATATTGCAATGGATCACACATTTTATTGCAGCTGATAACAGACAGCCAGAGCCGGATCAAGAACATCTTTCCATACAAGAGATATAATTTGATACCCCACCCTCTCACTTTTTCTACATTGTTTACCTTTCCACGGACTCTTGGCAAGACCTTTAAAAATAAATGTAAATCTAATGCGTCTGAAAATTACCTGTTTTCGCTGCTAATTATGGTACACCTGCGAGCTAACATCCCAAAGATGTTCGGGCTCACATGCGGTTCCTCTTCGTCGAAATGTCTTGGCTCAAACTCGTCTAGGGGTTGAACCGCATGTGTCGCATTACACGCCCTAAATTAGACACTTGTGACCCTTTGATTAAATTGTCTGGCTGATGGCAAGTTTCCGAAATACGAAGTTAATATAACATATAATAACAGTAATAATAATATCGGGAACTAAATTAACGACCGATAAATGATGTAGGCCACACAGTTGCGATTTGGTTAGGATAATGTTTATTCAGAAAGCAAAATAATAGCGAAAGTGGTCGTATTTAGAGTTAATGTTATACTCGAGCGCATAACCATTTGACACAGTTTTATCATTCACAATCTCATCGAGAAACGCAAGTCCGATACTCCACCTCGTCAGTTATACGAAAAGTTAGAGTTCACACCAGGCGCGCGGCTGCTCACCGCTCAGAGAGTTAGGTCCCGCGATACCACACAACGCGACATTTTCTAAGCCGTTTCACTTCCTAGCTGCCTAAAGACCGGCCGTCCGCTTTCGCGTCTGCACCCGTACTCTACCCTTTGGTGTCTCCAGCCGAACAGTCCGTTTCCGAGCGCGCCGAATCTTCGCTCAACTGACTAGCGCAATTTCCTTTCCTGAAGCCGTCCATCTGATTGGATACAAATTATTCTACATTACTTTACATTTTAACATTTTTAAATAGTCAAAGCTTGAGCACTTTCACGTTCTAAATAAAGTAACAATAATATCCATTACATAATAATCGTTAAATTCTTTTACATAAAACCAATACAATTTCCTTCTTAACTTTGAATGTCACGGCCAGTAGCCTCACATCAATGTGCTTTCTGATAAATAAATAAAGAACAAAAGTAACTATTATGCACTAAACTTTACAACAAATACTCTATTACCTAATAATTCAATAAGGTGTCATGCTGTCATCGTTCAATGTGTTTTGTGTGGAGGAAATGATGATCTGATGCTTACCTAAAAATACTGATAATATAAATTTACTATGTCTTTTAAACAAAAAGTTACAGAGCTGATATTTACAACGTTTGTAATTTTAATGATGCGCTTCTATATGAAATGTCGATCGTTAAGATCTACCAAAGCGTTCACTTTTTAGCATTCAAGTCTTTGTTACAAAACTTGTTAATTTCACTTTAACAGTAAATCCTAAACTATTATAGATATGAGCATTATTCAAGTTTTATTGAGATCACCATGAAAATTTATGGAGGACGGCAGATTGAAATTACTGTGGCTTGATTCCCTGCATTACTACAGAATTAAATACTCGTAGTTTTCATAAATGTTTCCCTTTATGGCCGATCTTAAGGCAGCCATGTGTAACACTGCTACGTCTCCTCGGACAAAAATGGCTTCTACTGGGTTTCCCTATGACTTACGTTTTCGTCTGTCTCAGTCGCACACTAAAGCGCTTAGGCGACAATAGACTCCTGTGAATTTACCCATCTCGTGGTGAATCTGCGCCCTTTGTGGCAAGCGGTCCTGGACGACAGGGTTCGTTTCAAAATTCCTGTAGGCTGACTCTTTAGGCCATATATTTAAATGAGAGCTCAATGCTCGTTAACTCACACACCCTACGTACAACTTTTGCATCAGCGGAGCCTCTGGCTCCTCTCTCATCCTGGCTCCGCTTGCCAGCGACAACTATTTCCTCAAGTAAATAAATTCAATTTTTCTACTTTCCGCGTCAGAAAATCTTTCGTAGCAAACGAGATTCAGGTAATTCAATCATAATGGTAGAACTGTTTCATGAAAAGGGAGTGAATAAACATTTTAAATGGTTCCAAAAACTTGTCAGGATTAGTCTGTCGGCCGCGGTGGCCGAGCGGTTCTAGGCGCCCAGTCCGGAACCGCGCGACTGCTACGGTCGCAGGTTCGAATCCTGCCTCGGGCATGGATGTGTTTGATGTCCTTAGGTTAGTTAGGTTTAAGTAGTTCTATGTTCTAGGGGACTGTTGACCACAGCTGTTAAGCCCCATAGTGCTCAGAACCATTTGAACCATTTGAATTTTTGATTAGACTGCTCCAGATATACGATTTATTGTTTTTGTCTTCTACAGCACCATGTCCTTCACAGGATCTACTCATATATTTAGGTCAGGTACACACATTCCCCATACTGACATAAGTCTTGAAAATTATATGTTTGTTTCCAGATTTATCCCAGCAAAAGAGTGCCATGAAAATTAACTGGTTACTTCTTGGAAAGGGTTCACGATAAAGGATGACAGCCAAAAACAGTTGCAGGATAAAAATTTATTAAAATTTCTTGACCAAGGTTTCGGTACATATAAATATACCTTCATCAGAAGTAAAAAATCTGAAATTACATCATGTAATGGAGATTAATAAAACAATTGTGCCAAAGGCGTCGTCAATAATTGAGACATCTTGTCCATTAGTACAACATGACTAAGGGCACAGGGTCAAAGCGAACAGTTTAGCACCATTACTTCGCCTGTGAACTATCGAGACTCTAGACACTCTTGCTCAAGAAATTTTAATAAATTTTTATCCTGCAACTGTTTTTGGCTGTCATCCTTTATCGTGAAGAATTCCAACAGTTGCTGTTGCAGCCATGTTTAAAATCCTGGAAAGAGCTTTGCAGTAAGAAACTGCTCACAAGTTATGAAGTGAAGTTAGTTATCACCAATGAAAGAAAACATAACTACCTATGATGAAGGACTTGTGGAAATGAAACAAACTACGCAGAAGTTCCATCATGGATCGCATGGCACCATTAACATGAATAATGACAGAATAACAGACCTGGAAGACGTCGTGAAAAGGTTCAGTAACTCGTGTACATATTAATCCTACTGTAAAACATGTTAGTACTGTTCAATCATTACCACCTCTGCATTTATCATACACAGGGTGATTCACGAAGATATCCAAATATTTTAATGTTATTCTACAAGTAAAACTAAAGAAAAAAGTTCATATAAACATAATTCCGCAAATATTCACTGGACTAAAGCAAGCAATAATTTTATGTTCACAATGTTGACCTACAATATGAGATCCCTGGTTTTGTACAACTTCCCCATGGTTGTGTGCAGAAGCCAAGCGTTGTATTGATACACAGGGTGATTCACGAAGATATGCAAATATTTTAATATGTTACTCTACAGGTAAACAAATGACAAAAGTTCAAATAAACATAGGTCCGCAAATGTTTAGTAACAGAGTTACGGCTAATAAAAGATTTTGCCTAAAATTTAACAACTTCGCTAATATGAAGCCCTCGCAAAACTGTACAAGGTTAAAGTAAAGCACGATTTCCGTTTATTTTGTTGTTATTGATCTGGTGAATCTAATAAAACATATCCCAGACGTATATCTGCAGTAGTTTCGCAGAACATCTAGAGATGCAAAGACGTAATTTCGTAAAATTTTTAATTTATTAACTAACTGACCCAATTTTTTTCAAATACCCGACAATTGCACAAAATTTTCAACAGAAGTTGTAGAGAATTTAATTTTGGAAAAATGATGGTAATAACGTTAACTGAAACTGTACGAATGTGTCAGATAATCGGCTTTTATTAATACCACAGCACACGTGAATTCGTGTTAAACCGTAAAAAACAAAGCTCAGTGTTAAGAAAGTTGTACAGTGCACACAAAATTTCACAATCATTCACAATAAATGTTTAATAATGTCTTCACTGAGTTCAATGCATTTAGCTGCACGTATGTGAACAGATTTTGTTGCTCGTTTCAGTTTCACAGGGTTGTTCTAAATTTCGTCTATTGCATTCATAATGCGAGCAAGTAGCGCCTCACGTGAATGGACTTTGTCCTCATAAACCAACTCGTTTCCAGGTCAGGAAACGACTGAGACAACTCAACGGTTGCCAACAATGACATAAACGTTTCTACGTTCTTAATGGAAAGTAAACAAATTTACTTTTATTTTAATCTTTGCTTCTCTGGATGTTCTGGAACACTACCGCAGATACACGTCTGACACACGATTTATTAGATTCACCAGACCAACAACACCAAAATAAATGGAAATCGTGCTTTACTTTAACGTCGTACGGTTTGGCGATGGCTTCATATTAACGAAGTTGTTAAATTTCAGGCAAAATCTTTTATTAGCCGTAACTCTGTTACTAAACATTTGCGGACCTATGTTTATTTGAACTTTTGTCATTTGTTTACCTGTAGAGTAACATATTAAAATATTTGCATATCTTCGTGAATCACCCTGTGTATCAATACAACGCTTGGCTTCTGCACACAACCATGGGGAAGTTGTACAAAACCAGGGATCTCATATTGTAGGTCAACATTGTGAACATAAAATTATTGCTTGCTTTAGTCCAGTGAATATTTGACAACAAGACAGCACAAAGCAGTTTTCTTACTTTGGATTAAACTGAAGTAAATACGACGCTAAGCGCTGCGGGACTTTTATTTTATTAGAAGACTGCAGAAAGAAAAAAGAATAAAACTTCATCTTGCATCTCACAAATTCAAGATAAGGAGGACAAATATTAAATACAAAGGACTGAGCATACAAGATGCCTAACAGAATTAGTTACTTGTGAGCTTCTCAAACGATGGATTACGCAACAACCTGAGCGAGATATTTTCCAGTGAGTGGGTGCCAGTCATGAGGAGACGAGAGATGGTAAGCGAATAGATGTCAAATCCAAATTCTTTCTCCTGAACTGTCCACAATTACAAAATTCCACTTGGAAGGGTGTCTTAATGCTGCTGAAGATGTGAAAAACGAGAACGTCCGTTACCATGTAAAAACACGAGAATGCAACGGAACCTTCTCACTCAACTCGCACAAAAACGCCTATCATGATTAATTTGGTTGTTACTGGTACTGAACAGTCTCTCTCCTGTTGTCAGTGTCATTCGTGCCACGTCTTGGGACAGGGGTGAAACTTAGGACTGGACAGCTCGTAAGGGATGGAACTTTATCACGCAATCAGCGTAGTGTCAATAGGCGACAGTAGACGGAACTGAGCACAATATTTCAGGAAATGGGAACTTTCTGCGAAAACTGGGCGCTTCCCAAAAGACTGCCGTACCCTGCTTTTGAGATACAGTGAAAGCCTTTTGCTGCTGACCAAATGGTACGCTGCCGTGTTCCCCACACATTCCCTTCCTGCGAGAAATCGAATAACTTTACACTCCCAGAAAAGGTACAAAGCTCCCACCCAATAAAGTACAAGTAATGGTAACAGAGCTGAAATAAAACTCTTGGCGGAAAGTGTGACAGTCATGTTACATTATTGTATCAGTTCATCTGATGATGTGCTCACCACTTTCGGCACTGCGGCGTTCAGTTCAATGATCATTTATTCATGTACAATTTCTTAACAACAGCGGCAGATATTCTTATCAAAGTGAATGCTTCTGTACAAAGCTGTTTTTGCACGGTCTGTTTTATTTCGAAAGAGGTTTTACCTCTAAATGTATAATAGCTTAAACAAGGGCAATGACTGTGCGACAGTACACACATGTGCAGTACAGGGTTCACATGTGTTTGCCAAGAGTGGGCTGTGACAGCTTTTGTTGCAAGTAAAACGAGAAACGCAGCTGAAGGTAACATAGCATTTAGAAATTTTGACTGCTTTGCGCGCAAACTAAGTTAATTCATTCGTAAAATTAATCGCCGTTTCTTCTTCTTCCATCAATAGGTCGCTTAGATCCACGCGGAATAATCACTTGTTGGCCTGCCTTTTAGTCCAGTACTTTTACATGCGTTTTGGCTCGGAGTGTAACCGTTACTTCATCCATGTCTGTTTGATTTATCTCTCTTCTTCCTTGAAACACTATGTTTGTATGATTTTCTCTGGATTTGATGGTCCCGTTTCATTAAGACTTTTTCGGTTTGTCTGTACCAGTAATCTTATTCTTTAATAATCTTGAATCTGATCGGTTATCCTTTTGAGTCAGTTCTTTCTATGTGTTCCGTGAGTTGGATTATTCGCGTATGCATTGAAATCGTGATTTTTCAGGGTTTGCCTGCAAACTTCTGCATTGGGTTTTGGGTCCCGTGTTTCAGCTTTTATTCTTGTTTCTCAACTTTTTATCATAATTTTATTTTCCATTACTTTTCATTGTTATTTCATTGTTTTATGTTGTGTAGACTACTACTTTTTCAAACGCTGTTATGTGATGTCTGATTTTACAATTCCAGAAAAGGCAATTCTTGTTATAAATGTATTTTTTTAATAGAAGAGTGATTTCAGTTTTCTGAGTCTGTATTCTAAGCCTTTATTTTCGTAAAAATTTTCAGCAATTCTTTCACCTAAATATTTAGATTCTTCAACAAAGAATACGTCTTTTTATCTCATCCCAGTGCCGTTTGTATCAGTCATGAATGTTGTTTCCTCAGATGAAATTACCAGTCCAATTTTGTCTAGTTGTTTCTGAAATATTTCAAATTGTCTTTTTGCATGAGTGGTGTCTTTGGCAATTAGTACTACGTCATACGCAAATGCTAGGCATTCAAATTGTCTTTTTGCATCAGTGGTGTCTTTGGCAATTAGTACTACGTCATACGCAAATGCTAGGCATTCTAATTCTACATCTTTAAGTTGAGGTCGTAGCTAGTCTGTTGATGTAACTCCTCTTCTCCAGTATCTTAAATTTTTTGTCATAGCCATAATTGAATAGTAATTGGAAATCCGCTTGTACTCCTGTATCTATTTTAATTTCTTTGCTCAGCTTACCCATAAATTTTACTTTTGATTTTTGTCTCTGTAAGCGCCTCTAAGTGTATCAAGCAATCCAATCCATTCATAATACACATTATACAAGGCACCACGGAATGCAAAAATCACGAGGAAAAGGTAAAATTTATGTGGAACAGTGGGTGCGTTAACATTGAACACAATCAAATGTTCAATTACTTTGTGAAGACGGTCGTTCAAAAGTGGGTACGCAATCCTTATCAGACAACATGGTATACAAGAAAAAGGTGCAAATGGGAAGACATATAAAATAGCTAAAAACAATAAAGGGAGATGATATGAACAAACACAGATGACCCTTTCTTCGAATGACTGACTTAGAACAGTTAAGGTGAATGATAAACTTAAATTTCCATAATTCCAGTCATCTCTGCCAGTCGTACGTACCAAATAATACTTATCGTTCATGTGACAGGATAACAATCAGAGATATAAATCACATTTGCTCCCATGGTGGATGTACACTACATAAACCAAGGAACGAGATTCTTACAACAGTTAATCAAATATCAGTCACTATATAATAATATGGGAATTTTTCTTCTTAAAAATGATATGTTATTATGAAAAAGGAAAGATTTTAAAAAATGAAAGCTTAGTCTGAGAAGATCAAGATAATCTTTAAAACACTGAAAAAGAGTTGTACGACTTTTAGGCTAAATGCTAAATAAAAAATTTTTAAAAATACTGAAATGCTGACTGCTCCAGCATCCAGCTATTACTTTCCCATTGTTTTATCCTTGACTACACTTTAACAAGGTTACTGCCTTTATTATGTCCTTAATTCTAGGAGTTAAATGGTGCAGCTTTTCTTGGTGTTTTTAGATGTGCGTGTATATGCTGCTTGTCGAGAAGGTAAAGCTACTCGAGTTACAGCCACATTTACACGTTTTCACTTTTTCCTGGCGGTAAACGCACAGAGGAATGTCTGCAGAAGGAAAGAATGTAACATGTATAACAAGTTCAATAAATTATATGGAATTTGAGAAACAAAAGGCACTAGCAGAAGACAGAGTAGCTGCTGACGTGTTGAAAATCGATGGTAATCAACTGACCCTTCAAGAAAGGGTATACTACGACTGCAATTGTGCAGTATGGAATTTTTACTGCTGTTCTGTACTGTAATTAAGTGCAACACTTTTGAATGTTTACTCTGTGGTATAAGAACTGTCCAGTAACGGTTTTGCTCTATAAATGCCCTTTTCTTCCCTTTTTATTTGTGCAACAGTTTTATGTTTGTATTAGCTACTCCGACTGCAAAAGAAAAAGTTAATGAGAGAATCTGCAGTATGCAATATTTATTCATGAGCATTGTGAATATGCTGCTTTGCGCTAAGACGGCTACATTATAGAAGAAACCCACTATTAGTCGCACTAAGTTGTAAATTAACAGTTTTCACTTTCGAGAATGAAATTTTCACTCTGCAGCGGAGTGTGCGCTGATATGAAACTTCCTGGCAAATTAAAACTGTGTGCCGACCGGGACTGCAATTCGGGACCTTTGCCTTTCGCGGGCAAGTGCTTTACCATCTGAGCTACTGGCGGAATAGAAGCTGTGAGGAGGTGTCCTGAGTCGTGCTTGGGTAGTTCAGATGGCAGAGCACTTGCCCGTAAAAGGCAAAGGTCACGAGTTCGAGTCTCGGCCAGGCACACAGTTTTAATCTGTCAGGAAATTTCAGTGTTCACGATTGCACAACCATGATTAATTATGTTAGACATTTTGTCGAACCTTGCCATAACTTATGTACTTGTTTAATTATTTGTCTTGTAATACTCGAGTCCTCAACCTTCTATATGAAACATTATTTTGTACAGTAGTTTGCACGCCCTCTCACGCCAACCGCTGTCGACCCGTCCACTGCTTCCATTCTGCCGGGTGCGTCTACTTGCATTACATGCTGTGCTCACGTGAACAGAAGGTTGGGGTTAACGGCGACAAAACAGGCCCACTTTACACGATCGCCAGAGAACTGCACTGTTTTTCTGGGCAATTTCTTTCGTCGATGGTGCTTCTATAATCAAACAGCTACACAAAAGGAGCACTGAGTTCAGGAACGAATTTACATACACATTTACGCCTATGTATAAAGAATATTAATTATCTGTGCATTCATAGAAATCCGATGTGACATAAGGTCTCTGAGGATATAAGGACCTCACAAGAGGACAAATAAGATGAAAGCAACTCTACAGGAGGCATCTTACTCTCATTCGGCTATCATATCTTCTCTGAATTCCTAATAAATGTGTCAGGGGAACAAACGAACCACTTGATTGTAGAATACGAGATAGGACTTTAAAACAACGGCTCGTATTCGGAATAAATCCTGAACTTTAAAACCCTTCTTCAAATTCGCAAAAGCACAAAACTGTATCGTACTTGTAATTTCACGTATGATTCCATATAGACTGAGGGACATTGTTCAACGTACTACAGAAATTACTAGTTCATAAGAAACCACATCATCACAAGTTCATCCTTTGGGAGAAATTTTTGCCCTATTCGAGATCGAGACAGAGGGCAGACAGTGACATGATGCATCCCCACTGCTGTTAAATTTAGTTCTGTAGTAAGCGGTTAGAAAGTAGCAAAACGAATGTAACAGCATGAATGTTGGCAGATATTAGTGTTGTAAACTCCGTCCAGGTCAAAGTCATTGGAGACAGGCCACAGGCTCGGACTAGGGAAGGAAATCGGCCATGCCGTGTCAAAGGAACCGTCCCAACACTATTTAAACGCTTTAGGGACATCACAGGAAACCTAAATTGGATGGCTAGGCACGAATTTTAATCGCAGACATGCCGAATAATAGTCAGTGTCTTAACATTCGTCACCTCAATTAGTAACAACCTACGTCTAAATTACCTAGAATTTGTTGATGATGTTGCAGTCCTCTACAACAATAGGCAGCCTTTAAAGAAACTAAATGAAATAGGGGTAAAAACTAAACTCAGAATTTCATACAGTAGATGCAGTGTATTGATAGAACCAGACTGGGATTCATCAGTCAACATTTAATAACTAGATTTGGAGAAATCTCTCATCTGGACGAATTTCAGTATTTATGTGAGACTACTGAACTATGCTAAATCTGGAAGCTAACGAATCAAGAGTTGCCAAATTACAAACGGAACAGATATAACAAAAAATGTCTTGTCACAGAAGACAAAACTGCAGCATTCTAATACGGTAGTTAAACAGGAGAACTTAATACATCGGGAACTATGATAACTGGTAGCAGATCTCAAATCAAAAGTATGCAGCGTATGAGCAGATATTGAGAGGAAATGATAAAAAGTAGTGCTACGTAAATACGAATGTCCTCTTCCTCTAGGTGCAAAGAATAAGAGAATGAACATGACCAGTTGGGGTTCTACCCTAATTCCTCCTATTCTTCACTGTCGTATCGCTCGTTGATGTCTGCAGACGACGAAAATTAAAAAGCACAGATCTGTTAGAGAGGCTGAAAGAGTTGGCTGAGGAATAACGAGACCACGCTGAAGACTTTCTAACAGAATGGACCGACAAAATTACAGTTAAGCATCCTTAAATGGGTTTGCTGCAGAATCCTTGGACACATTCTGAGTTCGAAAATAATAAATTTCCTTGAGCTGGAAAAACTTCTGTCACAAATCAGCACGGATTTGGAAATCATTGATCGTGTGAAACTTAGCTTGCCCTTTTCTCACATGGTATCCTGCGAACCACGGGTGAATGATAAGAGGCAGATTTCACATTCTTAGATTTCTGGGAAGTGTCTGACTCTGTTCTCCAGGGCGGACTGTTAACGAAGGTACGAGCATACGGATTAGGTTTCCAGATATGCGAGTGGCTCGAAGCCTCTCACATAATTGAACCCAGCGCGTTGCCTTCTACGACAAGCTTTCATCTTAGACGAGGGTATCATCAAGAGTGTCCCAGGCAAGTGCCTTAGCACCGTCTTGTTCTCTATATACATAAATATCTGACAAACACGGAGAGCAGCAAATCTACTGCTGTTTGCTGATGGCGCTGTGGTGTACGGAAAGATGTCGTCGTTGAGAGATTGTAGGTGAATGCAAGAAGACTTATACAAAATTTCTAGTTGGTGTGATGAATAGCAGCTTGCTCAAAATGTAGGAAAATATAAGATGAGTAGGAAAAACAATCCCGTAATGCTCGAATACAGCGTTCATATTGTGTCACTTGATACAATCACGTCGATTAAATATCTAGGCGTAACGTTGCTAACCGATATGAAATGGAATAAGTGTATAGCACATATAGAGGAGAACGCGTATAGAAAACTAGTGTAACCAATTATTGTATACTGTTCGAGTGTTTGGGATCCCCACCAGGTCGGGTTACAGGAAGACATTGAAGCAATTCAGAGCTGTGCTGCTGAATTTGTTACCCGTAGGTTTGAACAACACTTGAGGTTTTCGGATATGCTTCGTGAACTCAAATGGGAATCCGCGGAGGGAAGACGGCGTTCCTTGCGCGAAGCACTATTGAGAAGATTTAGAGAACCGATATTTGAAGGTGACTGCAGAACGATTCCACTGCAGCCAACGTACATTTCTTGTAAGGACCACGAATATAAGATAAGATAACAGAAATTAGGTCTCGTATGAAGGCATATAGATACTTTGACGACAAATGTTGATGGTGTTGAGACAGCAACCAGCCACAAATTTATTTTAAGTTCCTTTATTCAAAGGGTACCGTTACCGGTTTCGAATCATTACGATTCATCGTCAGACGGTTTTCATGCTTTCATTACAACATGTGCTGCGTTTTTCACTGATTAGTTATCCTAAAATATAAATAATACATAATTATAAGCACGTCACAAAGATGATTGAGTTACAGATTTGCATTGGGATGTGACTCACGTGAAATATCGGTTTGGAGTACTTATTTTCATAGTTTTCGTCCAGCAGACAACATTTGTAGTTTTCACCGCATTCACATCATTGCACACATAAACTTGCATAACTGAGCGCTTCAGTGACAAACCTGAAGTCGTGTTCCCTGATCGTACTTTTAGGATTTGTCTCCAGAGCGATCTTTGACGCTGAACGTCATGTATTTACGGAGGTAGTGGAACGTTTGAGACGTAATCGCAAAGAAGGGAAGGAAGATTAGGGTTTAGCGTCCCGTCGACGAAGAGGTCATTAGAGACCGAGAAAAAGCTTGGATTGGGAGAAAATTGGGAAGGAAAGCGACCGACCGCGTCTTTCCACATTATTTACGTTAAGAGATTTAGGAAAAGTAATGAGAGCCTAGAATGGATGGCTAGCCGTCTCTCGGAAACGTCAAATCCAGTGTCATCACTGCGCCACGTCGCTCGGTGGACTTCATCGAGGCAGGAAACGCCCACCTGCTCCAATTCCCTGTTGCTGCACAGTCGATCCTAAGCACACAAAGCTACCCAAACATTCCAGTACACCGTTTACTAGGGTAGGAGACGATTTCGGAATACAATCTGAAGAAATAGCTGATAAAGGAGGGCTGGGGGGAGTCGAATTTAACACAGTGTGTCGCCACACTGCACACGGTTATCGCACTTTTGGGCTGTTAATTGATGTGCCAATCCAATAAACTACTACACGTGGATCCCACAACAGAGCCATTGACTACTTCCATCCACCTGCAAAAAAGAGATGATGTCCTTATATGCTCCGAAATTGGCCACGCTCAGACATGGCGTCCTGCACCAGCAAGAAGACACGCCTATTTCCAATATTTGTGGCAAACGCTTCACACAGAAATATATTTTAAGCGACTGTAATTCGTACGCAGACAGAAGAATGGAAACGTGAAGGGACACATACAGCACAAAAGCGTAATGGTCGACCCCGTCTGTTGGCTGACAGACATCACCGACAGTTGAAGAGGGTCGTAACGTGTAATAGGCAGACACCTACCCAGATCGTCACACAGGAATTCCAAACTGCATTAGGATCCACTGCAAGTACTATGACAGTTAGGTGGGGTGAAAAAACTTGGATTTTATGGTAGAGCGGCTGCAAATAAGCCACAAATCACGCCCGTAAATGCCAAACGACGCCTCGCTTGGAGTAAGGAACGTAAACATTGGACGATTGAACAGCGGAAAAACGTCGTGTGGAGTGACGGATCACGGTACACAATGTAGCGATCCGATGGCAGGGTGTGGGTTTGGCGAATGCCCGGTGAATGTCATCTGCCAGCGTGTGTAGTGTCAACAGTAAAATTCGGAGGCGGTGTTGTTAATGGTATGGTCGTGTTTTACATGGAGGAGGCTTGGACCCGTTGTTGTTTTGCGTTGCACTATCACAGCACAGGCCTACATTGATGTTTTAAGCACCTTTTTGCTTCCCACTGTTGAAGAGCAATTCGGGGATGGCGATTGCATCCTTCAACACGATCGAGCTCCTACACATAATGCACGGCCTGTGGCGGAGCGGTTACACGACAATAACATCCCTGTAATGGACTGGCCTGCACAGAGTCCTGACCTGAATCCTATAGAACACCTTTGGGATGTTTGGGAACGCCGACTTCGTGCCAGGCCTCACCGACCGACATCGATACCTCTCCTCAATGCAGCATTCTGTGAAGAATGAGCTGTCATTCCCCAAGAAACTTTCCAGCACCCGACCGAAAGTATGCTTGTGAGAGTGGAAGCTGTCATCAAGGCTAAGGTTGGGCCAACACGATAATAAATTCCAGCATTACCGACAGAGGGCCCCACGAACTTTTAAGTCATTTTCAGCCAGATGTCCGGACACTTTTGATCACGTAGTGTATGCATATTTCATTTTACTCTATACCTGTATCTGGAATATACTGTAGTTTCTAAATCTTCAGATTTTAGATCATCTTTGAGAATGTGTGTGTGTGTGTGTGTGTGTGTGTGTGTGTGTGTGTGTGTGTTTACTCTATCACGCAAGCATCCAAAGATTACAAAGAATAATTAATATTTTAGTGCATAGTCGGCTGAAAGTGTTTCGTGTCATCACTCTTAAAGCCATACTGACACAGTTGTTACAAGTTATAACCTGATTCATCCAATAATGAATTTGCATGGGTGCTAATAACTTCAACGTTGACTATCCTACATCCAAACAACGACAACCGTTTGACTACTTCTTCTCAGGATACATTAATGTTTACACGAAAGTAAAGCTCTTACAGATATCAGCCAACGAAATCGACGATTAATAGCTGCAACTAAAGCCGCGATTTTGGAGACACTTCAAAAGATATGGACCACTTAAGTGACCCGCTGTAGAAAACTGTTTGGGTGCATGCGATCCCCTCTAGGACGGATTCTGGGATGCTACCGAAGATGCTCACAAACTTGCTGGTAGATTTGTTACATGTCAGTTCGACCAGTACAGGAGTATTAAGAAAATACTCCATGAACATAGATGGGAACCCTCAGGGCAGAGATCCACAGACCAATGCTCCAGGGTCGCATGCGGCCCGGCATTTATCGAATGGCGGTTCGTCCCTTACCGTTCGTTATTCTGCTTTTTTTTTTGTAATCATCTTTCATTCCCTCCTGGGAATGAAAGGATGGGTCCTTGTGAAAACTACTAAATGGCAATCCCTGTAGGATAATACACTAACACACAAACAAAACAAAAAAAAAAACGGCGCATCATGAAGATAATTACCCGATTGGGATGACGATCGGTAGATGTGATGCACATTACAAACAAACAAATGATTTCAACAGTAGTAGGACAAAGTTCGCTTCAGTGCAATTTGTTAGTGTGGGTTGCCTACATCAAGGGCAGGTATGCATGCAGGGGTAAACCTATTGTTCTCCTTTAATTGACGGGTCATTAACCAATTGTTCTTCTTTGATTGACAGGTCCTTCACCTATTGTGTTGCTAATAGAACCCTTATCTTTGATTGACAGGTCCTTAACCTATTGCTCCCCCGCCCCCTACCCATCCCCTCCTCCCTCAGGACACTACCAGCCACCCCTTCCTCATCGCTGCTACAGGTACACTTTCAGGTCTATGTTACTGGAATAGCCTCTCTCACTCTTATCAGTTTGATTGACTGCTTAATTAAATTAATCAATTAATTCCTCCCCTCTGTTAAACCCCGTCCCCACCCACCCTCCCTCCTAGGAAATGGCCAGGAAAAGACTCAGTTGATTGGTCATTTGGAGGGAATTCTTTTTGCGAAATGCTAACTTATAGAGGAAATTTAGGGAAACATCATCAACAACAAATGCAAAAGAATTCTCTTTGTAACAATGTATGTCTCGCATGAGGACGGCAAGGATCATATGATACTTGTAAAGGCTCATGCAGGCCATTCTTTTTTCTTCTCTCCATCTGGAGTGGAACAGGGAAGGGCTATGGTATCCGATACTCTCCGCCATGAATATTATAGTGACTTGTGGAGCATATATCGTATACTATGTAGACGCTATCGTCTTGAGATCTGTCCAGCAATTTAAGATGCGCGTATCGAAACGGACTTAAATGGATATAAAAATTGGTACCATCTGAATATTTTAGTGAAATCTAGTAAAATTTGTGTTTATTGTACTGCATAATACAGTTATGTAATACTGACACTCTTTTCTGTGACCTGTCTGCTTCATATTATCACTTCCATAAATAACATGAATTTAGCTGATTCTGATTCATTGCACTTCAACGTAGATGTTTCGTTTCTGTGTGCGTCTCAGAGTGGCTCGGTGGTCGTGATTAATGTACTGTAAAAATACTGCGAGGGTCGGATTTCAACGTTTCATGTTCAGCGCAGTAATTACACACGAGACTAGTTCAGCGAGGACGGACGGTTAAACGAAACAGTCACATCCTTATGAAAGGACCATCCCGGCACTCGCCTTATGAGATATGGGAAAACGGCGGAAAAGCTAAATCAAAATGGTAGGACGGCTTTACGAACGGCACTCCTACCGAAGACAAGTTCACTGCTTGTATCCTTGCGCCATTATGTTCGATCGAAAAGAAGGACAACATCTTTAACCGAAAAGTGAGCAGAGAGACAATAGTAACGTATCAGAGCAGTTAAAGAAAATTAATGACTGTATTTCACGAGGAGTTGCGTGAATTTCCAAAATATTACGGTATCCGCACAGCCGGAAAATACGGCAATTGCATGTTTCGTGCAATGACAAGGAAATGCTGGACAGTAGACACAGGCGGTATATTCGCGACTGTAAAGTGTGACAGAATAGGAAGGCTGTTGTGTTCAGTACAATGCAGAGCAGCCGCTGCCACAAAGAGAGAGAGGCCGGGTCTAAAACGGAACGGCGCTCAGTATTTGGCGCCGTACGTGTTTGTTCTGCCTGTCCAATCAGTTAGAAATATTGCCGCTCTGCTAATGCAGCAATTAAACGATATTTATAAAAACTACGCGCTGGAGTCTAAATGCTTTAGTGCTGCCTCGGGCGTCTGTTTTTGTGCACTCGAGTGCGAAGGATGAGGGCTAATTAGCTCGTCAAAGCTTCCAAATAACTCTGGCACGGTGTGGCTTTCTTGCTCCGTTCCTCCCTCTTCGGAATTTTCTCCTGCTAAGCTGTTCACCGCTGGAATCGTGTACTTCGTTGTATTCTAAACATATCACTGTCCGAATACATCGTATACATTCCACTTTTGAAATTAGAAAGTCTTATATGCCAAGCGCGCCCGTTGCTCTCGCCTTCAGGACTTCTGGTTGATGGACACTGACACGTGAAGTGCAGCTTAAGCGACCGCATTTGTATTTTCGAGCAGGAGGGTTCAGTTTCCGGTAGTAACCTTCCTCATTTACACTTACCATTATGAGCCCCAAACAAAGAAATGGGCAGTTTCCTTTGCCATCCTTTACAATTTCTGCTTATTGTGCATCTCTAATGGTGACGACGAAGACAAACTTTATTTTTTATTCATTACCGAGTGAGGTGGCGCAGTGTTGAGCACCCTGGACTCGCATTCGGGAGGACGGCGGTTAAAATCGGCGCCAAGCCATCTTGATTTAGGTTTTCCGTGATTTCCCTAAACCGAGGCAAACGTCGGAAGGGTTCCTTTCAGAATGACACGGCCGCTTTCCTTCCCCACCCTTTCGTAATCCGAGCTTGTGCTCCTCATATGATCTCGCTGTCGATGGGATGTTAAACTAGCCTAGCTTCGTTCCTTCTTCATTGAATGCGCGAAAAATGTTTAGATGAATTAGTTACTAGAAAAATTATTTGAAATTCTTCGAGGATGTAAAGATATTGTTCAAAGAATTTCAAGTGTTATTTTTATTTATTTGTTGTATGATTGTACAGTTACGGTCCTGGACCATTATCAAGCATATAAAATAGAAGTATCGTTTACACAATGTATTAGCATCAGTTAAGAATTAACCACACAGTATGTCAGATCTCAAGATATGTTATAAAAATTATGACTTACTCCACAGAATATTGTCAGTGGTACATTATGCCATACAGGTGATTGCTCCTGTGTGTGTTTAATTAGAGTTCATTGTTGTTGTGATTGTGACTATATGTAACTGTCATAAAACTCGTTCAAATGGTTCAAATGGCTCCAAGCACCACGCGGCTTAACATCTGAAGTCATCAGTCCCCTAGACTTAGAACTACTTAAACCTAACTAACCTAAGGACATCACACACATCCATGCCCGAGGCAGGATTCGAACCTGGAACCGCAGCAGCAGCGCGGTTCCGGAGTAAAGCGCCTAGAACTGCTCGGCCACAGCTGCCGGCCATAAAACTGGCAGTGTTGGATCAGTTAACATGAGACAACGTCACTACTGAACATTTCTTGGAGAGATCTTGTGTCAAGTATACACAGATGTACAAAGTGGATACAGTAGATTCAAAGTACATGGGTGGTGCATAACGGGTGTTATTCTGTCGTATGGACGTAAAAGTAATAATATTAATAAAACTAAAATAAAGTCAAAGTATACAATTTACCATTTGAGCATACAAACGTTAAAAGAGCACCTTCTATAGCCGTGTAACGAAAATTAGTGCAAATAATGAAATCAGAATAGATTGCCTCGATTTATTTTATGTTTATATAATATTCTTCATATTGTGGCTCTACACTTTTATGACTATAGCAGTTACTGTGGTTTATATGGCTCTGCGACGTTTTATCGGAATACTAGCGCAAGACTGTCCACAGATTTTCCATTGCGAAGTTCTCCTTTTTCGTTTAAAACTGTGTCCTACTGGTTCTTTAGATGGGTATAAATTCCAGTCTATTATTACGTCCATAATTTTACCTTTATTTTATGCAGGACCTGCAGATAATTATTAGTACTGAGTGTCTTGGGGTTGGCGCCTTTTAAGTGTACAGAAAAGGCTGCGAGGTTATTATGACGTATTGTTGCGTCTTCTTTAAACCGTGTGCTAACCTCTCTTGCTGTTTGTCCAATATAAGACTTGGGGCAATCTTGACGATTGTTGAGACATATACAACAGAAATCAGAATCTTTTCACAATGCGAAATATAAAAAATTAACAACGAAAATTTCCCAAAAGAAATACTTACACATTTGACTAACCGAGCAACATATTATATAACGATCAATAAACTGCTCAAAATAAGTATTGCACCGCCCGAATGACTTTCCTAGTCGGTGTTTTCTTCTGGACCATAGACGTAGATGTAAAAAAGAAGTTCATGTACACATATTATATTCCGTATGGTTCGCAAGGCATAAAATATATATACTCACTCTGGTTTTAGCTTTTGTGTCTCAATGCCTTTCCTAACATGGATTAGATGAGTTGTTGCTGCAGGTGTATAGACTTGAACTATTGCAAATGCGTCACAGTGAACCATTTCAGTGTGCAAGTTTCGGTAAAAATACCAGTTGCTCTCGATAGCACCGAATGTACAAATATTATGTACGTTTATGAATTATGCTATGACTTTTGTTGCTGTTGAGTAATACCGTGGGTACCTTCCGGATTATTGCTTCTTTTTTTTTCCTGGGAATATCCAGTATACTGCGTCAGAAAGGTAACCTGCTCAGCCGTCACGTTGCAGATGACCTAAGATTTCAACTAAATATGCAGGAAAGGCAACTCGTTGCACATCGTGCATTGTAGGTCTTCAGCTAGAAGTCTCCATTTTCTACAGGTATGAGTGTCACGTCTAAAGGTTGGAGAAATACTTCAGGACGTGAATTATTTCACTGTTTAGTTGTGGAGGAAAGCGTGAGAGAATGCAATACATTTTTTCATGGGGAGAAAATGTAAAATACAGGGAGCGAAAGGTCGTCATTGTAGTCTATCCTCTTTGTCATTAAATGTACATTAAAGTAAAAAGAAAGAAAAAGAGCATAAATTTAGTAGGAAATTAAAACTTAGGAAGGAAAAAAAAACGTAAAAACTTTGATATTTGCCGATTACATTGTATTTTGCGGGAGACCGGCAAGCAACATGGAAGCTCATCTGAACGAAATGGATAGTATCTTGAAGAAAGCTTATAAGAGGGACATAAATGAAAGTAGATTAATAAAGAAGGAGTGCAGGGTATGTTGAGGGGATTACACCTGTAGACGAATTTTGGCATTTGGGTATCTAAATAGATGTCGACGGCAGACGTAAAGAGAGTCTCAACGTAGACAATCAATAGCAAGAAAAACAGAAATATTGATAACATCTTCTTGTGATACCAGCAGAGTGACAGCGTTGTCTTTAAGCAACGGCTCGTCTTCGTACGAAATGATCATTAGAAAACTCGATGAAACGTTGCTACAAGAGGACGCTGCCGCTGATGTGAAGATTTCATCAATGACATTCGCCGCGGAAGCTCGCATTGCCGAAAGAGGAATACGTTAACATCTAACATAAGTTTAAGTGTTATCAGGTCTTTTCTGAAAGTATATGTTTGGATTGTAGCGTCATATGGATTGGAAACATCGGCAATAAACAGAACAAATATAAAGTATGGAAGCTTTTGAAATACGGTCTCACAGAAGAATTCTGAATGTTACATGGATAGCCATTGTAACTAACGCAGAAAAAAAAATCATTATGGCACAACTTGGTTGAAAGAAGGAATCTGTTGATAGGATACACCCTGAGGTTTCAGGGAATAGTTGAACTGGCAGAGGAGGAAGTGTGATGTATAAAAATTGTAGAGGGAGGCCAGGTCTTGAATATAGTGAACAGGTTCAAATGGATGTGGGTTTCAGTAGTGATGTAGATATAAAAAGAGTTGCGCTGGATATAGCAGAGCTGCACCAAAAAGTTTCCTGAGTAAATATAAATGGTTCAAATGGTTCTGAGCACTATGGGACTCAACTGCTGTGGTCATCAGTCCCCTAGAACTTAGAACTACTTAAACCTAACTAACCTAAGGACATCACACACACCCATGCCCGAGGCAGGATTCGAACCTGCGACCGTAGCAGTCCCACGGTTCCGGACTGCGCGCCTAGAACCGCGAGACCACCGCGGCCGGCAGTAAATATAACACAACAACAACAACAACAACAACAACAACAACTACTACTACTACTACTACTACTATTACTACTACTACAACTACAAAGTTCTTTGACCAAATAAATAATGTTCTGTTCGGCATCCAGAATTCAGTGTACTTCCAGTGTGGGAGAACCACTTCACACTGGCCCTACCGTGGTACGTGTGAGGCAGCATCGCAACATATTTGCCATATTGATCGGAGAACTACCACTATCTGGGTAGGTCTCCATAAATAAGACTGCTATATTTCTACTGACGGTATGCGATTAAGATAGAACCGCGTAATAGAGTGGAAGATGTGCGGGTTGAATTGAGATGCCCTATTATAAGCAACTTTATATCAATTCCAGAGTTTACAGAAGTGATTTCAAGTTGATGGTAGACTTTCCAGGGTATTGTGAACTGTTAAAAATTGATTGAACTACTCCAGCAGTTACGAAAGATGGGTTCAAAAACAGTTCGTAACGCCTCGAGTATTTTGTGGCCACGAACGGTCATCGTCCGATGCAGTATTTCATACGTAAACTTGAATAAATGTTGTACCTTGTGTAAAATATTCAACTTCGTTTCGAGATTAATTTGCGTGTTATTCAAATCTGAAATCGTCAAAACATTGTGAAACACCCTGTGTTATGAACTGCTGAATCAGGACTGTGATATTTAAAAAAATTATGACGTACGAGGCAATACAACCACATTCACTGGACAAAGAAGCTAACTTAGCAAGGGTAAGGAATATAGAAATGGATTTTCAATTAACAAAAAACCTGCATAACAAGGACTCTATTTCTATAAATATAAACCTCCGGCATTACAACACTGTCATAAGGCCAGATTGCCTTTATGCTTCAGAGTGCCTTTCGTTAAATACAGCCAAACAATTAGGTGAAACAAAAAACGAAGAAAGGAAAATAATCCGGTAAATCTTGGGATCAAAATATGACAAGGGAAAATACAAATTAAGATATAATAACAAAGTTTATAAAATAGTACGAATATTAGGCACAATGAGGAAGAGAGGAACTGTATTTTATAGAACAGCTAAAAAGGCTAGATGAAAAAAGAGTAACAAAAAGAATTTTTAGCTTTTATGACAGAAATACAAAACCATCAATGACTTGAATCGAAGAAATTAAATTTGACCGGAGGGAAATGGAAATAATGGAGGAAGAAATAGCAGAAAGAGAAATGTTTAGAGCGGAAGTAAAAAGTTTCAAGGGCTCCCAGCAGAAAACAAAAAGAGTGGTGCAATATGGACAGAAGAAAGAAGAGAAAAACATAGGGGAAGAATTAAAAACTAGTCAAAAGAAAGAAAGGAGAAAAGAAGTCCTTCAATAAAAAATACATACAATTACATGTAACAACATAACATCATTCAAAATGATAAACGTTTTATTTCGAAAGAGAGCATGCGTCTGCATGAATTTTCTTAATAGAGAGTGTTATAATTAAACTCGCAGCGTCACGCATTAACCTTTCAGTTGTGCAGTCCTTCACGTTGCAGCCGAGACACTAAGCGTTTAAATGCTGTTACTTGAAATTTGAAATGGATACGTACAAAGTCTTTACTACTTTCGTTTTTACCGAAGGAAGTGATTAGAAAGCACATGAAAATCACGCTGTATACATGCGGAAGACTGGCAAACACATTTTTGTTGCAAGTTCATAACCAGCATCAGAGAAAGAGTATCTGTGATCAAATAAGAATTTTTTTGCTTTTGTACGTTTGATACGTCATGCTGTTGTTGCTGTTGTGGTATTCAGTCTGAAGACTCGTTGGATGCAATTCTCCACCGCAATTTACTCTCCGCAAGTCTCTTAATCTCTGCGCAAATGCTGCCATCAACACCCATTTTAACCTGCTTACTGCATTCAAACCTCGGTCTCTCTCTACAATTTTTGCTTCCCAGACTTCCCTGTATTACCAAATTAACTTTTCTTGACTTACTGTCTCAGAGCGTGTCCTACCATTCTATTCCTTCTTTTGCTCAAAGCAAGAGAGGCGGCTCAGCAATAAGACACTGGATCCGTATCCGGAAGGACGGCTTTTCAGACTTAGGTCTTCCGTAACATCCCTAAATTGCGTAAGGTGACTGCCAGGATGGTTCATTTGAAAGAACACGTCCGATTTTCTTCCTTATCCTTCCCCAAACTGAGATATTGCTCCATCTCTAATGGTGTCATCAATCGGAAGTAAAACCTCAATCTTTCATCCTTCCTTTTATTTTCGTAAAAATGCGCAATAAATGACTGTCTTCCTCTATTCTGTTCAGAATTTCATTGGTTATCCGCTCTACCCCTCCAGTCCTCAACATTCTTCTGTGACATCACAATTCAACAGATTTTATTTTCTGCTTGTCTGTACTAATGATAGTCCACTTTTCACTTCATAGATAGCTAGGCTTCAAACCAATATTTTCAGATAAGGTTCCTTTACTATTGGCAGCCTCAATATTATATCCTCTTCACCTCTACGATCGACAGTTGTTTTGCTGCCCAAATAGCATGCCCGTCTACTACATGGTTATTCAAAATGATCTATACTTTTTTAACTGATTGTAAAAAAATGTTTTAAATGAGGTAAGGTGTTATACAATTACGTATATGGAAACAGAAGAAGTTCTTTTTGTTATAGTGATAACTGACAACATGGCTGCCAGCCAACGGAGAAAGCATTTCACGTAGTCCACGCCATAATTGTAAGAGGGTAATGATAACTTCATTTTCAAACATGATGGTGCTCCATTTCACCACTACAGCGATGTCAATGAGTTTTTGGATACTGAGCTAGTACGATGATGTATCGGTCGTGCATCAGCTGGCAATCTCCATTTGCTGGCACGACTCTCAGGTTGTCCGGATCTGACAACACGTGATTTTTACCTGGGAGGGTACATCTAAGACGCTATTTTCACACCTCAACTTCCCCACAACATCGCTGAATAACGAGGACGTATCAGGGTAACTGTGACAGACAACGACGCGAACACTTAAGGGCGAGTGTGAGTGCACTATAGACTGGACGTGTGTCACGTGATTAACGGTTCACACAATGCACGTTTGTGAACGTGGCGCAAAAACGTTTTGAGTTGCTGTTTCACTATGTAGTACATAACCTCCATACTCACTTGAAAGTGTCTACATCATTTTGAATAACCGTGTTTTTAGTCCCTCATTTCCTAATGCAGGTCCTCCAGCATCATCGGATATACACTGAAGCGCCAAAGAAACTGGTATAGGCATGCGTATTCAAATGCATTGATATGTAAACAGGCAGAATATGACACTGCGGTCTGCTACGCCCATATAAGACAACAAGTACCTGGTGCAGTTGTTAAATCAGTTACTGCTTTTACATGGCGGGTTATCAAGATTTCAGTGAGTTTGAAAGTGGTGTTATAGTCGACGCACGAGCGATGGGACACAGTATCTCCGAGGTAGCGATGAAGTGGGGATTTTCCCGTACGATCGTTTCGCGAATGTACCGTGAATATGAAGAATCCGGTAAAACATCAAATCTCCGACATGGCTGCGGCCAGAAAAAACATCCTGCAAGAACTGGACCAACGACGACTGAAGAGATAGTTCAACGTGGCAAAAGTGCAACCCTTCCGCAAACTGGAGCAGATTTCAATGCTGGGCCGTGAACAAATGTGAGCGTGCGAACCATTTAACGAAACATCATCGATATGGCCTTTCGGATCCGAAGGCCTCCTTGTGTACCCTTGATGAATACACGATACAAAGTTTTACGCTTCACCTGGGCCCGTGAACACCGACATTGGTTTGCTGATGGCTGGAAACATGTTGCCTGTTCGTACGAGTCTCGTTTCAAATTGTGTCGAGCGGATGTACGTGTTTGAGTATGGAGACAAATCCATGAATCCTTGGACCCTGTATGTCAGCAGAGAACTGTTCAAGCTGGTGGAGGCTCTGTAACAGTGTACGTAAAGAGGAAGAGGAAACGCTGCAAATAAAAATCTCGAAAAGTTCCTGAGCAACTCATTTCAAATTTATATAAGAGCTCTCATAAACATTCGGACGAACACAGTCTGTACATATTTTAAATATATGTAATATATAAATATACATTTAATATATAGAGGGGAAACTTTACTAGCAAAAATCTCGAAAAGTTCTTGACCGTTTTACGTCAAGGTGTTACACGATACTCTATTGACACTCTGACAGACGTAGGCCATATATTATTTTGAACAACAATGTACAGATTTCCTGTTAAAATCGACTGCGAGAAAGAAAATGCTGTACTGTGAAAATGCACAGTTTCATTTGCTTTCTCGTCGTTAATTCTAACTTAGATATCAGAAAATTTAAACCCCTTCTTTCTCTTCACATATAATTTTAAACAAACATTATACATACAATATTGTGCCGTTTTGTTTTCTACGTTCCGTTCTACACTTTTAAGAGGACAGACGAATAATATGTTTATGGGTTATCGACTTATGATTAGCATGAAACTTTGCAATCTCACCCGTTTATAGATAACGACTATGAGCAGTGGCGGATTTAAAAACTTTGCGCCCCTAGGTACACCATATTATATGCCCCCCACTCCCCAAAAAAACGTTTTAAATATTACGTATTCAAAAATGTTCAAATGGGTGTGAAATCTGATGGGACTTAACTGCTAAGGTCATCAGTCCCTAAGCTTACACACTACTTAACCTAAATTATTCTAAGGACAAACACACACACCCATGCCCGAGGGAGGACTCGAACCTCTGCCGGGACCAGCCGCACAGTCCATGACTGAAGCGCCTAAGACCGCTCGGCTATTCCCGCGCGGCTAATAATTATTACCCGATCACTTCCCAATTGCCGTTTTGGTGGGAGCGCTGTGAGCTGTTTCCGTACTCTGCTATTCGTTGTTCTGAAGGACGCGTCAGCAGTCTAGTCGCTCTCAATGAGAAAGTAATATGGTTCCTAAACTGTACTTGGTGTACGGCAGTGGATAAAACAAACTTAAAACTGTATTGTTAACACATTCTTCTGTCGAAAGACAACAGAAACGAACACAAGGAAAATAACTTTCTTTTTATGGCCGAAAAATTCAGCAAAGCGTGTAGGAGACAACCGATTTTTGTTATACATTTACTTTTAATATGTTCTTTTACATGAAACCGTTGAAAAAGGAATTAGAAACGTTGTGTTACGATCTAAAAATTGAAGCGAACTCGTCATACATTAGAAATTAATACGCACTTTTACAGGGATGCGTTCAAAATAAAAATTGAACTGTATTTATGATCTAATAACTTGAATGTGTAGCAGATAAAAAAACACGTTCGGTATTAAAAGCGTAAGATATGAAAATGAAAGAGCTTTCGGTGCACGAACTAACAAATAAATACAGTCGAACAAACACAAAAAAAGTCTCTGAGCCCTATGGGACTTAGCTGCTGTGGTCATCAGTCCCCTAGAACTTAGAACTACTTAAACCTAACTTACCTAATGACATCACACACATCCATGCCCGAGGCAGGATTCGAACCTGCGACCGTAGCGGTCGCTCGGTTCCAGACTGTAGCGCCTAGAACCGCTCGACACTCAGGCCGGCGAACAAACACAGAACTAGATTTGTTATTACATAATTTTACAGACTAGTGTGGAAAAATCAAATTTGTTTTATAATCTAATAGTTGACACGTACAGCATTGGGGTCTGTGTAGCTACATGCTGCATAATAAGTGTAAACAATACGTTTAATCCATGTAAGAGCTGAATAATTTTGTACTGCGGCTACTGCTCTCACCATAGCCCTTTCTAATGGTATTAGCAAAGCTTTTACATATTTAGCGACAGAACTGAACTACGTTAGTTATTAACACTTTTTCATCTGAGAGTACTCTCAGATAACGCATATTACCATGATAATTATACATTTCAGCAGACTCCAAGAATACCCATCAGTTGTAATATACTGCAGTATCAGTATGACTTGACAATACAGCGCCGAGCGGCCTGTGTCATTCGTGTATTATTTAGTATTGTCGGGCGCGTTCGGTCACCTCTACACTTAAACGTGGTTTAATTCTGCGTTCAGACATCGGCAGTTGTAAAATAAACTGATAATATGTTGTCTGTAAATCTAATGACTGTGCTCTAAGTTATAATAAAAATCACGTTATAATCTTAAATTTTTGAAACTAATGTGAATAAAGAAACAAACTCACCAGTCAAGAAAGTTTATGTTTGGGTTTGACGGCAGAAAACTCGTTGATCATAACTTCATAGTTCAGACGGTTATCAGTTAGGAGGTCGGCTTTGATGTGAAGAATCGACAAGGTGTTCAATCTTTCCTGAGACAACGTAAAATGTAGGTACAATTTCAGTCTTTTAAGAGCCGCAAACGAGCCTTCTGCTGAACAATTTGTAAGCGCCATACATAGAAATATTTTAAGAGCAATGTCAACATTCGGAAACACTGACTGTAACCTCTCTTTTCGTAAAAATTTACTCATTTCGACTGGTATATCACTGATCTCAGAAGATTTCAAAAGTTTCGCGAAATGTGCACATTCACTAGGGAAGGAAGGCTCTAAATCTGTGTCACTTGATGCTTGGAGTTTTGCTGCACGTTCAGCAATATCGCCAGGTGAACTGTTCTGAAGGTTACTGAAAACTGTGAAGGAGTCCAACAGAATTCTATAGCTTTCCTTCCTCTACACTAATCCTGTGTACAAGTTGTCGAGTACTGGGAGAAATGTCTCGACTCTAAATTTTTCCCTTCCAGTCGGAAAAACTTTTAGTATCAATATTTACACTTTGCAATTTCAGATTTACGCTATTAAATATTGGGGTATGCCCTTCCACACTGTCATCATGAATACTGTTTCTAGTCTGCTGAGTTGACTGAATAAAGCTGAAGCCTCATTCCGCACAAGTGGTTTTTCAAACGTGAGAGGATTGATAACGCCCTCCCCGTTTTCATATAGACTTACACACGCTTTCTCTCTTGCTGACAAAAGTGTTTTTGATCAGTTTTTACCGTTTTGCTTCCTGGTTTCGTGAAAGAAAGAAGTTTACTCCAGCGCTATGTAGAAGCATAGAAAAAATTATATAGGTTTTGCACTACATTGAAAAATGAACATGCTTCACGACAACAGCTTGCAGCATTAGTGCCGACTAAATTCAAAGAACTTGCTGCACAGTGCGCTATCGGATTTCGTTCTCTAATGCGTGCCTGCAAACCAATGTAGGCGCCTGACATATTGATTGCTTGCGTTGTCATATGACTGGCCTCTACAGTCAGTAATATCAATGGAATTTGTGGACAGGTTTGGTAAAAACAGAAGGAAACGTTCAACAGGTTCACCGTTCTCGTTCACATATCTTAATATGAAAGATAATTGATCAACATGTGAAATTTCCGCAGTAGCACTACTCTTATAGAGAAATATTTGGCCTGTTTTATTTCACTTATGAGAATTCTTTTTATTCGTTCAGAAAGAAGATCTATTATTTCATCACAGATTGTTGAAGAAAGATAACTTTTCGACCCATTGTTCCTGTTTATTTTTTCCTGTCTCAGCATATGACTCGAAATGGTTATCTATTGTTCCAAGTGACTCTTTTCTTTTTAAGAGTGACAACTCAGAATTTTTGTGTTCAAGTGAATTCTCATGATGAGATAAGATGTTAGAAATATTTTTCTAATCTGCAATAGCAATAGTAGCAATCGCGGCCCTACCTCGAACAATTTACATGTAGGGTGACCATATTTTCTTCGGACAAAAGTGGGACTTTCATACATTTTCTTGGCCAAAAAGTGGGACAATTTTTATTTCTCGTTAAATATCACTTTTAATGCCAACATTTCTTCTTCCTCTGCAAATATAGCCTTCACTGATATTTGTGTGTGTGTGTGTGTGTGTGTGTGTGTGTGTGTGTGTGTAGAAAACCAAACAAAGAATGGAAAGACTGGAAAGAAGTACATTTCAAGTTTCCAGAAATTTACTTGTTAAGAAATGTAACATTTATAACACAGAATGTAGAAAGACAGTAACAATCACTACAAAAAAAAAAGTTCTTAGTGAACACAAGGAATTTATGGTTTTGTGGATTGCACACTGCAATCATATTTCTTCGAAGATGAAATTTCATTCAGCAACTCAGGTTTGAGTAATAGGTATGAATAGAAGTCAGTGCAACTGTATTTACTGTAGTTTAAACAGGTCGGTAAAATACACTTAACGCTCCTCACCGTAAATCTATTCCTCTCATCTGTCCACTGTGACGATAGTAAGCTGAAAACTCTTTCAACATTTGCATTGTGGGCAGGGAGTGAAAAGAAGTACTGCGCTATATTAAGCGATTCTGTGAACTGTTCCTCACACTGGCAAGATCTGAAAAACCTAAACCATTTTTGATGTGCCATCAACTGATTCCATTGTTCACTGTCTGTTTGCACTTGTTGTTTTACAAGTGACTGTATATGAACTATTTCATCAAATAAGAGGCCGTCATTTCCTAGAATGCCCTTTTCATTTAGCCACATTAAAGTATTTTCAACTACTGACCATTCTGGTGGTTCTGTGAGCATCATCCATGAGAATACAGAAAACTCAGCTATTCCCTGTAACCATAAGGATAAATAGTCTACTGAAGCATCATAAAACGTTGACACTGCTATGTCAAATTTCTTAACAGACTGGTCATCACAATTATTCAGCAGTTTTTTTTACACTTAGTGGTACAAAATGTTCATGTTTCCTTGAATTTAGACTTGTCAAAGCTTTATTTAAGACTGCTAATACTTCACACATGATATTATTCTGTTTCTCAATGCTCAGAATGGATTGTTGGAAAACACTCATTTGTGAATGTACAGAAAGTAAATAAATTCATTTATAGGATCGGTGAAAATACTCTAAGATTGCAGGGCACTTTGAGTTAGACTGTCACAAAAAGCAAGATTTCAAAGGTTCATACATTTTCAAGACCTTTTCTGTGGCTGGCAACAATGAAAGCCACCTTGTTTTGGAAAAGGAAAGTAAATTTTTGTAAGTGACACCAACAAATTCACAGAATTCAGTGAGTTCTGCAACACGAATAGAAAAAATATGAAAATGGTTGTACAACTTCATGACAATGCAGTCAAAGTCAACAGGTAAAACATCACAAGCACATTGAAGTGTGTTATGAACAACATGTGCTGGACAACCTATGCCAACAATGTTAGAATTTTTTCATTTTTCTTTCAGATGTATGAAAACATTATTACCCTCTTTCTTCATTAACCCTCCAAAATTACAATTAGTTCTGTCTGCACCAAATGCAACACACTTAGAGATGATACTGAATTACTGTATATCATGAGAAAGATAATTGGAAATTGTTTCGGACTTTTCGTTCTGCAATTCATCAAGATCAATCAATTTCGTCTGCAGTCCACCCTCACTTACAGAAAAATACTGAACTATCACTGGAAAAATTTTCTGATGCCCATGCTTGCTAGCATCACTAGATATTGAAAAGTATTTTGCACTGTTTACAGCAGCTATTACCTGTTTCTGGGAATGAGGAGCTATAACATTGTTGATAATTGCTTCACACTTTGTTCTTCCACACGAAACATTTTCTGCAATCTTAGAATCAGGAATTATTTTTTTTTTGTTTAGTTGAACACTGCAGTCATTAGAACGATAGCTTTGGTGGTGTTTAACAACATGGAATGACAGGGTTCCTTCTGCTGCAGCTACGTTTTTCTGTTCCTGTGTATTTGAAGTTACAATATATCTCGTCATTTTTTGCGAGGAACCTGCCGATCGAAGATTCTTCCTGTGTTTCTCTGATTCCTTATGATGCTTGAGATCTGCAGCACCACCATGAGACACGGATACAGCATAGTTACATACGTTACATTTTGCTGAACAGTCAATGTCTGTAGCAGTGAAGCAAGGGAATTTCCTCTGAAGCTCTTCCGAAAACTTTGATTTTCGTTTCGGCATCGTCACGACGTGCTAGCACTTCACGAAACCGATACTGAGTGCTGACAACAATGGCAAGCAAGAGCAAAGAATGTAAGAGTACGCAACAATTATAGTGCTTAAGCTTACATTATCAGAGAGTACCAACGTACGGAATGTCAATTTCAATTGATAGTTTATAAAATCGACACTCAGAAAATATTTTAACCACTTTGTAAATGTCTGAAAATAATCCTTGAAAATCGGGACAAATTGCTTGTTTTTAAAAAAAGTCGGGAAAAATTTTTAAGCCTCAAACAACGGGACAATCCCGATTAATCGGGACGTACGGTCACCCTATTAACATGGCGTACAGCCGGCCGGAATGACCGAGCGGTTTTAGTCTGGAACCGCGCGACGGCTACGGTTGCAGGTTCGAATCCTGCCTCGGGCATGGATGTGTGTGATGTCCTTAGGTTAGTTAGGTTTAAGTAGTTCTAAGTTCTAGGGGACTGATGACGTCAGAAGTTAAGTCCTAAAGTGCTCCGAGCCTTGGTGCACAAGAAACAACAGCGGTGCTACAGAAGTATACTAGAAAATCACACAAAATTAATTCACCTTTTAAAAGTTTACGATAAAATACATTTTTGTTCAAATATCTGGTTTTATCGCCTATTGATGATCTTGTCGAATGACACACCATTTTGCAGAATCATCACTGACGAGGTGATTACTTGTTATAGTGTCTGACACGACACTTAGTTTTTCGTGAAACTCGAAATCAGGGACAATTTGTTTTTCTTCATTTTTAACTTTTGTTTCGTCTGTATTTACTTCTTTTACAACAGCTGCGGTGCTATAAATGTCATACGTACTGCGTGAACTCGAAGTCGAACTAGCAACATTTTTTGCGAAAAATTTATCTACTCTGCCAAGCGTTTTTAGAACCCTGGATTCTCTTTCTCGCTTGTCCTTCGATAATTTCCGAAATGCCGTCCCATCTAATTTTGTACGTTTGCTTTTTTGACTGTTATTCATATAAAATAGTCAACCAACAGTCAGAACAAAATAAAAAAATTGTAAAAGGAATGAAAGACTGTATCCAGTTTCAATCGTACTACACCGCACATGAGCACAAAGCTTTTTACTTTAAACACGGCACACGAGCACAAAGATTTTTCCTTTAAACACGAAGCGATGAACTGACGAACTCTGATTACTCGACGTAACTGTGCTATGAAAGAACGACAATTCAGAATAATTTAATTTCATTGTTGCCTGTTTCTCTGTTGTCAGTGAACAGTAGAAACACACCAGCCGGCTGGAATTCGTCTCGTAAAGAAAACGGGACAGTCCCTTTTTTGGCTTGTGTTTCCCGCGTCGACGAAATTTTAACTGGGGCGCAAATATGTTCTGACTATTCTTGACACTGTCTTCCTAATTGAAAAAGCAAATAATTTTTGCAGCTTCTTGCAGTGAGGTGCTGGATCGACTTTTATCCCTCTTAGTCTTATAATATCTTAGCGGTTTCTGTGGGCAGAGAAGGCAGACTACAAAGTGTAAGTAGTCTTGTTGGCAGTTGATGTGGTGTGTTGTCATTTGTGTAAACACTGCTGTTATGTCTACACGCAAATGCACCTTTTGTTCCAACGTAGAATAAAAATAACCTTTCCTCGAATAAAAAAAGCTTAGTTAAGTAATTTATATAAAATTTGCAATGCCACGTACTATTCGATTGCACAGAGTGGGAACTTTGATATCGTGCAGGCTGCAGCACAATAAATGAGACAATTGAAAATCAATTCCTTCTTTTTTCGCCAAAGAAGTAACCAAGTAAATAAATAAATAAAATTTTTAAACTGTTGTGAAGTGTATTTCACACATTATTAGATATTCTGCTTATGTTCTTTTCGTATAAACGTATGTTTAAAAATGTAGAATATTCCCAGTATCCACATGTTTTGTTAAATGGGTGACGTTAAATCAAAGCTCAGATATTGAAGACCACAGAGCTTTCACAGTAAATACAGTAACGGAGGGTTGACTTGATACTTCCCCGTACTTTCTACAAGAAATTTAAGTAGAATCGGGTTTTATGTAGTGAGGCGCACACATGTTGCAGTATTTAAGAAACTGCTGATTAGTTCATCACAGCTTTTCAGGGGTCCCGGTATTTTCGTGGGGAATATTAATTAGAAGCCGGCAACATTCTCAGAATAATAACGTTTCAGACATTGTATTGTAGATTGCCGTCCTGACAGCTTACTTCACAACATTTTGAACAATCATGAAGATGATACCAGACAGAAACCCAATGTTAAATATCCATTCTGTCACCAAGTAAACTATGTACATTTTCAAGCTTGTATTGTTGAAATTCGTTCTTAAGGCTTATTTAAACTAGCAAATTGTTTAACAATATTTAAAAAACTGTTGTTTGTAAGCGCAGTTATTTTAAAACGTAGAAGGTTAAAATGAGTACAGAGCAAAAAACGCCCTCTCCCTAAGGAGCCGCCCCTAGGCACGTGCCTAGTGGGGCTATATGTAAATCCGCCACTGATAAGTATTGTCAATAAAGCCACTATCCTCACAGACTCAGTAGCTGGTGAGACCTTTCAAGTACTCCTTATATTAAAAATTCTAACCTATTTACTCATTCATTTTAAGTGACTTCATTTTCCAGTCGAGGTTTCGTTTGCAGTATCATTAAACAATGCTCAAGGTCAGAGAGAGGGGGTAAAAGGTGATGGACGGAGAGGGAGAGAGGGAAAAATCTACAGAGAGAAGGGGAAGGAGGAGATTGAGGAGGAGATTGACAGTGAGAGCAGAGAGGAGAAGGAAATAGACAAATAAAGAGGGAAGAGGAGGAAACGGACAAAGAGAGGAGGAAGAGGAGATAGACTGAGGGAGAAGGAGATAGGTCGTATATGCAATTCCCATACATATTCAGCAACTGTGAAGCAGTACAGGGTTCGATAATAAGTTAGACTTGCAGACCATTCTATATAAAGAGTTAAATTTTACAGAACTCTTATTTGTACAGAGAGAGGTCTGCCACTTCAGTATTCCTGATTCGTATTTGTTTTACCATACTGGAAACGTCTGCGCCATCGAAGCACAGCGTCATACGATTATGCATTGTTGCCGTTCACTTCAGCCAACTCGGCATTTCCTTTTCTTTTCTTTGAGAATTCTCCTCTTTAAATGCAGCAAACGGATTACCGAACGATAATCTACTCTATTAATGGGTTGCACTATTTTGTTTTGTTCCTCTGTTGGAGTGCCACTGTACAGTGATGATGGGATTTGGAAAGCGAAAAAGTTATTTCCATACATTATAGGGATAAATTTTTGACAGTACACATTCATACACAGACAAGTGAGACAACTGAAATTATAGGAAACAAGTAGGAAAATTAGGGACATTTGTGATAGGCTTAGTAAAAAGAGGTAAAATTGTATTTCGCATTATAACATACATATGCTCAGAATATTGTATGAAATGTTTCATGACTAGTTTTTGTCATACTATCGAAATTTTAAGTTTCTAACATTTTGAACTAATACCTTGCTTAGAGGAGACTGTGTTAAATTTAACTGCTGTCCTGTTTTTTGTCACACGGCTCCACTGAACAAATGCGTAAATAAGTGTGCAAAAGTTTTGTTTAGTTACCTTGGTTAATGCAGTTTAGATTTTTCTTCATTCTTACTTTGTTTCAATGAGGATAAACTTATAATTATTTAGATTTAAAAAAAAGTTAGGAAGTAAATCTCACCAAACTGGCAAACTTTGTGGCAATTTTTCCTGTGTATTAATGAAACAAAACTGATCAAACTGGGCAAATTTGTAACAAAGATGTAATATGTCTCATAAAGAAAGACTTCATTAGCAAATCCTTGTGATAGATGAATTTAAATCCGCTTTCCCAGTTTTGACTAGATGTTGCAATGTTGTCCGCTTTGTGCCGATTAACATTCCATATCCCGAATACCTTATTGAACATAAAAACTTTATTGCTATCAGAATTAAAGGTAACAGTTAAAAATTATATATATATATATATATATATATATATATATATATATATATATATATATATATATATATATGGAAATTAAATATAGCAGTACATTTTTTATAAGTTTAAGTTATAAAAAGTGCCAAAAGTGCCACAAACTGTCAGAGTTTTTTCGGTACGCTATCCTTTCATAACCGTTTTTCCATATACTGTCCATTCCACTCTTTATTTTCCAAGCAGTTTTCTGTCTGACATAATTACTGAGTCATCACCAAACATCAAATTTATAGTCTCTTCTCCCTGAATACTAAATCATTTTCCTTATTCCTCCATTGTTTGTTTTACTGTTTGCTCAGTGTACACACTGGATAACATGAGGGCGGGGGTACAACCATTTCTCCCTCCCTTTTGAAATTACTACTTGCTCTTCGCGTCATTCGACTGTTAGAACTGCAATCTCGTACATGTACAAGTTATTTACTGATAACAGCAGAATTTCAAAAAATTGTATTACAGTCAACATTTTCAAAGGTCTTTTCTGAACGTACAAATGCTATAGATGCTGTTTTCTTTTTAATGAATATCATTTTATAACCGCTTTACAGACACTATTCATTCAGTTCCACTTATTTTCCAAGTAGTTTTCTGTTTGCCAAAATTATTACGTCCTAGGGCAGTTTCGCGACATATATACTTATTACTAAATTAAAGTCCTCCGCCGCGCTTTTCTGTCTGTATGTGAAGGCTCCTCTCAGGACCTACCCTGGGGATTTTGATACGGTTTTCACTAATAGATAGACTGATTCACGAGGAAGGCTTGTTTACATAGCCCGTCCAAAAAGTTCCGAGATTGGTTTTATTCCGGGTGCACTAGCGTCATCAGGGCAGTTAACTACGGTGGCAGCTTGAACTAACAGTTGTAAACGAAACATGTGTACTCGGCCAGTCAGTTGTTTGCTGGCAATATTAAGTAGTGGACGTGGGGCCGTAGGTTTTCAACTTTGTTGTGCTAAAAATCGTAATAGAGAAACAGCTCTACATCAGGTGTTAAACACATTCTCCAGAATCTTTTGAAGAAGAGAATAGTGTTTATAAATTTTGTACTGGACATCTTCACTACGAATAAAATCAACAACGTGTGGACGCCTGCTGCGACTTGGTTGAAATGAAAAAAAGTGGACAGTTCCGTTCTGGAAATAATAATAAGACTTGGTGTTATCACTATGACTCTACCACGAAACAACAAAGTGCATGATGGGTCTCTTCTGGTGGTTTGCCAAGACCGAAGAATAACATAAATTGGAACGATCACGGAGATAATGTGGTGGGGAAAGCGAAACAAGGACGATTTGTTAGCGCAACACTTAGAAAATGCAGTAGGTCTACTAAAGAGACTATCTACATTACACTTGTCCGTCCTCTTCTGTAGTATTGCTGCGAGATTCGCTACAGTTAGAATTGACGTCGAAAAAGATCAAAGAAGGGCAACTTGTTTTGTATTATCACGAAATAGGGAGGAGAGTGCCACGGATATGAGACGCAAATTCGGGTGGTAATCATTGAAACACAGGCGATCTTCTATACCACAGGATCCCCTCATGAAATTTCAGTCACTAGCTTTCTCCTCCGATTGCGCAAATATTTTTCTTGGTGCCCACGTACATAGGGAGAAAGGGTCATCATTACGAAACAAGAGAAGTCAGAGTTCCCACGGAAAGATGTAAGTCTTCGTTTCTCACGCGCACTGTTGGAGTGTGGAATGGCAGAGAAACAGCTTGAAGGTGGTTCGATGAACCCTTCGCCAGGCACCTAATTCTGAATTGCAGAGTAATCATATAGATGTAGATACAGATATAGTTGCGAGTGTGAAGTTCCTAACACCGTCTTTTCTGACAGTTTTACGTTGCTGTTTGAACATTCTGTGCGTTGTAATGTAGCATTAAACCACCATGTTTCTCTATTTTTTGTAATTCTGTCATGGAACTTTTCGGTTTGACAGCGTAGATAATTTATTACCGCTACACCAGACAAGTCGTCCGCCTGTAGACAGTTAATGCAACTTGTGCAGAGTCGGGACGAGTCACTAGTATGTTCCTAAATTTCTACGGAGCTTTGGTCTTCCCCCAGGTGGGTTTCTGCCAGTTGTCTGATAATGTTATGCTAGTCTATAAGTCTGTGATATGTGGCAGACAATTAAAAATTGTGATTCGTTGCTGATAAAAATGGATTTTATCACGCTTACTAGACAAAGTCACTTTTTTTAAGTAAAATGACAACAGGAAATGATTGATAACTCGGAGAAAGACATTACGGCCTTTTGACGACGACACATATGCACTGCATATTGATTACACTGTCGGGAGGGGAAGATCACTTACTGGGAAGTTCCAAAGGTTATGCGAGTAATAAAATACGGCATGTTGGGGTTTGTACTTGAAAGGCAACTGACCGGAGCTGAGCTCTGGAACTGACTCGTAAAGGCTAACCTGTGGCGGCGTGGGCGTGAAGCGACGGCGTGTTGGAGTTTGTACTTGAAAGGCAACTGGCCGGAGCTGAGCTCTGGAACTGACTCGTAAAGGCTAACCTGTGGCGGCGTGGGCGTGAGGCGACAGCGTGTTGGAGTTTGTACTTGAAAGGCAACTGACCGGAGCTGAGCTCTGGAACTGGCTAACCTGTGGCGGCGTGGGCGTGAGGCGACGGCGTGCTGGCGTGGCGGGTGGGTGCAGGGGCGGGTGGAGGTGCAGACAGCAGCCGCTCAATGGAGAAGGCCGGCGCCGCCGACAGCTTCTCGTCCTGCACCGCCATCCCTCTGCACCATCTGCACAGCATCACTCTCATTCTAACATCGGTTACGCCTTTTACATTTCCTACACTACTGGAAATCTGGTCAACACCAGTTGTTTAAAACAGGGGATTGAAAGCACTATAATAGTTATAATGAAATAAGTGTTTTAACAGCTGAATATGCAGTATATGAAAAATTTTAACTCTAAACAAAAACTGAAGACGAGAGTGGATTTAGATTTGGACAAACAACAATGGGTAATTTATTCACTTCTAAGATATTGATAAATAAATGAATTTAATAACGAGACACACATAGCTTTTATCGACTACGAAAAGGTATTTGACAGATTAAATAGGACAAACATCAGGTCATTGTTACAAGAAAATGGGATTCCGCTGAACTTAATATGGACTACAAAAATCTTACCTAATGAAATTAAATGTCAAGTAAAAATAGGGAAGAAAACAAGTAAGAATGACATTATACATCTACATCTACATCTACATCTACATCTACATGACTACTCTGCAAATCACATTTAAGTGTCTGGCAGAGACTTCATCGAACCACCTTCACAATTCTCTATTATTCCAATCTCGTATAGCGCGCGGGAAGAATGAATACCTGTATCTTTCCGTACGAGCTCTGATTTCCCTTATTTTATCTTTGTGATCGTTCCTCCCTATGTAATTCGGTGTCAACAAAATATTTTCGCATTCAGAGGAGAAAGTTGGTGATTGGAATTTCTGGAGAAGATTCCGTCGCAACGAAAAACGCCTTTCTTTTGATGATATCCATCCCAAATCCTGTACCATTTCTGTGACACTCTCTCCCATATTTCGCGATAATACAAAACGTGCTGCCTTTCTTTGAACTTTTTCGATGTACTCAGACAGTCCTATCTGGTAAGGTTCCCACACCACGCAGCAGTATTCTAAAAGAGGACGGACAAGCGTAGTGTAGGCAGTCTCCTTAGTAGGTCTGTTACATTTTCTAAGTGTCCTGCCAATGAAACGCAGTCTTTGGTTAGCCCTCCCCACAACATTTTCTGTGTGTTCCTTCCAATTTAAATTGTTCGTAACTGTAATTTCTAGGTATTTAGTTGAATTTGCGGCTTTTAGATTAGACTGATTTATCGTTTAACCGAAGTTTAACGAGTTCCTTTTAGCACTCATGTGGATGACCTCACACCTTTCGTTATTTAAGGTCAACTGCCACATTTCGCACAATTTCGATATTTCTTCTAAATCGCTTTGCAGTTTGTTTTGATCTTCTGATGACTTTATTAGTCGATAAACGACAGCGTCATCATTGTAGCGAACCAACGCCTTAAACAAGGCCGAATGATGAAGGACTGTCAGAAAAAAAAGAAAAATCATCCAAGAATGAACATGAACATGTAACTTACGAAGACATGCTGTGCAAGCCGCTTTCGTCAGTCTATAAGAGGTAATAAACATTTAGAAAACGCTGATTTCACGCGCAGTGACTATGAACTGGAGATAAAAAGCGACACAGTCACATGCCATCTGTAAACAGACAGCCCCAAATGCCGAATGTAGAGACGCTGAAACGTTAAGCGAGGCAGAGTTACAGGCCGAGGAGAGTTCCAGGTGGAAGCCTTGGCTTACCAACGGCCTGCAGCGAGTACTATGTGACGGAGCATTGTATTCTGTTAAGCTTGTACACCAAGGACTTGCGAAGCTTTCCTGTATCGACCTCTGGAGTAGGGCGATTGTTCTCCATCCTACATTTGTCTGCATGTACCTATGTTAGTATGTCACTTTCATTGTGACAAGTACTCGAATCTAAGGGATCGATCAGAGCAGTAGAATCTAGCACTTCCATAGTTCGTGCTCTGCAATACCTTATGTTACTGTTTATACGCGAATCTCTATAAGTTGTAGGCCAGGGTGTCCATTTGTTCTGGTAACTAAGGGGAGAATTTAGTAAGCCTCACCTATTTTACACTTACTAAAGTTATAAGTGAGTGTCTGTGCTCTTCTGCATGTTCGTTGCAAACATGTGAAGAAGCAATAAAAAGCAAACCAATCCAGATTCCCATTTACACATCAGCAGCATATCTACCTTCTTAGCCTAACATCGGAGCCTTTCTGTACTGTCTCCAACCACAGAGACCTAGAAAACTTCAACTTGACCCCATCGCCTTCTCACTCATATACGGAGCCACTCGCGTGCCAAGAAACGGAAGATCTAATCCCGTGTCAATTCTGACCTGAACGTGAGCTTCTAAGAAAGCATGTTCTGACCCATACCGGTTGCGATACAGGGTTGCAATCTTTCCTCGGTTTCATTCAGTTTATATATATATATATATATATATATATATATATATATATATATATATATATATATATATATATATATATATATATATATAGCATGACTAAAAAGTGAAATGAGGAAACAAAAAATCAAGACGGGAATAAAACTAGGTAAGGATCATTATACAAAAACATTAATGGACGCTGACGACCAGATTATCACAGCCACTTCACAATAATAATAAGAAAGAAATATTATTAAATTAATCTAAATTAGTCAAAACCATAATTTCAAAACACCTATAGAGGAGACAAATGTGGTGGTGTTTCTAGGGAAAAAAAACAGGTGCGATCCAAATTTGAGGTAAACAACAAAATAATCGAGCAAGTAAATAATTTTAACTACATGGGCTGAGATATTTCTTTTGATCATGATAAAAACACAAAGAATAAAAGTGAATATTTTTAGAGTGACTGTGGGACAATGAAAATAACACTGAACAAAAAGGCAATTCAGAAACTCAACTGAAATTCTATAAACCACTAGCTGTTCCAGTACTGCTTTACGGATCTAAGGTTTGGATACACAACAAGGAAGACAAATCGATTAATCCCGCTTGAAACGAAATGTCTCACATCAGTTAAAGGATTCGAATTGGAAGATAAAATGACAATCTAAGATTTTAGGAAGGAGGTTGAAGTATTTAAAGGATGAGAAAAATGTACATAAATAAGCAAGAAAGGAAGGAACATTTGAACAGGATGGAAGGCAAATATCTTTAAAAAGTCAACATGTACCGGAAGGGGTAGGGGACGTAGGTCGGCCCAGGAAACGATACAGCTGAGAAGCTGAAGCCGGATCAGGTACCTCCAACCTAATCCATGAATGTACGTGGCGGTGAGATGAGACTGGCAGACACAGCTAAGGACGAGGAAGATCATCTGAGCAGAAAGGAGTTTATAAGATGAATATAAAGAAAAGTAAAAAATGGTAATTAATTGTGCTGGAATAAAACCAGACGTGCTGAGTGAAGTACATTAAGATCTGAGACACTGAAAGCAGTAGGCGAGTTTTGCACTTTGGGATGTAAAATAGCAAACGATCGTAGAACAAAAAGGATATAAAATGTAGACTGACATTAGCCAGAAACGCGTTTCTGAAACAGATGTATGTAACAGCTAATATAAATTTAAGTATTAGAAAGTCTTTCATGAAAATATTTCTTTGGAATGTATTCTTAGATGGAAGTCAAATGCGGACGATAAACATTTGCATACAAGAAGGGAATAATAGCTAATGAAGAGATACTGACCCGAATCGGGGAGAAAATAAATTAAGGCTACACACTCCATTAAGCAATAGTTAAATCCTGGAAATGGAGGGGCTTCTGTGAGAGGGGGTGGTGTTGGTGGGGGTTGGGGGGGGGGGGGTAGCAGTCAATAAGAAGATTCAAATAGACTCGTGTGGAGATACGCATCCAAGCAGTCTTCCTACTGAAAACAACAACTGTAGCATAGCAAATAATAATAACAACTTAATAATAGAATTGGAAGGATCATTTGCTTAATAATTAATTATTATTATTATACTATTATGAAGATAATAATAGTAATAGTAACATTAATAATAATTATTATTACTTTTTATATTGTTATTAAGGTCTTAGATGCTCGTTGCGGCAGAATGATCGAGACAAAGCTTTTGCTGTCTTTTCAGAAATCATTTCCCAGGCTCTACTCTGTCTGCATGTTTGTAAATCACTCTGAATAGTGTCAAAGTGTCTTATGTTGGGATCAAAGATGTCATCTTTGAGTGAGAATTTCTTCTGTCACTCACTTTATGGTCCTGTTTGTTGGTGCTATTATGACATGCCGTAGACATTGCAATCCTTTGACGTTACTTGCTGCTACTATATTCGGCTCTTTATATACGTTATAAAGTTATGAAGCATTCTCCAAAATTGTTATTGAGGTATTTTATGGAACCAAATATTTTCATTAAGATTCTGTGGTTAAATATTCCTAATGGGTTCTCTCTCTCTCTCTCTTTTTTTTTTTTTGTTTTTGAAAAAGTGGGTAAAACAGGTGCAGCTGAAGATGTGCTAATGTAGAGTTTAGTTTTTCTAGAAATTTTTTGAGAACTCTCTTAAGGCCACATTAGCAAGTGTTAGCCTTCTGACTTGTTATTCGATTTCTTCTTTTATGGGCCACTAAGAGATTCGCAGGATCCTATGATTATTAAATACACTGCTCTTTGCAAACGCTGTGTTATTAATTTGAAGTGCATTGTTGTTTGTTAGGTGGCGAGTGTGAAGTAGTATCGTAAGCATACAGAAATATATTAATTCTGATATTCATTGCGCTACATTTCATAATTATTTGACTTCTCAGTTGTTCACGTTGTGGTCTTTAGTCCGGAGACTGGTCTGATACTGCTGTCTAGTGCTGTGCCTGAGCAGTTGACGTCACAAATCGAGAAATCTCTCCAGCTTTCAATCGTCGCACGATGTAGCGTTACTACCTCCATGACGAGTAATAGCGTTATTAATATATTATGGAATTTAATCATGAAAATAACGGCGAAACAGATATTGCAGTATCTTATAGAGTGCAGGTCATATGTAAACACAGCCACTAATAAATAGACAAATTACCACAGTCGCAATTTATTGTAATTCTCGAGATCTGTCTCGTCCGGCGATCTAGTGATTTCTGTTGGTTCTGTCTCCACAGTGAGTCCTTCCTCTGATAGTTACCCTCGAAACTGTATTATCAGTGATAGGCTGCTAGCCTGTTTCACTTCCTTCTCAGTAACTGTCTCCCTTTCAAAAAATCGGTTCTTCAAAATGCAGTCTGGTCTCTGTACAAGATGTACATAGCGTTTAATTCCCTGTATTTTAAAATTCAGGTTTTCAAAGAGTGCATTCCAGTTTGTATTGTCAAAAGTATTTTATGAACCTACGAAAGGTTATAAATGTGAGTTTGCATTCCTTCTACTTTCTTCCCAAGATAAGTCCTAGGGCCAATATTTTTAATTTGTTTTGCTTTCAGCTTGTAAGCCATACACCCATCTCACAGTGTTTTAGGAATTTCTTAGGTCTTTACAGAAAACGACAAAATTTATTCAAAATTTCGTAATTAATTTTGAAATTAGCATGTCATTTTGATAGAGAAGAATTTCCGTATTAACGGGTAATGGTAGATGATATCTGATTGACTGTTGTAAGAAATCACTTCGTTGATTTGCGTACAGCTTACATGCTAAGCAAATTTAGCTTTTACCGCCTACTGTTATTGTGTCAAATCAGCACCAAAGGTTATTTCGAACATATATATGATACAAGTGGCTGGAGGATGATCTGTGATAAAATGATAAGCAGATTATGGAACTTATGAACTTTTCGTTCGTTTTAACCGCTTAGAACCACGTCTTATATTCTACGGCTGTATTTCTGTACAATTTATCTCTTTGATGCCTTTGGATGATTAACATTTGTTTACCCATTGGCTTATTGCTCTTTTATACAATGTAGAAAAACAAGAACTCTCATTGGGAAGCTAAAACAAGTCTTTTTAACTAGATATTGAACACAATAATGCACAGTCCACTTAGTCATGCCGTGTGGTTTTGGAGTCGTCCGTACATATCTCAAAATACTCAGCGTAGTTTATCAGGAGTGCCATTTTTTGCTAAATGCTGTGCTCTGGCAAATATTTTAGTTGGAAATGTTGTTTCAGTTATTTGTTTACTTTGGTAGTAGGAATTTGGATATGATCGCGTTCTTCGGAGATTATGCAAAACTCCTTTAAATTTGTTGAACTGAGCAGCGTAAATTCTCCGTTTATTCAGTTTCCTATGAGACTACCTTTCGAATTCCTGAATTGTTGTTTGCATATTTGTTAAGAGGAATATTTCTCCGAATTTTCATTGGGCATTTCAGCAGATTTACCTAATAATGTATTTGTTAGCGTAGGACGCGTAGTTCCTAGACAAGTCCTGATAAAACTAAACTGGATTTTTCTTGCTTGAAAATAGCTTCCCTGTTGCCTCTACTGAATAACATACAACCACAGTCGAGTATGGATCTTATTATCTTCGTGTATATTGTTGTTGTTGTGGTCTTCAGTCCTGAGACTGGTTTGATGCAGCTCTCCATGCTACTCTATCCTGTGCAAGCTTCTTCATCTCCCAGTACCTACTGCAACCTACATCCTTCTGAATCTCCTTAGTGTATTCATCTCTTGGTCTCCCTCTACGATTTTTACCCTCCACGCTGCCCTCCAATGCTAAATTTGTAATCCCTTGATGCCTCAAAACATGTCCTACCAACCGATCCCATCTTCTAGTCAAGTTGTGCCACAAACGTCTCTTCTCCCCAATCCTATTCAATACCTCCTCATTAGTTACGTGATCTACCCACCTTATCTTCAGCATTCTTCTGTAGCACCACATTTCGAAAGCTTCTATTCTCTTCTTGTCCAAACTGGTTATCGTCCATGTTTCACTTCCATACATGGCTACACACCATACAAATACTTTCAGAAACGACTTCCTGACACTTAAATCTATACTCGATTTTAACAAATTTCTCTTCTTCAGAAACGCTTTCCTTGCCATTGCCAGTCTACATTTTACATCCTCTCTACTTCGACCATCATCAGTTATTTTACTCCCTAAATAGCAAAACACCTTTACTACTTTAAGTGTCTCATTTCCTAATCTAATCCCCTCAGCATCACCCGATTTAATTTCACTACATTCCATTATCCTCGTTTTGTTTTTGTTGATGTTCATCTTATATCCTCCTTTCAAGACACTGTCCATTCCGTTCAACTGCTCTTCCAAGTCCTTTGCGGTCTCTGACAGAATTACAATGTCATCGGCGAACCTCAAAGTTTTTACTTCTTCTCCATGAATTTTAATACCTACTCCGTATTTTTCTTTTGTTTCCTTTAGTGCTTGCTCAATATACAGATTGAATAACATCGGGGAGAGGCTACAACCCTGTCTCACTCCTTTCCCAACCACTGCTTCCCTTTCATGCCCCTCGACTCTTGTAACTGCCATCTGGTTTCTGTACAAATTGTAAATAGCCTTTCGCTCCCTGTATTTTACCCCTGCCACCTTCAGAATTTGAAAGAGAGTATTCCAGTTAACGTTGTCAAAAGCTTTCTCTAAGTCTACAAATGCTAGAAACGTAGGTTTGCCTTTTCTTAATCTTTCTTCTAAGATAAGTCGTAAGGTTAGTATTGCCTCACGTGCTCCAACATTTCTACGGAATCCAAACTGATCTTCCCCGAGGTCCGCTTCTACCAGTTTTTCCATTCGTCTGTAAAGAATTCGCGTTAATATTTTGCAGCTGTGACTTATTAAACTGATAGTTCGGTAATTTTCACATCTGTCAACACCTGCTTTCTTTGGTATTGGAATTATTATATTCTTCTTGAAGTCTGTGGGTATTTCGCCTGTCTCATACATGTTGCTCACCAGATGGTAGAGTTTTGTCATGACTGGCTCTCCCAAGGCTATCAGTAGTTCTAATGGAATGTTGTCTAGTCCCGGGGCCTTGTTTTGACTCAGGTCTTTCAGTGCTCTGTCAAACTCTTCACGCAGTATCTTATCTCCCATTTCATCTTCATCTACATCCTCTTCCATTTCCATAATACTGTCCTCAAGTACATCGCCCTTGTATAAACCCTCTATATACTCCTTCCACCTTTCTGCCTTCCCTTCTTTGCTTAGAACTGGGTTTCCATCTGAGCTCTTGATATTCATACAAGTGGTTCTCTTCTCTCCAAAGGTCTCTTTAATTTTCCTGTAGGCAGTATCTATCTTACCCCTAGTGATGATGGCATTGAAACAGAGGATGACACGCGTAAAGCTGAAATACTAAACACCTTTTTCCAAAGCTGTTTCACAGAGGAAGACCACACTGCAGTTCCTTCTCTAAATCCTCGCACAAACGAAAAAATGGCTGACATCGAAATAAGTGTCCAAGGAATAGAAAAGCAACTGGAATCACTCAACAGAGGAAAGTCCACTGGACCTGACGGGATACCAATTCGATTCTGCACAGAGTACGCGAAAGAACTTGCCCCCCTTCTAACAGCCGTGTACCGCAAGTCTCTAGAGGAACGGAGGGTTCCAAATGATTGGAAGAGAGCACAGGTAGTCCCAGTCTTCAAGAAGGGTCGTCGAGCAGATGCGCAAAACTATAGACCTATATCTCTGACGTCCATCTGTTGTAGAATTTTAGAACATGTTTTTTTCTCGAGTATCATGTCGTTTTTGGAAACCCAGAATCTACTATGTAGGAATCAACATGGATTCCGGAAACAGCGATCGTGTGAGACCCAACTCGCGTTATTTGTTCATGAGACCCAGAAAATATTAGATACAGGCTCCCAGGTAGATGCTATTTTTCTTGACTTCCGGAAGGCGTTCGATACAGTTCCGCACTGTCGCCTGATAAACAAAGTAAGAGCCTACGGAATATCAGACCAGCTGTGTGGCTGGATTGAAGAGTTTTTAGCAAACCGAACACAGCATGTTGTTATCAATGGAGAGACGTCTACAGACGTTAAAGTAACCTCTGGCGTGCCACAGGGGAGTGTTATGGGACCATTGCTTTTCACAATATATATAAATGACCTGGTAGATAGTGTCGGAAGTTCCATGCGGCTTTTCGCGGATGATGCTGTAGTATACAGAGAAGTTGCAGCATTAGAAAATTGTAGCGAAATGCAGGAAGATCTGCAGCGGATAGGCACTTGGTGCAGGGAGTGGCAACTGTCCCTTAACATAGACAAATGTAATGTATTGCGAATACGTAGAAAGAAGGATCCTTTACTGTATGATTATATGATAGCGGAACAAACACTGGTAGCAGTTACTTCTGTAAAATATCTGGGAGTATGCGTGCGGAACGATTTGAAGTGGAATAATCATATAAAATTAATTGTTGGTAAGGCGGGTACCAGGTTGAGATTCATTGGGAGAGTGCTTAGAAAATGTAGTCCATCAACAAAGGACGTGGCTTACAAAACACTCGTTCGACCTATACTTGAGTATTGCTCATCAGTGTGGGATCCGTACCAGATCGGGTTGACGGAGGAGATAGAGAAGATCCAAAGAAGAGCGGCGCGTTTCATCACAGGGTTATTTGGTAACCGTGATAGCGTTACGGAGATGTTTAATAAACTCAAGTGGCAGACTCTGCAAGAGAGGCGCTCTGCATCGCGGTGTAGCTTGCTCGCCAGGTTTCGAGAGGGTGCGTTTCTGGATGAGGTATCGAATATATTGCTTCCCCCTACTTATACCTCCCGAGGAGATCACGAATGTAAAATTAGAGAGATTAGGGCGCGCACGGAGGCTTTCAGACAGTCGTTCTTCCCGCGAACCATACGCGACTGGAACAGGAAAGGGAGATAATGACAGTGGCACGTAAAGTGCCCTCCGCCACACACCGTTGGGTGGCTTGCGGAGTATAAATGTAGATGTAGATGTAGATGAGATAAGCCTCTACATCCTTACATTTGTCCTCTAGCCATCCCTGCTTAGCCATTTTGCACTTTCTGTCGATCTCATTTTTGAGACGTTTGTATTCCCTTTTGCCTGCTTCATTTACTGCATTTTTATATTTTCTCCTTTCATCAATTAAATTCAATATTTCTTCTGTTACCCAAGGATTTCTGTTAGCCCTCGTCTTTTTACCTACTTGATCCTCTGCTGCCTTCACTACTTCATCCCTCAGAGCTACCCATTATTCTTTTACTGTATTTCTTTCCCCCATTCCTTTCAATTGTTCCCTTATGCTCTCCCTGAAACTCTCTACAACCTCTGGTTCTTTCAGTTTATCCAGGTCCCATCTCCCTAAATTCCCACCTTTTTGCAGTTTCTTCAGTTTCAATCTGCAGTTCATAACCAATAGATTGTGGTCAGAATCCACATCTGCCCCTGGAAATGTCTTACAATTTAAAACCTGGTTCCTAAATCTCTGTCTTACCATTATATAATCTATCTGATACCTATTAGTATCTCCAGGATTCTTCCAGGTATACAACCTTCTATCATGATTCTTGAACCAAGTGTTAGCTATGATTAAGTTATGCTCTGTGCAAAATTCTACAAGGCGGCTTCCTCTTTCATTTCTTCCCCCCAATCCATATTCACCTACTATGTTTCCTTCTCTCCCTTTTCCTACAGACGAATTCCAGTCACCCATGACTATTAAATTTTCGTCTCCCTTCACTACCTGAATAATTTCTTTTATCTCGTCATACATTTCATCTATTTCTTCATCATCTGCAGAGCTAGTTGGCATATAAACTTGTACTACTATAGTAGGCATGGGCTTTGTGTCTATCTTGGCCACAATAATGCGTTCACTATGCTGTTTGTAGTAGCTAACCCGCACTCCTATTTTTTTATTCATTATTAAACCTACTCCTGCATTACCCCTATTTGATTTTGTATTTATAACCCTGTAATCACCTGACCAAAAGTCTTGTTCCTCCTGCCACCGAACTTCACTAATTCCCACTATATCTAACTTTAACCTATCCATTTCCCTTTTTAAATTTTCTAACCTACCTGCCCGATTAAGGGATCTGACATTCCACGCTCCGATCCGTAGAATGCCAGTTTTCTTTCTCCTGATAACGACGTCCTCTTGAGTAGTCCCCGGCCGGAGATCCGAATGGGGGACTATTTTACCTCCGGAATATTTTACCCAAGAGGACGCCATCATCATTTAATCATACAGTAAAGCTGCATGTCCTCGGGAAAAATTACGGCTGTAGTTTCCCCTTGCTTTCAGCCGTTTGCAGTAGCAGCACAGCAAGGCCGTTTTGGTTAATGTTACAAGGCCAGATCAGTCAATCATCCAGACTGTTGCCCCTGCAACTACTGAAAAGGCTGCTGCCCCTCTTCAGGAACCACATGTTTTTCTGGCCTCTCAACAGATACCCCTCCGTTGTGGTTGCACCTACGGTACAGCCATCTGTATCGCTGAGGCACGCAAGCCTCCCCACCAACGGCAAGGTCCATGGTTCATGGGGGAAGTGTATATTAACAGCAGAATAATGTGATCTGATTCCCACCGTCCTCTCGTAACCGAGCGTATTACGTTGATACAAGGCTGTGTCTCAACAATGAAATATGCAATATGCCCAGTCAATGATTGGGCGAATCCAAAATCATTCCTACTAATTCAGTTTTCCTCTTCACAGGAACGTGCTGATCGTTGAACTTCAACTGTTGTAGTCCCTGTGGAAGTCAACACCTACCAAAGTTAACAATTGTCTTCTTATGAACTGAAAGTTGTATTGCCTTTAGATGTCGGTAACGTATTACTACTCTCGTTCCTTCAACAGTATTTGTAGAAGTATTCAGGGTGAACTAGAATTTCACAGAAAAACTTTCAGAGTTGGTAGTATGGACCCAAACGAGAAAGACATGCGTAGTAAATTTAGGCTCTAAAAAGCATACCTTAGGAGTGATGAGGACATGTTGTTCTTCACTGCTGTGAAACACACATCTTCTACTGAAAAAGTGCTCATCACTTCTAAGACATATATTTTAGAGCCTATATTTATTGGACATTTTTCCTCGTTTGAACTATGCTACCTCCTCCAAAAATATGGAAATCAAAGAGTGTGCAGCAGAAGAGAGATGTTTCACAGTATCGAAGATTAACTAATACTCATAGCTCTGAAGTTATCGTCCATGTTTACTAGACGTTTTTTCATGTTTTGGTCCATCCTACCACCTTTGGAAGTTTGTCGGTAAAGTTCTGGTTCACCTGTATACAAAAACATCGTCGACATATTGCAGTCCGTGAATATCTTTTGGAAGCCTTCCTCCTGTGTTTGCCGTGTAAACAACAAACAGTTGCGGGATCAATATCGATTGCTATGAAAACCCAGCAGTAGCACATCTTGTTTCCAGACTTTTATTTTTAGACGTAAGATGACTGTCTTTCGAACGAAAAATTTGCTTATTTTATGGACCAAGTTACATCGCAGTTCAGTCTATGTTATTCTTTTCGATGATAAAGGAATAACAACATATCGTACGCGCCTTCAGTGTCCACAAATACGGCAGTAACATACACTATGTGATCAAAAGTATCCGGACACCTGGCAGAAAATGAATTACAAAATGGTCCAAATGGCTCTGAGCACTATGGAACTTAACTTCTGAGGTCATCAGTCCCCTAGAACTCAGAACTACTTAAATCTAACTAACCTAAAGACATCATACACATCCATGCCCGAGGCAGGATTCGAACCTGCGACCGTAGTGGTCGTGCGGTTCCAGACTGCAGTGCCTAGAAGCGCTCGGCCATTCCGGCCGGCTAATGAATTACAAGTTCGTTGCGCCCTCCATCGGTAATGCTAGAATTCAGTATGGCGTTGGCCCACCCTTAGCCTTAATGACGTCTTCCCCTCTCGCAGGCATACGTTCAATCAGGTGCTGGAAGGTTTCTTGGGGAATGGCAGCCCATTCTTCACGTAGTGCTACACTGAGGAGAGGTATCGAAGTCGGTCGGTGAGGCCTGGCACGAAGTTGGCGTTCCAAAACATCCCAAAGGTGTTCTACAGGATTCAGGTCACGGCTCTGTGCAGACCAGTCCATTACAGGGATGTTATTGTCGTGTAACCACTCCGCCGAAGGCCATGCATATGAACAGGTGCTCGATCGTGTTGAAAGACGCAATCGCCATCCCCGAATTGCTCTTCAGCAGTGGGAAGCAAGACTGTACTTAAAACATCAATGTAGGCCTGAGCTGTGATAGTGCAACGCAAAACAAGCACCCTCCATTAAAGTCACGACCACTCCATAACACCACCGCCTCCGAATTTTACTGTTGGCACTACACACGCAGGCAGATGACGTTCACCGGGCATTCGCCATAACCACGCCATGCCATCGGATCTCCACACTGTGTACCGTAATTTGTCACTCCACCCAACGTCTTTCCACTTTTCAGTCGTCCAATGTTTACGGTCCTGACACCAAGCGAGGCGTCGTTTGGCATTTACTGGTGTGATGTGTAGCTTGTGAGCAGCCGCTCGTCCATGAAATCCAAGTTTTATCACCTCCCGCCTAAATGTCGTAGTACTTATGCAGTTTGGAATTCCTGTGTCATGGTCTGGATAGATGTCTACCTACTACACATTACGACCCTCTTCAACTGTCGGCGGTCTCTGTCAGTCAACAGACGAGGTCGACCTGTACGCTTTTGTGCTGTACGTGTCCCTTCACGTTTCCAGTTCACTATTACATCGGAAACAATGGACCTAAGGATGTTTACGAGTGTGGAAATGTCGCGTACAGACGTATGACACAAGTGACACCCAATCACCTGACCATGTTCGAAGTCCGTGAGTTCCGCGGAGCGCCCATTCTGCTCTCTCACGATCTGTAATGACTACTGAGGTCGCTGATACGGAGTACCTGGCAGTAGGTGGCAGCACAATGCACGTTATATGAAAAAAGTATGGTTTTGGTGTCGTCTGCATACTTTTGATCACGTGGAGTATATCTTTCTAGAGTAGGTATTGACTTGGATGCTTTTACATTTCACCGGAATCCAAACTGCTCTCAGCTTGGATTGATATCTTTCCATTCTTCTGTTAATAGTTTGCAACTGCTACATATTAAATGGATGGTCTGGTAATATGCCTTTCTGACCATACTCTATTTGGTATTGGTGTCATTACATTTTTCTTTACGTCTGAGGGTATTTAGTCTGTCCTATATATACTGTACACTAAATTCGGCATTTATGTGACCCTTAGTTTTTCCAAGGATCTGCATAATTAAGACGGACTGTTATCTACTTCGAGAGCCTTGTTTCGACTTAGGTCTTTTAGTGCTGTTCATATTCTTACTGAAGTACCGCATCCCTCATCTCATCTTCTTTCACAGTATTCCCAATGTTTCTTTCTTTTATATAGCCGTTTCATTTACTCTTTTCAAATTCTAGCCTTCTTTTCTTCGCATAGCACTGATTCTGAGCTCATACAGCTGCTTCTCTTTTTCCAACGATTTCTTTAATTTTCTTTATCTGTCAATCTCATTTTTAGACATCTGCATTCCCTTTTGCCTGTTTCATTTGCTGTATTTTCCTATTTTCTTCTTTTGTCAATTATATTCAATGTCTCATGTGTTAGCCAAGGATTTCTACTGAGCCTTGTCTTTTGCCTATTTGATCCCCTGCTGCTTCCACTATTTCATCTGTCAAGGCTATCCACTCACCTTCTGGTTTATTTCTGTTCTTTACTTAAGGTAATGCTTGCCTCATGCAGGCTCTGAAACTCTGAGCAACATTTGGTTATTTCAACTCATCCACGTCCCCTCTTCTTAATTTACTACTTTTATGCCATGTTTTCACATTTGTCTGCACTCCTTAAATAATAAACTATGGTCACTGTATACATCTCTTCCTGGAAATCATTTGCACTTTAAAATCTACGAGGCCTACTCGGAAAGTAAGGTTCGATCTGTCGCAAAATGGAAACCACCATGAAAATAAAAAATGTTCTATTTCAAATAGTTAGCTACACCTTCCAACTACTTCTCTACATAGTCGCCGCTCCGATTTAGACATTTGTCGTAGCATTGTAAAAGTTTTCAATACCTTCGTCATAAGAGCCAGCCGCCTGTGCTTTCCGCCAGTTCTCTGAGCTGATCTGCAGCGCGTTGTCTGTGTCAAAACGCTGTCTTCATAGCCAGCAGTTCATGTGAGCAGAGATGCAACTCAGGGAGACTCAATTACGGGCTCTATTGTGGGTAATCAAACACTCCCCTTCGAAAACGCTGCAGGAGCATCTTCATTGCCCCTTCAGAGTGCGGCCTACAATTGTCATGCAGAAGGAAACGTATGACAGTTATGTTATGTGGGCTGCATGACATAAGGCGAAATCTCACACCAGGCCTTCATACTTGGCGGGAGACACTATTGTTCTAAGCATCTTTACGTGCTCATTGTGCGCTCAGAGCTGGGAAGATCGATGTGACGCGATCGACGGGTATACTAGAGACGCTACCCAACATATCTGTGCAAAGCTTAATCGGATTTTCACTGTTTCCGTTTCGCACCCCATCGGACCTTACTTTCCGAATAGCCCTCGTAGTTTCTAAATCGCTGTAGCACTATTACATAACATATTTAAATATTTCTGGTGCCTCCAATTCTAGTTCGCATCTACAATCTTCTCTCGATGTTCTTAATTATGACTGAAATGTGTTGTGTATTAAATTCTACGAGGTGGCTTTTCCTTTCATTCCTGTCTCCCAGTCCATGTTTTCCAACTATTTTTCCTTCTCTTCTGTTTTCTAGTATCGAACTGAAGTAGCTCTCCATCAAAATTAAGTTCTAATCTCACTTAAAGTACTGTGTAATTTCTTCCATCTCTTCATACATTTTCTCAGTCTCTTCATCATCTGCCATGCTAGTTACAAGTATACTTGAACTACTTTCCAATTACTTTGTCAATTATACAGCAAATATAGCGACTTGAACCTGTGGTACTATATTTAGAGACAACATAGTGTCCGCCAGTTATTCTAATCAGACTACAGAAGTTTCATATTGCCACTGTTAGAACAACTTGGAACGCTGCGATAGCCCTATTTAACATCTAACAGGAGAAGCGTACATACCTCCAACACTCAATCGTCTACGGAAAATTTCAGCTCAAAGTTTACGAGCTTGCCGGATAGCATACGTTGGCGACAGTCGTGTAGCAGCGGCGTTAGCGTAACTAACAGAACCGGCTCAAATGCAGAAAAACCTGCACAAAATTTCCACTTCAGGTAACAAATTCCAGCTCTCTTTAAATGTGGATACTTGCAAGATAATGTTTACAACGAAGAGTAAGAGCCCGATAGTATTTTATTGCAAAGTTAGTAGTGAACATCCGTTGGTGATCTGCCTCCTATACATTGTCTTATTTCGGTTGTCAGGTGGCTACCGAGGTCGCTTGCTGGGATTCCACTGGACAATTCGAAGTAAAGGCTACCACGGAGAGGAGGTAGGTCGGTAGACTCCGATAGATGACTGCTTGTACCCTGGGATACTGGTTTGCTACAGCGAAACGGTGATGCCGGAGTAAGTGAGGCTGTCGAAACAATTGAACGCCGTATACCACGAACAGGGAGGATGGCTACCAGTTACCGAGGGCTACCAGTTACCACTCCAGCAGTCAATCAGCAGATCCGCATGACTATTAACAAAAGGCCACAGTAGAACTTTCGTGCGTCATCAACGTTTCGTTGCAGGAAAACACTACCGCTGAGTACAAGCTGCCTACTAATAACATGCCAGAGTAGTGCAGGGAATAACCTATCGTACCACCACCAAACTTTACCTAGAATTGTCCAATGGCAGCCCAGAATGTGACTCTGGTACTCACCTGACAAACGAAATAAGACGGTATATAGGGAATGACAATCACCAGAGACCACCAGTTATTCGACACGAAGAGGACCGCTGCAAAGATCGTCTAAACGTCGCAATTTTAGCTGTTTTTAGTATTATCTTGTTTACTGCTTAATACACAAAAGATTTTGTTCAAGTATAGGATCTTTTTCACAAAACTCAACAGCTACAAAATTTGCAAAAATGAGTTGTATATGTATTGGTGTACTTCTAAATGAGACGAATCCACTGCAGTACACGGATTTTATGGAAACTTACCATTTGTTTGTTTAATCTTGCACACAAAACAGAAATTTTTCTAGCTCGACTTCTATAAAAATTATTTTTTTCCAAATATGAACATCTACTCCCTTTGGTAGACTTAAGGTGTTAGTTTTTGACAAAGTAGATCCCTACTTCCCAATCAGAGGCAACAGTTACATGCCCTCTGATAGGATATTTGATACCAATAAAAATAATTGGGTAAACTTGGAACAACCTTACCATCACACTTTCAAGCGGTTCTGAGCCATCACAGTACCTGTATGGTTCTGGGTAAGGACTGGCATGTGTACTATTTCATGACCACTGCTAACAGATTAATAAAAGAGAAACTACTATTGAAAATGTCTGACGCCAGAGTTCTTATTTATAAAAAGCTAACAAAGGTAGTGCCATCTGAAAAGTCGAAGCAAAATGCTTTTCCTTTCCGATCATTGTTGAAGTGAAGGAAACTAAAACAGATAGTTTCAAGCATATTTATTAGACACGTGTAGTAAAAGATAGAAACCATGTGAGTGTCAAAGACGCTAACGATGTAAATAAGCTAACGAGGTCCTTTGATACACTCTCAGAAGAAGCAGGAGAATTCTGCGGTAGTGTCTTGGAGTTTTGCGATGAGAATGTCAATGAACACAATGACACACAGTACCTTAATGAACCAGTTTATTAAATTATTATTTGTTCAGTAAGTTGAAATAAACTAAATCATTACTGCTATAAAATAGTTGTTCTGTAGGTGTTGAGTTTTGGAAAAAGTTCATGATTTTTACATATCTTTATTTCCGTGTGAATGCTGATTGAAACGTTTTTTCATTGTTGTATTTTGTATTTAGAGTTTGTTTGTGAAACATAATTTTATAAGACATCAGTGATGTATATTTTCAGGTAATTCAATAAAACGTGTTTCCCGAAAATTTTTCCTTTTGCATATGTTGACTTTCGTGAAAATAGTTCTCAATTGACACTTGTCATGAATGTATACCAACGTATACCAAACAGAATCCTTACAAAATAACCAACCGACCAAATCAGATAGTGTTAGTCGATGTCATCACTGCGACAAGCCATTGTAGTCTGTGCACGTCGGAAAGGTTGATGTCTTTGGGGATAGTACCCTCACAATTATATCAGCAGTACGTGCATGAAATAACCGTAGATCTTTTCGTTAGTTGTCGGTTGTCTGAAAAAAGACCGCAGTATATTTTTCACGTACCTATTAGAAATCAACATTTAAAGGAGAAACATTGGTTCAATAATTCATGTCGAAGTAATTGCACATCATACGTCTGTTTTCTCATCGTGCAGATACTTTGATGTATCTGATGCAGGTTTTCAAAAGTCCAACGTGATTCCAAGTCTGTGTCGTACAGAAGGGATGGCGAGGTAGACCCCCGCCGAGGACAAGCACAGAGCAGACGCAAAAAGCGAACAGAAAAAAGAGAGGAAAGAAGACTGTTTAAGAATTAACCGGGAGAGGTATGTGAGTTCTCTGCTGCCTACTAGGAACTTTTCCCTCGCCACAGTGTCATTTCGTCCCTGTAGTATCATAAGAAAGCGGCTACTTCCAGAGGTCCGTCGCCAACACGGTTTATGTGACAACAGTGCGCTCTTCTCACAGAGATGAGCCTGAACAGCTCACTCATGTTCAACACTGCTCTTGCTACAGCTTATAACTGAACTGGTCAGTGACACTTATTTTTAGAATACTTCGCGATACATACAATAAAGTCGGCACCCGATGCAAAGATATTTTTCACACAACATTAATTTTTGATTTTCTTCTACGTTCAAACAGATGGTAAAATATAATTTGTTTTTATTCGCATTTAAAAATATGTAGTGAAAAGTTGTTTCAGAGGAAGATTGTAATACTAAAAAATTTGTCAAACATGTTTCATAATTTTGAGAAACATACGTTATGATCATAATAATAACAATAACAATAATAATAATAATAATAATAATCTCTTCTACACGATTATGATAACGTAGAATATTCATTACGTCTATTACCAAATCGCAAATTACACGTAAACTTGATTTTGCTTGTATACGAGGGCTTGCTGGAATGTAACGCCTCCGTGTATTTTGTGTGAAAACTCTTATAGCTTCTATAAAACTTATCCATTACGGATATGGAACACTGTGACTGCGATGAATAATGGTTTCCAGAAATTACTGCAACCAGTCGCCTTCTGTAATTCTTCAATTTTTATTTCCCTTGACCGATTTAGAGTCGCCTAGTGATTCATCATCAGATGGTAGACATTTATTGCATCTGATGATGAATCGCTAGGCGATTAGAAACCGTCGTGGTTAATAAATATTAAAGAATTAGAAAAGGCGACTGGTTGCAGTGGTTTACGGAAACCTTAACGCTTCTTAATAAAATTTTATTAGCATTCCCCATCTTTATTTTTCATGTCTACTCTATTTCTCAACATAGTCACCATAGCAACGAACTCATTTCTCCCAACGAGAGACCAGTTTGTTGATGCTGTCACTGTAGAAAGTCTGACTATGTTGACGGAGCCATGACCTCACCTCTGCCGTCTCTGGCTCATCAATATGGAAGTGAATTACTCAAAGATGTTCTTTAAGTTTTTGAAAGAGGTAAAAATCGAATGGGGCCAAGTATGAAGGACGAACGAAGGCAGTGAACCGAAGGCGTTGGATTGTTGCAAATGTCCCAGCGCTCGTGTGTGTTCTGGCATTGTCCATGTGTGGACGAACTCTAAACTCTATTATAGCACACAGTTCCTCACACACCTACATAGTTATGTTACACACCGCTACAATTCGGAGCCCTCCAGCGGCAGAGGGCTGCAAACGTGTAGACATGAAGACAGTAATTCAAGATTTTGTGTTTTATGGTGTGTTTTACCGAACGAGTCATTAAAGACAGAACTAATTATGAGAAGAAGTTCCGCAACGTATCAGTTCTAAAGTCAATTCATATCCACAACCGCGATCCTGGATTTCCCCTCTCTATAAACAGGAAACGTACTTCTAGATATACTGTGTCATTGAGAAACATCGAGAAAACTACAAAGAAGAGAGAAAGACCAGTAGTAAACAATTTTTACAAGTTTTGTGAATTATTAGGCCACACAACTTTAATTTACTACTCTTTTGTGTTCTCAAGGTATTTAGAATTAATCGTGCAGACCACACCACTGATCACCAGTGAAGTTTGCTTAACATTTCTAAGTGAAATTTTTATTCCTTTGCAGAAGAGCAAGTTAGAAGCTTCTTTGCTGCACTGTGAGGTCAGCGAGCAGATGTTGAAGTAAATATGGTACTTCCGAAAGCTTCCGATTTCTGCCAACTGACGGCTGTTTGAGCTACAGCACGTCAACGTATCTGATACACTAGTAAGTAAAACGATAAACACATTTTCTTATATTGAAAAATGTGCAGATGTGGCAGAGATATTAATGCAGCGTAGCTATTTTACGAATTACTTGCTTTGCTGCTCTAGATGATTGACTGAGGTTCTGAAAAGGAGTGGCACTGCTTCTCGCTTGTATACATCGATTTCTTTTTTCAAAGTATGGCATACTCAGACATTGAAATAACTTGCAGGATATTTATGACAATGCCACTGACTGCACTGTAAACGCAGGAAAGATGAAAAAAGAACCAAAATTATAATAAAAACACAGTTCTTGGAAACAAATATTTTCTCACCTTTTATTTTTGACCCTTTCTCTTTATCTCTGATTAGTAATTTATGCACTAAAAGTAATTTATGAGGAACAATTAAAATATGTTCTGTACTATATATCATACTAAAATCAACGTAGAGTGGCTACATAAACAATGAGATATAAAATTGTTTTACTTTCGAAGTTTATGCAGCTCGTGGTTTATTTAGTATAACTTTTTTAATTTGTTGCTTGCAATATTTTACATCAATGCAATTAATTTGATAATATTTTCAATAACGCTCCATTTTTATTAAATTTACGTACAAAATTATAAAATTTGCTGAATTTGTGTTTAAAGACAGTATAGAAGGGTAGTTTTATGGGAAGAAGGGGGAGTGAGGGGAAGGTCGGCAGTTCTACCAGGGCGAGGGACCACCTCGACACGACTCTGGTCCATGTACTCCAATAAATGCAGTCTTCCTTCGAAAGACAAAAATCGTCATTTCGGGATCAACTGTAGACGATGTCACTAAAGCAAACTTTTACCGGCAGTATGGCGTTTGGACGAGGGAGGTCATTTGGTGACATTACTGTACAGGGTCAAATTCTATGTCTCTTGAGAAATTCCCGTTGAGCTCTAGAGCTGATGGTGATCCGTCAGTCGAAAAGGAGCGTCAAGCTTAGCGTACCTCTGTTTCTTGAGAGTAGTAGGTGGTGTGCCGGCGCCATATTTTAGTCTCTCTCTCTCTCTCTCTCTCTCTCTTTATCTCTCGTCGTCACAAACATTGTACCACACTCCACATATGCTCCTCACAGCCAGGCCCTACCTGCAATTATGGAACAACAGAATCCTACCAGAATGTCAAATTTGTGAATCCTTGAAGGTAAAAATGAGCCAATAGCTTCAGAGCACTTCTGTGTTGTAGGCATTCCATGAAGGAGTGACATTTTGCTTTTCTCATGACAGATGAAAGAGGGTGTGCTGACCAAGTAATGCGTGCATGGGGCAGAGGTGATACTGGAAAACGCTATTAGTCTAATTCCACTCATCCAAAGCCGAGTCTGAAAGGGAGACTCATATCCAGCAGCTTACCCATTACACAGGTGGTGTTATAGTCAAATTCCAATACTCCTTCGGTTTGGTTTCGGGTCCAAGAGGTTTCTCAAGTCCGTGCTACAAATGAACCTGAACGTAACGTAGCCTAGCCACTGACATTACTTAAGATTAATTAAAATTGTAATAATAATTATCGCTTCTTCAACATGCTTTAGGAATAGTGAGAAACGTCTTATTTGTTCTTTTTCTATTACTTTCGCAATTTTCTCTCTCCATCTCACACTTGATTGTCATTAGTTTCTATATTATTATCATTAGATATTTTTATTTTGTAATATTACGTGGAAGATAGTTTTGAGAAAAAGACATCACAATATGAAGGTTATTTTAAGATATAGCAGCTACAATATTTATGAATTTCATACAATGTGCTTAAAATATTGTGAAAAAACATACATCCATATTAGTTACATACGTGGTGGACCAGTAATAAAAATAAATACATTAATGAAAATAAATAAATACAATAATTAATTAATCAATAAAAATAAATATTCAGATAACTGAAAAACTCACATTTAAAATAAAACATACTACATCGAAACGCGCTTGGAAAAAAAAAACAGCTATTCAGATCAGGTGGTGAATCTATCCTACGGAGGTTTCCAGCGAAAAATTCAGTTTACTTCTACGTAATAAAGCGTAAATTACACCCCTAGAGAAGTGTAGCTCTGATACAGGCCCAGCTCACCTTTTTATTGTGGCAGTAAGCGTTTGGAGCATTTAGGTATATGCTTGGTAAAGACAAGCTCTAAATTGTGCCTCTTTTGCTATGAATAACAGGTAAGTGTTTTGAGGCTTTGCGGTTGCTTACATCATGTGCGCAACATTGATAGCCATAGCCACTGCCGTTGCTTTTGTTCTGGAGGTATGCCAGAAATGCTTTTAATAATTCTGTGATCAAGGGCTGCAGGCGCGGGACAGCAAATTGCTCGACTTTCCTACTGCCTGCCTTCTTCAGCGATCAAGAAATACGCAATGCTGCGCGACAAAAACTGGGAACCGGCCAGCCCGTGCCGCCACATTACGGTTGTTTGTAGAGAAGCACGTCTGATGACAGCGTGCGATGGACGTGGGCGTGCAGAGAAAGACCTCACCACCGAGTTAGTCGTATAGCTGCAGAATGAAGTTGTCCTGTCGAGTGGGGCGTTATATTGTACGCGATATACCGAGGCTAACCAGTGATGCAGAAATCTTATGGACGAAACTACAATAGAACATAGGATTAACTTGATGACAGAGGTATATCTGCTCTTAAATTCATTTTAATTACGGATGTTATTTTGTTTAATATCGGGACGAGATATCAGTTTTTTCAGAAAACCGTATAGATCCTTAGTGAGACTTGTCCCAAAATAAAAGGCCTAATAGTAATATTTAAGGCGCCCGCCCGGTTGGCCGTGCGGTCTATCGCACGACTTTCCGGGCGGGAAGTAGCGCCTGGTCCCCGGCACGAATCCGCCCGGCGTATTTGTGTCGAGGTCCGGTTAACCGGCCAGTCTGTGGATGGTTTTTAGGCGGTTTTCCATCTGCCTCGGCGAATGCGGGCTGGTTCGCCTTATTCCACCTCAGTTACACTATGTCAGCGATTGCTGCGCAAACAAGTTCTCCACGTACGCGTACACCACCATTACTCTACCACGCAAACATAGGGGTTACACTCGTCTGGTGTGAGACGTTCCCTGGGGGTCCACCGGGGGCCGAACCGCACAATAACCCTGGGTTCGGTGTGGGGCGGCGGAGGAGTGAAGTGGACTGCGGTAGTCTTTGTGGGATTGTGGACTACTGTGGCTGCGGCGGGGACGGAGCCTCTCCGTCGTTTCTAGGTCCCCGGTTAACATGCAATACAATATTTCAGGCTGTTGAACTGTCGATTGCCGTCAAAAATTATTACCAGTGGGCATATTTTGTGACTTTGTTAAGGCTTTTGATTGTGTGAACCTTGATTTCCTTACACAAAAGTTTAAACGTTATGGAATAGTGATCTCTGTATTGTCTGCGTGATACCAAGTACTGGGTATCAGTTCTATGTTGATCACATAGCAGTATACACTTAGGATCTGAAGAAATCAGTCATTGTGTACCACAGGGTTCTATTTTGGGCCATCTGATACACATAAAAAGTCTCCCACTTATATTTTCAGAGGAGAAAATGTTGCCTTTTTTTTCAGATTATTCAAGCTTAGGAAGAATATAGCGCCAGTTCTCTTGCTGAAAAGGCAGCTAACGAAACAACTGAAAACATCCACAGATGGTAAAAAGCTAATACATTATCAATAAGATTTGAGAAGAATCAGTACAGACAATTCAGTACTTCTCATAGAAAATCAAAAACTACAAATCGGCTCTATTCAGATAACGAAATACAAGTAACAGAAAGTGTTTTTAAGTGTTCCTTACGACGGATAAATCACAATATTAACTGGAAAGCCCAAACCATACAATTAATGAAACGCCTTAGTTCAGCTACATTTTCAGTACGCAAGGTTGTCACTATAGGTGGTATCAGAATTATGAACCTAGTTTATGCTGTATATTTAGTTCATCTAATGAGTTAAGGAATCGTTTTTTGTTGTATTGAAGATTATATTCCCAACACCTCTTAAAAATAATGTTTTAGATAAGTTTATAAACAATTTCAGCACTGCAATAAAATAGGATTTCAAAATGTTAAATCATTTCATTGTATTGTATTGCACTAAAAATATGCATCACTGATACCCAATCGGGTATCTGAAGGCGTTAATGCGTCACTTCCATGAAATGGGGAGGCGAATATGACACGGATCGAATCTGTCTCGCGGTTTAACCACGAAGTTTGGTGATCCGGCCAACATGGATGGGGTTTTTACGACGTTTCTCACACCCTACTTGGTAAATATCGGGCTGGTATCAAAGTCCCGTCTCAAATACACGTTACGCAAACATTCAGAAAACTGTCACATTTGCACATAGACGCAGACGGATGGGTTACACAGATTCCGCCCTGGGAGATGAATAAGAGACTATTGCCAGAGATTTTTAGTCTCTTAAACCTATGATCATCATCATACATCTGACTGCTTTTCATAACCAGATACCACTCTCCACGGTGTCCGGTCATCCTGATTTAGGTTTTCCGTGATTTCCCTAAATCGCTCCAGGCTCCAGTTCCTTTGAAAGGGCACGGCCGACTTCCTTCCCCGTCCTTCCCTAATCCGATGAGACCGATGACCTCGCTGTCTGGTCTCCTTCCCCAAACAACCCAACCAATCTCCAAGACGTTTACACAGTATGAATGTCATGTAATGTCATCTGAACCAGAGAGTAAAGCATCTTGTTTCTTTTGGTCTATCAGTCACACGTGCGACTTCTGTCAGAAAATACAGAACGTACGTGAAAAGAACAGTTGAGTTGTACACACAAAGGTATCCCTACAGACGGTGTCCAGCAAGACTGACGATTCAGTAAATGTGCAAAAAGTTGTTATAGGAAGGCCACTGGAATACTAAGGAGTAAGCCTACAACAAGCGAAGCGAAAGAAACAGATGTTCTAACAGATGTTGCTCATAATCCACACGTAACTCCAGAGAAATTGCGAGTGGCTCTGGAAAAAAGTCAGTGCAGCTTTGTTCGCATTTTGCGCTCAAACAGCTTCCATCCGTAACGTGTATCACTTCAGCAGCAGATTTATCGGGGGAACTGCAGATGACGCATGGAATTCTGTTGCTCTCTTCTGATGAGATATTAGGAGAATTCCTCGAAGAATTGGCTTTACTGATGAAGTTACCTTTACAAATGATGGATAGCTGAACGTAAGAAATATGCATTATTATTCCTCACTGGTTTGGGTAGACTGAACATCAGAAGACGTAGAGTGTGAACGTTTGGTACAGAGTTACTGGAAATTAAGTGTTTGTTCGCTGCATCATTGAAGAAACCTTAAACGATAATTTATCACCGATTTGCTATCGGTTTTCCCAGGGGAATTTCCACTTGGAATACACAGATGTTTAGGGCACAAGCACGATGAGTGCCCGGCTCACAACACGCATGTGGCTAGGAAGGCGCTCAAACAGCTCTTTCCTGGTAGTTGATACTCGTAGTAGGTGAAAGTTCTCCTGAGTAGACTCCATACGGTGTTTTTCTCTTAATTTTGAAGTCCTTGAACAAGTTCTGACGACCCATTAGGATTTAAAACACTGTATTGTTGCTGCATTTGCAGTAACATCGAAGGAAACTCTTCAGCGTGTCCAGAAGTCCTTGACTGAAAACGTCTATTGCAATAGATGGTAGGCATTTGATGACATAGTCCGCAGCTCGTGGTCGTGCGGTAGCGTTCTCGCTTCACACGCCCGGGTTCACGGGTTCGATTCCCGGCGGGGTCAGGGATTTTCTCAGCCTCGTGATGACTGGGTGTTGTGTGATGTCCTTAGGTTAGTTAGGTTTAAGTAGTTCTAAGTTCTAGGGGACTGATGACCATAGATATTAAGTCCCATGGTGCTCAGAGCCATTTGAACCATTTGATGACATAAATGGAGACCTAAGGAAGTTTTAAAATTTCAAACATGGCTGCACTTCAGCAACTGTGTACGTAGACACTTGATAGCATCGGGTGACAACAGCCAACTTGTTGCAGAATTAAAGGTTTAATAAAATTTTACCACGATTTCGACAAACATAACTTTGTCTTCTTTAGAAGGAAAAGGACTTATTGAACAAATTGTTACAAAGTAGTTTCAAATTTCATACAAAGGAGGAACCAAATTCGATAGCAAAAACTACAAAATTTTTATAGAAAAGCATACTCACACTTAGAACCACATATTGACAACAACATATGGTGGAGTCAAAATGGGTCGTGAATGTGAACTCTAAGTTCTTAGAAGTCAGTTAAATTTACATAAGCAAAATCAACCGATCCGTCCGTTAATTAACCGTATAGGGAGCGCACACCACATATTATCTAGCCGTCTCCATTACAAAATCAAAGACTTTTTCGTATTCGAACATAACTTGTCAGTTAAAACTAGTGCTGACATGATCAACAAAATAAAAATATTAAAATGCGCACCTAAGACTAGGTTGATTTTGTTCGACATAGGACGCTACTATATGAACTTACCAACAAATTTGACTCTCAACATCACTGACCAGAATTTAATGCAGTACGAAAAGGTAACGCAGGTACAAATTGTCGAGCTTATTAACTTATTACAGGTGGTACTTAAATACAATTCATCCACGTTTAATGGTAAATTTTATGTACAATCATATGGCCTAGCAACGGGGAGCCGTCTTGCTGGAATCCTAGCTGACATTTTCGTTAATTCTCTAGAAAACGGTTTCTTTGACTCCAGCTAAGGTAGCAAAGCAAGATACATTTTTATGCTCCTTATGTAGACGACATAATTATTGCTTCTGATGGCAATGACCATGCAGTAGAACTGTTGTTTAACATCATTCACTAAAAAAATTCACTTTACAAAAAAAATCCATCATGGAAAAGCTGAGCTTAGCTTTCTCGAGCTCAAAAAATGGCTCTGAGCACTATGGGACTTAACTGCTGAGGTCATCAGTCCCCTAGAACTTAGAACTATTTAAACCTAACATCACACACATCCATGCCCGAGGCAGGATTCGAACCTGCGACCGTAGCGGTCGCACGGTACCAGGCTGTAGCGCCTAGAACCGCTCGGCCACCATCGGCCGGCTCGAGCTCAAAATATCTATAGCTTAGCAAATAACAATATTAGCGTTAACATGTTCCGTAAGCCAACGTATTCCGATAACATTATCCCTGCTGAATTCTGTCATCCACAAGCTCACAAATTAGTATTTTCCCATTTCTCTATTAATCGTACCATAACAACACCCTTTTCTCTTATTAACCTACAGAATGACATCAATGTGTCAAAATCCATTCATATTAACAACGCATATGGACAAGATTTAGTAGATCATGTACTTATTAAAAAAACCACTAGCAAATTTTCAGATTTACAGGGTAGTACATTCCCTTGCAATAAAGACGAAAATAATAAATTTATTTCCGTCCCCTTTTCGATAATGTCTCCTACAGAATAAAACACTTTTAAGGGAACAGATATAAATGTGATGTAACATTTTTTGCTATTAACAGTTTAAAGACAAATCTTGTGCACAGTATCAATATTGCCGAGGATCCGTTCTCTAATTCGGGCAGGTACAAAATGATTTGGAGTAACTGTCCCAGTTGTTATAGAGGTAGAACAATGGAAATGAGATACAAAAAACTTTTATCGGGAAAGAAAGGTGGTAATGCACACAGTTACGCCTTCGCAGAACATTTACTTACTGCTGAACATTCTCCGGGAGATTTAGAGGATACCACAATTCAAGGCAAAGACGTAAAAGCCAGGAGATTAGATTTGTGGGAAGAACTTGAAATTTTCAAACATTTAGCGAACATTCACGGCAATATTTTAAACGACCAGCTCCACTTTGCAAGTAGACATTTGCTTGAAGGCTTTAAGCCGTTACTTCTGGCCGTGTTAGCCAAGTTTACCGCTCGTTGTTGGCCTCCGAGTGATTTTTGTTTTCCTCAGAATTCTATTTGCAGTTACGATTCCTACATTCAGTTTGTAATTTCACATAGCATTCTTTGTTGCCCATAGGTACTATCTCTGTTTTATTGTTTCATATTTAATGTACCCTCTTGGTACTTCCATCCAATTTTAATTTGTTCAGAATGGATGCTTTATCATTCACGACTACTTTCCCTGGTATGTTAACTCGTGGGTTATGATTACAATCCTTACCTCCCTCCGCGCCTTTTTTTTTGCTAGTGTTTTTATGTGTGACATTCGCTTATTTTCATAAGTATCTTTTCTTTCATTTTAGTTGAGAACTCCTTAATACGGCTCCACGTATTTTTGCATTTTTACACTATGTTAACACGTATTACCATGTGTATTTGTTTTCGACACTGTTACTTGGCATGTTCTCGTATGTATTTACAAGTCCTTCTCGTGCTGCCTTATGTGCGTACTTGTAAACAATTAAGATCGTTTTCCTGAGTCAGCTTACTCTTTGTATATGATCTTAATGTCTCCCTGCCTCCACCCTCCTTCTCCCCTTTTCCAGCCCTTTTTCCTACTTTATTAGCCTTATTCTGTTTTAATCCTAGCTGTTAACCATTTTAGTTGCTGAATCGGGCATTTTGTTTTCAGTGCGGCTATGCGCAGTGAGGCCACCTACCATAGCTTACCTATTGCTAGTGCTGCATATCTTAGTTAGTCGGCGAGTATCACTAGCGTTCTGTGCGCCATGCTGAATGTCTGTTGAATCCATAGTCACGTATGTTTCCTTTTAAACGATTTACGGGAAAGCGCTACTGTACTGGGCTACTACCTTCAATTATACTTTTTAACTGTTGATATTTGTGGCTGACATGCACAGTATACTAGACAAGAGCCTTCTGACTCCAACATATGTTGTTGTCAGTATGTGATTCTACGACTGAGTATGCTCTTCTATAAAAAAATTATTTTGTTTAGTGAATTTGGTTCCTTCTTTATGACATTTGTAACTATCTCCTAATAATTTCTTCAATAGGCCCATTTCCTTCTGAAGGAAACAAATTCATATTTATCGAAGCCATTGTAAAGCGTTAATAAATCTTTAATTCTTCAACAGGTTGCCTGTTATTTTTCAGTCCTATCAAGTTTTGCAGATCTACTTATGGCCACATTCTTTTGCTATTTACTTTTTGTTGCTGTCGCTAATGTAATTACCTTATGTAAGTATGTATCTCAACATTAAACTAGTGATGCGAAATGATTATTTAACGGTTTTTATACCTCAATTTCCTATTTTACTAATCCACTGAATTTTTGACGAGTACCTTCCTTTGAAAGCTCTTGCAGAAACAAGAGCGGAAATGTTAGTGTAGTTTACGGGTGATTCGCCATGAAATGCCACTTACTTTGCCGTCCAGTTAGTGTGCCGGTCCAAGCACGTGTAGCCAAGCGTGATTTGCAGCGGCTTTAAATTAAACTCTGCTCCACTTGTGGATGCAGACTCCCCTAGCTACGTTTTCAGCCTGTAGCGATAGTTCTGTATGTCCCCACGAACTTCCGCGTTTCATATTTAAAACTGATAAGTCCTAAGTCATCCCCCATGAACCATGGACCTTGCCGTTGGTGGGGAGGCTTGCGTGCCTCGGCGATACAGATGGCCGTACCGTAGGTGCAACCACAACGGAGGGGTATCTGTTGAGAGGCCAGACAAACGTGTGGTTCCTGAAGAGGGGCAGCAGCCTTTTCAGTAGCTGCAAGGGCAACAGTCTGGATGATTGACTGATCTGGCCTTGTAACAATAACCAAATCGGCCTTGCTGTGCTGGTACTGCGAACGGCTGAAAGCAAGGGGAAACTACGGCCGTAATTTTTCCCGAGGGCATGCAGCTTTACTGTATGATTAAATGATGATGGCGTCCTCTTGGGTAAAATATTCCGGAGGTAAAATAGTCCCCCATTCGGATCTCCGGCCGGGGACTACTCAAGAGGATGTCGTTATCAGGAGAAAGAAAACTGGCGTTCTACGGATCGGAGCGTGGAACGTCAGATCCCTTAATCGGGCAGGTAGGTTAGAAAATTTGAAAAGGGAAATGGATAGGTTAAAGTTAGATATAGTGGGAATTAATGAAGTTCGGTGGCAGGAAGAACAAGACTTCTGGTCAGGTGACTACAGGGTTATAAACACAAAGTCAAATAGGGGTAATGCAGGAGTAGATTTAATAATGAATAGGAAAATAGCAATGCGGGTAAGCTACTACAAACAGCATAGTGAACGCATTATTGTGGCCAAGATAGATACGAAGCCCACACCCACTACAGTAGTACAAGTTTATATGCCAACTAGCTCGGCAGATGACGAAGAAATAGAAGAAATGATGAAATAAAAGAAATTATTCAGATAGTGAAGGGAGACTAAAATTAAATTTAATAGTCATGGGTGACTGGAATTCGAGTGTAGGAAAAGGGAGAGAAGGAAACGTAGTAGGTGAATATGGATTGGGGCTAAGAAATGAAAGAGGAAGCCGCCTGGTAGAATTTTGCACAGAGCACAACTTAATCATAGCTAACACTTGGTTTAAGAATCATGATAGAAGGTTGTATACATGGAAGAACCATGGAGATACTAAAAGGTATCAGATAGATTATATAATGGTAAGACAGAGATTTAGGAACCAGGTTTTAAATTGTAAGACATTTCCAGGGGAAGATGTGGACTCTGACCACAATCTATTGGTTATGACCTGTAGATTAAAACTGAAGAAACTGCAAAAAGGTGGGAATTTAAGGAGATGGGACCAGGATAAACTGAAAGAACCAGAGGTTGTACAGAGTTTCAGGGAGAGCATAAGGGAACAATTGACAGGAATGGGGGAAAGAAATACAGTAGAAGAAGAATGGGTAGCTTTGAGGGATGAAGTAGTGAAGGCAGCAGAGGATCAAGTAGGTAAAAAGACGAGGGCTAGTAGAAATCCTTGGGCAACAGAAGAAATATTGAATTTAATTGATGAAAGGAGAAAATATAAAGATGCAGTAAATGAAGCAGGCAAAAAGGAATGCAAACGTCTCAAAAATGAGATCGACAGGAAGTGCAAAATGGCTAAGCAGGGATGGCTAGAGGACAAATGTAAGGATGTAGAGGGTTATCTCACTAGGGGTAAGATAGATACTGCCTACAGGAAAATTAAAGAGACCTTTAGAGATAAGAGAACCACTTGTATGAACATAAAGAGCTCAGATGGAAACCCAGTTCTAAGCAAAGAAGGGAAAGCAGAAAGGTGGAAGGTGTATATAGAGGGTTTATACAAGGGCGATGTACAAGAGGACAATGTTATGGAAATGGAAGAGGATGTAGATGAAGATGAAATGGGAGAAACGATACTGCGTGAAGAGTGTGACAGAGCACTGAAAGACCTGAGTCGAAACGAGGCCCCCGGAGTAGACAACATTCCATCAGAACTACTGACGGCCTTGGGAGAGCCACTCCTGACAAAACTCTGCCATCTGGTGAGCAAGATGTATGAAACAGGCGAAATACCCTCAGACTTCAAGAAGAATATAATAATTCCAATCCCAAAGAAAGCAGGTGTTGACAGATTTGAAAATTACCGAACAATCAGTTTAATAAGCCACAGCTGCAAAATACTAACACGAATTCTTTACAGACGAATGGAAAAACTAGTAGAAGCCGACCTCGGGGAAGATCAGTTTGGATTCCGTAGAAATACTGGAACACGTGAGGCAATAGTGACCTTACGACTTATTTTAGAAGAAAGATTAAGGAAAGGCAAACCTACGTTTCTAGCATTTGTAGACTTAGAGAAAGCTTTTGACAATGTTGACTGGAATACTCTCTTTCAAATTCTAAAGGTGGCAGGGGTAAAATACAGGGAGCGAAAGGCTATTTACAATTTGTACAGAAACCAGATGGCAGTTATAAGAGTCGAGGGACATGAAAGGGAAGCAGTGGTTGGGAAGGGAGTAAGACTGGGTTGTAGCCTCTCCCCGATGTTATTCAATCTGTATATTGAGCAAGCAGTAAAGGAAACAAAACAAAAATTCGGAGTAGGTATTAAAATCCATGGAGACGAAATAAAAACTTTGAGGTTCGCCGATGACATTGTAATTCTGTCAGAGACAGCAAAGGACTTGGAAGAGCAGTTGAACGGAATGGATGGTGTCTTGAAGGGAGGATATAAGATGAGCATCAGTAAAAACAAAACGAGGATAATGGAATGTAGTCGAATTAAGTCGGGTGATGTTGTGGGTATTAGATTAGGAAATGAGACACTTAAAGTAGTAAAGGAGTTTTGCTATTTGGGGAGAAAAATAACTGATGATGGTCGAAGTAGAGAGGATATAAAATGTAGACTGGCAATGGCAAGGAAAGCGTTTCTCAAGAAGAGAAATTTGTTAATATCGAGTATAGATTTAAGTGTCAGGAAGTCATTTCTGAAAGTATTTGTATGGAGTGTAGCCATGTATGGAAGTGAAACATGGACGATAAATAGTTTGGACAAGAAGAGAATAGAAGCTTTCGAAATGTGGTGCTACAGAAGAATGCTGAAGATTAGATGGGTAGATCACATAACTAATGAGGAGGTACTGAATAGGATTGGGGAGAAGAGGAGTTTGTGGCACAACTTGACCAGAAGAAGGGATCGGTTGGTAGGACATGTTCTGAGGCATCAAGGGATCACCAATTTAGTATTGGAGGGCAGCGTGGAGGGTAAAAATCGTAGGGGGAGACCAAGAGATGAATACACTAAGCAGATTCAGAAGGATGTAGGTTGCAGTAGGTACTGGGAGATGAAGAAGCTTGCACAGGATAGAGTAGCATGGAGAGCTGCATCAAACCAGTCTCAGGACTGAAGACCACAGCAACAACAACAAGTCCTAAGTTCTAAATATTGTAATGTCTTTGAAACTACAAACTGGATTTTGAAGAGCTGCGACCATAGCAGCAGAAATTACTATAGCTAGTTACATTTAAAAAGCGAAACTGATACCGTCATCTCTATAATTAATTAATAAATGAAAAGAGACTGCAATTAGTGAGGACTTTTTCACAATTCGTTTAGAAGAAAACAGAATCATATCTTAAACCGTTCGGGAAATATCTCAGGTGAAAAGCAGATCTGAAGCACCCTGTCTATAAAGGGTGGTCAGAAATAGTCTGAAAAGTTTCCGAGTTAATTAGCATTGAAGTTAGCGAATCAGGCCGTTGCGCGTGAAGTCGAGCAGACCGCCAGATACAGTTAGCGTCAGTTGTTCTCATAGCGTAGATGATAGCGAACGAATCTGGTCAACCTTTAGCTCGGGTTCGATCCTTACTACCGCCACATATCCAATTTTTGTATCGATCTCTTGTCCAATTTTAGGAAACGAAACGAAGAACACATTTGGCGACACTGTCTCTGGCGGCCCGCTTGAATTTTCACGATTCTGAGCCTGATTGACTAACTTCAATGCTAAATAACTCGTAACCGGTGAACATGTCCAGAATCACGTTAGCCTGTTTATGCACTGAGGTGTACATAACTGTCTGAAGCGTTGTAGGCTTACGGTGAAGAAGTTCTAATATATTATTCCAGGTAGCTACTTATATATTTGACTGCGGATAGTCACAAATTATAGCGTGTTAAGCTTCTGGTGCCAACTGAATAGCCGTTCTAAATAGACAGCACTTAATCAACGTACAAATCGCAAGAACAAACAAATTGCTAGGGGGAAACTAGTCTGTGCAGCAAAATCCGGCCGTTGTGTGTTTGTTACAAGACAATCCCCAGAGCTAAGAAGACTGCGTTAAACTCTCGCGATGAGATCGCAACTACGTGAGAATAACACCTTGAATTTCGGCGTCACTACTATCAAGGAAAGGAAAACAATGCAGGGATACTACAACATCTGGCACAAACGGTATCAAGTTAGGTTGTCATAGGCTTCAGCGTCCAAGAGGGTATCGGGACGACTTTTAAAGTAAGTTGCAAACTTACTCGATCACTATACCAAGCAGACGCTCATCCGTAAGTATAAACCATGTTTATCTCAGCACCATGTCAATGTCTTTCCTTTTCTTTTAGCAAGACGCTACACTGGTTTTGTTATTCTGGGAAGTACGTCCAAATAGCTATTAAGAATAAATTCTCACTGATGTAGAAGTTTACAGTTTCAAACAATTCCTAACAGCAATTTCCTGTTTATGATCTTAACAGAGCGCGCAACCAGCCTATTTCACCTAGCTGCTTCAATGGTAGAATTAAGTAAGTTTAATGTTTTGTACGAGCGCTTTCTGTGGCAAAGATTCAAACAGATTTCACTAAAACGTATGCTTGTTTATAGATTGTGTTATAGAGGTATAACTGAGTTAAACAACTGAAAAAATTTGGACCACCGAATACAAACAACAGAAGTAAAGAGGAATCAAAATGGTAGTGAAGACCGAATCAGCTACTAGACGCAGCATTACAATATTTCTTAATGTTCACAAATATTTTCAGAATAAGTAAGAAAAGGTATTGCTGCCACGGCAGAAACGGAAAACGTTTCCGTTGCTACATAAAACTTAGTAACACTTTATTTTTGTACAAGGTGGACCACAATAATAATTTGATTTCAGTAGTAGTAGTAGTTTTAGTATATTGTTTCCAAGCAACGCACAACTTTAGACTATTAACCGACAGTGGCTGGCAATTAAGTTATTTCTTTGCGCCTTTTATGTAAACTGCAGCGTCTGGCTTTGAAGTGGAAAGAGTCAGTTTCGGACTGCAATGCGCTTTCTGAGTGAAAAATATGGCAACACGCTGAGCATTTATGTCATTGTCCTTTAATTTAAACCTTTACATAGCGCTAATTTTTTTATGTACATTCATTTATTCTCTCTCTCTCTCTCTCTCTCTCTCTCTCATCCCCCCACCCTTACACACACACACACACACACACACACACACACACACACACACACACACACACACACACACACATTATAGCATTCTTCATAAACTGTGCAATAGAGCAAATAGAACTGTCAAACAGATATTATTTCAGCTTTTGTTCAAAATTAGCTTTATAATCTATTAGATTCTTCACATCACGGAGTTTAGTGGTCAAAGATTTTTATGGCTGAATATCTTTCCGCGCCACATTAAAACTGAATGAAAGATATTGTAGCTCATTGTTCCTAACAGTATTATATTTATGAACGTTTCTGTTTTCGAACTGCAATTTTTTGTTAACAGACATAGGGCAGTACAAGTATGTGAACTTGTTAGTACGCCTAACTGTTTAAAGAACTGTCTACCGGAAGTTCGAGAGTGGGCACAATATATTATCATTACTGCAACGGGCAACGAACTCTTTCTTTCTCAAACTCGAGTTGCCCTGGAAAGTGACGCCATTAGCCATTAGTGAATGAAATCAAGAAAAGTAAGTCAAGTTTTTGACATTTTCATCTCCTAAGTCTGCTGGTCTCCGAAACATGAAATGTGGGCTGATGGGACGCTTTGGACTTGTACCATGATATTTTTTGTTCAGGCTGTTATCGATATAAACACCTGAAAATCTATAACATTCCGTTTCATTTATTGATATTCTCTAGTGCTTTATTTCCAACAGTGCAGCCATTTTTAAAAAATAACGAACATTATGTACTGCATTGTACCTAAAATCAGTGGCAGTGCGTTTGTTTGTAGTTTCTCCATTAGACCTCATTATAACATTTGTATCCTCAGCAAGGAGAAATATTTGTGCTTGTTGAATATGCGGCAGCAGAGTTATGTTTGTGGTAGCAGAGCTACCCTACCTTACTCACGGTAAGTTGGCTTGCAGCGTGTGGACGTAAATGTAGCAAAAAAATTAAAAGACGATAACTAATTAATAAATATGCCTAGATATGATATTGTTACTACAAGAATGCAAAATTACAATTTCGTATACAACGAATCTAAGGACGATAATTTTTGAGGAACCGGGTGTCAGCGTCAGATGGAAAGTGATAACTCTTTCGTTGTTCGGTAGGATGCTTACTAACTATTCGGCTGTGGAAACTGGCCAGGAGAGAAATCGCGTGACACGAAGTAATGGCGGCTGTTCCAAACTAATAGTATTTTGAAATACTAAATCTACGTTAGTTTCGAGAAACTTCTGCAAGATTTTTTGATAGAAAGCGCAACACGCCTCTAATTTCAAGTTCAATTAGTGCAATAAAAATTAAACTTTAGTTTTGGTGTGATAGTGCAATTCATTTACAGCTGGTAGAGTCATCGTTATTATTTACAAGTTTTTGGGTTTGCAGCCGAGTTGTCATTTTTGTACACGACTTTTCGGCCCTTTCGCCGATTGTATTTTTCAGGTGTAAAGTTCAGACTTGGTTCCTCGCTGTTTGGACTACGTCGGAATGAAAACTACCCACGATGTCCGATTTCTGGAGCCACATTTCATGGGGCGATACACAAAATTAGTGGAGTTGCGAATATGCAGAATTGTGTGTGATCTGAGGTTTCCCCGGCGCACGGAAATTTTGAAAATTTGTAGGGTATTCAGCCGCGTGGCGTCGCCCAACAGGCGCGATATTTCGGCAAGCCGACGTCTTGCCATCTTCAGGCGTTCCTGGGGTCTACAGGCTTGCCGAAATATCGAACCTGTTGGACGAAGTCATCCGGCTCAATACCCAAGAAATCTTCAAGATGCAGAATTGTGTTAAACAAATACTTGCATCAATATATCTGTTATTAGAAGAGTTAAGAATATTAACCGTAAACAATATTACGTGCCACTTTTCCGGAAAACTCGTTTGGAGACGAAAGAATGGCATTGTCGGCTGAAGAACTCCGAGTGTTTGTTCAGTCACCTTGTCAGAAAATCATGTCATAAGTTTATCTGTTGAGTGCAAGTGACTAATTACTGTGAGTATGGTGAGGCGGCGTTTGCGTTGTTTGGTGATGAGGCAAGGGAGAGATGGACAGACTCAAAATCCGCATCTGTCAGAGATCACCGTCAACACTATCACAGGCTCTCAGTTCGTTGATAGCTTTGGGATTCACCTAGGACAATAACAAAGTAACTCATCAGGTTCTTTATTCCAACACATTTCCTCCTCTTTTGAACCAAAAACTGGTGGTGAAAATATCTTCCACAGCCAGCATTCGAATCGACCACCTAGCCTCGCCCTAGCCCCTCAGTGCAAAAAAGATTCAAAACTGGTTAAAAAGAATAGAGAAACTATAACATGGTGATTTTAAGGCTTCAGGTGTTTTACATGGTCTACCGCGCTAAAGTAAAACCACATAATGTTCATACAACCGTGTAGAAAGGTCAGAAAAGTTGTTCTTCGGGATGTTGTTCAAGTCGGGCGTCACGTTGTCTTGAATGCTGATCGTGTCATCAAAGCGTTGACCCCACATGTGAATTTCGGCACTTCGTCGTTTTGTGGTAGGTTCGTATTGATAACATTAAGTGTCGTCACCTGTGTGTATTTCGTTGCTTACAGTTGGTAGCTCAAGCTGGCACCGTAGTTAATGCGCTGACGTCTCACATTCGCCAGGAATAACAGTAGTGTCGGAACTTTTTGGACGGTCTGTACATATACGTCGGCTGAGGCCGTGAAGACAGGGAATCAAAATATATATCCAGAACGAGTAATTATATCAAGGTGAGGTTTTCTCTAAGCTATAATGAATAATCTGGCGAATTTTGATGTACGCAAATAATTTTTAACGTTAATAGCTACCGAATTATGACACCGACTTTTCTTTTTCAAACATAATATTTTTACTTTTTCCATGATGCTGGAAAGAACCTTCGAGGAGGGCTTCTACGACATAACATGTATGAAAGCTGATCAACTAATAACAAAATAACAGCACTGTGAATTGTAAACCACTGACCTGCTCTCAGGAGAAGAGGTCTGTTTACTGTACTAAATTTAAGCTGACACTTAAGTAAGGTACTATCATTTTTTGTGATTGTCATATCAAGCTCTCAGAATATTGATATTGAGCACTGATGCATGCCATAAATCCACTCCTGATAGATAATACTCAGACGGTACTGCATGTTGAATTTCATTTCGACTTGTCGCAGCACAGGACTATGTTAAACAGTGTTTCACATCTTTGGAAGTCGTCGGTGTTCTTTTAACTTTGCTCACAGACAGAACCCCAGAGGTATTTAAGGCTGATGAGAGTGCAGGACGATTTGTGTTTCCCGGACGACTGATCCAATCATCTCCAAATGTTCTGTCACGGTTTGTTATCTGTGCAGAATGGGACATCCGACCTGCTGACACCACGTGAATTGCCTTATGTCCAGCGAGATGTCTTCCGATAATTAGGTACTGTAGATACTTGTGGCTGTTTAGAGCCCCACCAGTGTAATAAAGACTAGTGATACGATTCTTGTAAAGCCCGCACCACAGGCTGACAGACCGAGGTCGTTTCTCATCCACTTCTCTTAGCCAGCGTGGATTTGCGACTGACTAGTGCTTGTTGTGTAGATCGACATGTTTTGTAAACGATGCTTCAGCCGTTAGCAAAATCTTGCTTCGAAAGGCAGCACCACTTTACAGATTTAGTAGACACCACTTGGAGCACTGCAAATTCACACGATACTGCTTTTGCTGACTCTTTCCAATTCTGCTTCCTCAACTGTAATACCAGCTAGAGATAATGGGTAATTATAAAAGAAGTCAAACCGATAAATTAAAAATGAAAGCTGCAGCATTGCAAACAATAAATCAGAGATACCCTGAAGATTAGTGACTCCACATCTACAGAGATGGTTCATTAATGGAAGAAGAAGGAAATGTTGGCGTAGGAATGTACAGCAAAATTTTCCCTTTTTCCCATACTTTAGGAGCATACCACTCAAATTTTCAAGGTGAAATTAACTGCAGCAAGTCAGCTAAACAACTGTTTACACACATACGACATAGCAGTTACATTCTGCTAGCCTAGAGCAGCAATAGGGGCAGTTGTCAACACGTAAGATCCAAAAATCGTTCAGTTAAAAAAATGGTTCAAATGGCTCTGAGCACTATGGGACTTAACATCTGAGGTCATTAGTCCCCTAGAACTTAGAACTACTTAAACCTAACTAACCTAAGGACATCACACACATCCATGCCCGAGGCAGGATTCGAACCTGCGACCGTAGCAGTCGCGCGGTTCCGGACTGAAGCGCCTAGAGCCGCTCGGTCACCGCGGCCGGGGTTCAGTTAAAGAAATCCAAGAAGTACTTAAATGACTACAACGGAGCAATAAGAAAACTGCGATTCAGTGGATACCATCTCATTGTGGCTTAGACGGTAATGAAGAAGAAGATTTTCTAGCCAAAAAAGACACAAAAATTAAACACATTGGAAAAATTAACATACCGTATTTTGCAATGAAACGCATTATTAACAACACATTTAAAGAAGAATTAAAACACTTCAATAATATTTGGTGTGATGAAAATATTTGTAAAAAGCTCATGGAAGACTCTGCAGTATCTGATGGACCAAGAAGGCAAGTAGTAGCCATATTCCGCTTGACATGACTGTCTGGCCGCCCATCAGCATCAGATACCCATTCTGCCGTCCCCAGAACGTGTTGTGTCACAAGATTACTTCGATCATGAACAAAGAACATTTAAAAGAGTATATACAATTAAGAGAGTAATGCATATTTATCAACATTGTAGTGGGAAGCAAGAAGACGAATGACAATAAGTGCAGAACACGAAAATAACAATAATAATAATAATAGTAATAATAATAATAATAATAACTTTGGTTGATCCCACTCGGGCATTCATGTTGCCTCGTAGTGGCATTTGCATTGTATGCACTGTTCAAATGTCAATTGTGCTAGTCTCATCTCTTGTCATTCTTTACAGTTTGTGTATTTTATTCCTCTCTCTTACAGTTTCTTGAAATTTTTGATAATGTTTACAAAGACAGATCGTGATGCATTGGCATGTTCAGGACACCTTTCACCAAACAACTAACAAAAACCACACTAATTTTTTACTTCCGGAGCTCGTGGTCTCGCGGTCGCGTTCTCGCTTCCCGGGCACGAGGTCCCAGGTTCGATTCACGGCGGGGTCAGGAATTTTCACCTGCCTCTAGATGACAGGGTGTTTGTGTTGTCACTTCATCCTCATTCATAAAAGTGGCAGAGTGGACTGAGCAAAGGTTGCGAATTTGTACGGGCGCTGATATCCAGTCAGTTGAGCGCCCCACAGACCAAACATCATCATGTCTTTCTAGACTGTCGTGTACATTGTGTAAATCTGAATGGCTGGAGTTGGAAGTTTTCTAATAGCAACAACGGAGCACGGACTGTACGGCTTCATGCACACACACACACACACACACACACACACACACAGTTTTACCAGTGAAGAAAATTAAAAGAGGAGGCCTACAAGGAAACATCGACGACACTCGTAGACACGAAACGCCTTATAACATAGGCCTGTTCTGCGATAAATCCTGATGACATTCGACGTACCCGCAGTGTAAGTCCGAAATCGCTTTTAGCATGTATTAATGAAAATCAACATTTTGACCACTTGATATGACAGTCATAATGATAATGAAGACACGGACCATACCTGTCCTGTGGTACTGTGATCTTGTTACTATTTTATCAAAATCCTCAATTGTTATGTCGCTGAACGTATCTTCGAAGGCTCTTTTCAATGTTAATAAAATTAGATAGTCCCATTAAAACTGGTGACATAAATCGGCAATTATAAACGTCCAAAATTACTTGCGTATAGTTCGTGTATTTTATGGACACGAGTGGTCCTAACACACTTTCTAGGGACACACCCAAAACTCTCTTTCTTTGTGAAGTAAATTTGTGATCCAGGATATAAGATCTATATGACTAAGCTGTAATCCACACTTACGTGCTTGAAAGAAGGCTCATCGAGCTACCATCAAACTATTTCTCTACAGTACCACTCTCGAACAGCGCACGGAAAAATCGAACACTTAAATGTTTGAGTGCGAGCTCTGATCTCTCTTATTTTATTGCGATGATCATTTCTCCTCGTGAAGGTAGGTTCAACAAGATATTTTCAGATTCGGAGGAGGAAGTTTGTCAGTGGAATATCGTGAATAGATCTCACAGCAATGAAAGACGTCTTTGTTTTAATGATTGCCGCCCATACTCACGTATCTAATCCGTGACATTCTTCCCCCTATTTCACGATAGTAAAAAACGAGCTCCGTCAACAAGTCAAGCATTCTACCTCGACGGTATTAAAAAACTAGTCTCTCGCTGGGAGAAATGCGTTCGTCACCAGTGCGACTATGTTGAGAAATAAATATGTAGACATCAAGAGTATGTAGAATGTCAAAAACGTTTGTTTTACTTAAAAAGCTGTAAGAATTTTACCAAAAAAATTATTCGCTGATTGCGAATAGTTTGACATTAGCTGATTTAGCGACACATGGAAGCACGTGCCGGACCGGGACTGTATCCAGGATTTCCCGCTGAACAGCTTCGGCCATCCGTGCACGCTCCCGAGACCGAGTCAAAGTTCCATACGCCACCTTGTCTACATCCCCTAATGCGCGCCCGAAATAAGGAGAGTGAGATAAAAACATGTTAAACGTTATTATTATCATCGTCGTTTTGCCCATCTAGGGAATTCATGACAAAGACTTGCATGCATGTCAGAGACATTACTTTCCATCACGTACTCATCCAATGCCACAGTAAGAACGCTATTGAAAAGGCAGATGGATTTCACTATAGGGTTTTCCTTTATTGTACAGTCTGTTTTGTCAAGATTAGCTACTAATCTACTACGGTTACCATGAAACGTGCAATGTCATTTGCCCATTATGGGACCGTAGGTGATAACTTTTCCGAGAATAGTTCATGACCTGCAAAAGATGAAGGAAGCCTACGGATTTCTATGCTCCGAACTTCTGTTTCCATAAAAAATTCCACGTTGGCACTCAAAGGATCTTGTTTCCAGTTTGTCGGCCTAGCTACTGTAAGTTTGCAGTTGAGCCTGTTGCGGCAACGAGACTCCGTTGCGGGTATTTAAGCACCATCATGTAAGCAAGGGATAAGTGTGTCATTCGTGTCTTTCCGACGTGCGTACGGTTGATGCAGAAACCTGAACTTTCACGACGCTATTACCTTGCGTCCAAACAGAACCAACGTGCTGTTATTCTTTTCTCGGCAGCCGAAGTACAGACACCGGTACACATCCATCAGAGAATGAAGAATGTGTATAGGGCAGCAGGCTTGTCCAAATGTCGGTAAAAACTGCGACAAGGGGGTGCTGCTGCACGTCCCCGTCTCGCAAATATCGTAATGCCGAAGTAGCGCCAACTCAAATAAGAGAGACTCCAGCGCCCGCCCTATAGTCCTGATCTACCCCCATGCGATTATCACGCCTTCGGTCCCTTAAGGGGGGGTAGGACGTCAAACGGGCCGACTTGGAGCAGGAGAGGCACCACAGGATCTCGCGGTTCTAGGCGCTCAGTCCGGAACCGCGCGACTGCTACGGTCGCAGGTTCGAATCCTGCCTCTGGCATGGATGTGTGTGATGTCCTTAGGTTAGTTAGGTTTAAGTAGTTCTACGTTCTAGGGGACTGATAACCACAGATGTTAAGTCCCATAGTGCTCAGAGCCCTTTTGAGCACAACAGGACATTTTAATTTCCACTGTCTATACTTTCACAAATAAAGTCATAAATCTTTAACAGCATGACCAGGAAGGATTCAGGATTCATACTCATAGCAGTGGAAGCTCCAAAACGTAACAAAAAACTTTTTTTTACATGTGAAATTTCATCATTTTTTCACTTACTACTGGCTGCATTTGTTGGTATAGGTACACTTCTCTACCTAAATAAGAGAGATTCTTCGATGACTTTTACACAGCATACAAACCATAGTTACAGGTGTATGAAACTCTAGAAGTTATTTAATTCATGAAAAAATGAATGAACTGTTACATTTTAAACTTTATGTTTAGAAAAAAATTCAAGTTTTATAGTTAATTTCTCAATTTTTTCCACAGTTTTTAATAGATTTGGAAAATTCTAGAGTTTCATACACCTGTAACTACTGTTTGTATACTATGAAAAATTCATCGAAGAATCTCTCTTACTTAGGAAGGAAAGTGTACCTATAGCAACAAATGCAGCCAGTAATAAGTGAAAAAATGATGAAATTTCACATGTAAAAAAAGGTATTTTGCTACGTTTTTGAACTTCCAATGCGATGAGTGTGAGTCCTCAATCTTTCCTGGTCATGGTGACAAAGTTTTATGAATATATTTGTAAAAGTATAGACAGTAGAACTTAAAATGTCCTGTGGTGACTCTCCTGCTCCAAGTCGGCCAGTTTGACGTCCTAACCCCCTTAAAGGCCTTGATGAGTGGATGTGCAGGAGGGTGTGTCGGCGGGATGATTGCTCACGGCGATTTTGCCTGATTGTTATATCGATTGTGGAATGTACGGCCTTCGATCGGAAGCTTTCTGATCGCTCCTTATAATATCTGAGAACAGAGGTTTACGTAATGGCCATGTGATACACAGAGTAGACGACCATCTGTTTTGGAAGATGACAGCTTAATTTTTTGCAGATTTTTGTCGGACTAACGTATGGCGGACGGCGATCGTTAAACACACTAAGCGCGAGTTACATTTGCGTACGAATTGCTTCTAACGTTTTTTTTATTGTCTCTATTGAAGTGTCTCAGTAAGTTCTTTGCATTCACACTATTATCTGCAAGTGTACTACGAAACGGAAAAATGACGTATAGCAGTTTGTAGTTCTAGGCCAGAACTTACATCTACGCAAGCCAATGTACAGTAAATGGCGGAAGATACATCTTACCAATATTACTGATTTTCATTCCCAGTAGATTAGCCTGTTGAACGAGGGAAAAACGACTGTCTCAGTACGCACCCTAATCTCTCTCGTCTTATTCTCATCTTCCCGATGCGAGATATACCATAGAGGCAGCAGAATGTTCGCGTAGTCTTCTCCGTAGTGTTCTCTAAATGTATCCAACACGGTTTAGTGAGAACTCGTCGTTTTTACAGGTATTCCCTTTTAAGGTCCCCGAACATTTCTGCTGCGATCCTAGCAGCACGCCAATGAATTGCTTCCTAGTCTTGTCATGCCTCTTGACGGACTTCAGGCAATGGTGCAATCCCAATTGCAGATTGCCTATTTAACGGCTTTCAGGGGAAACAAAAATTTAATTTTCTGTATTTCCTATAGGGTAGTTATTGACCGAATTTAAAAATTTAAAATAATCTCATAATCCACTCGCTAACATGTAAAACTTTACCTTAAAAGTTCAGTATGGTAAGAGACGTATTACTGTTAGAAACTGTGTAAACGTTTTGAGGCAGCGTAAAATAAATAAATAATAATATATACATATTCCTTACTATAATTCGCTGTTCTGCAGTAAAACCTCTGCATCAGGGGTGACATCTTAAGTTGTTACTCCTTTATTACTGAATATTCGCAACACATTTTGCAGACAATATCTACGTATTCCACTGAATGTAACTGAAAAACTATATTATTGTACGACACGTAGTTCAGGACATACGATGTCACATAGACTGCGTAAAAACTAACTTTTGCTTAAAACTAAGCGCAAATTACTCAGATTATACTCATCCACTATTTGATAGTGGAGCACTTAGTGATATCCAACAAACTTTAAACATAATTTCAAGCCTTTTCTAAACTTTTATCGCTTACATACTTAACGTAAAATGTTTAATATTTTAACTCATTTGTAAAGTAAACTGACGTTCGAAACTGTTTTATACGTGAATATTCTATTTTTTAAGGAATTCTAAGTTTATTGGTGCTCTAGAACTGGTTACACTAGCGTCTTTTACGTTATTTCATTTACAGATGCATTGCATTTTGCCAGATCCCCTGTAACACATTTAAGCTATTCATTCGCTTTACCAATACTAATTTTATGTGATTGTCCCATTTAATATTGATACTTATACAATGTGATGTGCTCAAGTTGTTCACTAATCTTTTAGTCAGATAGTACTGGGTTCTCTCTGTTTCAGGACAGGAAGGTCAACACTAGTCGCAATATTATCTGTGTTTTATTGCACATTTAAATTGCAGCTAACAGTAGTCATGTAGACTCAGCATAGTTATAACGACACATATTACAATATAACATTGGCATCTACCAGTATCAGTCAAACCCCAAGGAACAAAACAGCGTGTCTTTTCTCTTTATTATAGGTGTTATCATTTTACATTTCCTTGCGACACTTTCTCTCATACTATAGCACTGTCAACGAACAATTTTATAGTGCTGTTGATCCTATCTGAGAAATGGGTTATGTACTCGTATATTGAGATAATAATAACTGCTTAAGGCACACACGTTGTTACTTTCGTTTCAGTTTATCATTCACCGTCCAGTACAACATACAGGGTTCTTGTTGTAAAATATTCATGGAGCGAATCACATGGTAACGAAGATATTCCATATGATCGTATCCTGGTTGATAGCAGACGATATAGGCTATGTGTCGAATGGCTTTCGGAAATCTAGGAAGACGGAATCTAGCTGCGCACCTGCCTCTACGTTCTGTAAGTTATCATGTGTTTCACACGAGTAGTTTTTCATGAATCTGTGTTGATTCTTTGAGGCAAGCATTGTTTCGGCATGGAACGTCATGATGTTTGAGCTTAGACTGTACTGGTTGGTGCAGCAACGGAATCTAACGATATTAACAGGTAGCGCACTTACAATTGCATTTACACTGACGTATACGGGATATACCTGTACATTTACGTGACACATTCCTGCGTATCCTGACATATAACGAGCTGACTAGTCGCTTTCCATTGGAAGAGACGGTTAGTAAAGTAGAACTGCGAAAGCTACGTACGTGGTACTGAGCGCATGTAGTGGCGACGAACAGCAGCGAACTGGCGCGTGAAGCCGCACGGCGTGGCGCCTTGCACCTAGAGGGAGGGGCAGCTGCAGGGCGTGTCATCCAATGGCGCTTGCGGTGGGCGTGGCCTAGCACTTTGTCACCACCCACTGCGCGTCAGCCGGTGGTAGGGTGGGGGCAACACATGGTATCCCCACGAGGCTCGGGGCGCCGCTGTCACAGCACAATTTCCACCAGATCTCTTCTCCTACGAAGCCGCCATCAACCGCTTCCGGCGGAATTTAAAGCGGGTGATGGTGAGGGGTCAATGAGCGCATCGTTTCTCAGAAACGGGAGTCGGCAAAAATAAGTGACAAACATGCGACGCCGGATTTCCTTGACACCTTCGTCGGCTACGTAGCCCATAGTCCCCCCCTTCCCCTCCCCCCCTCAAACTAGTCTTCTCCCAAATTCGGCACCAGATGCTATTAACTGCTCTAATTGCTCAACCACAACACACTTTCATTGTATGTTATTTCGTTCCAAAAATGATCGAAAATAGAAACTTCGCTAGACACCGAACTAGGGGGTGTTGAAAAGCTTCCAGCTTTTTATGGAAAGAACAGCCTCTGCTTTGACAGTACTTATTTATTCAGCCCCCGCTCCCCCCTACCCCTCCTCCCCGATTTTTTTGGATTCATATTCTTGTTAAAATTTTTCAAGTCCATTGAAATAGAAATGGATGGTCAAACCTGCTGTCAGCGGCATGTTTCTCTTCTTCGGCATCACCAAAATGACGACTTTTCATGTTAGGAAAAAGCTGGTAGTCCGAAAGCGGCAGGGCAGATGATAAGGAGGATAGAATCGTAGGATCTCCAATTTGGCAGCAACAACACCTGTCGGCAGCTGAGGTTGTCAGTTAGTCATCATTTATTCCAGGGAAAAGCTGCAAGGTCGTCAACAGTTATTGTTCTTTCGAGAACAAGTTACTGTTTTCGTATGAATCTGGGTAAGTTTGAAGGTGCATTGTTCTGTAGCTTTAAGGCAAGCTTTGGTCAACTTTCCACGGCGTTTCGTCTTAATTACCCGTCAGCTGCTGGAGGAGGCTGGAATAATACTCTCCGGTTATACTACAGATTTGAGGTAGGTTGTCCAGCGCGACAATACTGCCTTTTTGCAGGAAACAGACGTAACAACGTTTTGGTCAATTTCTGGAGTGGAACATCTTCGGTCGCGGGAGCCTACTGTGGCTCGAATTCGAGGTGAAAAATGTGGATTCAAGTTCTTTCCTCAGTCTCTCACACAGCCAAAAATTTTTTTGGAGCATAAAAATGGACCAAAACAGCTATAGATGTCACAACGTGCGCCTTTTTCTATTCATCGTTCAAAAATGTCAACACCCACTTTCATGAAAGTTTCCTTCTGTGTATGATATTATTAACAATTAAACCATCACGCTCCTGTTAGATGTCCAGTATCTCGCTCTCACTTTTATCGGATAAAAAAAAAGGCTCTGAGCACTATGGGACTTAACTGCTGACGTCATCAGTCTCCTAGAACTTAGAACTACTTAAACCTAACTAACCTAAGGACATCACACACATCCATGCCCGAGGCAGGATTCGAACCTGCGACCGTAGCGGTCGCGCGGTTCCAGACTGTAGCGCCTAGAACCGCTCGGCCACCCGGGCCGGCTTTTGTCGGATATTTGCAGGTGTTTAAGAAGGAGCAGAGCATCGTTTGCTGCCCAGTCTGTCGTTATGGGCTGCCCATTGCTGTATTCGTCTTTAATGGAGAAAGAGTGTTGAAACGAGACGCTAAGTTTTTGACAGCACACTTCTCCTTTAGTGTTTGTGACATATAAGTGGGTATGTACTTTGCACACCATCCCATAAAAAAAAATAAAAAAAAAACTTCGTGACGCCCAGTTAATCGAAATTCGCGTAACTTGCTTGCTCTCTGTCTCATGTTGTAGCTGAAAATAAAAATACTTACTAAATTATAGGCAACATGTGGTTTTTGCACAATCACACAGCGCGATATCAAGCTTACTTATGATACCGAATTCATTTTTAATCCCATTTGCAAGAGGTCAAAACCAGAAATTTTCATCCCCTCTACCCCTTCCTTGTATTAGGGACGGTATAGCCACCATTGTTGTGCCCCTCTCATCTTTTTCTTTATCCTCTCCATCATAGCTTCGAATTTTACCATTCTATTTCTCTTCCTCTAACCTATCTACCTCTTCTATATCTCTTTCACCCCATTCTATCATCTTATGTCTCTGCTTGATGAGAATAACTCAGAAGCTGCAAGAATATAACGAGTAAATTCCCAACTAGCAATAGGACTGACATTCATAAAAGAAAAATATGTTTACTTTCATATACATAGTCATTACTATTATTATTATTATTATTATTATTCTTGATTGTTATAATTATTTTTTGATTGTTGTAATTATCATTGTACTACTTTTATAATCTCTATTTTTTTTTCTTTAACATTAATACTGTATAACATGTTATATGTCCTTAATGTTCTGTAGAAACTGAAATTTGTTGAATCTGAGTATGCCTGGTTAGGTGTAAGACAGGGCCTGAAGGCACTATCTTGCCAGGTAAAATAAATGCATAAATAAATAAATAAATAAATAATGCAAGAATGTCAGTTTCGAGAGACGCACGCATGAATCATGGATCAGGTACCGGATGGTTATAATTAAAGTGCACCTCCTCGCGGGGGTCCATTGTGGGCTGTAATTATCGTATGGCAGCGGAACTTGGTAGATATGCTGATGCGTTAATGCGGAACCAGTTTATTCTGGAAAACAAATGAATTCTGAGCAGGAGCAAAAAAATGGTTCAAATGGCTGTGAGCACTATGGGACTTAACTTCTAAGGCCATCAGTCCCCTAGAACTTAGTACTACGTAAACCTAACTAACGTAAGGACATCACACACATCCATGCCCGAGGCAGGATTCGAACCGGCGACCGTAGCGGTCGCGCGGTTCCAGACTGTAGCGCCTAGAACCGCTTGGCCACCCCGTTTGGCGAGAGCAGGTGCAAGTCTGGCTCTGTACACTGTTTGTATGACGGTAAGAGATGTCATTTGAGAGGCCAATACGCAAGTGAACAGTATGACTATCGAGAAGAGAGACCGTACGCTGTTAATGAAATTGTTTTATGTGCGCAGCAGTAATTACAGTGTTGCGTTGAGAGAATATCGCCGACTGAAAGGTCTGAAATCAGGTTTGATATCATTATATTGTTTAAAAAAGATGATAATGAAATTTTATAACACGGGTGTTCTTCGTGTGACACCTGGAGGAAGACGGCGTCCTATCCTGGTGGAAGTTATCGACAAGGTTACTGGAGGTAGGTGACGTGTCCCCAGCAGTGCCAGCGCTCCATCCCATGGTCACAGAACGGAAACTTTGGAGGTCTACATTACAATGGTTGTTGTTGTTGTTGTTGTTGTGGTCTTCAGTCCTGAGACTGGTTTGATGCAGCTCTCCATGCTACTCTATCCTGTGCAAGCTTCTTCATCTCCCAGTACCTACTGCAACCTACATCCTTCTGAATCTGCTTAGTGTATTCATCTCTTGGTCTCCCCCTACGATTTTTACCCTCCACGCTGCCCTCCAATACTAAATTGGTGATCCCTTGATGCCTCAGAACATGTCCTACCAACCGATCCCTTCTTCTGGTCAAGTTGTGCCACAAACTCCTCTTCTCCCCAATCCTATTCAGTACCTCCTCATTAGCTATGTGATCTACCCATCTAATCTTCAGCATTCTTCTGTAGCACCACATTTCGAAAGCTTCTATTCTCTTCTTGTCCAAACTATTTACCGTCCATGTTTCACTTCCATACATGGCTACACTACATACAAATACTTTCAGAAATGACTTCCTGACACTTAAATCTATATTCGATGTTAACAAATTTCTCTTCTTCAGAAACGCTTTCCTTGCCATTGCTAGTCTACATTTTATATCCTCTCTACTTCTACCATCATCAGTTATTTTGCTCCCCAAATAGCAAAACTCCTTTACTACTTTAAGTGTCTCATTTCCTAATCTAATACCCTCAACATCACCCGACTTAATTCGACTACATTCCATTATCCTCGTTTTGCTTTTGTTGATGTTCATCTTATATCCTCCCTTCAAGACACCATCCATTCCGTTCAACTGCTCTTCCAAGTCCTTCGCTGTCTCTGACAGAATTACAATGTCATCGGCAAACCTCAAGGTTTTTATTTCTTCTCCCTGGATTTTAATACCTATTCTGAATTTTTCTTTTGTTTCCTTTACTGCTTGCTCAATATACAGATTGAATAACATTGGGGAGAGGCTACAACCCTGTCTTACTCCCTTCCCAACCACTGCTTCCCTTTCATGTCCCTCGACTCTTATAACTGCCATCTGGTTTCTGTACAAATTGTAAATAGCCTTTCGCTCCCTGTATTTTACCCCTGCCACCTTTAGAATTTGAAAGAGAGTATTCCAGTCAACATTGTCAAAAGCTTTCTCTAAATCTACAAATGCTAGAAACGTAGGTTTGCCTTTCCTTAATCTTTCTTCTAAGATAAGTCGTAAGGTCAGTATTGCCTCACGTGTTCCAGTATTTCTACGGAATCCAAACTGATCTTCCCCGAGGTCGGCTTCTACTAGTTTTTCCATTCGTCTGTAAAGAATTCGTGTTAGAATTTTGCAGCTGTGGCTTAATAAACTGATTACAATGGTACCCCTACAAAATCCAGACGGAGCAGCAACTGAGGCTTCGTGATCCACAGCAAACTTCTGTATTTGCTCTTCGGTTTCTGGCACGGATTGAAATTGATGACATGTGGGCGGACAATGTTCTATGATATTCTGTGGAGTGACGAGCACATTTTACTCTTCGGATGCAGCTAATACACAGAACTGCAGAATACGGGGTACTGTTAAACCGCGTGCTGTGCAGAATGAGTCACTACATTCGCCGCATGTGACTGTGTGGTGTGGATTCGCAAGCATCTTTGTTCTCGATCGTCCTTGTTTGGAGAGGGCCTGGTAGGTGTACCGTGACGCCTGCACATTATCGAGACCTCTTTGTACAGAATGTGATCCCTGCTTTGGAATAGCGCAGCTCTGTGGAAACCCACTGTTTCCATGCAAGATAAGGCAACATCTCATGTCGCTCGCCCAGCGAAACATCTGCTTAATGCATCCTTCCACGAACGTGTTATCTCCAATGATTTTCTAGATGCATGGCCTGCAGAATCACCTGATTACGGATGCAGCTTCTCGTCGACAAAATGGAACTAATTTTTTCCAACGGAAGTCGGTTTCCCATTAACATATCTACCAAGTTACGATAATTACAGCCCACACAGGATTTCTGTGAGTAGTTGCGCTTTAATTATAACCACAGGTACGGTGACATGGCACTGCAGCGTATTTCGAATCCCTTGTGCTATCGCTGTAATATATCCACAAGCTACCACACGGCGCATAGAAGGGGATACTAGTACCACCACAGGTCATTCTCTTTCCTGTTCCCCTCGCAAATGGAGCGACGGAGACTGACTGTCTGTCTATATGCTGCCGCAGGCCAAGGCGTAACCAGGACATCGACGGTACTGTCGTCTGCTAAGTTATCTCTAACAGAATGAGTGGAAGAAAGCCTCCTAGGCTACTTAGCGCAGGTGATTTTGGAACGGAGAGGAGAAGCTCATGGCTTTCTAAGAAGTGCAAACGCTTAAGGATTCAATTTAAGAACACTTTATTTCACAATAGTCCAGCCTTACTCGGAAAGGTGTCACAGCAGCTATATATCCTTAAACATCAAAAATTATATCCTACCATGGCATGCGGTTGTCCCTTCCAGCAACTCACCGTTCCTAAGTTCAACCTTTCACTATCAGAGATTACTGCTGTGCTTGTAACTCGTTCCGACAATACACAAGTAGTATTCTAACCGCAATAGGGGACAAGTGCGAGACAGCACTCATTCCTTCCTGTATTCTGACACACAGAAAATACTAATTATCACTCGTTGTGGCGCACGCAATTAGACAGCTTATTCACATTAACCTCTTCACTCCGGAGTTATCATATGTGATACCTCCAGGTTTTACTTTATTTTACCGAGCGACCACTACGGTCGCAGGTTCGAATCCTGTGGTGTCACCGCCAGACACCACACTTGCTAGGTGGTAGCCTTTAAATCGGCCGCGGTCCGTTAGTATACGTCGGACCCGCGTGTCGCCACTGTCAGTGATTGCAGACCGAGCGCCACCACACGGCAGGTCTAGAGAGACTTCCTAGCACTCGCCCCAGTTGTACAGCCGACTTTGCTAGCGATGCTACACTGACAAATACGCTCTCATTTGCCGAGACGATAGTTAGCATAGCCTTCAGCTAGGTCATTTGCTACGACCTAGCAAGGCGCCATTACCATTTTATATTGAGATTTTACTTTTGTATCATCAAGAGCGATGTACACCAATTATGGATTAAAGTTAAGTATTCCAGCAACAACGTACCTTATTGGCTATATTAATTACGTTTAACTGTTCCAGACCTCACGCCAGTCTGCGTGTAATTAAACGCGTGCATTTCGGCCTCCTCTAGCAACACGGTGTTGGCTCTTCTGCCAACACAGCACATGGCGACGAGTCTAAAAAGAGTCTTTATGCTTGCTTAAATTTCATTGTGTCATGGCTTCGCCACAATCTCCAGATGTACTGTCCGAATTTTATCGCTTGCAGAATCAGCAGACGCAGGCCTTATTGGATGCCCTTGGACAGCTCATCCAGGGTCAACGTGCGATGCAACATGATGCGGCAGCCGCCGCTTCACCGCTACCGCAGCCACACAACGCAGTTGCACCACCTTTTCGTCCTTTTGATGCGGCACTGGAAAGCTGGACGGAGTGGTCACGCCAATTTGGATTCCATCTCGCCGCCTACAGAATTCAAGGTAACGAGCGGCAGCCTTTCTTATTAGCATGCGTCGGCGTATCCACGTACCGAGTGATAGTGAAATTATATCCCCGACGCAACGTAGCAACTCTGTCCTATGAAGAAATTTTGTCGGCATTAGATGCACATTTCAAAGAATCTGTCAATGTAGTTGCAAAAAGGTATACTTTCTTTCGTACCAAACATATGGCCGGTCAGACTAATTGGGAGTGGGTTGCAACTTTGCAGGGCCTTACTAGGGATTGTGCTTTTGAGTGTGAATGTGGACTCCCTTATTCAGATACTATGGTGCGTGGTGCAATTGCACAGAACGTTTCTGATGTTCGTATAAGGGAACAGATTTTGACACTAGTCAATCCCTTCCTTCAACAAGTGATGGACATATTGGATCGGCAAGACACGCTTGACTTTGCTCAGGAATCATTTGAAACTTCGCCAGCTGTGTGTCAAATTAACCGGCCTGCCGGGCGCGCTGCACGGAACAGTAAACAGCCCTCGCGCCCGTCCGCGCAGCTGCCGACATGCCCTCCGCTACGTTTGCCGCGCAAGCAAGCAAATGCAGTGCTAAAATCATGCCCGCGGTGTGCTACTAGACATTCGCATGAGAATTGCCCGTCACGCCAAGCTATTTGCTTTTTCTGTAATAAAAAAGGACATGTTCAAAGTGTTTGCCAGAAAAAGCTTAGATCGGACACTCACAACCATTCCAGGCCATTTGCTTCGTGCCGGAATCGAACCAAGAATACTCAGGCTTGTGAACCTTCGCCCATGGACATTCATGTAGTTAATTCCACTCCACCCAGTGCCACTCTCTCTAACAGTGACTGTGTTCGTCCCACAAAAAGTGTGCGTCGACATCGCAGGAAATCCCGTCATGTCGCAAGTGATTCTGTACCACTGTCAGTTCACGTTGCACGAGACAGTCGCTCTTGTCGTCAGCAGGACAATAAACTTTTTGTAGATTTGGACATTCATGGCCACGTAATACCATTCCAGCTTGATACCGGCGCTGCTGTTTCATTGATCAATAAAGACACGTACCAACAGCTGGGCAAACCTCCGGTGCATGCCGCAAATGTTAAGCTAACTACATATTCAAGTCACAAGATCCCTGTGTTAGGACAGTGTAGCCTTCTTGCAACATACAAGGGACAAACAAAACTTGTGTCATTTTACGTCCTTCGTTCTTCTTCTGCTGTGAACTTGTTTGGTTTAGATTTATTTCAGTTGTTTAACTTGTCTATAGTCAATCAGGTCCTATCAGTGAATCAGACTGTGCCTTCAGCCAGTGTTTCTCGTCTATGTGAAGAATTTGCAGACATTTTTGCACCGGGCCTAGGTTGCGCTAAGAACTATAACGCACATTTGGAACTGAAAGTCAACGCGCAACCGAAATTTTTCAGAGCGCGCAATGTTCCCCACGTATTGCGTGATGAGGTCGCACGAACATTACACGATTTGGAATCACAAGGTGTAATTGAACGTGTGCAGGCTTCTCTTTGGCCATCACCCTTAGTAATTTTGCCAAAACCATCCGGAAAATTGAGACTTTGTGTGGACTTCAAGGCAACGGTGAATCCACAACTAGTGATTGCAACTTTTCCTTTACCCCGCCCGGAGGATCTTTTTGACAAACTGTGCCCGGGTAAATATTTTTCGAAGTTGGACCTAGCGGATGCGTACTTGCAAATACCAGTGGACGACGAATCCCAGCGCGTGTTGGTGGTTAACACGCATCTTGGTTTGTACCGATTCAAAAGACTGCCATTCGGGTGTGCATCCGCCCCTGCATTGTTTCAGCAATATCTGCAAACTGTTTGTGCGTCGGTCCCTACTGCAGCAAACTATCTGTACGATATTGTGATCTCCGGAAAGACGGAAGAAGAACATTTAGCCAATCTCCGAACATTATTTCAGGTCTTGCGAAAAAATGGTCTTCGCTTGCGGAAGGACAAATGTGTGTTTTTTGCTCGTAACTTACCCTATCTGGGACATGTAATCAATGCCCAAGGCATACATCCCAGTCCCGAGCACCTCCGTGCCATACAAGACTTGCCTTCGCCGCAGAATTTGAAGCAGCTACAGGGTGTGCTGGGAAAAATTAATTATTACAACAAATATGTGCCACATGCCTCTTCCATTTCAGCTCCGCTTCATCGCTTACGCCGTAAAGGTGTTCCGTTTGTCTGGACGACGGAATGCGAACGCGCCTTTCGCCAGTTGAAATCGGCGTTGCTTTCAAATACTTGCCTTACGCCATTCGATCCCCAGAAACCCCTTTTGTTGATGGTAGATGCATCGGATTTCGGGATCGGTGCTGTGCTTGCGCACAAAGAAGGATCGCATGATCGCCCTATTGCCTTTGCGTCCAAATTGCTCTCGTCTGCCCAAAGAAATTATTCACAGATAGAGAAAGAAGCTTTGGCTCTCGTATTTGGTGCTACTAAGTTTCATGATTTCTTGTATGGTCGTCACTTTACCATCATCACCGACCACAAACCCTTGACGTCGCTTTTTCATCCGAACATGCCTGTACCTCCACGTACAGCGCAGAAATTCATTCGCTGGTCTATTTTCCTCTCGCAGTACCGCTACGATATCTTGTATCGGTCCACTGCTAAGCACGGAAACGCCAATGCGTTGTCCCGTTTGCCTGTTGCTGAGGATAGAGCATTCGATTCCTCCGAACTTGCTTGCATGTTCATTGATTCGGATACCGATGACGTGGTCAATCGTTTCCGATTGATTTTCGTCGTGTAGCTACATCCACAGCTGCTGACCCTGTCCTTGCTACCGTTTTTCGTTTTGTTGCTACGCAATGGCCCTTGTCGAAGTCACGGATCGAGGATCCGTTGGTTCGTCGATTTTTTGCTCACAAGGGGAGACTTTTTGTTCGACGTGGTGTTTTGCTGTTGCGTTCTGATAATGATCAGTCCAGGGTCGTGGTCCCACGTTCGTTACAGTCCTCTGTATTACGGCTTCTCCACCAAGGACATTGGGGTATAGTGCGACTGAAACAACTTGCTCGTCAGCACTGTACTTGGTTCGGAATCGATGCTGCGATTACGAATATGTGCTCTTCTTGCATGGTGTGTGCCGAACAACATTCCGCACCACCGTGGAAATTCTTTGCATGGCCGAAAGCCACTTCCCCTTGGCAACGTTTACACATCGATTTTGCTGGTCCATTCTGGAATGCTCGATGGTTGGTCATGGTCGATTCTTTCAGTAATTTTCCTTTTGTTGTCCGTATGTCTTCCACGACGTCATCTGCCACCATCCAAGCGTTATCCGCTATCTTTTGTATTCAAGGTCTTCCACAGACTATTGTTTCCGACAATGGCCCACAATTCATGTCTGCAGAACTTCAGTCATTCTGCAAGGCCAATGTTATTCAACATCTGACATCCGCGCCGTTTTCGCCTCAGTCAAACGGTGCCGCTGAACGATTGGTTCGGAATTTCAAGTCCCAGATGTTGAAGTTGAATGAGTCGGATTCTCGGGAGGACGCGTTATTGCTCTTTTTGTCCTCGTATCGCTCTCAGCCCCGAGATGGTCGTTCGCCGGCTGAGTTGCTCCACAGTCGTCCTCATCGAACCTTGATGTCTTTGCTACGTCCGCCGCATCAGGTTACTGTGCAGCGGCAGCCACCTGCTTTTGCTCCAGGCGGCGTTGTATATTATCGCAACTATCGAGGTTCACGGCGTTGGCTCGCAGGGCGCATTCTTCGCTGCCGCGGCCGCGGTATGTATCTGGTTTTGGGGGCCTCTGGTGAGGTGCGTCGGCATCTCAATCAGCTGCGCCTCTGTCGTCGCACGGGTTCTGCCGGTCCCCGTCTGCTTTCAGCGACGGTGCCGTCCGGTCAGCGCCCTGGGGACCCATCTACTGACTCGCCTCATCCCCAGGTGTTACCGACGATGCCTTCCATTTTGTCCCATGGCGACGCGCCGCCGCCGCCGCTGCCGGTCCTCCCGCCGGCGCCGCCCGCAGTGGACGCGTCGCTGCTGCCGCCGGGCGCTTCCCTGGGTCACGCGCCGCCGATCGCTTCCCGTGACCAGCTGTCCTCCGACATGGAACTCTTACCCGCTCCGGACCAGATGGCGTCTTCGCCCGTCAGGTACCCCGACGCGATGGAGGTCGACCCTTCGACCCCTCCTGTCTCTCTACGGGCGCATACGCCGCATGTTGGCGTGCACCTTGGACTAGGTTTTCAGGCGTTTCCTAGCTCCCCTCGGACCCAATGGCCGGGTGCGGGTGGCACAGCCTCGCCTGTTGTTAGGCTCCCCACCTCGTCGCATACGTCAACATGGGGTCCTCCCCACGGCGGGCGGAAGCCTTCTAACACAACAGTTCGCCGATTTGCGGGGGAGGAATGTGGTGCCACCGCCAGGCACCACACTTGCTAGGTGGTAGCCTTTAAATCGGCCGCGGTCCGTTAGTATACGTCGGACCCGCGTGTCGCCACTGTCAGTGATTGCAGACCGAGCGCCACCACACAGCAGGTCTAGAGAGACTTCCTAGCACTCGCCCCAGTTGTACAGCCGACTTTGCTAGCGATGCTACACTGACAAATACGCTCTCATTTGCCGAGACGATAGTTAGCATAGCCTTCAGCTAGGTCATTTGCTACGACCTAGCAAGGCGCCATTACCAGTTTATATTGAGATTTTACTTTTGTATCATCAAGAGCGATGTACACCAATTATGGATTAAAGTTAAGTATTCCAGCAACAACGTACCTTATTGGCTATATTAATTACATTTAACTGTTCCAGACCTCACGCCAGTCTGCGTGTAATTAAACGCGTGCATTTCGGCCTCCTCTAGCAACACGGTGTTGGCTCTTCTGCCAACACAGCAAATCCTGCTTCGGGTACGGATGTGTGTGATGTCCTTAGGTTAGTTAGGTTCAAGTAGTTGTAAGTTCTAGGCGACTGATGACCTCAGAAGTTAAGTCTCATAGTGCGCAGAGCCATTTGAACCATTTTTTTACTTTATTTTTTTTTTCGGCTGCGTACGCACCAGAACCTTTTCTGGCCTGTGATATCATGCACGATACAAATCACACATCACACAAATAATGGTAAGACAGAGATTTAGGAACCAGGTTTTAAATTGTAAGACATTTCCAGGGGCAGATGTGGAATCCGACCACAATCTATTGGTTATGAACTGCAGATTAAAATTGAAGAAACTGCAAAAAGGTGGGAATTTAAGAAGATGGGACCTGGATAAACTGACTAAACCAGAGGTTGTACAGAGTTTCAGGGAGAGCATAAGGGAACAATTGACAGCAGTAGGGGAAAGAAGTACAGTAGAAGAAGAATGGGTAGCTTTGAGGGATGAAGTAGTGAAGGCAGCAGAGGATCAAGTAGGTAAAAAGACGAGGGCTAGTAGAAATCCTTGGGTAACTCAAGAAATATTGAATTTAATTGGTGAAAGGAGAAAATATAAAAATGCAGTAAATGAAGCAGGCAAAAAGGAATACAAACGTCTCAAAAATGAGATCGACAGGAAGTGCAAAATGGCTAAGCAGGGATGGCTAGAGGACAAATGTAAGGATGTAGAGGCTTATCTTACTAGGGGTAAGATAGATACTGCCTACAGGAAAATTAAAGAGACCTTTGGAGACAAGAGAACCACTTGTATGAACATCAAGAGCTCAGATGGAAACCCAGTTCTAAGCAAAGAAGGGAAAGCAGAAAGGAGGAAGCAGTATATAGAGGGTCTATACAAGGGCGATGTACTTGAGGACAATATTATAGAAATGGAAGAGAATGTAGATGAAGATGAAATGGGAGATACGATACTGCGTGAGGAGTTTGACAGCACTGAAAGACCTGAGCCGAAACAAGGCACTGGGAGTAGACAACATTCCATTAGAACTACTGACGGCCTTTGGAGAGCCAGTCCTGACAAAACTCTGCCATCTGGTGAGCAAGACTTATGAGACAGGCAAAATACACTCAGACTTCAAGAAGAATATAATAATTCCAATCCCAAAGAAAGCAGGTGTTGACATGTGAAAATTACCGAACTATCAGTTTAATAAGTCACAGCTGCAAAATACTAACACGAATTCTTTACAGACGAATAGAAAAACTGGTAGAAGCGGACCTCGGGGAAGATCAGTTTGGATTCCGTAGAAATATTGGAACACGTGAGGCAATACTGACCTTACGACTTATCTTAGAAGAAAGATTAAGGAAAGTCAAACCTACGTTTCTAGCATTTGTAGACTTAGAGAAAACTTTTGACAATCTTGACTGGAATACTCTCTTCCATATTCTAAAGGTGGTAGGGGTAAAATACAGGGAGCGAAAGGCTATTTACAATTTGTACAGAAACCAGATGGCAGTTATAAGAGTCGGGGGGCATGAAAGGGAAGCAGTGGTTGGGAAGGGAGTGTGACAGGGTTGTAGCCTCTCCCCAATGTTATTCAATCTGTATATTGAGCAAGCAGTAAAGGAAACAAAAGAAAAATTCTGAGTAGGTATTAAAACCCATGGAAAAGAAATAAAAACTTTGAGGTTCGCCGATGACATTGTAATTCTGTCAGAGACAGCAAAGGACTTGGAATGGCAGTTGAATGGAATGGACAGTGTCTTGAAGGGAGGATATAAGATGAAGATCAACAAAAGCAAAACGAGGATAATGGAATGTAGTCGAATTAAATCGGGTGATGTTGAGGGAATTAGATTAGGAAATGAGACACTTAAAGTAGTAAAGGAGTTTTGCTATTTGGGGAACAAAATAACTAATGATGGTCGAAGTAGAGAGGATATAAAATGTAGATTGGCAATGGCAAGGAAATCGTTTCTGAAGAAGAGAAATTTGTTAACATCGAGTATAGATTTAAGTGTCAGGAAGTCATTTCTGAAAGTAATTGTATGGAGTGTAGCCATGTATGGAAGTGAAACATGGACGATAAATAGTTTGGACAAGAAGGGAATAGAAGCTTTCGAAATGTGGTGCTACAGAAGAATGCTGGAGATTAGATGGGTAGATCACATAACTAATGAGGAGGTACTGAATAGGATTGGGGAGAAGAGGAATTTGTGGCACAACTTGACGAGAAGAAGGGATCGGTTGGTAAGACATGTTCTGAGGCCCAAGGGATCACAAATTTAGCATTGGAGGGCAGCGTGGAGGGTAAAAATCGAAGAGGGAGATCTAGAGATGAATACACTAAGCAGATTCAGGAGGATGTAGGTTGCAGTAGGTACTGGGAGATGAAGAAACTTGCACAGGATAGGGTAGCATGGAGAGCTGCATCAAACCAGTCTCAGGACTGAAGACCACAACAACAACACACATCACACATGCATAGCTCAGTTGTTCATCCTTATGCCGAGCACCAGGAGATGTCAGTATTAATTGCAAAATTCAAATTCTGCAATTTCACAGCATGTTTCGGTGAAATAAAAGTAAAGGCATAACTTTTATCTAATTACTACTCTCTTCACATGTTTTAATAACTTATTACAGATATGCAGACATTACTCAGTTAATAGCTACCTATAAATTAATGTTGTAATTGATTTATAAATTTTAAACTTTTGGGTATGATATATGATACCTCGGTACTCAGTGCCAACTTTGTCAGTAGAAGCGGGGTTGTACTTTTCTCTTAGCCAGCTTACCGGGCTTGACATGCATGTTCAGCAAAACAGGTCAAAATTCCGGTAAGAAAGCTGCACCTTTGTACGGTGTGAGCAGTGTAAAGTCTTCCTTTGCTTCACAACTGGCATGTATTACTTTACAGATTGGAGAAAAAAATAGAATTAAATTAGGTGAAGTAATGTTAATACCGATCCATGTGGTAATTCAGGAAAAGCAAAAATACTTGTAAAAATTTTGCTTTGGTATTTTTGTTTACCCCCCCATGAACCATGGACATTGCCGTTGGTGGGGAGGCTTGCGTGCCTCATCGATACAGATAGCCGTACCGTAGGTACAACCACAACGGAGGGGTATCTGTTGAGAGGCCAGACGAACGTGTGGTTCCTGAAGAGGGGCAGCAGCCTTTTCAGTAGTTGCAAGGGCAACAGTCTGGATGATTGACTGATCTGGCCTTGTAACAATAACCAAAACGGCCTTGCTGTGCTGGTACTGCGAACGGCTGAAAGCAAGGGGAAACTACGGCCGTAATTTTTCCCGAGGGCATGCAGCTTTACTGTATGATTAAATGATGATGGCGTCCTCTTGGGTAAAATATTCCGGAGGTAAAATAGTCCCCCATTCGGATCTCCGGGCGGGGACTACTCAAGAGGATGTCGTTATCAGGAGAAAGAAAACTGGCGTTCTACGGATCGGAGCGTGGAATGTCAGGTCCCTTAATCGGGCAGGTAGGTTAGAAAATTTGAAAAGGGAAATGGATAGGTTAAAGTTAGATATAGTGGGAATTAGTGAAGTTCGGTGGCAGGAGGAACAAGACTTCTGGTCAGGTGACTACAGGGTTATAAACACAAAGTCAAATAGGGGTAATGCAGGAGTAGGTTAATAATGAATAGGAAAATAGGAACGCGGGTAAGCTACTACAAACAGCTTAGTGAACGCATTATTGTGGCCAAGATAGATACGAAGCCCACACCTACTACAGTAGTACAAGTTTATATGCCAACTAGCTCTGCAGATGACGAAGAAATTGAAGAAATGTATGATGAAATAAAAGAAATTGTTCAGATTGTGAAGGGAGACGAAAATTTAATAGTTATGGGTGACTGGAATTCGAGTGTAGGAAAAGGGAGAGAAGGAAACGTAGTAGGTGAATATGGATTGGGGCTAAGAAATGAAAGAGGAAGCCGCCTGGTAGAATTTTGCACAGAGCACAATTTAATCATAGCTAACACTTGGTTTAAGAATCATGATAGAAGGTTGTATACATGGAAGAACCCTGGAGATACTAAAAGGTATCAGATTGATTATATAATGGTAAGACAGAGATTTAGGAACCAGGTTTTAAATTGTAAGACATTTCCAGGGGCAGATGTGGACTCTGACCACAATCTATTGGTTATGACCTGTAGATTAAAACTGAAGAAACTGCAAAAAGGTGGGAATTTAAGGAGATGGGACCTGGATAAACTGAAAGAACCAGAGGTTGTACAGAGTTTCAGGGAGAGCATAAGGGAACAATTGACAGGAATGGGGGAAAGAAATACAGTAGAAGAAGAATGGGTAGCTTTGAGGGATGAAGTAGTGAAGGCAGCAGAGGATCAAGTAGGTAAAAAGACGAGGGCTAGTAGAAATCCTTGGGTAACAGAAGAAATATTGAATTTAATTGATGAAAGGAGAAAATATAAAAATGCAGTAAATGAAGCAGGCAAAAAGGAATACAAACGTCTCAAAAATGAGATCGACAGGAAGTGCAAAATGGCTAAGCAGGGATGGCTAGAGGACAAATGTAAGGATGTAGAGGCTTATCTTACTAGGGGTAAGATAGATACTGCCTACAGGAAAATTAAAGAGACCTTTGGAGACAAGAGAACCACTTGTATGAACATCAAGAGCTCAGATGGAAACCCAGTTCTAAGCAAAGAAGGGAAAGCAGAAAGGTGGAAGCAGTATATAGAGGGTCTATACAAGGGCGATGTACTTGAGGACAATATTATGGAAATGGAAGAGGATGTAGATGAAGATGAAATGGGAGATACGATACTGCGTGAAGAGTTTGACAGAGCACTGAAAGACCTGAGTCGAAACAAGGCCCCCGGAGTAGACAACATTCCATTGGAACTACTGACGGCCTTGGGAGAGCCAGTCCTGACAAAACTCTACCATCTGGTGAGCAAGATGTATGAAACAGGCGAAATACCCTCAGACTTCAAGAAGAATATAATAATTCCAATCCCAAAGAAAGCAGGTGTTGACAGATGTGAGAATTACCGAACAATCAGTTTAATAAGCCACAGCTGCAAAATACTAACACGAATTCTTTACAGACGAATGGAAAAACTAGTAGAAGCCGACCTCGGGGAAGATCAGTTTGGATTCCGTAGAAATACTGGGACACGTGAGGCAATACTGACCTTACGACTTATCTTAGAAGAAAGATTAAGGAAAGGCAAACCTACGTTTCTAGCATTTGTAGACTTAGAGAAAGCTTTTGACAATGTTGACTGGAATACTCTCTTTCAAATTCTAAAGGTGGCAGGGGTAAAATATAGGGAGCGAAACGCTATTTACAATTTGTACAGAAACCAGATGGCAGTTATAAGAGTCGAGGGACATGAAAGGGAAGCAGTGGTTGGGAAGGGAGTAAGACAGGGTTGTAGCCTCTCCCCGATGTTATTCAATCTGTATATTGAGCAAGCAGTAAAGGAAACAAAAGAAAAATTCGGAGTAGGTATTAAAATCCATGGAGAAGAAATAAAAACTTTGAGGTTCGCCGATGACATTGTAATTCTGTCAGAGACAGCAAAGGACTTGGAAGAGCAGTTGAATGGAATGGATGGTGTCTTGAAGGGAGGATATAAGATGAACATCAACAAAAGCAAAACGAGGATAATGGAATGTAGTCGAATTAAATCGGGTGATGTTGAGGGTATTACATTAGGAAATGAGACACTTAAAGTAGTAAAGGAGTTTTGCTATTTGGGGAGCAAAATAACTGATGATGGTCGAAGTAGAGAGGATATAAAATGTAGACTGGCAATGGCAAGGAAAGCGTTTCTGAAGAAGAGAAATTTGTTAACATCGAGTATAGATTTAAGTGTCAGGAAGTCTTTTCTGAAAGTATTTGTATGGAGTGTAGCCATGTATGGAAGTGAAACATGGACGATAAATAGTTTGGACAAGAAGGGAATAGAAGCTTTCGAAATGTGGTGCTACAGAAGAATGCTGAAGATTAGATGGGTAGATCACATAACTAATGAGGAGGTACTGAACAGGATTGGGGAGAAGAGGAGTTTGTGGCACAACTTGACCAGAAGAAGGGATCGGTTGGTAGGACATGTTATGAGGCATCAAGGGATCACCAATTTAGTATTGGAGGGCAGCGTGGAGGGTAAAAATCGTAGGGGGAGACCAAGAGATGCATACACTAAGCAGATTCAGAAGGATGTAGGTTGCAGTAGGTACTGGGAGATGAAGAAGCTTGCACAGGATAGAGTAGCATGGAGAGCTGCATCAAACCAGTCTCAGGACTGAAGACCACATCAACATCAATTTTTGTTTAAGTATTTCGAACTGTTTACTTGCAATTATTGGAAGTTTTGACATCAAGTGTGTATTTTGACCTATCTTGAAATCTACAGCAAATATGAGGAATATGTGTAATTTATATGACTTTTTTTGTAATAAAGCAACAAGAAGCTGCGAAGTTGTGTGTATACGTGTCCTGATTTAGTCCTCAAGTATCAAACTGATTCCATCTATAAAAATTCACTATAGTTTCAAAGAACTTTTTAAGGGTTCTTGGGTGGCTATAATTTCCCTCCTTACAAGCACTCTTCCACATACTTTGCCGTGATCTACGAACACAATTAGGTATAATGAGATAGGTTGTACATCGTATATGTGAATATATAAACGAGACTGACATTGTCACGTACGTCTTGTAAATGTTTGTTAACGCTTATTGCATGAAATGTGACGGAATGTCTTTATTATAAAAACGGCGTACTGAATGATTGCCTATACTGGTAGAGGTTGGAACGCCAGTGGAAATGAAACGGTTGGCGGAACTGAAGCCCTGTGTAGAAGGCCCACACAGGTGCGTTGGTCCTGCTTAGACACAGCAAATAGCAAGACGGGCGTCGTAGTACTTAAGCGCTGGAGCACAATAGAATCGCGACCGGTCGGTATTGCGAACCGGAAGGATTATACTTCGGCAACGCTGAAAATCTTGGACGCAGTTGAGAGGAACGAAGAAGCGGCACCTCGGAAACCACGCAGGCTGGGCGATTTTTACTCAGAAGCGTACCATTGTACGAGTATAGGTTTTTCTTCGCAAACTTTCCGCGCTGGACTACAAAAGGCTACAATATGGTTTGTCGGCGTTCGGAAGAATGTGTAGAGGGGAGAAAATTCCGTAGTTTCGGGAATATGATTCTTTTTCGGAATTACGAGGATGGGAAGCCAAATCTTGCTGGGAATGCTGCGCTGGAGAGACGTAGTCTTCCGTTTTGAGCTCCCGTGTGTGACGGTCGCTCGGTATCAGCTTCTTGTTGGTACGGAAGGACTTGCTGCCTTTGCTCTCACGAGATTTTATAGTTAGAACGGTTAGGCACCGTACTGTTGTGAACTTATACGATTCTGGACTTCGCCTCCAGGTTGGAAGTCGTCGTTGAGTACGCAGCGTTCAGTGATTGAGAGCACTTATTCTGCCTATACTTACGTTGAGACGTTATCTGAACTGCATCCTTGTGGCTGGGAGTTCGCGTTTCTCACCGGTAGAACACAGAGACGAGAAGACAGTATTAGAGTATAGTAGTCAGAGGACCGCCTTCAGCCGTCCTACTCTTTGAAACAGTTTATTTTGTGGCTGGAGTTCTTTCATCGTCGCAGACGTGTACGAGAACCATCACTCCGACGCACCGGACGCAGTAAATACGGTGATATTGCTAATTGCTTTGGCTTATTAGGGGCTAAACGGGTAAACAGCTGTGATCACGTAGGATTTATTTCCTCTGACGTTGCACTCCATTGTAGATCATCTTTAAAAGTAGTGTGTTCTTGTGTTTGGTACATGGATGATGTCAGTCATTTAATGTTATTTATATTATATCGCGCAGTCATAATAAAAGGGCAGAGTTGTTCAACGGATCAGTAATTTTAGTTAGGAAATATAAACATTTGTAATAAAGATTGTTTCTAATATACAGTAAAGGTATAAGCAGCAACAACGTTTATCACTTCTTCTTCTTCTTTCGAATAACCCATTTGGAGGGTACGATGAATCAACTTTGGCTACTCTTCATTGTATTAGATTTCTTCAGTTTCCAAATTTCCTTCCTCCTTTTAGAGTGTTGTTCCCTTTCTTCTTGAGTCCACTTTCGTCTAGTTATTTTCTTTCTTTCCTGAAATTCTGCCTTTTGAACTGCCTTTCTGAAATGTGTTCTGTTTTCTATTGTGTCTATTGTAACTCCAGCATTTTCAATGTCCTTTTCAGTCTCTATGAACCATGCTGGCTTGGATTTGTAGCTATTGAGTAATGTGAATATCCGCTTGGTTAGTCTGTTGTTATACATTCTGAATATATGTCCAAAAAACTGTAGTCTCCTCTTCCTCATTACATCAGTTAGTTTCTCCGTTTTCAGATATAGCTCTCTGTTTGGTCTTAACCTGTATTCAGCATTATCGTTTCTTTTAGCTCCCAGTATTTTCCTTAAAATTCTTCTTCCGACCTTCTCTACTTTCTCAAGATCTCCATTTCTTGTTAGTTTAAGTGTTTCTGCCGCATAGAGAGCTTCAGGTCTGGCCACTGTTTGGTAGTGTCTTAATTTCGTGTTCCAGGACAAGGATTTTTTATTATAAACGTTTTTGGTCATATGAAACACTCTTTCCATTTTGTGCACTCTAGTTTCTATAACTATCTTTTCTTTGGCATTGTATGTAATCAACTCTCCTAGGTACACTCCTGGAAATGGAAAAAAGAACACATTGACACCGGTGTGTCAGACCCACCATACTTGCTCCGGACACTGCGAGAGGGCTGTACAAGCAATGATCACACGCACGGCACAGCGGACACACCAGGAACCGCGGTGTTGGTCGTCGAATGGCGCTAGCTGCACAGCATTTGTGCACCGCCGCCGTCAGTGTCAGCCAGTTTGCCGTGGCATACGGAGCTCCACCGCAGTCTTTAACACTGGTAGCATGCCGCGACAGCGTGGACGTGAACCGTATGTGCAGTTGACGGACTTTGAGCGAGGGCGTATAGTGGGCATGCGGGAGGCCGGGTGGACGTACCGCCGAATTGCTCAACACGTGGGGCGTGAGGTCTCCACAGTACATCGATGTTGTCGCCAGTGGTCGGCGGAAGGTGCACGTGCCCGTCGACCTGGGACCGGACCGCAGCGACGCACGGATGCACGCCAAGACCGTAGGATCCTACGCAGTGCCGTAGGGGACCGCACCGCCACTTCCCAGCAAATTAGGGACACTGTTGCTCCTGGGGTATCGGCGAGGACCATTCGCAACCGTCTCCATGAAGCTGGGCTACGGTCCCGCACACCGTTAGGCCGTCTTCCGCTCACGCCCCAACATCGTGCAGCCCGCCTCCAGTGGTGTCGCGACAGGCGTGAATGGAGGGACGAATGGAGACGTGTCGTCTTCAGCGATGAGAGTCGCTTCTGCCTTGGTGCCAATGATGGTCGTATGCGTGTTTGGCGCCGTGCAGGTGAGCGCCACAATCAGGACTGCATACGACCGAGGCACACAGGGCCAACACCTGGCATCATGGTGTGGGGAGCGATCTCCTACACTGGCCGTACACCACTGGTGATCGTCGAGGGGGCACTGAATAGTGCACGGTACATCCAAACCGTCATCGAACCCATCGTTCTACCATTCCTAGACCGGCAAGGGAACTTGCTGTTCCAACAGGACAATGCACGTCCGCATGTATCCCGTGCCACCCAACGTGCTCTAGAAGGTGTAAGTCAACTACCCTGGCCAGCAAGATCTCCGGATCTGTCCCCCATTGAGCATGTTTGGGACTGGATGAAGCGTCGTCTCACGCGGTCTGCACGTCCAGCACGAACGCTGGTCCAACTGAGGCGCCACGTGGAAATGGCATGGCAAGCCGTTCCACAGGACTACATCCAGCATCTCTACGATCGTCTCTATGGGAGAATAGCAGCCTGCATTGCTGCGAAAGGTGGATATACACTGTACTAGTGCCGACATTGTGCATGCTCTGTTGCCTGTGTCTATGTGCCTGTGGTTCTGTCAGTGTGATCATGTGATGTATCTGACCCCAGGAATGTGTCAATAAAGTTTCCCCTTCCTGGGACAATGAATTCACGGTGTTCTTATTTCAATTTCCAGGACTGTAGCAAAATCATCCCGTGTATTCGTCGCGAACTTGATGTGCCTAGTGCAGACGGCATATACAGGATGTATACATATTACACATTTTTTTAGATATTTATTGTTACATTATTGACTCCCTCCCCTCTGGGTAAAATTATAAAGGGCCGTAATGACAGTCTAGTCAATAGCTACATTTTTACACCAGTTTTAGTAAATTATTGCACGTTACATTACATATCAAATAAATAGCGAAAACTGACATGTATAACAATATACGATAATAGAAGCAAAAATGGGTCCATAATATGGGTTCATGTGACCTCGCAGGCCAGGGTACAGATCTTGCTCGACCTATGCTTCTTTGACCATTCTGGCACGTTAGATGTCAACTTACATCGACATTACAGTGTTCCAGTTCTCCATCATGCGTGGATCACACACCCAAATTATGAGCTGAGCGTAATATTTGGGCCTAATTAGATGAGGACTTAACCGAAAACAAAATATTTCAAATAAATTTATATTAAGTAGGGCTATACTTCACACCGAATTCAATTGAGATTCGTAACCATCCATTCTCAGCTACCTTGCAAACGGCTTTACTTTCACCCTTGTCAGAATTCGCTATTAATTACAATACTCCCTATCTATGTGACAGTATTCGATAGTGAGAGCAACGCGAGTACCGGATATATCGTATACGTTACGATGTTTTAACTCGACTTGAATACACGACGTGACACACAGCTCCTCATGCAGCAAATAACTATATTAATATTACTCATACACAGCATAAAAAAGGGTTATAGGCTCTGCAGGAGTGTGTTACAAAGCAGTTTGAAGGTGTTCAAGCGTGGATTTAAATGGTTCAAATGGCTCTGAGCACTATGGGACTTAACATCTGAAGTCATCAGTCCCCTAGAACTTAGAACTACTTAAACCTAACTAACCTAAGGGCATCACACACATCCATGCCCGAGGCAGGATTCGAACCTGCGACCGTAGCAGTCGCGCTGTTCCGGACTGAAGCGCCTAGAACCGCTCGGCCACCGCAGCCGGCCAAGCGTGGATTATCGAACTCGGAATTAGAAAGATTAACTATGAATACTGATAGCGAAGATTAAGTAATTCTTTTTCTTTTTTTCTTCGGATGAGGGTACTTGGCAATTGTCAGACTCTCAGGGCCGATAAACTTGTTCTTTACGTTTCCTGCGCTCACCTTCCAGGGGTTAAACTGTTGATAAGAGGATGCTGATAGAGAGAGCCCCAATCCCGTCTGCAAACACTTTTCACCGCCAGGGCAAAGATATGTGTCTTGTGATACGCCCCTCTGATTAATCAAATTCGGGTACAAGTCTTCGAAATTTTCCATATTTTTACAGAGTATTTAATTTCACTTATTATAGAAGAAACTACTAGGTGTAAGTAACATATTGAGCGCAAGGTTGTCGTTCAATAGAACAGCCGTGTAAATCCCTGGAGACACAAGCGTATGAATGAGTTTTCTAAGCAATACCCTCACTTCTGCCAAGAGCAGAAGAACTGAATTATTCATAAAACTGGTCAGGAGATTTTCTTCTACATGCTTGAAATTTTGGTGATATAATAGCTACAGACAGAAAGTTTTTGATACTTTGTACGCTAGGTTTTTATGACAAAAGTATTCCTTCTTGAGAAAGTAAACCGTTTAAGATTTAACATAAAGTGTGTCATTAAATACGTAACAGAAAAGATTAGATGTGCTCTCACGTCATTTCAAAATACGTGTCTTTATAAGCGTCTGGCTTACAAGCAATACATTCTGTCGATATAACTCGTTACAGAATATAAAGTCTGTTTGTGTGACTGTGAAATCGGATGTGTACTGGAGTTTTTTGTTTACACACTTCAGTACATAGTTCTTAGTAAAGGTTATTTAGGAAAAATCGGGCAATACAACATTTCTGGAATTTATTTGGGACGAAGGACCACATTACATGTTCGTGGACAATTGGTAAACAAGTCCAAATGTGTTGCAGTGTTTGCACGGCAGAAGAAATAATGCGGTAGGTCCAGTCCATGTTAATGAGATAAAATATCCAAAGACACCGGCGCAATTCACAGAGGCGAGGACTGTAAATTACCTCGATGAGCAGTGCAAGCGATATTTAAGTGGTGCGACAGAAGAAACGTGTGTATGTTGTCCGCATTTTGTACTGGTGAAATAGTATCAACAAGAAAAATAGACTACTAAAGCCGTAATGTATCTTGGACTACAATCAGTCAATAGAGCAGTTGACAAGGGTAATATGATGCTGACTATATTCGAAAAATCTTGAAATATTGTAAAATGTTCTTTCTTCACACACCAGAAATGAGTGTACTAAATTCGTATGTTACTGCAAATTTCAAATGGGGAGAGCCCTATCAGTGACCGAGTGGCATCAGCTTCTTAGTAGTGAAATTCTAGAGAAGCATCACCAAGAAAAAGCGAGATCATAAAACCATTGATCGAGAGAGGAAACGACCAACGACTACGAGGAAGGCACTGTTGAATCATCTAGAAAAGAAATTCACTGTGTGATAGAGTAGGTTGTCGGCTGCATCAAGAAAAACAAGGGAAAGGATTCACGGTATTGCTACGAACAATGGATTGTGTGCTGTTCTTGTTGAACTGTACCATACCAAAAAGATTTGGTGAAACAGTACGTTTTTCATCTCCGTAATGTTTCATTAATGCCAATAAACAGACAGAACAGCGATGACAATTCAGTGCTCTGCGACAGAAATGGCCAGAGTCGCACAGTTGGGACTGGCGAGAGGCACTATCTCAGCAGAGAAAGGATTTCCTCGCTGTATAATGCAATGGACATACACGCAGTAATTCCATTATTCCCAGGGAATGTGACGGTTTCGATGACAGTGGTAATGCTCTTTCGATTTTCTGAAGTTGGAGGGAAGTAAATTTGCCCTTGCCGAAATTGCTCGGAAAAAATCAGATAGCGAGAAATCTACGTGCCGGCGGGCGATGCGCTATAAACTTTCCGACCGGGCAGAGGTTGATTTAAGTAGACTACTGAGAGGTATTTTGGTTTCTAGATTTGAATTCTTGTTTCTTATCGTTCATCTTGAGCTGCAGCATTAACTAGAGCACCAAAATACACCTTGTGGACTTGCGTGTAGCTACGTTGTACAGCGCAGTGATACCCGACTTCCAACACCTTTGAAATCAAGTGTCCCGTATTATATGGCTGTGTGACAGCCTCAGTTGTTTTCTCCATCTACATCTCACATCTATTTTAACACTTTCCTGCGCGACTTTTTTCTTTTAGTGAAAAAGTGTATGTATTGGATTTTGAGGTTGCTAGTCCATGTTAACAAACAATTTTAATGGAAGGTTTTATTTTCCAGAATATATGTCAGAAACGGCTTGGTACCTCTCTGGCACACCATGCATACAAGGTACAGTATCTAGCAGTTCTGCTTTTTTCCCCTACCATTTTACAATGCGACATAGCTACTTCACTCATATTATCCAGTGGCACACGATCTACATTAGTACTCATTTACTCACGCAGTATGGAACTTTGTGAAACATTGTCTATTCTTATTCACACTGTAATGAATGAATGACTTTGATACTTGCATATATGGAGAGATCAACAGCTATGCAGCTTTCCACAATTCAAAGGTAGATCCTTTGTCCAGTGGGTGACGTGCGAAGTTCTTTTGTGTGTGAATAAGGACAGGAACTATTTCAGATTTCCATACCGCACGAGTAAAGGGATATTGATGTAGATTTTGCCATTGGACAGCATGAGTGTTAGTTACGTCACGAAGTAAAGCGCTAGTAAAAAACCAATAAATTGCTGTATATTGCACTTACATGAATGGTGTGCCAAAAATGTGCGTAATCATTCTAGTTCCAATATTTTTTTGCGGAGTAAGATTTTTTTTCCAAATTTCTTGTCAATATGATCTAGTAACCTCAAAAGCTACTACATATATTTTTTATCACTAAAAGAAAAAAATCGTCAGAAAGCACTCTGCGGTTTTCCTGTTTGGCTCATGTATCTACCGCTATGCAATAAGGGGTTAAAGCTGTGTGGAGACCAGTTCCAGAGAGGAATTAAAATTATATATATATATATATATATATATATATATATATATATATATATATATATATATATATATACATCAAGGCACAAATTCAAATGGCTCTGAGCACTATGGGACTTGACTTCTGAGGTCATAAGTCCCCTATAACTTAGAACTACTTAAACCTAACTAACCTAAGGACATCACACACATCCATGCCCGAGGCAGGATTCGAACCTGCGACCGTAGCAGTCGCGTGGTTCCAGACTGTAGCGCCTAGAACCGCTCGGCCACTCCGGCCGGTATCAAGGCACATTATCATCATCATGACGAATAACATGTATGTACTAGTCTATAGACTAGAGGTTAAGGCCAAAATAGAATCGATAATTACGATAAGAGAAAAAAACTCCAGACCTTTCTAAATGCTTAACTAAGACATTTCAAAAGGTGAAATTTAAACCAAATGTCACTGAGCCTAAAACTGTGTATCTAGCAGTCCCCATAACCTATGAAGAAGCACTCCTGCAACATACCAGTTGACCATCAACCCTTCGGTAATGTTGACTGCTTTCCCTACCTGATGAGGTCTTTTGTTCAAACACCAAAAATGAATCTGAGATCCGAAACTTTCTCGAATGTACTGGGGCACTATTTGCATCTGACAGCTTTTAATAACAATAAATTAGGCAGCTGCGCCTGATTTGTGCTGTGTTTTTCCCAATCCCTTGTGGGAGTGAGGCATTTACAACTTACAGGCACCACATTAAAACGCATGAAAACCTCCAGTACAGACTACTCAGAAATGTCTTGAAAATTACTTTGCAGGACAGACCCATAAAGATCATAGCCCTGCTGAAAGAGGGTATCAAAGTACAGAGGTTATGCTTGCCATATATCCATTATGGTGGGTTGGACATGCAGTCCGTATGCCCGATCATGGCATCCAGAAGCCTTTATATTCCTCTGGATTAACAAATATTGTCTCCATTTTGTCCACAATTCAGCAATGACTTAGAAGGCACTGCTCCTGTAAAACTCAACTTACCGTCTTCTCACATGATATCCTTCAAACTATGGATGGAGGGCAACAATCAGATCCATATGCCTAGATTTGACACGGTGGCCAACTGCAGAGTGTTGACGAAGGTCCGTATGTATGGTTTAGCTTCCCAGATATGTGAACGGCTCGAGGACTTTTTAACTAACAGGACTCGGTAAGTCGTCCTCGACGACAAGTGTCCCTGACGACACTGTGGTACCCGGGAAGGTGTCGTCATTGAGTGACTGTGGGAGTGTACAAGATGACTGAAACAGAAATTCCATTTGGGGTGATTAGTGCCAGCTTGCTCTAAATGTAGAGAAATGTAATTTAGTGCAGTTGAGTAGGACAAACAATCATGTAACGTTAGAATACATTAGTAGGGTGCTGCTTGACACAGTCACATTGATTAAATGTCTAGGCATAACGTTGCAGAGAGATATGAAATGGAATTAACGCGGCAGGTTCGATTCGTTTTAGTGAGAGAATTCAGGAAAATTGTAGCGCATCCATAAAAGAAACGGCGTATAGAACGCTAGTGAGACACATTCTTGAGTAGTGTTCAAGTGTTTGGGATCCCCATCAGGTAGGATTAAAGGAAGATATCGAAGCGATTTAGAAACGTGCTGCTAGATTTGTTACCGGTGGTTTCGATCAGCACGCAAGTATTACCGAGATACTTCGTGAACTCAGATGGGAATCCCTGAAGAGAAGACGACGCTCTTTTCGCCAGGCACTTTTGCGGAAATTTAGAGAAACGGCATTTGAGGCCGACTGCAGTTCGAGTCTACTGCCGATAACGGAAATTTCGTGTAAGGACCTCAAAGTTAAGATGCGAGAAATTAGGGCTCGTACGGAAGCCTTTAGACAGTCGTTTTTCCCTTGCTCTATTTGCCTATGCGAGTGGAACAGGAGAGGAAATGACTAATGGTGGTACGTGGTACCCTCCGCCATGCATCGTACGGTAGCTTGCGGAGTATGTATGTAGATGTAGATGTAGAAGTAAAAATAAGAGGCTTAAACATAACCTCAAAGCTAACCTACAGTGTAACTCTGCCAGAACTGAAACATGTGCCCCTGAGTGCCTAAGTTGTTGAAGAACTATTTCATCAAGAAACAAAGGAGAAGCGGTCTACTGCAGAGTAAAATCGCAGAAGAAGAAAGCTGCTGACACGTGGTAATTCATCGGCTGGTTCTTTAACTTCTAATTGCCACCACTACACTTCAACGTGATCAAGCTGATAGGCTTTCTAAAAGACCAGGATATTGGGTCGCAAGTGATCGCCTAATAATAGCAAAGTCGGGACGCTGTACCTAGCGACATTTACATATGAATATTTGTGGCTTTGCCAAGCGTAATAATTCATTTTGACAAACCACCATCCGTTTCAGTAATGAAAATAAAATAATTATCATTAAAAGGTTGACTTACTATGTAAAATTTTGTTGGGATACTTGTTCCACCAAACTGAAGGACGATATCGAGCTTTCGAAAGTTAGCTCCATCGTCTGTCGTAACTGCTTTTTCGTCATTATTATTTTCATTTCCGTGTCCAAGTGGATAAGTGGAACCTAAACTAGATGTTCAACTAACTCGGGTGGCAGAGCAGACCTAACGAGATGGTGCGGTGGTTAACACACTCGACTCGGATTTGGGAAGACGACTATTCAGATTCTGGTTTTCCGAGAATTCTCTAAATTACTCGAGGCATATGCCGGGATCGTTCCTTTGAAGTGGGCATGGCCGATTTCCTTCCTCGTCCTTTCGTAACCCGAGCTTGTACCCCGTCTCGCACGACCGCACTGTCGACAGGGCTTTAAATTCTAATCTTCATTTCTTCCTTCCTTGCTTCCAGTGGCAGACGCTACAAGAGAGATGCTGTGCAAAACAGAGAGGCCTCGTGCTGAAATTCCGAGCCCCTGCTTTCATAAAATAGTCGGAAGGCATTTTAGAACTACTTCCCCCCACGCACGTCTCTCAAAGTTACCAGTATTAGAAAACCAAATAAATTAGAGTTCGTACCGCGGCTTACCGACGGCCGTTCTTCGCGAAAGGAAACGGATGGAGCGGAAATAAAAGTGGTACCAGAAATGCCTTCCGCCACTCTCTGTAAGGCGGCTTGCGGAGTCTAGCTGTAGATGTACAGTGCACCAGTGATGTCGGCCAAATGCTGTCTAAGTGACAGGAATGAAATTTAGAGTTTGTTGTTGCGGTCTTCAGTCCGAAGACTGTTTTGACGCAGCTCTGCGAAATAGTGTACCCTGTGCAAGCTTGTGTATCTCTGAACAACTTTCGCAGCCTACAGCCATTCGAAGCTGCTTACTGTAGTCAAGGCTTGCTCTTCCTCTACAGTTTTTACCTCCAGCCTCATCACACTTCAACTGACAATTTTTGGTGCCTCAGGATATGACCTATCAACCAACGCCTTCTGTTAGTGAAGTTGTGCCACAAATTTCTTTTACCCTCATTTCGATTCAGTACCTCTTCGTTGCTTTTTTCCGTTCTGCTTATCTAATCTTTATCATTCTTCTGTAGCAGCATATTTCAAATGCTTCTAGTCTCTTCCTGTCCCATGTGTTTTTTTACCCCGTACAAGGCTACAGTCCAAGCAGTTACCACAAAAAAATTATCTCCTACCACTTAAAATACATGTGATGTTAATAAAGTTGTATTTTTCAGAAACGCTTATCTTTCTATTGCCAGACTGCATTTTAGATTATCTCTATTTTGGCCATCATCATTTATTTACCCACCCAAATAACAAAACTCGCATACTACTTTCAGTGCCTCATTTAAGTCTCTCACGATCGCCTGATTTAAGTTCGACCAAATTCCATTACCCTTGTTTTACTTCTGTTGATATTCGACTCATAACCTGTTTTCAAAATACTATCATTCCGCTTAACTCCTCCTGCAAGTCTTTTCCCATATTTGATAGAATTACAGTGCCATCGGCAAACATCTCCCTGAACTTTTAATTCCCTCTCCAAATTTGTTCTTAGTTTCCTTAACATATCGTGTAATGTATCCACTGAATAATATCGGGTATAGGCAAAGCCACGAAAGTTATGCAAACACCATTTCAATGCGTGATTATCTATACAGAAGACCTAAATGTATTTTCTTAATATCTGGAACATTTCTGATTTTGTTGTACTGCTATCAAATTTATTGAATTTTTTTTCATGATGTTTGTTCTCTGAAGTAGTGGACACTTAAACATAATTTGCACGTAATGAATACGTTAAAATGTTATACATAATTCATGTGATTCCCTGTAAATACGTGAAAAAATATGAAGAAAGTCATGAAAATATAATGAACGAGCCGATGTTACAATCGCTTATTTTCTGAAGCAGTGTTATAGTTTCAAATTAGAAATATTTTCAAGGGTACTGGTGTGCTATGAGGCCATTTCGTAATATCCTCACGGCATAATTTACCAGAACAGAGACTCTGCAGTACGCTAAAGTGAAGTAGCCTAAAAATGGCATGGCTGTCCCTTCTTTTCCCTATACGGAGATGGCGGCGTCATAGCTGTGACACGCTGAAAACAAGCCAAGTTCATTCCAGACATCAAACCCTAATTGTTAACCCTATGAATGGTACTTAATGGAGGAGCTATGTTTGTACTAGAGTTGTGATAAAAAAAATACCCTAGAAATGGTCCCCGTAGTGTCTTGTTTGCTATTTTCTTTGCAGATGATCCGTACTTTGTTACACTGTCTATTGCACTCCAAAAAGCTTCGACTGACATTACTCAAGCCGGTTTCTCTATCCGTGTATATTTGACGTATTTGGTAGTATTTTGAGCAGCTGCACAGCCTTACTGCCTTTGACAAGAAAAAGAATTAATCGTGCTCGACAGTCTCAAATACAGGCGTCCTTGTTTCTTTTTATATCGGATGAAACTTTATGTTGTTTCCTAGAGAGAAACGGTTACATGCTATGTCAGTGCTGAAATAATTATAGACAAATTCAGTTTATCGCTACTGTTCGAACTAAACATATCGTTAATTGGATAAAGACTAATGATTAAAACCGCTTGTCCTTTACAGTTCCCAAATGGCCTATCATGACTTTCGTGTGCGAAGACGACCTCTTAAATATCTGCCTACGTGGGAAATACTAAGACGATGCACTACGTGAGAGTATGTTACTCAAGATCTGATTACTTCCGGTCTTCTTACATGCCAGCAGAATCAAGAGTACTGTATTTAGATAGACTGGCTACAAAAAGTGAATATACTAAGTACCCTGGGGATGGGGGAGGGCTTATTTATTTATTTATTGCCAAATTATAGACCTGTTACCTGATGTTTAAAACAGGTCGTATATCTTACAATTTTCGTTTTTCATCTTTTTACAGTTTTCTTTCCTTTTGTTTTATCTACAAAATTTACAAAGAATGATTCAAAATAACAATAATTTGAGGTTGAAATATAAATAAAATTTTGTTGTTTTTAAGAAGAATATAAAAAGAAGATAGGATAGATAAGAGATTTGTTAGTACCATCACCGAGTGTGACTGACGGTGAATACCTCGGAATGGTTTCATCGAGCCGTTGACCGCCAGTCACACACACACACACACACACACACACACACACACACAAATGGTTATTAGTAGAGAAATGTTTCTTATCCTATTTGTTACTAATCCTATGTATTAATTACATTAGGTGCGCATCCATGTACAGCATTTGGTGTTTTCTTGGCTAGATTGCCAGCAATTTGCTTATTTACTGTCACATCTCAGCTTCCTCCTCCTGTTCCTCCTCATTGTCACTATTTTCGCTGTCACTGTGGGTATCGCTGTCCATTCTTTGGAGATTTCTGTTACGCTGCACATAGGCATGTCTGTGACGTCGTGTCCGCATATACTCTTCATGTGTTGTTTTTGAAATACTGTTTGTGAGTGCGTTTAATTGTGCCCATTGTTCTTCGTCTCTTATTGCTGTGTATATATCTATGTCTGTATCTGTGTAATCTAAGTGTAATGTATGTCTATTTTTCGTGTATTGCCCGCAGAAAAAGACAGTGTTCTGGGGAACCTTCTTCCCCGCATGTGCATGTAGGTGTCTGCCTCAGACTCACGCGGTTTAAGTGCGTGGGATAAGGTCCGTGCCCGGTTAAGAAATGTACCATACCGCGGCTGGGATCGATATGTCTCATTCTCAACCGCTCCCTTATGTCAGGGAGGAAGTTGTGCAGTCTACGTCCCTTATCACTTACATCCCACTCACCTTGCCATGTATCCAAACGCCAACTTTTAAGGTGACGTATCGTCTCTATGGGCGCACCGGTTATTGTGTGTACCTTATCTAGTCTCCCCACCTTTAACCAATACCTCGCAGCTCTGTATTTGATCGTGATATCTATGGGGCATATTCCGAGCACCACACACAGTGCATCCGCTGAGGTGGTACCGAAGGCTCCAGATAGCCTAAGTAGGACACTTCTCTGCCCTCGTCTGACGGATGCTTTGTTGGTGACCACGTTCAGTCTATGTGCCCACGTGCTAGCTGCAAAACTGAGTACTGATTCGAAGAGCGCACAGTGGTATGTACGTATGACTGGTAGAGGTAGTCTGCACTGTTTTGAATTTAGCCTCACTAGTTTGTGGAGTATTTTTTCTGCTTTGTCTGTTGTTAGCCTTATGTGTTCGTGGAAATTCAATTTTTCATCTATGTGTACCCCAAGATAGCGCGTAATGCGTGCTCGTTTGATGTTTGTGTCCCCAATTTTAACCGAAGGATTCCTTTGGAGTGATCCTTTCAGTAAAGTGTATGTTGTTTTGTTTTCGGCTATCCTGAGTTTGTTGTTGTGACACCACTGGGTAATTGTTTGTAGTAATCCACTGGCTTTCTCTTCTAACTGGGCTCTGTTGTTTGCAGTGACTACAACTAATAGGTCATCTGCGTAGGCGACAATTCCGTCTGACCTGTCATCCCCATCCAGAAGTTGTAGGAGGGGTTCGATTGTTATGTCCCAGAAGATGGGGCCGCAGATCGACCCTTGAGGACAGCCTTTGGTAATTCTTTTAATTACTTTCCGGCCGTCCATCTGCCATTCGACTACTCGGTCTTTACAGTAGTCCAGAAAACTGTTGTACAGTGGTTGCGGTACCTCCAGATGTCTTAGCCTCTGAAACAGTGCTGGCCACCAAAGATTATCAAATGCTCCGGCAATGTCAATCATTATTGCCATGGCGTATTTCTGTTTTGTGGTGTTAACTATGTGCAGGGCCTGGTTGATGGCATCATCTATTGATCTGCCCGCTCTGAAGCCGAACTGGTGTTGGCTCATACCCCTGAGAGCTCTGTGTGTTTGCAGGCGCTTACACAGTAGCTTCTCCTGAATCTTTGCTAGGGTGTTTATTAGGCATATTGGCCTGTAAGTCTTTGGATCTGAAGGATCCCTGTCCGCTGATTTCTTAATAATGACTGCTTTGGAGGTTTTACATACTGTAGGTACCCTGCCCAGCCGTAAGGCATCGTTCAGTAACGTTGTTAGGAACGGGGTGATCTGCGGTGCTAGTTTTTTCAGTGTTTCCGAGTGGATACCATCTGGTCCAGGTGCTTTTTTGTTTTTGAGCTCTGAGATTGCTAGCGCAACCTCTTCTTGCGCAAAAGGACAGGTGACAGTTGCAGTGTTGTATGGTGTGTGTAGGTTTCCTCTTAGTGTTGCATGATATTGTGTGTCTGTATCGATAACGTCGTCAGGGAGCAGTTTATACAGCAGAAACTCCGCTGTATTCCTCCATCCCCTCGTCATCGTGCCGTTATCCTGCCTTAGCGTTCCCAGAACTAGTGGGGTTTTTATCTTCTCTGTCAGTATTTTGTATGGTTCCCCCCATATATTTTGCTCTGTTGTTGTTACAAATAGCTCCCATTGTTGTCTACGCGTGTTGTATAGGGTCTGTCTGTATAAGTCTTGTGCATGCCTATATGCTTCAAGTCTTATTCGTCGGTCCCTATCTGCTGTCGCCCTTTGATATAATTTTCGTTTGCGTCTTGCGTCTTGTTTGAGTCTCGTAAGTTCGTTGGTCCATGGTACTGGTGAGCAATTTGTGTTCTTTGCTGTCGGTATTGATGTGTTTTGTGCATGTTGTATCACCTGTGTTAACTAGTGTGCTCTATAATCGATACTTCCATTGATGTTTTGTAGATCGTGTCGTTGTATAATTTCCGTTAATTTGTTCCAGTCTGCTTTGTGCAACAGCAAGTGTCTGGTGTGTGATTTGGTCATTGTGTTCTGAGTGTGAGTTAGTGTGTATGTTATGACATTATGAAGCCGGCCTGGGTGGCCAAGCGGTTCTAGGCGCTACAGTCTGGAAGCGCGTGACCGCCACGGTCGCAGGTTCGAATCCTGCCTCGGGCATGGATGTGTGTGATGTCCTCAGGTTGGTTAGGCTTAAGTAGTTCTAAGTTCTAGGGGACTGATGACCTTAGCAGTTAAGTCCCATAGTGCTCAGAGCCATTTGAACCATTTTTTGACATTATGATCACTACTGGTTATGTTGTCGTGTACAGTCCAGTTTGTTACGTATGCCAGTGCTGCATTATTTGCTAGCGTGAAGTCGATATTACTGCTCGTACCATCGAACCCTGTATATGTTGGTATAGGTCCTTCCATATTCATTACATGTAGTTGTGTTTCTTGTATTAGATCGGTGATTATGCGTCCTCTGTCATCTGTTCTGTCTGAGTTCCAGAGGGTCGATCTGGAATTAATGTCAGCACTTATCACTAATTTTTTGCCTCTGGCATACATTACTAGGTCTCTGATGTAGTCTGCATACGGCTGTATTTGATGGCTGTATTGGGCGTACATGGATGCAATAACCCATGTGACGTTCCCGTTAGTTATCTCTATGGTAACCAAGTGTTGATTGCATAACTGTGTTACCTTAACTATGTTATAAGTTCTATTTAGAATTACTATTGCAGCCTTACAGTCATTGCTGCCTGTTATTGTGGTAGCATGTTTTGGTAGACATATGAGTTGCCCGTTTCTGTTATAGGGTTCTTGTAAGCACATGATGTCTGCCTGCAGGTCTAGTGCTATTTTAGGGATTTCCGCGCTGACTGTAGTACTGTTTTTTTGTATTATTTTGTAAGATATTCCTTTTTTGTCTATGTGTTCTGGGTGTTTTACGTGTACAAAACATTTACTGCCAGTCTGTGAGTAATCAAAATATGTTCGTCCGTGTGCTCTTACATGATCTATATATATTTTGTCCAAGTCGAAAGATTCTGACCTGCGCAGGCAGACCTGGAGCATGAGATCGAGCAGCGGCTCTGCTGATGTAGGAATATTTTCTGTCTTTAGGATGATTCTGTCTGTTTGCTCAGTTACTGGAAAACAGAGAGAATCTCCCTTTGGATGGCACAATCTAAGTAGTATCCGCTGCGCTGTCTGCAGTATATCTTTTTTCTCTAGCCTACTTAAAAGTAAGTTAAGTTCTAAATTATCATAATTAGGTGCAGCTGGCTTGCTGTTGGTGCTGGTTTCTGTTGCGGTCTCTGAGGTGGTACTGGACGGATTGTGGCTTGGTGTTGGCCGCTGATTGGGGGACATTTTAAGACCTCTTTGGGATGTCACACGGTTACTTTTCGTTTTGTCACACGCCTCTTCAATGCTGTTTGCCTTCACACGTTTTTCACTGATGTTGGTGGTGCTTGCTGGCGTGGTGTCGGCGATGGTGGTGATTTGTATGGGACTGACTGTATGTGTTATGTTGTCTTTGTTTGTGTTTGGAGTGGAGGTTGTTGCTAGACGCACGTTGACATCGTTGCAAATGTCACATGTCTCTCCCTCAGATTTGTCCTCATCTAATTGGTCTACTTTTATAAGTCTGGGTCCAGTAGTTTTGAGTTTTGTATTGGTCTGTAGCCTGAGTGTTTCGATGTGTTTTGATTCAGGGACTGCATGCCTGTCTGTTCCTTGTTCCTTTTTCCCGGGGTGAAGAGTGCCTCCCGAGACAAATTTGACTGGTTTGATGTACTGTTCACATTTACGTGTGTCGTAAGGTTTTCCATGTGATGATGATTCTGGTTTGTGTTCATCCTGTGTATGTGTGGTGTGATGTACTTCGGCTGGGAGAAATTGTGAGGGAGTATGTCGGTTTTGTTTGTACATTTTCTTGTGCACAATATATGTAAGTTCATCTTCCAACTCATCTATCCTCTGCATTAATGTTATTTGGAAGTTTATCCAGTGGTGTAATTGTCTTTTAATTTGCTTTGCCACCTCGTAGTGGATGGAACCACAGATTGTCATGTCATCTATATATTCTATCGTATTAATGCAGCTATCCTGTAACGTCGTTGAGTGTGTTAGGGGCGGGATGGGTTCATTATCGACGTAATTCTCCGGCAGAAGATTCATTTGTCTTCTCCAGGAAATTGCTCTTTGGTAGCTTCTCTGTAATGTTGACGGTGATTTGTATTTATGTGTTTTGGGTGATTGGCTTTGGGCGTTCGTGTTTCTTGCTTGTGTGCTGATTTTAGCTGCCATAGTCTATACTGTCCAGGAGCCGGTCATGCAGCTGTTTATAGGTCTGACAATCACCTCCTTTTGTTTTATTGCAGACGCGGCCTCTGTATTTGCAGGGGATACAGACGCAAACCGCGGACCTGCACTCACTGCGCTTGTGTCCTTCGTTGCCGCACTTGGCACACGTGACGTCGGCTTTTCTGCAGGTTTTAGTCGTATGTCCTAGGTCGCAACACTTAAAACACTTGTTTACTACTGTATAGTCTTTCACAGAAAGTGATTCGAAGTCTATGTAGACTCTCTGTCTTCTTGTAAGGACTCTGTACAGGTGTGGGCTGACCTCCAGTATCTGGTGACTGAAACCCCTTCCCCTAGGCCCTGTTTTGAATCTTATTTTGACCTCTCCGTCGAAGTCTTCTTTCGTGGTGTCACCGCTTAGATTCTGCTCATAAAGGCTTTCTAGAAACTCTTCGTCGGTAAGTGTATCTGGCACGTGATATACTGCCACGAGTGGCTTGCGTTTTCGCGGTCCTTCACAGACAATGGTGTGCAGGTCTTTAGTCTTTTCTATTATTTTTCGACAGTCCTCCTGTGTTTCCGTTTCTACTATAACTGCAGTCTGCGTGGTTCTGATTGATTTTATATGTATATTCTCTTTCCTGGGATTTATATTCTTGGTGATGGTCTGTCGGACAGCTTTGGCGTCTTGATTTTCTGTCGATTTGATATAGAGGGTTGTGGCCTGTTTTGTTTTAGCCTGCTCTATTCTTCGAGCCTCTTTGGTTTTGGGCTCTATAGTTAAGGCGGCAGCATATGTCAGTGTCTGTGCTTGTGTCTGTGCTTGTTGTGTGACTTTATTAGTTAGTTCTCTTATTTGTTGCTGCAAGTCTTGGTTCACTACACTCAATTCCCTATTTTCGTTCTCTAATTTCTCAGCCTTCTCTTGCAAAGTATGTATTTGTAAGTCTTTGACTGGATTCGAGGCTCTCTGTAGTTCTAGTCTTAGTCGCCTATTTTCATCGTTTAGGCAGGACAGTTTAGCTTCAAGGCTAGTTATTTCGAAAGCCAAGGGAAACACTTTGTCTCTAATGACGGTTAACAGGGCAGATGAAACATGCTTAGCTTTTAACTCTGCTCCTATTTCACTCAATATTTTGTCTATGGCTGCTATCTTTTGACTGGGGGACATGGGCACAAGTTGTTCCTCCGTGTGTTCCATACCTGGAGTGACGTTGATGGCTCTAGCTAGCGTCTTACCCCATGCTTTCCTTCTTCTTCCGTCGGCCTCTGGTGTGGTGGTGTCGCTGCTTCGTCGGCTGGAATCCAGGGCCGAAGGTAGGCAGGCGGTTGTTTACCAACAGCAGGGAGCACAGCTGGTGGCCGCTACTGCTGAAGTCGACGGCGGGGCGCGGGGCAGCCGGTGGCCGCTGCCGACGCGTCGGATTCCGCTGCGGCTGGCGAGGTGTCGCAGCGCGCGGCGCCGAGTGCTGACACGCGAGAACCGACGCGGCTGACTGGCGAAACCGACACGCGCTCGGCCAGCGGGAGGGCGACGGCCTCTCCGTTCACGCGTTTGACACGACGAACGCACTAAAGCACTTTAATCACTCTCTCTGTTTTATTTACAGTATTTAAAGAGTAAACGAGAACGGACTGTGTAAGATAACACTCCCGGTACACGATAATTAAAAATCAGTGTCCACAATCAAATTTTTACCGAGAAAATCTGCATCTGAATGCGGAGCCACATCACACTGCAACCTACTCGGCCGCCATCTTGGCTTAACTGAATTTTAGTGAAGATGATGGAAATCAACCAGAGTAAATCCCACTAACGCGTCCAGACGTTCACGCCGTATGACTGTTGATGCCGATAATGTAATAAAGGTAATAGATCGTGCCATTAGTGGATTTCACCCCGGCGTCTCGGGAGCTCACAAGTGTCAGAAGGGCCTTTGACAACATCACTCGTGATATTCCAGCCTGACAAGGCTGAACAGTTTGCCGAGACCCGTGAACATAAAATATTAGCAAAGCTATGCTCAGAGCAATGTCAGCCCCGAACTCAGTGGTGCTGAGTCCCCCATTCGGATCTCCGGGCGGGGACTACTCAAGAGGACGTCGTTATCAGGAGAAAGAAAACTGGCATTCTACGGATCGGAGCGTGGAATGTCAGATCCCTTAATCGGGCAGGTAGGTTAGAAAATTTAAAAAGGGAAATGGATAGGTTAAAGTTAGATATAGTGGGAATTAGTGAAGTTCGGTGGCAGGAGGAACAAGACTTTTGGTCAGGTGATTACAGGGTTATAAATACAAAATCAAATAGGGGTAATGCAGGAGTAGGATTGATAATGAATAAAAAAATAGGAGTGCGGGTTAGCTACTACAAGCAGCATAGTGAACGCATTATTGTGGCCAAGATAGACACAAAGCCCATGCCTACTACAGTAGTACAAGTTTATATGCCAACTAGCTCTGCAGATGATGAAGAAATTGATGAAATGTATGACGAGATAAAAGAAATTATTTAGGTAGTGAAGGGAGACGAAAATTTAATAGTCATGGGTGACTGGAATTCGTCAGTAGGAAAAGGGAGAGAAGGAAACATAGTAGGTGAATATGGATTGGGGGGAAGAAATGAAAGAGGAAGCCGCCTTGTAGAATTTTGCACAGAGCATAACTTAATCATAGCTAATACTTGGTTCAAGAATCATAAAAGAAGGTTGTATACCTGGAAGAATCCTGGAGATATTAAAAGGTATCAGATAGATTATATAATGGTAAGACAGAGATTTAGGAACCAGGTTTTAAATTGTAAGACATTTCCAGGGGCAGATGTGGATTCTGACCACAATCTATTGGTTATGAACTGCAGATTGAAACTGAAGAAACTGCCAAAAGGTGGGAATTTAAGGAGATGGGACCTGGATAAACTGAAAGAACCAGAGGTTGTAGAGAGTTTCAGGGAGACCATAAGGGAACAATTGACAGGAATGGGGGAAAGAAATACAGTAGAAGAAGAATGGGTAGCTCTGAGGGATGAAGTAGTGAAGGCAGCAGAGGATCAAGTAGGTAAAAAGACGAGGGCTAATAGAAATCCTTGGGTAACAGAAGAAATATTGAATTTAATTGATGAAAGGAGAAAATATAAAAATGCAGTAAATGAAGCAGAAAAAAAGGAATACAAACGTCTCAAAAATGAGATCGACTGGAAGTACAAAATGGCTAAGCAGGGATGGCTAGAGGACAAATGTAAGGATGTAGAGGCTTGTCTCACTAGGGGTAAGATAGATACTGCCTACAGGAAAATTAAAGAGACCTTTGGAGAGAAGAGAACCACTTCTATGAATATCAAGAGCTCAGATGGCAACCCAGTTCTAAGCAAAGAAGGGAAGGCAGAAAGGTGGAAGGAGTATATAGAGGGTTTATACAAGAGCGATGTACTTGAGGACAATATTATGGAAATGGAAGAGGATGTAGATGAAGATGAAATGGGAGACAAGATATTGCGTGAAGAGTTTGACAGAGCACTGAAAGACCTGAGTCGAAACAAGGCCCCGGGAGTAGACAACATTCCATTAGAACTACTGATGGCCTCGGGAGAGCCATTCATGACAAACCTCTACCATCTGGTGAGCAAGATGTATGAGACAGGCGAAATACCCACAGACTTCAAGAAGAATATAATAATTCCAATCCCAAAGAAAGCAGGTGTTGACAGATGTGAAAATTACCGAACTATCAGTTTAATAAGTCACAGCTGCAAAATACTAACGCGAATTCTTTACAGACGAATGGAAAAACTGGTAGAAGCGGACCTCGGGGAAGATCAGTTTGGATTCCGTAGAAATGTTGGAACACGTGAGGCAATACTAACCTTACGACTTATCTTAGAAGAAAGATTAAGAAAAGGCAAACCTACGTTTCTAGCATTTGTAGACTTAGAGAAAGCTTTTGACAACGTTAACTGGAATACTCTCTTCCAAATTCTGAAGGTGGTAGGGGTAAAATACAGGGAGCGAAAGGCTATTTACAATTTGTACAGAAACCAGATGGCAGTTATAAGAGTCGAGGGGCATGAAAGGGAAGCAGTGGTTGGGAAAGGAGTGAGACAGGGTTGTAGCCTCTCCCCGATGTTATTCAATCTGTATATTGAGCAAGCAGTAAAGGAAACAAAAGAAAAATTCGGAGTAGGTATTAAAATTCATGGAGAAGAAGTAAAAACTTTGAGGTTCACCGATGACATTGTAATTCTGTCAGAGACAGCAAAGGACTTGGAAGAGCAGTTGAACGAAATGGACAGTGTCTTGAAAGGAGGATATAAGATGAACATCAACAAAAGCAAAACGAGGATAATGGAATGTAGTCAAATTAAATCGGGTGATGCTGAGGGGATTAGATTAGGAAATGAGACACTTAAAGTAGTAAAGGAGTTTTGCTATTTAGGGTGTAAAATAACTGATGATGGTCGAAGTAGAGAGGATATAAAATGTAGACTGGCAATGGCAAAGAAATCGTTTCTGAAGAAGAGAAATTTATTAACATCGAGTATAGATTTAAGTATCAGGAAGTCGTTTCTGAAAGTATTTGTATGGAGTGTAGCCATGTATGGAAGTGAAACATGGACGATAAATAGTTTGGACAAGAAGAGAATAGAAGCTTTCGAAATGTGGTGCTACAGAAGAATGCTGAAGATAAGGTGGGTAGATGACGTAACTAATGAGGAGGTATTGAATAGGATTGGGGAGAAGAGAAGTTTGCGGCACAACTTGACTAGAAGAAGGGATCGGTTGGTGGGACATGTTTTGAGGCATCAAGGGATCACAAATTTAGCATTGGGGGGCAGCGTGGAGGGTAAAAATCGTAGAGGGAGACCAAGAGATCAATAAGCAGATTCAGAAGGATGTAGGTTGCGGTAGGTACTGGGAGATGAAGAAGCTTGCACAGGATAGAGTAGCATGGAGAGATGCATCAAACCAGTCTCAGGACTGAAGACCACAACAACAACAACAACAGATCGTATTACGGAGAACAAATACGGGTAGGTTACTTACTAACCCGTATTGCAGACTAGATAGCATGGCAAGTCAAACATGGCTTCCCTATCGTCCATACGTGGTATGTGTGACTCAGAGACTGACTGACCGTCTAATGACCATACCGATTGGTGACTCGATGGCTCCCTTGTTATGCAGTCAATACGCGAACTGATGGTGTCGGTCTCAGCACCACTGAGTTCGGGGCTGACATTGCTCTGAGCATAGCTTTGCTAATATTTTATGTTCACGGGTCTCGGCAAACTGTTCAGCCTTGTCAGGCTGGAATATCACGAGTGATGTTGTCAAAGGCCCTTCTGACACTTGTGAGCTCCCGAGACGCCGGGGAGAAATCCACTAATGGCACTCAGTCCATGAGCTATGGTCAGTTGCTTCTGTGTCAGCAACTTGCTACAAGAAGTTGATAGACCTTAGGACTCAAACTGTTTCTGTTAATTTTTATTTGGGGACAATAAACTGCAGAACTTCAGCAACTGAAGATAATTGAGTAGAATTGGATAAAAAGATTCGTACCATATCCACTATCCAAAAGCATCCTAACACCACTATGTAATATGCAACAGACAACTAGATGTAACGAGAGACGGACCCGACAGTGTAAAAGGATGTGGGGAGTACTGTGTTGTCAGCAAAGAAGCAGTAACACTACGATGAGTCGGGCAGGAGAGCCCAGTGACTTCGATCGTGGATTAGCTCTTCTAAAGCTGCCCAAGTCGATTGTTGCTGATGTGACTGTGAAGTGAAAGCGTGAAGGAACAATCACAATTAAACCAAGATCAGGCAGACTTACGTAAGCATCCTGTCTGATCACCTGCATCCTTTCACGTCCATTGTGTATTGCAACGGACTTGAGCAATTTCAGTAGGACAATACGACACCCCACACGTCCAGAATTGCTACGGAGTGGCTCCAGGAACACTCATCTGAGTTTGAACACTTCCGCTGGCCACCAGACTTCCCAGACATGAACATTATTGAGCACGTCTGGGATGCCTTGCAATGTGCTGTTCAGAAGAGATCTCCACTTCCTCGTACGGATTTATGGACAGCACTGGAGGATTAATGGTGTCAGCTCCCTTCAGCACTACTTCAGACATTGGTCGAGTCCATGCACGTCGTGTTGTAGCACTTCTGAGTGCTCGCGGTGGTCCTACACCAGTTTCTTTGGCTCTTCAGTGTATATAAAGCCAGTAGTGAAGTATGGAGGAAATGGAGGACGGAGTAGGGGTGTTTCTTGTGGTTAACGTGTCCTCCTGCTGTTTCGTTTAACAAAATGCTAAGTGTGCAACGATATGAATACATTTTACAGCTTTGTGCAGCGCGCGCTAGAGGGATAGTTCGGAGGCAATGACCGATCGTATCAGCACAGCAGTACACCCTGTCATCAAGCAGCGTCTGTGAGGCAATAATCTGTTGATAATAACATTTCTGAAATGGACTGACCTTTCAGATTCCAGACCTGAACCTAATGGAATACCTTTGAGATGAGACGAAACGTCACTTCGCTCTGCACTCCCGTGCCCAACATCACCACCTTCTCCAGTTTCGACTCTTGATGAAGAATGGGCTGCCATTTCTCTAAAGTCTGCAGCCTTTGCTAGAGACCTCATATTAGATCTTGAATCTTCTGGCTGCCTGCAAGTGGTGTTTATTGAAGGGACGGGCAATCCGTGGTATAGTCAGTAAACTATATTTGTTTCCGCCGAGACTTGATATGTTTCTCTTTTCGATGTCTGTGTGCAGGTGGAGGAGCTCTTGGAATAAGAGGATATTCAGCGGATGGACTGGCCTGCTGTTCTCCCGACTTAAATCCCATCTAGCACGTGTGGTGTGCGTTGGGCAGACGTATTGCAGCACTTCCACATGCACGAGCGACCATGAAATAGTGTCCAGCCGCGCTGTTGGAGGTCTGGAGTGCCCCACCACAAGAACTCCTTACCAACCTTATGGTCTGCACTTTGCAGAGCATGCACTGCCGCCCAATCTGATCACATAGCCTATTAAGAACAATGTGCTGCATTTTGGAATGTCCAAGGAACCGTCATAAATGGCGGTGACTTCAGTGTAATGATTGTCTTTGAATAAAAATGTCATTTCTGTTCATTTAATTGCGTATTTCTTTCACTTACCTTCTGTGGTGTACTGTAGCCGTTCTTTCTGATATACAGTCCAAGTTTCATCGAGCTATGTTACTTCGCAGTGACACATCATGTGAAAGTTTTCGTCCTTAAATTCTGCACATCAGTGTGTGTGTGTGTGTGTACAAAGCTATATTGACGTGCGACAACGTGTTTCACTGTTAATGTCAGGCAGTGTATGATCAATATATGCTGAATCTTGTATCATATTGTTTACGAGGCCACTACGACAAGAGAACGGAGGAGCAAATATCCGATTTGAGCATCTGATTTGGCTCTTAAGTGGGGTTAGAATTTTACACTCTTTTTTGTGTATAACTCGGTAGACGAGTTTTCACGACAGAAAAGGAGTTGCCTGCCGGAGAATGCAACTCCCGTGGACTAGGGATGCTCGCTTCGAATCTCTCGTACTACAACCCAGTGTCACTTCACAAGCAAAACAAAATATTAACTTTCATGTTGATAAATTTTGTAAATGATTATTCAACTGAAATTTTGTGGTGAGCATTCAATGTTACATGGATATATTATGTACGTTTCTTTCTTTTACAATAGAGAAAGCTGACTGATTCATGTATAAGGAAAAAGGGTAAGACAGTAGATGAATCCGTAGATAGGAAAAGAAAGGGAGAGGAAGTACGTGTATAGCAGGTAGATGTGAAGACGAGAAAATGAATGGCATAAGGTGCGAAATGTACACACCAACACAAGACAGAGGCTAACGTGCAGTCAACACGCATCAACTGGTAAGCCCAGTATTGGCACCTGGATGGAATAGCCTCGGATGATAAATGCGTCTGAAAGCATAAAAGCTGTCCACGTTTGGCTCTATGGCACAGTAACAGTGGATGCAACGAAAAGAAGAGTAAATAGCCGTCAAAAGTGATACGTGACAGCCGTAGTAGGAAAGAGGCTACCTGCGCATTATGAACAGCATCTTGCGACTCGTCACAGCATCTTACTGCCTTCAGACACAGCACAATCTAACTTTGTAAAAGCGTAGAATTTTTATGAATGACAATTCGCTATAGTACTGGGCCATAATTGTTCGCGATTGGTTTGAAGAACACACTGGACAGTTCCAGAGAGTGATTTGGCCGTCCAGATCGCCCGACATGAATCCCATCGAAGATTTATGGGACATAACGTCTCCACCAGGTCGTATGACACTGTGAGAGGCACCCACATGCCTTGCTCATACTGTGGCATCAAGCAGTCAGGCCTGCAAGATGAGTGGTCTGCCAAGCGAGTGGACTCATTCTTATTTATCGAGTAACATGAGCTCTAATACTCACAATTAAGCTACAAATTATTCTCCTGTTTGAATATTACGCAACGGAAACGGATAACGCACATTTGACTATTTGGAATTTACACAACTCTGATTGTTCACTACGATCTGGCAATACCACATTTTCTTTCTTACCCAACAGCTTTGATCAACACGTGGCCATCGCACTGAATATGAATGGTGCACACATTATAAATTCTGGATATCATGACTACACACTATTCGAAGAACAAGGCCACCAATCTTTTTCTTTTCACTATCTTTCTTATTGCGATAAATTCTATTATGATTCAAAGATAACCTAAACACACCATTACATTTTATACAACAATTGCACATGAGAAACTCTGCCCAGTGGGCATGGCTTTACATTGGTGATTCTCTATCTTACGGTCTCGTAATTATCTAACGCTACAGTACACTTTCTGGATAGGATGGTAGATCTTTTGCTATATCTCACACTTCGACTCTCACACCCATCATCACGAAAATTTACCCCAGACCGAGCGGTACAAAAAGGAACATGCATAACCCACTGCCTCTGAACCTATCTTGCTACTCTCCCATGCAAACCACACATACTTAAATTACATGAAATACATCACACTGGCAATATAGAAACAACACAAAGAATAGTCACAACGTTAGAATCACTTCACTTTCAGATTTCCCTCTTTAATTAGTATTCATCCCAGTTTCACACGACACTGCCCCACTTCGTAACTTTTCTTTCCGACTGCAAACTCTGGAGGATATATGCACGTCTTCCTGTGCAATGCAAGCCATGTGGCGTTGCTGGATAGACGGCTGACTCACCTTGCTTCTCTCTCAGAGTATTAGAGTTTCAATCTAGCGTCACACAGAAACATAACAAGCAAAGTAATATTAAGATCATATTCGTCACACACGCGAGTCTTCAACTAAATGGTTCAAATGGCTCTGAGCACTACGTGACATAACATCTGAGGTCATCAGTCCCCCAGAACTTAGAACTACTTAAACCTAACTAACCTAAGGACATCACACACATCCATGCCCGAGGCAGGATTCGAACCTGCGACCGCAGCGGACGCGCCGTTCCAGACTGTAGCGCCTAGAACCGCTCGGCTACTCCGGCCGGCAGTCTTCAACTGATACCTTGGACGACTACCTCTCTTTGTCCTTTGTCTCACACACAGATTGAGACTCACACAGTACTCACCACGTAGAAGTGCTCGTCTCTAATTTCAAGTCATGCACACGCCATTTCTTAAATATTTCCAACTTATAGTACACACGCCAGTAATTCAGCTTAACTTTAGCATTCGGAAGTATTTCAACTTAGTACTACCATTCGCAAGTATTTCAACTTAGTACTAGCACTCGCAAGTATTTCAACTTATTGCTACGCGTGGTTTCATTGTGGCCGCTGGTCACTTCCGAGGATTACTACGATCCCATTAATATTACCTGCCTGTCTTTTAATTCTCCCCCCAAAAGTTCCTGAAATAGAGAAATAATTATTCCAAACTGCTATTTCACATGCATACCATTCTCTCCACTCTTTTGTCTTTACGGAGCACACCTAAGACAGGTCTTACCAACACAAGATCCAGCGCCAGAGTGCTGAAACATGGCGGTTCTTCAGGTCATCTCACACCTCCGCCGAGGTGGGGGAGCACCATGCTACCATATTGGTCAGCCACATTTTAGGCGCTCAAAGCTCAGGTAAATTTCATCTCTTTGGTTCCACCAGAGGTGACCAAAGGACCGTCTCAAAGATGATCATATATTGCACATTCACTATCTGCAGTTAGCAGACGACCATACATTCATTCATTTCACAGATCTACCAAATTGGATGTAGGGATTTATTTTGTGGGAGTGCACATGTGATCAATTAAATAAATAAATTGTCCTTCTTTCCTACATTGGTATCTGGCTTCGGTGTATTAAGTGAAATTGAGTTATTATTACAAAAAACATGTTGATCTGACAAGAATAACGAAGAATGTTGTACCTATTTTCGATGTCGGGCGGTACTGTACCCTTTCAACTGTATGGGGACGATAAGCTTGGCGCCATGCTTGTGCTATTCGGCAGGACAAGGCTTTGTTCGTGCACCGGATTTCCGCTTCTCCCTTCTCTCGTCATCATCACACAGCACAAACATAACTGTATATCAAACACGCATCCATTACGTTCACTTACACTCCACAAATACAAACACGACACAGCTATCACATATCCATGAGAAGGAAGAGCATCCTTCCCACTATGCGGCTGAATCCACCTCATGAGACATCCTAATCAACAATGATATACAACATTTCCTTTTGGTATAATGCTCACGAATTATTAGAACCAAAACGAGAGTCTGGTTTTAGACATAATACGCTAGCGCTCCACTGTATTTGTAATTATATTACAATTTAAATTTATTCTATTAGACTGCGACATGAGAGAGAATAGTGTTGGTACCTATTAAATCGTTCTTAATTAGAGAGAAGTTTCACATGTTAACCACAGCTTAGGTAAAACTTTCATGGTCAAGACTTGTGAAACTTATTTTCCTTGTCTCTTTTTGTCACGAAGAAACGATTCGTGTCATTACAAGGTATCCCCACAGTATAGGTTAGATTTATCGAGTTTGTATCGTCGACAGTTTAGGTGCACTCCTTGAAAATATCATGTTGGGAATTAGAGGCCGTCTGTGGATGCAGCCAATTCTGCGTGTGATGCTGAGCAATAACTGAGCAACAAGCTTCGTGGAAGATAGTTAGGACATTGTGGTCCTCAGGAATGTTGCGCATTGTCTCCCGATTTAACAGCAGCAGATTTCTTTTTTGGGGGATATCTGAAGACTCGTGTTGATGTCACCGAACCCACAACCCAATATCCGTTCAAACACCTCATCGAGGAACTTGTCACTCCGTGGTACCAGAACTTTACGTCCTGTCGATAGGTCGTTTAAAAGGTATACTGGTTTCTGTCTAAATAAACTATTTTCATAACTTCACAGAAAGAGTAACGTCCGTTATATTTCCATATCTAAGTAAATATACCTTTCACTTATCATTTTGTAATGTACAGAGCAGACCAGCTTATCGGATACACCCTGTCTTTAAATAGGTATACCAACAATTGATAAAAATTTAACATACACTATGTGATCAAAAGTGTCCGAGTACCTGGCTGAAAATGACTTACAAGTTCATGGCGCCCTCCATCGGTAATGCTGGAATTCAGTATGGCGTTCGCCCACCCTTAGCCTTGTTGGCAGCTTCCACTCTCGCAGGCGTACGTTCAATCAGGTGCTGGAAGGTTTCTTGGGGAATGGCAGCCCATTCTTCACGGAGTGCTGCACTGAGGAGAGGTACCCCAAAACATCCCAAAGGCTTTCTTAAGGATTCAGGTCAGGACTCTGTGCAGGCCAGTCCATTACAGGGGTGTTACTGTCGTATAACCACTCTGCCATAGGCCGCGCATTGTGAACAGTGCTCGATCGTGTTGAAAGATGCAATCGCCATCCCCGAATTGCTCTTCAACAGTGGGAAGCAAGAAGGTGCTTAAAACATCAATGTAGGCCTGAGCTGTGATAGTGCCACGCAAAACAACGAGGGGTGTAACCCCCCTGCATCAAAAACACGACCACACCATAACACCACCGCCTCCGAATTTTACCGTTGGCACTACACGTGCTGGCAGTTGACGTTCACCGGGCAGTCGCCATACCCACACCCTGCCATCGGATCGCCACATTGTCTACCGTGATTCGTCACTCCATATAACGTTTTTCCACTGTTCAATCGTCCAATGTTTACGCTCCTAGCACAAACAGAGGCGTCGTTTGGCATTTATTGGCGTGATGTGTGGCTTATGAGCAGCCGCTCGACCACGAAATCCAAGTTTTCTCAGTACATGCAGTGCATCCTGACGCAGTTTGGAATTCCTGTGTGATGGTCTGGATAGATGTCTGCCAATTGCACATTACGACCCTCTTCAACTGTCGGCGGTCCCTGTCAGTCAACAGACGAGGTCGACCTGTACGCTTTTGTGCTATACGTGTCCCTTCGCATTTCCATTTCACTATCACATCGGAAACAGTGAAACTATGGATGTTTAGAAGTGTGGAAATCTCGCGTACAAACGTATGACCCAAGTGGCACCCAATCACCTGCCCACGTTGGAAGTCCGTGAGTTCCGCAGAGCGCCCCATTCTGCTCTCACACGATATCCAATGACTACTGAAGTCGCTGATATGGAGTACCTGGCAGTAGGTGGCAGCACAATGCACCTAATACGGAAAACATATGTTTTGGGGGTGTCCGGATACTTTTGATCACATAGTGTATATTACGAAGTAACTGCGATACCACAGATAACAACTTACTAAGGTGTCTTGTGCTATAGATCGTACTATGACAGTGCGGCCCCTGCAAATCACCTGTTTCGAAGACCATTGGCATTGTGTTCGGGGACCATTCGATAATAACTCCAGTGAAAGGGTTTAAATCACTATGCTTCCGCTTACGAAAACATCGAGGCCCGATGTCATGATGCAGGATAAGAAAATTTTATATATACACACTAGGCCCACTTCCTAATAGTACCCGAGAAATGGAAAAAAATATTGATGTCATTGCTTTACAGGTACATTAGAGCAGGAAACCCTATGCTATGTGGAGCCTACATCTACATCTACATCATACTCCGCAACCCACCTAATGGTGTGTGGTGGAGAGTACTTTTTGAACCACTGACTCAGCCATCCATCTCTGTTCCACTCCCAAATAACGCATGGGAAGAATGATTGTTGTTAAGCCTCAGTATTGGCTCTAATTTGTCGAATTTTCTTCTCATGGTCTTTACGCGAGACGTCCGATGCCGGCCGGTGTGGCCGTGCGGTTCTAGGCGCTTCAGTTTGGAACCGCGTGACCGCTACGGCCGCAGGTTCGAATCCTGCCTCGTGCATGGATGTGTGTGATGTCCTTAGGTTAGTTAGGTTTAAGTAGTTCTAAGTTCTAGGGGACTGATGACCACAGACGTTAAGTCTTGAACTTTTTTTTTTTTTTTTTTTTTTTTTTTTTTTTTTTTTTTTTTTTTTTTTTTTTTTTTTTTTTTTTTTCTGTCCGATTCTTCCCGGAAAGGGCTCTCCCGAAATTTCAATAGCAAATCTCTCCGCGATGTACAACGCCTCTCTTGCAATATCTGCCAACGGGGTTTGTTGAGCATCTCCGTCACGCTCTTGAACCGACTAAACGATCCCGTGACGGAACGTACCGCTCTGCGTTGAATCTTTTGTACCATGTCTCCGCAGTATCCTTTCTTCCAGGAATGCTAGTTCTCCAAGGTATGCAGAAAATCTTCTGGGAAGTCTGAAAGGTAGGAGACGAGGTACTGGCAGAATTGAAGCTGTGAAGACAGGTCGTTAGTCATGCTTGGGTAGCTCAGTTGGTGAGGACGAGCTGACAGACGCAATTGCCAGGGGGGCTCCGAACAAGTCCCCAGGACAGTGTAGGGAAGCAGCCTACTCACGCCTTATAATAAATTTTCATCAGTCTTTCCACTGTGTGCCAGCCTAGTCCGCTGTAACTAGCTCTGACGTCATAAATGTTGCGCAATACTTTAAAAATCAAGTTAATAACCTGAAACGTTTCTAGCATGTCAGGAGTAATACTAAATCAATATGTGTTGAATATCAGTTCAATAACTTTAACCATTTTCGAAATTTGGACGTTTTTCTGTAAAAATCATTGCGGCAACAGAAAAAGAGCTAGAAGCTTAAAAATTTATATTTGGATTCCTTTTTCATAATAATTTAGTAGAAACAGTATTCTGGATCTCACAAATTAAAATTTTAGTTGAAATTCATGATTTTCTGGTTTTTGTCTTAAAAAATTAAGGAAGCAAGATAGATTATATAGGCGAATAAATAAGGTTAGGATGTTTAAATTTAAGTAGAAGGGAGATCCGCTATAATCATAAAGATGTGAGAAGTTTCAATTGCATAACTATAAAACTATGGCGATAGCGTATCTCCAAAGGGCAAGTTCAGAGCTCGTCTACTGCGTGCAGTGTAATTAAATTAATTCTCTTGCCCAAAATATTTGACTTAGCCACGTCAGACTTTTATTATGATTACTTACCTGTGTGTTGATTGCACATTTAAATTGAGAGCTTCATCGGCCATCAGCAAAGGAGGCGATGATTTATTCAATAACTTGAAGTGGTGCATTACTAGCCCAGCGGCTAGTCGGGAGAGCAATTTTGATCAGGCGTTCCCTTAGCCGTCCGCACCGCGGCTTTATACGTATATAAGAAAGCTGCGCGAGAAAGGAAGGCCCCAGTTCTCTCCAGACGCTGAATAGCACACCACCTGTGCCGGGAGTCGCGTCGCGTCAGTATCATTGCTATAAATAGCCTCGGATGCCGTATTAAGGTACTCGGGATACGCTTAACCATGAAATCATGACTTTAATGATCTATCTTCAGTTTGCGTATTTCGTATTTTCACGTGCCGCCGCGGGACAGACATTCTACCATTATTTAGTGTGGCGTTTGATGAACATTATCATCAAATTATGGCGAGCATTCACTTAAACCTTTAATTTGAACAGTTATAGTTGCATCAGCGCATTAGACTCTGAACTGCTCTGGTAGTTGGATTGTGTGGATTCTTTTTGGTCTGTGTCTTTCAGAATATAGTGAACATTTTTAGAAAATCGTTTTTGATTATGAATCCCAGACAATCTCCTAATTCCTCAGAGCTATAAGCTGTAGCTATAAGTGTCAGATGAAGTGGGCACTAGGAATTCTACTTATAGGCTTCACGTTTTGCTAATCACTTTCTGGTTGCCAATATTGTAGTTAGAGAGCCAGTGTTGAGAACGGCAAACAAGACAGCATAAATAATAGGAACATTTTAAATAACAATTATTCCACCCGCCGCCCCACATATGGTTAATCGGCCGGGAAATGCATCTACATTTAAACAAACAACATAAACTCCACCCGCCGCCCCACAATTGGTGCATCGGCCGGGAAGTGTTTCTACATTACAAACCAAACATTCAAATAAATAACACCAATAATTCCACCAGCCGCCCCACAACAGGACGGCTTCCCAATTGAATTTTACCGCGCCTTTGCATACCTCATGGGACGGACGTGGATTCAGATGTACAACGAACTCCTGTTACCGCAGACTGAGATACCTGTCGAATTCGCGGACGGTATCATCATCCCAATACCCAAACCACGCGGTGGCAGAAGGCCAGGAGATTAGACCACTCACTCTCTTGAACTGCGACTATAACATTTTTGCGCGCATACTTGGGGCTCGCCTGCGGTCTTCAATTTCTGATAGACTCCTCATAGATCAAACCTGCCTCGGCGGTAAGAGTAACGTACATACGGCGCTCGGTGACTACCGAGATATCATCGCATTAGCAGCGGCATGCCGAGTGCGTGGGGCTCTAGTCGCTATTGACTTCTAACATGCGTTCGACAGAGTGGATCATACCTTTTTATACGCAGTGATGGGCAGATTGGGGATCCCACAGGCCTTCATTCTAGTGATCATGCGACTGTTGCACGGCGTGCGATCAAAGGTCTCGGTGAATGGGCGGGGCACTGACTACATTGTTATTTCAAGGTCAGTTCGTCAAGGTTGCCCCCTTCCGATATTTTTGTATGCAATGGCTTTGGAACCTTGTCTATATGGTCTCCGAAGACGGCTGGAGGGAGTGCCGTTGCCACAACTGACCTTTCCATTGCCGCGCTTATGCTGACGATGTGCTGCTGATGGCAAGGACAGGCGACGAATACAGCGATCCGTGATGGCAGCGGCAAGCGTGCTTAATCTACAGAAGTCACGCTGCATGAATGTCGGTCGACGATTACAACCGAGGGAGGAAGGCCCGCTCATGTTAGTTAACACCATAAAATGTATAGATGTTACGTTCCACACGGATGTGCAGCGGACAGCAGCGGATAACTACCGTCGCATATTGAAGCTGATGCGGACAATAGTGCTGTTACAGAAATTAAGAGCGTTGGATATAATTCAGAGGGTGACCTATGTTAACGAATACCTAGCACCGAGACTCACACACGTAGCGCATGTCCTGCCTTTAACGCGCACAATGGCATCACGGATACAAGCAACTTTCGGAGCTTACGTGAGTGTGGGACACCTGTTTAAGATCCAATACACAACGCTTACGCTACCACCTGGAGAGGATGGACTTAGTCTGGTGAAACTATATGAAAAGGCATGGGCATTATTCGTCAGTACGATTTTACGACAATGGCGCGATCAATTTCGCAATGTCTCGGGAGCGTTGGTCGATGTACTAGCGTCCACTTCAATGCTGCCCCCAGTCAGTGTGGGCCATATTTCACCGAAGATGTCACATTTCAAGTTTTTTTTTTTTTAGCTATGTCAGAGACTCCTTCCCAACAATACGACTACCGACGACGCGAGATGTATGTATAGCAACTCTTACTGCGCCGGTGCCCCAGTGAAACCCTGGAAAAGAAGTACCCAGACAAGAACTGGCGACAGATTTGGCGCGTTATACGGAACGTTTACCTCCCAACGCCGGTACGCTCAACATGGTATGTAGTGGTAAATAGGAAGTTCGCAACGAATCAACGGCGGCACGCGATTCATTTGGCAGACAATCCACTATTTTAGGCTGCGCAACAGTGGACACTGATGAACATCGTTTTGCATGTAGTGGGACGGCTCCGGTGTGGCACTTGGCACGACAGATATTAGCGTTCCTGTTACGCTCCGCCCCACACACAATTTCATCAGACACACTTTTTTTCCCCAAGAATCTTATTTTCCGGTCCAAAAAACCAATGCAGTGACATGGGTACAGGCAATGGTTGTGGACTACATCTATAACGAATCAGAAAAGGACAAAATGAATTTTTGGCATTTTCTCCTGGATGGACACGCGAAGCTGCAACAGCATAAGAAATATAGGCAAGACTTCGCTAATTACCTGCGACTTACGTTTACCGACCCGCCGGCCAGATGGGGTGTGACGGGTGAGAGATGAGATAGACAAAGAAACCGAGATAGACATCGATCAGACGACCCAGTCTTACACCAACGTCTGCAGAACGGGTCGATAGATGGCTCTCTTGATCTATCAAACGTCGGGTCGTGAACAGGTGTCGCCCCCGACACGAATTTCATTTCATTGCTAGAGGAGCATGTTTCTTTTGTATTTGCACTATCCGCGATGTCTTCATGTCTTTTTCATTTGGACATTTTCAGTTTTATTCATTTGATAATAAAAAAAAGTTGGTAGAGCACTTGCCCACGAAAGGCAAAGGACCCGAGTTCGAGTCTCGGTCCGGCACGCAGTTTTAATTTGCCAGGAAGTTTCATATCAGCGCACACTGCGCTGCAGAGTGAAAATCTCATTCTGGAAACATCCCCCAGGTTGTGGCTAAGCAATGTCTCCGCAATATACTTTCTTCCAGGAGTGCTAGTTCTGCAAGGTATGCAGAAGATCTTCTGTGAAGTATGGATGGTAGGAGACGAGGTACTGGCAGAATTGAAGCTGTGAGGACGGGTCGTGAGTCACGCTTGGGTAGCTCCGTTGGTAGAGCACTTTCCCGCGAAAGGCAAAGGTCCCGAGTTCGAGTATCGGTCCGGCACACAGTTTTAATTTTCCAGGAAGTGTCAGTAACGGTCCTTTCACCATGCGTTATGAGGCTTACGTTAAGATGACTGTCATTATCTACGAGAGTAGACTCGAACAGTACTTACAGCAACGGTTGTTTTCTCTTTCTTTTACTCTTTGCCAAGAGTATGCAAACTGTAGCGAAGTTAGTATGTTGCTGTTTTGAATAAAACAAACTGTATTGCGAGCAACCAAAAAGAAATGATCAGCCTAGGTACCTACAACCCTGACGGCACTTGTGTTAGCCTTGGTGTAGGCTGTGTATCTTTATGTTTTTCTGTGCTTTCTCTTTTCATAAAATACCCTGACGTAAAAAACTGCAATACCAAGAAGCAGTTGGTAGCCGTGTCTCTACATCTGGGGGGCGCTAATAGCGCCACTATGAGAACGCAAATCACGTTTGCTTTAAATACAAGCTGTTACGGTTGTGAGCGTTAGTTATCTTTGAGATTGGATGTGGTGAGCTGATGTTAGTCAAGAATGTTTTTAAGGCAATAAAGACGCCATTATCAACACGTCACTGAGTTTGAATGAGGTCGTGTAATAGGGCTGCGAGATGTCCCAGGAGGAATGGTCAGCATTCAGGGACATGACAGGAACGGTTATTTGAAGCAAAAAACTTCATATGGATCTGTACCCTATTCTTTATACTTTCCAAGACAGAACATCTTTAATATATATTGTTATTTGTTTTTGTTTTATTCAATACATTGTCAGATTTACACATGTACACAAGTGCAACAGTTAGTAAACATAACATGCGTTTTACACAATATCAATTTAAAAATACGTATTTGTAACATACTTACCTCTAAGCATTATCGTGCACGTCACATTACAGTTGTTGTACAGTTCACAATAAATATTAAAATATCCCACGGTAACCTCCTATGCATTTGTGAATTCTTGGAAGAACATGTAATGCTGTTTGTCTGAATGCCTCTGCACGTTCCCTAACGAACGCAACAGTGTCCACGTTGTGACCAAGCGGTTCATAATGCGTATTCACCTTTCGTTTGTACAACACAGAATTCATCCAACCCAAGCAACAAACATCCAATGGCCTAAGGTGTGGCGACCTTGGTTGCCAGTTACTGCAGTACTACGACTAACCCAGCGATTAAGGTAAATATGGTTGAGATGTTCCCTCACACCTCTGTTAAAGTGTGGTGTGGCTCCGTCATACTGGAAGTGCATTACAGTCTGGGTGGCTAAAGTAAGATGCTCAAGGTACTCAACAAACGAATTTTCAAAAGATGCAAGCAACTCTGTCCTGTCACTGGTTTTTCTAAAGTGACTGGATCTATCGCCAAGTTACCAATCTTGCTGCACATAACACTGGTCGAAAAACGAACTTGGAAATTGGTTTCCACTGTGCCCTGTGGATTTTCCTGCGACCATCGAAGATTGTTATGTGTGTTGTTGATTCCAGTCCGTGTAAACGTGACTACATTATTGAATAGTATTAATGGAAGCAAAAGACGATTGCCGTTTAACCAGTGACAAAATTCAAGTAGTGTGAAACTGTCGCCACTGTGACACGCTGTGCGTTAAAAAAAGTACAAGTTTTCCGCACGTGATCTGCCTGTTCCTGCACACGTTCGGAAAGAACTGGGAACATGGAAAAATACCTGTGACACGCAGTATGCTGAAAACTCTGGTAACCACTTAGGAATTCGACGCGTCCGAAAGCGACGACGGTATTCTTCAACAGCAGCAGAAACATAGCCATATGTGGATGTTTTTCTTTAGTGTAGATGTGTGGCACATGTACAAAGAAAGTTAACCGATATTTCTCTGTCTGAGACACTCGCAGTCCCTTGCATTATTCCCTCACAACACATCATAGAATGGTCTAGTTTAGTGGCAGAAAGACTTCCGGAGGAAAGCAACGAGTTTGGCAGAACGTCAAAGAGTGGGTAAGAGACATACCATTTTTGATATATTTTTCTTTCATTTTGGCTTTGAGCAGCAAAGTCCATACAGCCAACAGTAGTTACAAAAGTACCTTGTTAACATGAATGTAATTTCCACAGTAGAACTATAATAAGATTTCGATGTACAAACATAATTTCTTAATGTAAAATAAAAACACATAAAACAAGAACACCATACAGCCACAAGTATCTACAACAGTGCCAAGTTAACATTAGTGCAATTTTCACAAGAGAACAATGATAAGAGTGAAGTACAAACATAACTTCGTTAAACAAATTAAAAAACGTAAAATTACACCCAGTCGAGAATGACAGCCACAGCAACTTATAGTTGAAAGCTGGACAACAGCCTCATTCACAAAGATAAGTTCATAACCCATTAACTGCCATGACCTCCGTTTCCGGTTCAAAATGGTTCAAATGGCTCTGAGCACTATGGGACTTAACTTCTGAGGTCATCAGTCTCCTAGAACTTAGAACTACTTAAACCTAACTAACCTAAGACATCACACACAACCATGCCCGAGACAGGATTCAAAACTGCGACCGTAGCGGTCGCCCGGTTCCAGACAGTAGCGCCTAGAACCGCTCGGCCATACCAGCCTGCACCGTTTACGGATTTGTCTTTGTAATGCAAATTTTGTACTTGTAATTATGTTTGCATTGTTGTATAGACCTTTCTCAAGCTTGTGAATTACTTGTTAGTCAGTTGTTATTAAACGAGCAAACTGTACAGGACCATTTGTGTGAAGGAACAAACTTCCTCAGAGTTACAAGAGCTGAACATATTGAAAACAGCGTAAGTCATGTTTTATGTAAGTAACTTCCAGCACCTGTGTACTGGCGTGTTATTTAATGGTTTTAGAATATATTTATCCATTATTTATTTCCAAGGCTTATTTTATTTTCCCATGAGGGGTCTCTGAATTTCGATCCCTATTTGGGGCTCACGGTAGGTTCCGCCTAAAACAACATTTTGTATTTCTTTCCTCTCCTAGTACAATGAGTCGCTATAAAGCACATTCTAAAAGGGAACTTGAAGACACTGTAAATGACCCAAATTTCATGGCTTCTTCTGATGAAGAGGGTGAGGTGACTGAGACCGCATAGACGACATGTCTGACTGATGGCATCCACGAAAGCTGATGTTCCAGAAATCTTGGAAGTTTACTCTAATGAGGCAAGGAAGGACGATGGAAACTCAGGCCATTGCAAGAAGAAAATGAAAGCTAATATCACATCTAATTAAACAACTGAAGATACAGTTACAGTAAAACCTACTCTGATCTAGCAGAAATTAAACAGCCCTAACGCCATTTGATAGCAGCACTAAAACGAATGTCACCAGTTGATGGCTTTGAGGAAATTTTTAATGAACAAGCACTGAACATGACTGCCAGTGAATGTGTCCAGTATGCTACATAGAACAATAATCACAGCTTTGATCCAATGAGTGCATAAAAATGTTCTTAGGCGTACTGTTCATCACTGAATACTATGCTCTCCCACAGGAACAGTTACACTGGAATGAAGACGAGAGATTTGATATGAATTGCGTACAACAGTTTGTGAAGCCCAATACGTATCTGCAAATCAAGTGCCACCTTCACTTCAATGATAACACGTATATGAACAGAATCTCAGCTGACGAAAGGGATAAAAAATTTTCCCTTGATGGGTTTTGGGAATAAGAATTTCATAAAATTTCAAATTTTTTCTGACATCCTGAGCACTGATGAGCAAATGTTTTGATATTACCAACCTGAAACAATTCATTCGCGGGAAACCAGTGAGCTCGGCTTGAAACAGTGGGTCATGTACTGTTCCCGTCATCTACTGCCTCACTAATGAAAATACTCCACTGCTCGAATTCAGAAGGATGATGGCAATGAGACATCGTCCTCGATAATCCGCTGCTTGTGGTGCTAAAAGAAAGGACGACCATCATACCCGAAGACTTCCGCATCACGTATCCCAGGTCTCGGGACTTCTCAAATCGGGCACGTGACTGGGGCACGACGTTTCGGAAAGAAAGAAAATGTAGATTTGCAATAAAAATGCAAGGAAGCAGTACTCTGTGTGCGAAGTGGGACTCCGTATTGAATGCTTTGTTCTCTGGCACAAAAAAATACATAAAATGTAAAAATAGAGTGGCATGTGCCATGATCGCCATTTAGGTATCAACTAAAATATAGCATTCATTTCAAGGTTACTTCATTTTCTTATTTTACATACCTTGTCTTAGTCTCTGTGTCAATCACGCAACAAACAAATAACAGTAGATTGAAGAAACAAATTTGGCAGTTAATGCGTTAATGCAAAGTAAAAACATAAACAGATGCCCCAGTTGTAAGAGACTTACGTACGCTCCAATCATCCATTTGGCAGTGTTGTTTTTTGCTGTTGAAAATCGGAGTTTGTTTGGTTGAAGCATTTGTTAGGCATTTAAATTACTGCTTGTCTACGGGGCAAGTAGTGATAGCTTCCGCATAAGATACGTCCATATCCCCATCGCACTATCACAGGCGTAACTATGTATCAGGGAGTCAATTCTTTCACAAAACTCACGCTCCAATCGCATTGAGGTGAATCTTACGGAGTTTGTCATTGGTCGAGATAATGCCATTGACGATAAGAAACCATAGAGAGTGTAAGTGCCTTAGTAAAAAGGGTTTGTGGATGTTGCACCATAGTGTGCTCTGCTCGGCACACGGTCCTTGAACTAAGTGGGATTACATTCAGTTGCCATCAAGAGTGCATAAATATTTTTCTTGCGGAGTTCATTCGGACGCCCTCGGTTGGCGCGCACGCAGCTGAAGTCCAAAAGGTAATGGCGGATATGTCTGTATGACGTCGTGATGCCAGCAATGTTGATCGGCGCAGTCTGACTTTGCGGTCGCAAGATTTCAATTAAACGCTGGACAAGGCAAAAGCCCTGTCTATGCATACAGTTGATAAGAACCGCCCCACACTGATGTTTCACACTAGGAAGAGTGAGCGTTTTAAAGCTGAACTTGAAGATTTGCCGACGGAGAACCAAAATTGGTTCACCCATTATTTACTGTTTGGAAAGAAATGCTGTTGGGGTAAGAACCAATGACCTCCTGTTGGGGGGGGGGGTGATAACGTGGAGAGGAAAGAAGGGAGGACGAGATGGGCACACAGAGAGGGGAAAAGAGATGATGGAGAGATACAGATATAGGGAAGAGGAGATAGGCAGAGAGAGGTGGAGGGGGAAATGAGCAGAGAATGGGACGAGGAGAATATGGACTGAGGAGGGAGGAAGGTATGGACTTAGAGGGGGAGAAGGATGCGGATAGATGGGGAAGCAGCAAATGGACAGTAGGGGGAGATGCAGATGGTCAGAGAGATGGGGAGTAGCAGATAGACAGAGAGAGAGGAGCAGAAAGAGAGTGGCGGGCTGCAAGAAGTGGACATAGAGAAGGCGAGAATGAGCTGGACATTTTTATTTATTGCCAAATTATGGACCTGTTACCTGATGTTTAAAACAGGTCGTACATCTGACAATTTTCGTTTTTCATCTTTTTACAGTTTTCTTTTCTTTTGTTTTATCTACAACATTTACAAAGAATGATACTTTTCAAAATAACAATAATTTAAAGTTGAAATATAAATAAAATTTTGTTGTTTTTTAAGAAGAATATAAAAAGATGACATGATAGGATAGAGGACAGATTTGTTAGTACCATCACCGAGTGTGGTTCAAATGGTTCAAATGGCTCTGAGCACTATGGGACTCAACTGCTGAGGTCATTAGTCCCCTAGAACTTAGAACTAGTTAAACCTAACTAACCTAAGGACATCACAAACATCCATGCCCGAGGCAGGATTCGAACCTGCGACCGTAGCGGTCTCGCGGTTCCAGGCTGCAGCGCCTTTAACCGCTCGGCCACTTCGGCCGGCCACCGAGTGTGACTGACGATGAATACCTCGGAATGGTTTCTTCGAGCCGTTGACCGCCAATCACACACACACACACACACGCACCCACACATAAAAATGATTATTAGTAGAGAAATAATATTGCCTATCCTATTTATTATTAATCCTATGTATTAATTACTTTAGGTGCCCATCCATGTACAGCATTTAGTGATTTCTTGGCTAGATTGCCAGCACCTTATGTTTATTTACTGTCACAACTTAGCTTCCTCCTCCTGTTCCTCCTCATTTTCACTATTTTCGCTGTCACTGTGGGTACCGCTGTCCACACTCTGGAGATTGTTGTTACGTTCCACATAGGCATATCGGTTATGTCTTCATGTGCTGTTTTTTAAATACTGTTTGTCAGTGCGTTTAATTGTGCCCATTGTTCTTCGTCTCTTATTGCTGTGTATATACAGGGTGTTTCAAAAATGACCGGTATATTTGAAACGGCAATAAAAACTAAACGAGCAGCGATAGAAATACACCGTTTGTTGCAATATGCTTGGGACAACAGTACATTTTCAGGCAGACAAACTTTCGAAATTACAGTAGTTACAATTTTCAACAACAGATGGCGCTGCGGTCTGGGAAACTCTATAGTACGATATTTTCCACATATCCACCATGCGTAGCAATAATATGGCGTAGTCTCTGAATGAGATTACCCGAAACCTTTGACAACGTGTCTGGCGGAATGGCTTCACATGCAGATGAGATGTACTGCTTCAGCTGTTCAATTGTTTCTGGACTCTGGCGGTACACCTGGTCTTTCAAGTGTCCCCACAGAAAGAAGTCACAGGGGTTCATGTCTGGCGAATAGGGAGGCCAATCCACGCCGCCTCCTGTATGTTTCGGATAGCCCAAAGCAATCACACGATCATAGAAATATTCATTCAGGAAATTAAAGACGTCGGCCGTGCGATGTGGCCGGGCACCATCTTGCATAAACCACGAGGTGTTCGCAGTGTCGTCTAAGGCAGTTTGTACCGCCACAAATTCACGAAGAATGTCCAGATAGCGTGATGCAGTAATCGTTGCGGATCTGAAAAATGGGCCAATGATTCCTTTGGAAGAAATGGCGGCCCAGACCAGTACTTTTTGAGGATGCAGGGACGATGGGACTGCAACATGGGGCTTTTCGGTTCCCCATATGCGCCAGTTCTGTTTATTGACGAAGCCGTCCAGGTAAAAATAAGCTTCGTCAGTAAACCAAATGCTGCCCACATGCATATCGCCGTCATCAATCCTGTGCACTATATCGTTAGCGAATGTCTCTCGTGCAGCAATGGTAGCGGCGCTGAGGGGTTGCCGCGTTTGAATTTTGTATGGATAGAGGTGTAAACTCTGGCGCATGAGACGATACGTGGACGTTGGCGTCATTTGGACCGCAGCTGCAACACGGCGAACGGAAACCCGAGGCCGCTGTTGGATCACCTGCTGCACTAGCTGCGCGTTGCCCTCTGTGGTTGCCGTACGCGGTCGCCCTACCTTTCCAGCACGTTCATCCGTCACGTTCCCAGTCCGTTGAAATTTTTCAAACAGATCCTTTATTGTATCGCTTTTCGGTCCTTTGGTTACATTAAACCTCCGTTGAAAACTTCGTCTTGTTGCAACAACACTGTGTTCTAGGCGGTGGAATTCCAACACCAGAAAAATCCTCTGTTCTAAGGAATAAACCATATTGTCTACAGCACACTTGCACGTTGTGAACAGCACACGCTTACAGCAGAAAGACGACGTACAGAATGGCGCACCCACAGACTGCGTTGTCTTCTATATCTTTCACATCACTTGCAGCGCCATCTGTTGTTGAAAATTGTAACTACTGTAATTTCGAAAGTTTGTCCGCCTGGAAATGTACTGTTGTCCCAAGCATATTGCAACAAACGGTGTATTTTTATCGCTGCTCGTTTAGCTTTTATTGCCTTTTCAAATATACCGGTCATTTTTGAAACACCCTGTATCTATGTCTGTATCTGTGTAGTCTAAGTGTAGTGTATGTCTATTGTTCGCGTTTTGCCCGCAGAAAAAGAGTGTGTTCTGGGGAGCCTCCTTCCCCGCATGTGCATGTAGGTGTCTGCCTCAGACTCACGCGGTTTAAGCGCGTGGGATAAGGTCCGTGTCCGGTTAAGAAATGTACCACACCGCAGCTGGGTTCGATTGTCTCGTTCTCAACCAGTCCCTTATGTCAGGGAGGAAGTCGTGCAGTCTACGTCCCTTATCACTTACATCCCACTCACCTTGCCATGTATCGAAACGCCAACTTTTAAGGTGACGTATCGTCTCGATCGGCACACCGGTTATTGCGTGTACCTTATCTAGACTCCTCACCTTTAACTAGTACCTTGCAGCTCTGTTCAAAAAAATGGCTCTGAGCACTATGGGACTTAACATCTGAGGTCGTCAGTCCCCTAGAACTTAGAACTACTTAAACCTAACCAACTTAAGGACATCACACACATCCATGATCCATGCCCGAGGCAGTATTCGAGCCTGCGACCGTAGCAGTCCCGCAGTTCCGGACCGAAGCGCCTAGAATCGCTCGGCCATCGCGATGCAGCTCTGTATTTGATCGTTATATCCATGGGGCATATTCCGAGCACTACACACAGTGCATCCGCCGAGGTGGTACCGAAGGCTCCAGATAGCCTACGTAGGACACTGATCTGCCCTCGTCTGACCGATTCTTTGTTGGTGACCACGTTCAGTCTATGTGCCCACGTGCTAGCTGCGAAGCTGAGTACTGATTCGAAGAGCGCACAGTGGTACGGCCGTATGATTGGTAGAGGTAGTCTGTACTGTTTTGAATTTAGCCTCACCAGTTTGTGTAATTTTTTTTTTTGCTTTGTTTCTTGTTAGCCTTGTGTGTTCTTGGAAATTCAATTTTTTAACTATGTGTACCCCACGATAGCTCGTAACGTGTGCTCGTTTGATTTTTGTGTACCCAATTTTAACCGAAGGATTCCTTTGGAGTGATCCTTTCAGTAAATTGTATGTTGTTTTGTTTTCGGCTATCCTGAGTTTGTTGTTGTGACACCACTGAGTAATTGTTTGTAGTATTCCACTGGCTTTCTCTTCTAACTGGGCTCTGTTGTTTGCAGTGACTACAGCTAATAGTTCATCTGCGTAGGCGACAATTCCGTCTGACCTGTCATCCCCATCCAGAAGTTGTAGGAGAAGATGGTGCCCCAGATCGACACTTGAGGACAGCCTTTGGTAATTCTTTTAATTACTTTCCGGCTGTCCATCTGCCATTTGACTACTCGGTCTTTACAGTAGTCTAGAAAACTGTTGTACAGTGACTGCGGTACCTCCAGATATCTTAGCCTCTGTAACAGTGCGGGCCACCAGAGATTATCAAATGCTACGACCATGTCAATCATTATTGCCATGGCGAATTCTGTTTTGTGGTGTTAACTATGTGCAGGACCTGGTTGAGGGCATCATCTATTGATCTGCCAGTTCTGAAGCCGAATTGGTGTTTGCTCATGCCCCTGAGAGCTCTGTGCGTTTGCAGGCGCTTACACAGTAGCTTCTCCTGAATCTTTGCTATGGTGTTTATTAGGCATATTGGCCTGTAAGTCTTTGGATCTGAAGGATCCCTGTCCGCTGATTTCTTAATAATGACTGCTTTGGAGGTTTTACATACTGTAGGTACCCTGCCCAGCCGTAAGGCATCGTTCAGTAACGTTGTTAGGAACGGAGTGACATGCGGTGCTTAGTTTTTTCAGTGTTTCCGAGTGGATACCATCTGGTCCAGGTGCTTTCTTGTTTCTGAGCTCTGAGATTGCTAGCACAACCTTTTCTTGCGCAAAAGGGCCGGTGACAGTTGCAGTGTTGTATGGTATGTGTAGGTTTTCTCTTAGTGTTGCATGATATTGTGTGTCTGTATCGATAACGTCGTCAGGGAGCAGTTTTACAGCAGAAACTCCGTTGTATTTCTCCATCCCCTCGTCATTTGCCGTCATCCTGCCTTAGCGTTCCCAGAACTAGTGGGGCTTTTATCTCCTGTCAGTATTTTGTATGGTTCCCCCCATATACACTCCTGGAAATTGAAATAAGAACACCGTGAATTCATTGTCCCAGGGAGGGGAAACTTTATTGACACATTCCTGGGGTCAGATACATCACATGATCACACTGACAGAACCACAGGCACATAGACACAGGCAACTGAGCATGCACAATGTCGGCACTAGTACAGTGTATATCCACCTTTCAGAGCAATGCAGGCTGCTATTCTCCCATGGAGACGATCGTAGAGATGTTGGATGTAGTCCTGTGGAACGGCTTGCCATGCCATTTCCACCTGGCGCCTCAGTTGGACCAGCGTTCGTGCTGGACGTGCAGACCGCGTGAGACGACGCTTCATCCAGTCCCAAACATGCTCATTGGGGGACAGATCCGGAGATCTTGCTGGCCAGGGTAGTTGACTTACACCTTCTAGAGCACGTTGGGTGGCACGGGATACATGCGGACGTGCATTGTCCTGTTGGAACAGCAAGTTCCCTTGCCGGTCTAGGAATGGTAGAACGATGGGTTCGATGACGGTTTGGATGTACCGTGCACTATTCAGTGTCCCCTCGACGATCACCAGTGGTGTACGGCCAGTGTAGGAGATCGCTCCCCACACCATGATGCCGGGTGTTGGCCCTGTGTGCCTCGGTCGTATGCAGTCCTGATTGTGGCGCTCACCTGCACGGCGCCAAACACGCATACGACCATCATTGGCACCAAGGTAGAAGCGACTCTCATCGCTGAAGACGACACGTCTCCATTCGTCCCTCCATTCACGCCTGTCGCGACACCACTGGAGGCGGGCTGCACGATGTTGGGGCGTGAGCGGAAGACGGCCTAACGGTGTGCGGGACCGTAGCCCAGCTTCATGGAGACGGTTGCGAATGGTCCTCGCCGATACCCCAGGAGCAACAGTGTCCCTAATTTGCTGGGAAGTGGCGGTGCGGTCCCCTACGGCACTGCGTAGGATCCTACGGTCTTGGCGTGCATCCGTGCGTCGCTGCGGTCCGGTCCCAGGTCGACGGGCACCTGCACCTTCCGCCGACCACTGGCGACAACATCGATGTACTGTGGAGACCTCACGCCCCACGTGTTGAGCAATTCGGCGGTACGTCCACCCGGCCTCCCGCATGCCCACTATACGCCCTCGCTCAAAGTCCGTCAACTGCACATACGGTTCACGTCCACGCTGTCGCGGCATGCTACCAGTGTTAAAGACTGCGATGGAGATCCGTATGCCACGGCAAACTGGCTGACACTGACTGCGGCCGTGCACAAATGCTGCGCAGCTAGCGCCATTCGACGGCCAACACCGCGGTTCCTGGTGTGTCCGCTGTGCCGTGCGAGTGATCATTGCTTGTACAGTCCTCTCGCAGTGTCCGGAGCAAGTATGGTGGGTCTGACACACCGGTGTCAATGTGTTCTTTTTTCCATTTCCAGGAGTGTATTTTGCTCTGTTTGTGTTGTTACAAATAGCTCCCATTGTTGTCTACACGTGTTGTATAGGATCTGTCTACATAAGTCTTGTGCATGCCTATATGCTTCAAGTCTTATTTGTCTGTCCTATCTGCTATCGCCTTCGATATAATTTTCGTTTGCGTCTTGCATCTTGTTTGAGTATCGTGAGTTCGTTGGTCCATGGTACTGGTGAGCATTTTGTGTTCTTTGCAGTCGGTATTGAAGCATTTTGTGCATGTTGTATTACCTGTGTTAATTTGTGTAACCTATAATCGATACTTCTATTGATGTTTTCTAGATCGTGTTGTTGGATAATTTCCGTGAATTTGTTCCAGTCTGTCTTGTGCAACAACAAGTGTCTGGTGTGTGACTTGGTCATTGTGTTCTGAGTGTGAGTTAGTGTGCATGTTATGACATTGTGATCACTACTGCTTATGTTGTCGTGTACAGTCCAGTTTGTTACGCATGCCATTGCTACATTATTTGCTACCGTAAAGTCGATATTACTGCTCGTACCATCGAACCCTACATATGTTGGTATAGGTCCTTCCGTATTCATTACATGTAATTGTGTTTCTTGTATTAGATCGATGATTATGCGTCCTCTGTCATCTGTTCTGTTTGAGCTCCAGAGGATCGATCTGGGAGTAATGTCAGCACTTATAACTAATTTTTTGCCTCTGGCATACATTACTAGGTGTCTTATGTAGTCTGCGTACGGCTGTATTTGATCTATCTCCATCTACATGGATACTCTGCAAATCACATTTAAGTGCCTGGCAGAGAGTTCATTGAACCACCTTCACAATTCTCTATTATTCCAATCTCGTATAGCGTGTAGAATGAGTAAACACCTACACTCCTGGAAATTGAAATAAGAACACCGTGAATTCATTGTCCCAGGAAGGGGAAACTTTATTGACACATTCCTGGGGTCAGATACATACATGATCACACTGACAGAACCACAGGCACATAGACACAGGCAACAGAGCATGCACAATGTCGGCACTAGTACAGTGTATATCCACCTTTCGCAGCAATGCAGGTTGCTATTCTCCCATGGAGACGATCGTAGAGATGCTGGATGCAGTCCTGTGGAACGGCTTGCCATGCCATTTCCACCTGGCGCCTCAGTTGGACCAGCGTTCGTGCTGGACGTGCAGACCGCGTGAGAATTGCTTGTACAGCCCTCTCGCAGTGTCCGGAGCAAGTATATGGGTCTGACACACCGGTGTCAATGTGTTCTTTTTTCCATTTCCAGGAGTGTATATCTTTCCGTACGAGCTCTGATTTCCCTTATTTTATCGTGGTGATCGTTCCCCCGTATGTAGGTCGGTGTCAACGAAATATTTTCGCATTCGAAGGAGAAAGTTGGTGATTGGAATTTCATGAGAAGATTCCGTCACAACGAAAAACGCCTTTCTTTTAATGATTTCCAGCCCAAATCCTGTATCATTTCTGTGACGCTCTCTCCCATATTTCGCGATAATACAAAACGTGCTGCCTTTCTTTAAACTTCTTCGATGTATTCTGTCAGTCCTATCTGGTAAGGATCCCACACCGCGCAGCAGTATTCTAAAAGAGGACGGGCAAGCGTAGTATAGGTAGTCTCCTTAGTAGGTCTGTTACATTTTCTAAGTGTCCTGCCAATAAAACGCAGCCTTTGGTTAGCCTTCCCCACAAAATTTTATGTGTGTTCTTTCCAATTTAAGTTGTTCGTAATTGTAATACCTAGGTATTTAGTTGAATTTACGGCTTTTAGATTAGACTGATTTATCGTGTAACCGAAGTTTAACGAGTTCCTTTTAGCAATCATGTGGATGACCACACACTTTTCGTTATTTAGGGTCAACTGCCACTTTTCGCACCATTCAGATATATTTTTCTAAATCGTTTTGCAGTTTGTTTTGATCTTCTGGTGACTTCATTAGTCGATAAACGACAGCGTCATCTGCAAACAACCGAAGACAGCTGCTCAGATTGTCTCCCAAGTCGTTTATATAGATAAGGAACAGCACAGGGCCTGTAACACTACCTTGGGAAACGCCTGAAATCACATCTGTTTTACTCGATGACTTTCCGTCAATTACTACGAACTGTGACTCTCTGACAGGAAATCGCAAATCCAGTCACATGACTGAGACGATATTCCATAAGCACGCAGTTTCACTGCGAGCTGCTTGTATGGTACAGTGTCACAAGCCTTCCGGAAATCCAGGAATACGGAATCGATCTGAAATCCCTTGTCAATGGCACTGAGCACTTCATGTGAATAAAGAGCTAGTTGTGTTTCACAGGAACAATGTTTTCTAAACCCATGTTCACTGTGTGTCAATAGACCGTTTCCTTCGAGATAATTCATAATGTTCGAACACAATGTATGTTCTAAAATCCTGCTGCATATCGACGTTACCGATATGGGTCTGTAATTTAGTGGATTACTTCTACTACCTTTCTTGAATATTGGTGTGACCTGTGCAAGTTTCCAGTCTTTGGGTACGGATCTTCCGTCGAGCGAACGGTTGTATATGATTGTTAAGTATGGAGCTAATGCATCAGCATACTCCGAAAGGAACCTAATTGGTATACAGTCTGCACCAGAAGACTTGCTTTTATTAAGTGATTTGAGTTGATTCACTACTCCGAGGATATTTACTTCTACGTTACTCATGTTGGCAGCTGTTCTCTATTCGAATTCTGGAATATTTACTTCGTCTTCTTTTGTGAAGGCATTTCGGAAGGCTGTGTTTAGTAAATCTGCTTTGGCAGCACTGTCTTCGATAGTATCTCCATTCTTATCGCGCCGAGAAGGCATTGATTGTTTCTTGCCGCTAACATACTTCACATACGACCAGAATCTCTTTGGATTTTCTGCCAGGTTTCGAGACAAAGTTTCGTTGCGGAAACTGTTATAGGCATCTCGCATTGAACTCCGCCATAAATTTCGAGCTTCTGTAAAGGATCGACAATCAATGGCTGTATAGGGCGTACATGGATGCAATAACCGATGTGACGTTCCCATTAGTTATCTCTATGGTAACCAAGTGTTGATTGCGTAACCGTGTTACCTTAATTATGTTATAAGTTCTATTTAGAGTTACTATTTCAGCTTACAGTCATTGCTGCCTGTTATTGTGGTAGCATGATTTCGTAGACATATCAGTTGCCCATTTCTATAATAAGGTTCTTGTAAGCACATGTCTGCCTGCCTGCAAGTCTTGTGCTATTTAAGGGAATTCCGCGCTGACTGTAGTACTGTTTTTTTTGTATTATTTTGTAAGATATTCCTTTTTTGTCTATGTGTTCTGGGTGTTTTATGTGTACAAAACATTTACTGCCAGTCTGTGGGTGATCGAAATATGTTCGTCCGTATGCTCTTACATGATCTATATATATTTTGTCCAAATCAAATGATTCTGACCTGCGCAGCAGACCTGGAGCATGAGTTCTAGCAGCGGCTCTGCTGATGTAGGAATATTTTCTGTCCTTAGGATGATTCTGTCTGTTTGCTCAGTTACTGGAAAACAGAGAATCTCCGTTTGGATGGCACAATCTAAGTAGCATCCGCTGCGCTGTCTGCAGTATCTCTTTTTTCTCCAGCCTACTTAGAAGCAAGTTAAATTCTAAATTACCATAATTAGGGGTAGCTGGCTTGCTGTTGGTGCTGGCTTCTGTTGCGGTTTCTGAGGTGGTACTAGACTGATTGTGGCTTCGTGTTGGCCGCTGATTGGGGGACATTTTAAGACCTCTTTGGGATGTCACACGGTTACTTTTCGTTTTGTCACACGCCTCTTCAATGCTGTTTGCCTTCACACGTTTTTCACTGCTGTTGGTGGTGCTTGCTGGTGTGGTATCGGCGATGGTGGTGATCTGTGTGGGACTGACTGTATGTGTTATGTTGTCTCTGTTGATGTTTGGAGTGGAGGTTGTTTCTAGACGCACGTTGACATCGTTGCAAATGTCACATGTGTCTCCCTCAGATTTGTCCTCATCTAATTTTTCTACTCTGGGTCCTGTAGTTCTGAGTTTTGTATTGGTCTGTGGCCTCATTGTTTCGATGTGTATTGATTCAGGGTCTACGTACCTATCTATTCCTTGTTCCTGGGGCGAAGAGTGCCTCCCGAGACAAATTTGACTGGTTTGATGTACTGTTCACATTTACGTGTGTCGTAGGGTTTTCCATGTGATGATGATTCTGGTTTGTGTTCCTCTTGTGTACGTGTGATGTGATGTACTTCCGTGGGAGAAATTGTGAAGGAGTATGTCGGTTTTGTTTGTACATTTTCTTGTGCACAATATTTGTAAGCTCATCTTCCAGCTCATCTATCCTCTACGTTAATGTCATTTGGAAGAAAGAGTTGGACAGAGAGGGGGAGGAGGACATGGACAGAGAGAGAGGGGGAAGGAGGGGATGGACTAATAGAATTGCAATGAATGTGTGGGCAACGCCAGGTACTCAGCTAGTACCGCGTAAGCACACTAGACGAAAAACTACATCACCCCCAGGAGGCATCACGCTAACGCCATGTAACACCGCCTCTAGCTTGCATAACTGTGCCAATTCGGTAGGAACAGAGTCTTTAGGCATGCCTTATAGCTGAAGCCGATCGCTGATGATCATATCCCATAAAGCTGCCAAACTGCGGAGATGTTGACTGCTAAGTTTCATCCGTTGTTCCATACAGTCTCAGACATTTTCTGTTCGATTAGATAATGTGATTGATGTGCCAATCGAGGCCCCCGAGTATCGTCAGATCAGTAATGTATGCCTGCAGCCTGTGAACACGGCTTATGTCATGGAAGACGTGGTATTCACAGCATACTCATTATGAAGATGTAGAATAGAGGGCAACACTTCGTCACCAAGAATGATAAAACAAACATTCTTCACGTTCACAGTACTCGGAATGTGTTGGCCCCAGCCATGGTATGAGAAACATCACAGAACCATCGCTAGCCTCCACTGCACTCTCCACACACTGCGGGTTAAAAGCTCCATATTCCGTAGGAGCCTTCGACGTTTTGTGTAATTTGGAAAGTGGTAAAATGGCGACTTGTCTGATCGCAGTATCTGCCTCCAGTCTAATACTATCCAGTTTTTCTGTTTGGGGCACTGAAGACGTGCAGCTTCGTGTGCCGCTATGTGCAACGACCTTTTGTGACATACCAAATGTCCACTACATACAGTTCCTTTCGCAATGTTCACTCAGAGAATGGTCAGCAGTCACTGTCGTGTGCAATTCCTGTCGCGTTTGAGGCTGTATTACACTGACAGGGCATGACAGTCGTCTCTGATCCCTCTCGGTTAGGATATTTTTGCGGCCACTGTTCGTACGATGTGTTACGCCGTTGTGAGTGGTCCTCCACACTTCGTAGGCAAACTGGATAGTCCGCGTTTATACGCCAACAAATCAGGCAACTTCATTACGGGTGTAGTCATGAGCACGTCCTAACACGATAGCTCATTTCTGCCATTCTGGCCATATGCAAGTCGACCTATCTTACTATACTGGTTCCATATAACCGACTGGTACATAGACACCACTTCAGTGCCGCAAGATGAGTTCTCAAGTAATAGAAGCCACTGCGTTGTCCTAGACGGCTAGTGTTCATCAGACGCAAGTGTACCGTCAGGAGTGCCCCATGAAGTGTTGTAGAAAAGCCCATGTTCTCTGTTGAACAGTGGTAAATACACAGTCCAGTCACATTAACGTGACCACCGCCTACATTCGAAATCAACGTGCAATTATCACTCACAGACTACAGGTGACAGCACTAGTAGTGGAGGGTATAAAAAGCGTGTTTGCCGGACGCAGAAAACAGTGCGGCCGTCGTAATGCGTAAACGGAGCGATTGATCTGATGCTCAGAACAGCTTCAGCACTGGCTTTCGGGCCAAGGGTGGAAATATTTCTGAAATGGCTAAGTTTGTAAGCTGTTCGTGTGCCGCTGTGGTTAAAGAATACCGTGCTTGACATAATGACGCCATCCAAAAACGTCGCGGAGCCAGCTGTGCTACGCCAAGTGTCACAGATGCTAGGGCTCAACAACGGCTACGGCGATATGTACGGACGAAGAGACGTGCAACTATTGAGAAACTGATCGTCCAGATGAACCGAGGGGCTACCAAGAGTGTCTTCTCAACGATCGTTCAGCGAACGTCGGTGCGTATGGGTCTCCGCAACAGGTGCCTGTTTCGTGCACGCATACTAACTGATGTCCATCGGCGGAGAAGGCTGAAATTTGCACGCCACTGCCACAACTGGACGTCCACTGCGTGGCGACAGGTGGCTTTATCCAGATGAATCACGCTATATGCCTCATCGTGAAGATGGTCGTTGGCGCACTGCAACAGTTGTCGGAAGGGTCCAGGACAGAGGAGGGATCGTTGTGGTCTGGGGAACGTTTTTGTGGTATTCCCTCGGTGATCTCGTCATTTTGGAAAGCTCAATGGATCAACACAAGTGTGCACCTACCCACGGGGACCATGTCCATCCTTACATGCAGTTCGTTATTCCTTGGCACGATAGCATCTACCAGCAGGGCAATGCAACGTGTCACACAGCTCACAGTGTACGCGCGTGGTTCGAAGAGTATCGGGAAGAGTTCACCGTACACCGCTGGCCACCGAACTCCCCACATTAAAGCCCAATGGAGGAACTGTGGGCCCACCGTGATCAAGCTGCTCGCGCCGTGGGTCCTCAGCTGAGAAACTTGGCGCAGCCGGTCACGGCACTGGCTCCACATCTGTCAGGACGTCACTGACTCCCTTCCTGCACGTCTAGCAGCAGTCCGCGCTACAGAAGGTGGTTATTCAGGCTTCTGGCAGTTTGTCACACTGACACATGTTTCAAAGGTTTACTGTCCTTCGTAATAGTCACCGCCATTGTGTATATCCCGCTGCCAGCGACATGGAAGTCGTAGCCTGCTGATATCAGCGCCATTTGTGTTGATAGTTCCAGTGGACTGGTCTATTGCCCGAGGAATCTCTGAAACAGTTCTGAAGTGAATGCCGTGAAGTGCTTCCTTCGGGTTAGGAATCAAGATGTCATATGCGCCCGAGCTTTGTCCTGCAAAATGAGCGGGTCCTGTAGAAAGTATCACTGTTAGATTCTTAAAGTTGTTAATTTTTTAAACACAGCCTGCAACCAGCTGGCAACGGACTATACACAATGCTGGTGACTGCTCTGAAGGACAGTAAAACTCTGAATCATGTATCTCTTTACTGTATGTTGTAATAAAAATAGATGCCACTATTAAAGTTCCAAACCCAGTAAATAAATGAGCTGGCGGATAGGGTGAACAGCATTCTGCGACAGTTTGCCGATGCCGCTGCAGTATACGGGAAAGTGCCGTCGTTGAGTGACTGTGGAAGGCTACATGATGACTAAGTCACCATTTCTATTTTGTCTGATGAATGGCATCTTGCTCTAAATGTAGATAAATGTAAGTTAATGCTGATGAGTACGAAAGAGAATCGTCTAATGTTCGAAAACAGTATTAGTGATGTGATGTAACACATTTGCCACGTCGATTAAACGTCTAGGCGTAACGTTGTAAAGCTATGTGAAATTGAAGGAGCACGTAAGGTTGGTAGGGGAGTAGGATAGTTGACTTCGGTTTATTGGAAGAATTATAGGAAACTGTAGCTCGTCTGTAAAGGAGACGGCGAATAGAAAGATAGGTTCGCACTATCTTTAGTGTTGATCGAGTGTTTGGGATCCCCACTAGATCGGGTTTAAGGAAGACGTCAAAGCAATTCAGAGTCGTGCTACTACACTCCTGGAAATTGAAATAAGAACACCGTGAATTCATTGTCCCAGGAAGGGGAAACTTTATTGACACATTCCTGGGGTCAGATACATCACATGATCACACTGACAGAACCACAGGCACATAGACACAGGCAACAGAGCATGCACAATGTCGGCACTAGTACAGTGTATATCTACCTTTCGCAGCAATGCAGGCTGCTATTCTCCCATGGAGACGATCGTAGAGATGCTGGATGTAGTCCTGTGGAACGGCTTGCCATGCCATTTCCACCTGGCGCCTCAGTTGGACCAGCGTTCGTGCTGGACGTGCAGACCGCGTGAGACGACGCTTCATCCAGTCCCAAACATGCTCAATGGGGGACAGATCCGGAGATCTTGCTGGCCAGGGTAGTTGACTTACACCTTCTAGAGCACGTTGGGTGGCACGGGATACATGCGGACGTGCATTGTCCTGTTGGAACAGCAAGTTCCCTTGCCGGTCTAGGAATGGTAGAACGATGGGTTCGATGACGGTTTGGATGTACCGTGCACTATTCAGTGTCCCCTCGACGATCACCAGTGGTGTACGGCCAGTGTAGGAGATCGCTCCCCACACCATGATGCCGGGTGTTGGCCCTGTGTGCCTCGGTCGTATGCAGTCCTGATTGTGGCGCTCACCTGCACGGCGCCAAACACGCATACGACCATCATTGGCACCAAGGTAGAAGCGACTCTCATCGCTGAAGACGACACGTCTCCATTCGTCCCTCCATTCACGCCTGTCGCGACACCACTGGAGGCGGGCTGCACGATGTTGGGGCGTGAGCGGAAGACGGCCTAACGGTGTGCGGGACCGTAGCCCAGCTTCATGGAGACGGTTGCGAATGGTCCTCGCCGATACCCCAGGAGCAACAGTGTCCCTAATTTGCTGGGAAGTGGCGGTGCGGTTCCCTACGGCACTGCGTAGGATCCTACGGTCTTGGCGTGCATCCGTGCGTCGCTGCGGTCCGGTCCCAGGTCGACGGGCACGTGCACCTTCCGCCGACCACTGGCGACAACATCGATGTACTGTGGAGACCTCACGCCCCACGTGTTGAGCAATTCGGCGGTACGTCCACCCGGCCTCCCGCATGCCCACTATACGCCCTCGCTCAAAGTCCGTCAACTGCACATACGGTTCACGTCCACGCTGTCGCGGCATGCTACCAGTGTTAAAGACTGCGATGGAGCTCCGTATGTCACGGCAAACTGGCTGACACTGACGGCGGCGGTGCACAAATGCTGCGCAGCTAGCGCCATTCGACGGCCAACACCGCGGTTCCTGGTGTGTCCGCTGTGCCGTGCGTGTGATCATTGCTTGTACAGCCCTCTCGCAGTGTCCGGAGCAAGGGTCTGACACACCGGTGTCAATGTGTTCTTTTTTCCATTTCCAGGAGTGTATATATGTTACCGGTAGGTTCGATCAACACGCTTGTATTATGGAGATGCTTTTCTAACTCAAATTGAAATACCTTGAGGGAAGACGACGTTCTTTTCGCGAAACGCTGTTGAGACGATTTAGACAACCAGCATTTGCGGCTAACTGCAGAACGATTCTACTGATGCCAACGTACATTTCGGATATGGACCGCGAAAACAAGAGAATTGTGAGCATCTACAGATGTATATATGTGGTGTCACCGCCAGACACCACACTTGCTAGGTGGTAGCCTTTAAATCGGCCGCGGTCCGGTAGTATACGTCGGACCCGCGGGTCGCCACACGGCAGGTCTAGTCTAGAGAGACTCCCTAGCACTCCCCAGTTGTACAGCCGACTTTGCTAGTGATGGATGACTGTCTACATGCGCTCTCATTTGCCGAGACGACAGTTTAGCATAGCCTTCAGCTACGTCATTTGCTACGACCTAGCAAGGCGCCATATTCAGTTACTATGAATGTCTTCTGAACAGATAATATTGTGAATCATGTACGGTCAAGAGCGACATTCATCACTAATGGATTAAAGTTAAGTATCAAACTGATTACGTCCGCTTTCTGAATACTCATTCCTTGTCATGTTCCAGACCTCACGTCAGTATAGTTCTTCCCTCCTCACGCCAGCCTGCGTGAGCTAAGACGCGTGCATTTGGGCCCCCTCTAGTAACACGGTGTTGGCTCTTCTGCCAATACAACAATATAGGTAGTCGTTTTTTGCCTAGCTCCATTTGCGACTGGTGTAGGAAAGGAAGTGACTATCAGTGTTACTTTGTACCCTCCACAATACACCGCACTGTGGCTTGCAGAATATGTATACAGATGTGATTATTATTATTATTATTACTATTAGGAAATCTGTGGTAAGATCTTATAGGACCAAACTGCTGAGATCATCTGTTCCGGAGCTTACGCACTACGTAATCTAACTTCAACTCAGTTACGTTAAGGACAACACGCGCACGCATATATATATATATATATATATATATATATATATATATATATATATATATAGAAACATTTCGTAGGAGTCACATTCCAGTGAGTCCGTACTAGTATACGGAAGCTCGTCGAAATCGGTGGGCTCAAGGTCTGGCGCCTCCTTGTTACGTGAGACCTCCCACACGTCACTCGGCCTTCTTAATGGCTGTGAACAATATACAGCAATACGAATACTGAAAGAGGCCGGAGACACAGTTTAACAAGCACCTGATGGGACGCTAACCGGGGTGAAACGGGAGCCGGCAAATAAAGGAGTTGTGAGGCACGCTGACAGGGCCCGGCGCTTAGCCGTAATTTTGGTTTAATAAGGCGCGAGGTGCCGGATGGCGCTAACGAGGCGCCGCCGGAAGTGCAGAGCGCGCCACCCCCGCCGTAAATCATGCGGCCACAAAAACCACAGCCTGCCGCTTCTTTCTCCGGTTTCTCGCCTCGCCGCGCCTCACGTGTGACGTGCCAAACGACCAGCCCCCGCGCAACTCTCACTCTTTTACAATTGTTCACATCTTTGTCTGCTCTTCTCCTCGAGCGTGAATTGTCAAATGAATGATGAATGCTACACGGGGCAAGCATTACTGTCAAGCCGAGCAAAGAAGCACCAACAGAGAAAGTGGGAATGGTGTTTTGTTGAAATATAAACTGGTGTTAGATAAAAACGCTCTCTCTTCTCTCTCTCTCTCACACACACACACACACACACACACACATATACACACACACACACAAGTTCTACCTCAGCAGACACGCACCAATAGTGTTCATCAGACATTTAAAATTAGCGCCACACTGAACAAAAACAAAACGAGCTGTCACAATAACATAGTGACTTTCTATGAGTATGTCTACGTAAGTTGTAACAACAACAACTGTACATATAATAATTTTTTTCTTCTGATTTTCGTTAAATTAGTGTAATCGATGTTCTGATTTCATTTCTTTTTCTTTTCATGCCATGATGTTAAAGGAACTGTAACCAATTTTCGATGCGAATACTAATGTTTATGTCAAATTGCAAACAATATTATAACAAAATGGAAATGTAAGAAATGTTGAAACTGTTGTAAGATGTTAAAGTTGTAATTGTGCGCCTGGTCCATACGTAGGCAATGTATTAGGATATGTAGAATGCAAAACCTTTGGTGAATACCCTGTCTGTAGGGGAGCGGTAAAAGGTGGATGGCAGGCGAGCGCGGGAAACTGCACACGGGCGCAGCACGGCATAAAGGGCTCAGCAGTAGTAGTCGGAGTTGGGCATCGGTCTGAGAAACACGCTCTGGATCGAAGAGGCTCTCCTGGGAAACGTGATTTCATTGAGCCTCGGATGTGCCGTTTCCGACGACTATACAGCATGGCTATATTCCATAGGCACTAAAGGCAAAAGTATTGCGACGCTAAGAAGAAGCAAAGTGCCGATACATCAAGAGCCATAGCTGTGATTGTATGTGTGCTGTGCGCCTCGCCATCTCGTCGTCCGCCAACCACCGCATCGATACGAACAGGTTGAAACTTTTAGTACTGTATTCGTGTGGACCAGTGTTACTTTTGTTCCTTACTGTTCAATAACAACTTAACTTTTACCAGAACTGTCCTATCATTTAATTATCCTCATCACTAACCTAGACAGGGTCCTTTCCACATGTTGTGCAATCCGAGTGTCCCGAAATGAAGATTTAAAGTTTATGTTAATACTAATTACCTGCAGACCTAGATATGTTAGAAAAATGTTTAAAGAACTTTATTGTTAATGAATCAATAAGTAAAGAACAAAGTTCTGATAAAGTTGGAAGATAATGTTGAAATTGATTTAGTAATGAAGTTTAGTTAATTTGAGACAAAAATAATAGTAGTTAAATGAGCAGGTAATAAGACAAAAAGAGTAGTAACTCATATATTGGAAATCGTGAGTGCTTAATGAGTTCAATAGTCAAAAAATTTCAATACAGTGACCGTAACAGTTTCAGGGTCCCCCCCCCTTTTTTTTTCTTTTCTGTTCATTTAAATTCTGAAGTGTACTGAACTGATTTGACCAGCAAAGTTAAAGTCAATATAAAACCAAAATTTATTAGTGTTTTACCTTTTTCAAAATTGACATTGTATGTGTGTTTCGAAAGTGCTATTTCTAGGGTAACCTATGCCCGATTTTATTCCGATCAATAGACAGTACGAAGTTTGTAGTAAACATTATAGTGTATTGTTGTGTATTTATGGCTTGTTCATATTAGTACAGAAAGTGAAATTATTAGTTCAGTAGATTTTCTGGTTCTAAAATTTGCCATATTATGCAGTGTTGTTACGTGTTGTTTGGTATGAACGTACTTCAACTTGTACTGGGATGAAACTCAGTTAATGCCTAATTAGGCTGGCGACCGTATGATTAACAATTTGGTAGCATCTGCGGTGTTGCTTCTTGTCCGTCTTAACGTGTAGTTGCACTTCAGACTTGCTTGACGTATCATTGTTGTTACTGAGTGGGTGAAAGTCTGATTTTGCCTCCATTCAGGTACACGCGGTCAACATATATACCAAAATCCTTTCTTATAAGGTGAAGCCCATCAACTTACCATAGTACAGGCTTTAATAAGTATCGTACGCAGTAGCGTAGTGTTACAAAGTGTTTGCTCAAATCCAGTTTTTTGTAAAATACGTGTGAAAAAAAGGTAAGAGTGAAATATAAGAACATAGTGGAAAACAGCGTATACGATAGAAGTAGGAAGAAGAGATGCGCAACTGGACGGGAAATGTAATTACAGTGACCTACTAACCACTACTCAAGAAAAAGCGTTTAAAAAATACCAAATTTCTTTATGACTACTTTGTAGATGACGTGCTGCCAAAAGGCATAAATCAAGCCGAGCTGTAAACATACATTTTCACAATTAATGGAATTCAAGGTGGGTAATCGAAAAAATCTAAACAAAATGCACACGCTATAGTTCTGATGCCTAAAATAGAAAAACAGCCATGAACTTTTTAAGATACTTTACAGAAATAAATCGAAACCCACAGCAGATGACACACAGTTGTCGAAAGATATCTGGTCAAATAAAAGAAGTACATTATATTTTGCATCAGGTGGAGTTTAAAAAAGATTAATTCACAAACACGGATAAGAACATCAACGGGGTCTCCCAACCCGAGCAAGATGATACAATCATCGTCTCCGATGGGTTCCTCTAATGTACGCAGTACACAACCTCGTAAAATGTTTTCATATCCTTCTGCAGTTAGCTTTTTCTTAAGCGCAATATAGGCATCATATCCTAACCACTAAAAACACCCTCATACCGTAATCCCACATCCTCCGTACTTCACTGTTGGCACTGCACATGATCACTGAGAGAAGCCTTAGTTTACTACAGTAATCAGTTTCAAGTGCATGTAGTTTGGAGCAATAACGTAAAGATGAGGATGATGATGATGGTTTCTGTGGCGCTCGACATCGAAGTCATCAGCGCCCGTACAAGTACCCAATCTTTCCATTTCCAATTTCTCCACGTCTCGAATGATAAAGATGAAAAGTGTTGCACATGATAGACTAACGTAGAGATTGGTTCAAATGGCTCTGAGAACTATGGGACTTAACAGCTATGGTCATCAGTCCCCTAGAACTTAGAACTACTTAAACCTAACTAACCTAAGGACAACACACAACACCCAGTCATCACGAGGCAGAGAAACTAACGTAGAGAGCTGCATCAAATTAGTCTAGTTACCTTTATCATAAAGTAATTGCCAACTTTAGACTCATAAAAATCAATAAGTCAACATTTTTTCCTTATTTTTATTCGCTAATGGACTACTGAATAACATTCCGAGATAACTCCTCACTTAAGCAGAAAGTATTCGTTTTAGAAAACAAAATAATTTGAATTACGTGCGAGGCTAATACACGCACTTGTGCATGTATGTGTTTAAACAGTTATTAATACTAACCGAAGTCTTACGGTACATTTATACATCGATTAAATTGTTTGTTGTCAACCCATCACAGTTTCAGAGTATTAGAGAGATTTAGAAATGAAATACTGGAAGGGAAAAGGACATGCACTTTCCTCTAGTGAATCTAACTTTGGCACAGAAAGGAGTGAAACACGCAGCTACAAGATTATTCGATAATCTGCCCATGTAAATAAAATTTTTCATACACAGCAGAAACGTTTTAAAATGGAGATTAACGCAGTTTCTACTTAACTTCACCTCCTATACATTAGAGGAATTCTTACATAGAAATGGAAAATCGGTTACAAACCTGTAAAAGAAAAGCACGCAACCAAAGAAACAGACTTCTTTTAAAATTATCCATGTAATCTATTTTTCAGTCGACACATTCGACGTCATAACGTGTGTAGAAGGAATGAGCTGTCCGATATTGCCCTAGCTATCTAACTAACTACCTAATTAAGTAGTACTCTTTCAATAATCGGGAGACGTGGAGTAAAGGCACACCGCGGCACTTTAACTCGTAAGCACCACATTTCAAACACCGCTGCAGCTCTTTCTGTAGGACTGCACATTTTTCAGATCACTCAACACTAATGGAATAACCCCGTCGTCTTTCCTTGACTGTCACCAAACTGAAGCTAGTTCTTTGCCGTTGCCAACCGATGATACGTTTACCTCTAATAAAACAAGAAAAAGGACATGTAGCTCGTCGAATCCGAGGAAGGAAAGAAGGAAGATTATTTTTGACCTACTGTCCACAACGAGGTCATTAGATACGGAATGCTAGCTCGGTATGGGTGAAGATAGAAAAAGGTATCGGCAATGCATGCCGATAGCCATTTAAGGAATCCACTGGCAATCTAAATATGGATGGCCGAACAGTTATTTCACCACTGTCCTGAATAGTCCAGTGCCTCACCATTTGACTGAATGTCAAAAATGTCGTCACTACACATTCAACTTAGTAATAAATTTAAGAGGATATCATTATTTTATCATCAACATAAGTATTAGTAATGGTAGTATTGGTGGTACTAACAGTAAAACTTCAGTATCACTTTTACATTACCGGTTAAGAAGTTGATGTAAATGCATACATAAATAAACGAAAAACCAAAACAAAGTTTTGTTAGCTGATTTGTAGTTATAGAGACGAAAATGACTCACCAGCCTCTAATAGAACAATGTCTAGCAAGAAACTGTTGTATTCAAACCACTGTTCAGTTAGTTGTGGCTTTTAAATACGAGGGTCTGCCTCCGAATTGTTTAATCTTCGAGCTTTTTAAGATCTTCTCGGATTGTGTGAGCGTGTGGTCTGTTGGTTCGGTTAGAGGGATAGACGCCGGCACGGTAGCTCAGCCTAACCACCGAACTTGAGCAGGATGTCTTGCGACGTCAGCAACGACTAAACACAACGATCATTTACGAACAAAATGAAAAAAAAAGCGTGTTCGGTCAGAGCGTTAGCTGCCCTCTGTAATAAAAAAAACTGAGTTAATGGATCAACGACTAACTGAAACGGGTGTCTTGCGACGACCGCCACGAGCAGATGCAACGAACGAATACGAACAAAATGAAATTACAAAAAAAAAAGAGTGGTAATCGTCGTGCATTCCAAACTTAGTCACCTGTTCGCGTCCAAATGTTTTTATTTATTTATTTTTTTTTTTACCGAATTTCGGCCCTCGTCTAAAGCTATGAGTCTGACTGAACATCGAAGATAATTCGCTTCACATTCTACCCACCAGCAATAACAAATACTTCCAGAAACAATTGCGCAGGACAGCTCGTGGCTGCGTCGCGATCATAACAGCTTACGCTCGAGCGTTTCCTCGCGCTGCAGCGGCTACCGGCCACCGGCCAGACGCCACCCGCTGCCTGAAATCGGGCGCCGCCCAGGTGAACGCGGCGCGACGCTGTCAGTGTATGTATGTATCAAGTGTCATTTTCGAATTTGAAGTTCTAGTTATCATCTTGCAGTTAAGCATTGGATTTTGCATACTTGAAAATCATGAACAACAGTTAAACATTGTAAAATTGAGTCGCAAGTGGAAACAGGTGTAACATCTGCGACACAATATTTACTTTTGGTATAACAGAGGGGTGAATGCAGAGGAGGCAGCTAGAAAGATTTGAACTGTGTGTGGAGCGAGTGCTTTTGGGAAAAATACACAAGAAAAAGATATTCTTGTTTCAACAAAGATCGTTCTGGCATGAATGATTTTCCACGTTAAGAAAGTCTCGACTACTGATATATATGATGGATTGCCATTCAACCATCATGCGACATTTGCATTCAACAGAAATCTGGTGTAGAAGTACTGTATGCTCTAATTTGAAACAACAAAAATCAACGGAGTGACTATTATTGAACGTCATCAGGTCGCTCATTGAGCATTCCTATGGAGTACTGTAACTGGTGACGTGCTATGATGCCTTTATCGTTAACTTCCTAAGAAGAAATGAAAGGCTGAGCCCCACTAAAAGGTGTAAACTCGAGAAAAGAGTAGTGTGGACATAATATTTTACATCTGATAGCTCCAAAAGTGTGTTTTGAGCTACGAATTCTGGCCCAAGGTGAGTGTGCATCGCAGCTGGAATTTGTTGCCAACAACTGAGACACCTTTCGGTCGCAGTGTAAGTAAATCGAGCAGCAAAACTACATGACCTGTGCTACTGCATGATAACGCACTCTGTTGATTTGAGAAACAAAACTATCCAGGAGATTGATAGGAAAGTCGTCTCTCAGGCACTTGTATTGATATGGAAGTCCTCTCTCACGCACTTGTCCCTCTCGTCATATACTCGTAAAATTTTACCTTTCCCGCTCTTGATCGACAACCGTCAAGGCAATTCTTTCCGAGACGAAAATACTCTTAAAACTACACTGGTTTAATGACATCGTTAGAACCAGTAGGTTTCTACAGGCGTAGTATTTGTAAACAACTTTAGCGTTGTCAGATTGTTTTACATATCGTGAAAGAAAATTCTGCTGATGATAAATTTCTCTTTGACGATTACTGTTGCGTTCAGTAAACTAATGGAAAACGCAATTAAAATTTTCACTATACTAATACAAATTAAATTCAGCTTACTATAGAAACATCACGATGGCAGTATATCTCAATAAAGCATTAAGTATCTGTAAGACGAATGAGCCTATTTTAACACGAATTAGTAGGATATTACCGACTTTTGACTTCGAAAAGATCTATGTTTATTTCATTTCCTGTATCATTCTCAAGTATTATGAAAATGTGGCAGTTCATAGATAAAATTATGTATTCACTGTTTCGGTGTGTTGAATTTGTACCAATGATTTTTCTATAGGTTTTTTGAAGTCTCCCATTAGTATTTTAACGTCATCTTGGTGAATTTTGCTTATAGTTTTTTCGAGTGTGTTCCAGAATTTTTCAACATTTTCGGTGTTTCATTTTCGATGTTGGTGGGGGCATGTGCATTGATGAGTGTATATTTTTTACTGGGGCTCTGAATGAGCATAGTCATAAGTCGACTGTTGATGGGAGTGATTTCTTTGACAGAGTTGATGATAGATCATGCAATGCCGAAGACTGGTGCGCCTTCGCTACCTTTTGTAGTATTTTGCTCTTGAAGATGCAATGGTTTCCGTAACGCAAGGTTTCGTTGTCAGTTAGTCTTGGTTCTTGAAGAGCAAGGATGAGAATTTTTTGTCGGTCGATTTCTTATGCGAGATTATTTAGTTTTCATGTTTGGACCAATGTATCGATGTTTAGTTTTCAAATGCGTGTTTTCTGCTTGTAGGGAAATTTACCAAAGATCTTCGATATTCTCTGCTGTGCTATCCTGGACTCCCCAGAATCCGAAAATCCAGCTGCCACCTGTCGACGGGTGGGTTGTGTACCACTTGGGGTAAAATTGACTTTGCTTACACAGTTCATGTTTGCTTGTGTTTCATTGGTTTGGCCTGTGTGATACCAGGACCGGACAGGAGCAGAGGGTGTTGAAGCCTTTGGAAGCAAATATTTTCAGCCGAGATCATTGAGTTAACAGATGGTCACCAGAGTAGCGGTGATTATCACTCAGACTTGTCTGGATTTTGGGTTTAACGGATTGAGTAGCCGTTCAGGATTGTGTTAGTATTTGGTTCACCCCAAGTATTTGATTTCCTCAGTACCACTCATATGGTGGAGGCTTTCCCCTATCCGCCACACGGAATTGGTTCGAATGGCTATGAGCACTATGGGACGTAACATCTGAGGTCATCAGTCCCACAGAACTTAGAACTACTTAAACCTAACTAACCTAAGGACATCACACACATCCGCGCCCGAGGCAGGATTCGGATCTGCGATCGTAGCAGTCGCGCGGTTCCTGACTGAAATGCCTATAGCCGCTCGGCCACCGCGGCTGGCCACACGGGATTATTATTATGATTATTATTACGTCATCAGCAAATCCGATATGGTGTATCTTCCCACCACTGAAATAGATGTGTAGTGTTCGATTCAATATTTCCGTCACCTACATTGCTGCTAGTAGACATATTTCTCACTTTTTCTTAAACACTTGCTACCTGTTACTCCATCAAAGGAATTTATGTGCGCAACATTGTTGCAATACAGACGTTCTAATTATCCGATTTCTGTAATTTCATTTCGATACCAGATCGCTCTAATCGGATTCAGCCAGTCAGTCTTAATGTGGATATCCGACTACGGCTCTCATCATATGATAGACTGGGTAAACCACATTCGCAGCGGTCGCGCGGTTCCAGACTGTAGCACCTAGAACCGCTCGGCCACCCCGGCCGGCCGAAGTAAACCATCACGCTACACTATCGACGACTCAATGAAATGAATGCCCCTACGCCTTCGAGCAATCTGTTGAATCTAGATCACTTAACTATGACAGGGCCTGAATTCTTAAACACTATGTAAAATAATAATACAAATACCTTATTTAAATATAAATATATGAACTAACGGAATAACAGTTTACTTACAGGAGCAGAGCTCCATCCATCATAGCACAGCAGTGCAAAATTGGTTTCAGGGCCAAGAGAGGATAAAGCTGTTGCCGTTTGTTCCACGATCACCGAACATCAACCAGATAGATAATATGAGGGCAGAGATAACAAGGTCATTGCCATGTGGACCTACAAATGCAAGCGACCTTTGGACGAATATACACTCCTGGAAATGGAAAAAAGAACACATTGACACCGGTGTGTCAGACCCACCATACTTGCTCCGGACTCTGCGAGAGGGCTGTACAAGCAATGATCACACGCACGGCACAGCGGACACACCAGGAACCGCGGTGTTGGCCGTCGAATGGCGCTAGCTGCGCAGCATTTGTGCACCGCCGCCGTCAGTGTCAGCCAGTTTGCCGTGGCATACGGAGCTCCATCGCAGTCTTTAACACTGGTAGCATGCCGCGACAGCGTGGACGTGAACCGTATGTGCAGTTGACGGACTTTGAGCGAGGGCGTATAGTGGGCATGCGGGAGGCCGGGTGGACGTACCGCCGAATTGCTCAACACGTGGGGCGTGAGGTCTCCACAGTACATCGATGTTGTCGCCAGTGGTCGGCGGAAGGTGCACGTGCCCGTCGACCTGGGACCGGACCGCAGCGACGCACGGATGCACGCCAAGACCGTAGGATCCTACGCAGTGCCGTAGGGAACCGCACCGCCACTTCCCAGCAAATTAGGGACACTGTTGCTCCTGGGGTATCGGCGAGGACCATTCGCAACCGTCTCCATGAAGCTGGGCTACGGTCCCGCACACCGTTAGGCCGTCTTCCGCTCACGCCCCAACATCGTGCAGCCCGCCTCCAGTGGTGTCGCGACAGGCGTGAATGGAGGGACGAATGGAGACGTGTCGTCTTCAGCGATGAGAGTCGCTTCTGCCTTGGTGCCAATGATGGTCGTATGCGTGTTTGGCGCCGTGCAGGTGAGCGCCACAATCAGGACTGCATACGACCGAGGCACACAGGGCCAACACCCGGCATCATGGTGTGGGGAGCGATCTCCTACACTGGCCGTACACCACTGGTGATCGTCGAGGGGACACTGAATAGTGCACGGTACATCCAAACCGTCATCGAACCCATCGTTCTACCATTCCTAGACCGGCAAGGGAACTTGCTGTTCCAACAGGACAATGCACGTCCGCATGTATCCCGTGCCACCCAACGTGCTCTAGAAGGTGTAAGTCAACTACCCTGGCCAGCAAGATCTCCGGATCTGTCCCCCATTGAGCATGTTTGGGACTGGATGAAGCGTCGTCTCACGCGGTCTGCACGTCCAGCACGAACGCTGGTCCAACTGAGGCGCCACGTGGAAATGGCATGGCAAGCCGTTCCACAGGACTACATCCAGCATCTCTACGATCGTCTCCATGGGAGCATAGCAGCCTGCATTGCTGCGAAAGGTGGATATACACTGTACTAGTGCCGACATTGTGCATGCTCAGTTGCCTGTGTCTATGTGCCTGTGGTTCTGTCAGTGTGATCATGTGATGTATCTGACCCCAGGAATGTGTCAATAAAGTTTCCCCTTCCTGGGACAATGAATTCACGGTGTTCTTATTTCAATTCCAGGAGTGTAGAAAACGTATGGTGGGGAGTAAACAATAATAAAAAAAAATGGTTCAAATGGCTCTGAGCACTATGGGACTTAACTTCTAAGGTCATCAGTCCGCTAGAACTTAGAACTACTTAAACCTAACTAACCTAAGGACTTCACACACATCCATGCCCGGGGCAGGATTCGAACCTGCGACCGCAGCGGTCGCGCGGTTCCAGACTGTAGCACCTAGAACCGCTCGGCCACCCCGGCCGGCCGAAGTAAACCATCACGCTACACTATCGACGACTCTATGAAATGAATGCTCCTACGCCTTCGAGAAATCTTACGTAATGATGGCGGGTGGGATGGTTTCTAAAAGTATACTCGTCCACAAAACCCATGTGGACAATTATCTGATAATTGGTCAAGCTTTGCTTTTTCGCAGCTCTTTGGCATACAAGTACATTTAGTTTCAGTGTCTTCCCTACAATTCTTGAAATGCAAGGTAATTGGAAAATTTCATCCACTCGACGCCAACTGAGGAATTGATTGGTGCATGTGTTGTTCAACACACAATAGTCGTCACCCTCACTGGAATCAACGACTGTTTGTGTGTGTGTGTGTTTTTCACGCAAAATCTGAATCAATACTATTAACATTAGAGATACAACCAACAATAAATATTGCATCAAATATGACTGCAAAGTATTTTCATGCGATAGGAAGTTACAAACTGAATTTTTACCCAACCCACGTCCTGCATATCACGTTAAGTAAGTAAGATGTATTAACTCCATAGCATCGTTAGCAGAGACAGTGCGCTCTTTTCGAGGCTCGCGACAAGTGCAGCGATTAGCAGTGCCCAATGCCGCCTCGATTTGTTTATGCTGGCTGTGCGTGGACACTGCAGCAGACGCTTCGCCATAAACAGAAAGAAATCACTTTTGCTCTGACTGCAGTAAGCGGACTTCACTGCCTGCAAGTTCTTATAATAATCAACATGAGACTCTATCCACAGGCGCCATGGAGCAGTTGGAACGGGTATCATGTCATTAGTCATCAGAATATTCACCAGTGCTGAAATGTCCACGCTATTTGAATCCCAAGGAAATAGGAACCTTCTCACAAAGGAATGTGTGGTGATATCAAAATTTATCCAACATACAAATATTAACTGCAGGGCTGTCATGTACGCCGTAGTAGCACACAAGGAAATATTATGTCTTGGAAGCGTATATTTCAGTTCCTCTTCTGATATCAACGCCCTTGTTTTAGTATGAAGTGAGAAAATAAACAAGAAAAACTTAACTTCCTGTGAAGCATATAAGTCATTTCCTCTGCTCATATCATAGCTTTTGTTTTAGTATGAAGTAATAAAATAAACAGTTTAGGGTTCTGAAGCATAATATGACACCAGATTCTTATCGTACGCGCTATCGGAAACGCAAAAAGCAGGGAGCTATCCATTCTGTTGTCCAACAGTCTGTTTCCTTTCATGCATTACTCCCGCTCGGAGATTCTTATTTAAGGACTTGTGGGCATCAAGTTCTTTAGCAGAATAAGCCTTATGTTATTGTGCTAATTACGGTATGGAAAAAAATGCAACAAAGACGAGTTCCCCTAGAGCAGTGAGGATATTTTCACATGTCTGTATTCAGCAATGACTGCCAGCTGCCACAACACTTCACAGAATCCATGCTGCAGGCAACACAACTGTGCGTGCACTTCAGACTTCATTCAGTACGACGTCAGGAGATGGAAGGAAACGTCAAATTAACGTCGATTTCCAAGTCGTATTCAATCCAGAATAAGGTGTTATTAAGGTAGTTGAGCGTTCTAGCAATTACACTTTGATAATTCCCATATGAGTATTCCGATAGCCAAAAGAACCCGCTAGTGTGAAGCCATCGGGTACTGCATTAATATCAAACTGCAAGAACTTGAGACAATACGTGGACTCTTCTCTTCGCTGGGTGACCTATTACTGTTATGTAGGATTCTCTCAGTCCTAGGCGTAATGCAAACGGAACTTCACATTCATGAGGCGCTTTCTTGACAAACATTAGCAACTTGTACTCACTGCGAGTTACAACTGTGTGATGATAATGGTACAGGTTGTCAGTAGTTGTGGTGGTGTTGTTGTCGAACTGCATACAGTAACGTTAATGATGGCGCACATAATTTAGCGCTGACTACCTACTTAAGTAAAGATAGTGTTGTGGCGTCGTCGCTTCTCTTTATTTGGCATCAGCTTGAGTAATCCAATTTAACGAACATAGTACTCCATTCGCGAGCTGCTAATGATACAGTATGACTACAGGAATAGTGCGGGTATTACATTAATTCTGCAGTGAATTGCTTAGTAAATATTACCCTCAGCTATGCAGCTGGAATGAGTCATTACACAGGTACTCTATGTTGCACTTGTTTAAGTGATCAGTTCGCTGCAATCCTGCTTCTGCTGTTCGTAAATACTTGTATACTGCCGGCCGGTGTGGCCGAGAGGTTCTAGGCGCTTCAGTCTTGAACCGCGCGACCGCTACGGTCACAGGTTCGAATCCTGCCTCGGGCATGGATGTGTGTGATGTGCTTAGGTTAGTTAGGTTTAAGTAGTTCTAAGTTCTAGGGGACTGATGACCTCAGATGTTAAGTCCCATAGTGCTCAGAGCCATTTGAACCATTTGAACTTGTATACTGACGATTCGCTATTTGACTAAATATGCGCTGATATCTGATCAATCTGGTTCGCATGTATATGACATGGGTTAGCGCCGTCACAAAGCAATAACTAAGGGTTGGATGCCGTCGAAGTCCCGTTACATTGATGGCAAGACAAATGTCCGCAAATCATCTCTATTGCCTCAAAAAACAATTGCATCATAAATACCGAAGGACCGACGTCCACACTGTCACAGCGCGTTGAAACACAGCAACGACGGCAGATGAAAATTTGTGACCGACTGGGCTTCGAACCTGGACCTCCTGCTTACTAGAGAGACGTGCTGACCACTGCACTATTTTTTTAAAAAAAGTTTGAGAAGACTTTCAGCACTAGGTAGGCGGAGGCAAAGAGGCCAGGGGTCGAAGAACCGAGGCCTGGCCACAATGCCTCCCCCATACCTGTTACTGACAAGGGAACCTCCCCATCGCACCACCCTCAGATTTAGTTATAAGTTGGCACAGTGGATAGGCCTTGAAAAACTGAACACAGATCAATCGAGAAAACAGGAAGAAGTTGTATGGAACTATGAAAAAAATAAGCAAAATATACAAACTGAGTAGTCCATGTGCACGATAGGCAACATCTAGGAAAGTTTGCGCTCAGGAGCGCCATGGTCCCGTGGTTAGCGTGAGCAGCTGCGGAACGAAAGATCCTTGGTTCAAGTCTTCCCTCGAGTGAAATGTTTAATTTTTTTATTTTCGCAAAGTTATGATCTGTCCGTTCGTTCATTGACGTCTCTATTCACTGTAATAAGTTTAGTATCTGTGTTTTGCGACCGCACCGCAAAACTTTGCGATTATTAGACGAAAGGACGTGCCTCTCCAATGGGAACCGAAAACATTTGATCGCAAGGTCATAGGTCAACCGATTCCTCCACAGGAAAACACGTCTGATATATTCTATACGACACTGGTGACGGCATGTGCGTCACATGTCAGGAGTATGTTGTCGACCCACCTAACTTGTACACTTGGCGAATGGGTAAAAAGATTCTTCTACCTTGCCCGATTTAGGTTTTCTTGTGGATGTGATAATCACTCCCAAAAGACGAACAGATAATAATTATCTGAAAATAAAAAATTAAAATTTTCACTCGAGGGAATATTTGAACCAAGGACCTCTCGTTCTGCAGCTGCTCACGCTAACCACGGGACCACGGCACTCCTGAGCTCACGCTCTCCTAGATGTTGCCTATCGTGCACATGGATTATTCAGTTTCTATATTTTGCTTATTTTTATCATAGTTCCACACAACCTCTTCCTGTTTTCCCGATTGATCTGTGTTCAGTTTTTCAAGGCCTATCCACTGTGCCAACTTATTACTAAATCTGAGGGGGGTGCGATGGGGAGGTTCCCTTGTGAGTAGCTGCATCATTCCCATGTTTGTTCCCATATATGCCTTAAATTGCAGAACAAAATTGAAGTAGTAATTAAGGCAAAATAAATTACAGATTGTCGCCTCCAATGGCGTGCGTTCCTTGTAGAACGTAACTTATAACAGTGAAAACGGTGACAGAAAAATACATAACAAACATTCATTCAGAAATATATTCACAATTTAAGACATCATGCACTGGATGCATATGAGATCTGTAAGGAAGCCATATATTTTTCAACAAATGAAAGAAATTTCGGAGCCGGAGGGGTTTTGCCAAATTATAACAGCTCTGCTTTTAGAACCAACAGAAAAGAAGATTCCAGGAATAAAAAAAAGTGAATGAATAGTATTCTGCTTCTAATCAATAAAACTCTCCACCTCTTTGTAGCCCACATAAAGCAATAGATAAAAAATTGAAACCATTCCTTATATTTGTTATTCTTATTCAGCTTAAAATGTTCTTCTGCAATATAAAGCATGTACTCTTCTAAGTTCGAAGTTTTGTTTGTTAAGACGTAAAACACAAACTGTCCCAGAAGCCAGGAATGCCTGTTATTCTTTGCGAACGGGTAACATTTCCAGTCGGGTTGTAAAGCTTCAGTTACAGGTATATGACTTACTGCGGTTCTGTTGATAGTGCTAATTTCTCCCAGTCTAGTTCCCAATTCTGATTCTATTTTCACATAAGAAGATGTGTTCTACAATTTCTACAAGCTGACATTTGTCGCAGTAAGAAGATGATCTCAATTTCATTTTCCATAATCGTTCCGCTGTGGGTATGGTTTCGTTTACGTCGTACCATACGGCACTGGTAGAATTTTATTGTTGATATTTTTACAGACGTTCATCCAGTTTTCAGTAGGTTAATTTACCGGAATTGGGTTGTGAAGACGGTGTCTGGTAATACAATCATAGACGGTTCTAGTGTTGGTTTGTGCTGATGGAAGTCTTATACAGCTCCAATCGCCATAGTACTTTCGGGAGTAATCTAGGCTGGCATCTATATGTGCTACATTAACAGGAGCGTTCCTATCCCCAGGATCTAACGAGAGGAACAGAAGTTTCGTGATGCCTGTCTTAGTGGCATGTATCAGTTTAAAATCACATCTTTCATTCCAAGTCCTCCGTTTTGACTCTGCAAAGTCGCCGTGTGGGAGGATACTTTGAAGATATTTTGTTTCCACACATACCAAGACGCTACAGTTAGCATTTTATGCGCGGTGACCTGCGGTATCGGTAAGACTGCAGCGACATGATATATTTTGCTAAGTATGTATGTATTTATAAACTGAACTTTCTGCAGTCGGTCTAACGATCGCATGTCATGGTCCTTCAACAACGTTCCCACGACGTTAAGTTTTCGCTCCCAGTTGTTCGTGACCATGCGCTTGGGATTCGCCCTTAACCACAATCCGAGTTGGAGTCTCTCTTCAGTTACATCTAACCAGTGCGCACCTATTGCACTATTGTAAGAACCGAGATGCAGTATTTTGGATTTAAAATTTTGTAAATTTGTGGTAAGATCTTATGGGACCAAGCTGCTCAGGTCATCGGTCCCTAAGCTTACACACTACTTAATCTAACTTACGCTATGGACAACACACACACCCATGCCGGAGGGAGGACTCGAACCTCCGACGGTGGGCACTGTCGGGACACAGCAGCCAACCTCTCTGCAGCACCTGTCAACACACGCTCCTCGTCAGACGCGAATTCCCATCTTTGCCGCATACCACATGCGCGGTACCTCCCGCCCTCCCTCACCCCCCCCCTCGTCAATTATTCCACTCGCTCGCGGCCACACTGTATTCCCGCGAGGGTTCGGATGATGACGTGCGTCTAGCAAAAAAAAAAAAAAAAAAAAATATGGTTCAAATGGCTCTGAGCACTATGGGACTCAACTGCTGTGGTCATTAGTCCCCTAGAACTTAGAACTACTTAAACCTAACTAACCTAAGGACATCACAAACATCCATGCCCGAGGCAGGATTCGAACCTGCGACCGTAGCAGTCGCACGGTTCCGGACTGCGCGCCTAGAACCGCGAGACCACCGCGGCCGGCCGTGCGTCTAGCACTGAAAGCTTTCGATGACACGTCGATACCCGAATAATTATACGGGATGTTTCAGGAAGAATAGTAAATATTGTAGGAGGTGGTAGTATAGACAAATTGCAGAAAAAATGCCATATAACATGTGTCCAATTTTTATTGCTAACATATAGCTGGGTTCAATGCATTTTCGTTTCGTATGTTGGTCCTTACAGGACCCAGTTGTCTACTCTTCCTTGAAAATGAGCTTCCAGCGTTATTGGAAGAGGTTCATTTGGCTACAAGAATGCGATGTTCCTCCAGGATGACGGGGCTCCTGCACATTCTAGTCGTCAGGTGACACATTATCCAAACCTAACATTTCCCGGAAGATGGATCAGTAGATATGGGCCCTTTTCTTGGCCTTCAAGGTCCCTGTACCTTATCTCTTTGGATTTTTGCCTGCGGGGATGGTTAAAGACGAAGTCTACAAAGAAAAAGTAAACCCAAGAGCCGATTATGTTCACACTACACTTTTCCCGAGTTTACGTCTTTTGGTGGGGCTCAGCCTTTCTTTTCTTCTTGGGAAGTTAACAATAAAGGCATCATAACACGTCACCAGTAACAGTACTGCATAGGAATGCTCAATGAGCGACCTGATGACGTTCAATAATAGTCACTCCGTTGATTTTTGTTGATTCGAATTAGAGCATGCAGTACTCCTACACCAGATTTTTGAACTTCGCCTGTTGAATGCAAATGTCGCATGATGGTTAAATGCTAATCCATCACATATATCAGTAGTCGAGACTCCCTTAATGTGGATAATCATTCATGCCAGAACGATCTTTGTTGCAACAAGAATATATTTTTCTTGCGTATTTTTCCCAAAAGCACTCGCTCCACACTCAGTTCAAATCTTTCTAGCTGCCTCCTCTGCATTCACCCCTCTGTTATACCAAAAGTAAATATTGTGTTGCACATGTTACACCTATTTCCACTTGCGACTCAATTTTACAATGCTTAACCGTAGTTCATGATTTTCAAGTATGCAAAATCCAATGCTTAGCTGCAAGATGATAACTAGAACTTCAAATTCGAAAATGACAGTTGATACATACACTGACAGCGTCGCGCCGCGTTCACATGGGCGGCGCCGGATTTCAGGCGGCGGGTGGCGTCTGGCCGGTGGCCGCTGCAGCGCGAGGAAACGCTCGAGCGTAAGCTGTTATGATCGGGACGCAGCCCCAGCTATCCTGAGGAATTGTTTCTGGAAGTATTTGTTATTGCTGGTGGGTAGAATGTGAAGCGAATTATCTTCGATGTTCAATCAGGCCCATAACTTTAGACGAGGGCCGAAATGTGGTAAAAAAAAAAAGAAAAAAAAAAGCACTTGGACGCGAACAGGCGACTATAAGTTTAGACTGCACGACGATTACCATTTTTTTTAATTGCATTTTCTTTGTTTTCGTTCGTTGCATCTGCTCTTGGCGATCGTCGCTAGACACTCGTTTCAGTTCGTCGTTGATCCATTAACCCAGTTTTTTTTTTTACAGAGGGCAGCTACCCCTCTGACCGAAGCACTTTTTTTTAAATCTCATTTTGTTCGTTGTATCTGCTCGGGGCGGACGTCGCATAACACCCACTTCAGTTCGTCGTTGATCCATTAACTCAGTTTTTTTTTTTTTTTTTTTACAGAGGGCAGCGAACCCCCTGACCGAACACGCTGAGTTACCGTGCCTACTAACCACTAGACCACGGGCCCACACAATCCGACAAGTTCTCGGAAGTAGGCAACACTTTCTCCTAACACTTCCGCATCTTACAGTGTTGCCATATTGTGCAGATGGCCGGACTTATAAGAGTTGTCAGGGGCGGTCAGTTTCATTGCCCACCTTAAGTGAACGACTCGGACTTAGTCACTGTGGCGGTCAGCCGGCAGTCAGTTTTATGTCTAACAAAAATTGTGGTGTAGCCAAGACTGACACTAGTTGGTGTCATGGAACCGAATTATTTAAGTTATAGGCCTTGATAGGATTTATTAAGTGGCCAGAAACAAACTGCTTACTAAAACTACTTACAAACTGGTCAGTAAATAAAGCCAATAAGACACTTTGATGGACCAGACATCAAGGGAGCACTTTGAGTAATAGTGTACCATGGTTTATTGACATGGCAGATAGCTATTTAGTGCCTGCGTTCCTTTTCCTAATAGTGAGATAACATAGTAATTTTAATCATCAGTGTAACAAAAGTAAAGAAAACTATAGAAAGAAAAAAATCAGAGAAAGAAAGACACTCCCTGCAGAAACTAATATCAGAAGACTGCAATAAATGTAACAATTGTTAGGGTTGTGCTCTTTCTAATACTTAGATACCCAACCATCCCAGAATTTCCATTCACTTAACAATAATGCTGAATAATTTTGGCATTAAATTGCGCTTTGGAAACTGTTTATTACATATGAAAGTGGCTGATTTCTATAGCAGTATACTTAATCAAATGACAAACAGACCAATGCCAGATGAAAATGACATTTTACTTATCTCGATAACTATCAGCATCTTCTAGCCTTACTAATGGTACAAAAATTGATGTTGCTGATCATGTATGTAGACAAGGCTGGTTAAGTGATAACAGATTAGCTGTAAGCTTTGAAATATATTTATTGAAAGTTTCACTTGCCACTCTGGCTTGAAAAAAATTTGTTGAAGAATGGTATGAGCACAATTCTTTATTTTCCACATAAAATCTTCTCTTGATTACACAAGAGCTACTGAGTAGGGCTGTTATTCCAGTGGAGTCCCAGAAAACACCTTCCACATTTAATGTAGCCATTGGAGTGTTCATAGGCTATCTATTGAATTGTGAACTGCACTGGCCAATTTTTCATTCCTATTTCCACAAAAAATAAATTATTTCCTTTGGAAGTACACAGACTCCAACCTCTGTGAATAAAGTAAAATTGCCACCTAGTGGCCTTTAGAAATAATGACTATATTTAGTTTGTTGGGTTAAAGTGTACAGTGCTCTACATATTTGCTAAGCTTCAGATCAATTCTTTTGTATTTATAGAACTAAATATTCCACTTCATGCACACTCCTCCTCATTACATATTTTTAAAATTTAAAAACATAGCTTATACAGAACTGTTGAGACAACAGTATGAAGACAAGATGAGTAAAAAGTGCAGCTTTAAACATTATTGAGAAAAATGGAGGTTTATTGCAGTCCTTTATGCAGTACATGCAGATGCTGTAATCTTTTCAAAATGAACATTCTGGCAGTTTACTGTAGCTTTATTATAGAGGAGCATTAGCATTTTTATGAATTGGGCCTAATTCATTAACTGGTTGTACTTTCCACAGCTTCTATCTCAACTTCCACTGTAAACTATGGAATACAGGAGCTACAAAATCACTTGCAATAATATTTTGATAAAAAAAGTGTTCTCTTCATCTAACTTATTTTGATGAGAGTTTGGTTTATAGCTGTGGCAGTTCGAATGATACTCATATTTGTATACTAAAACAATTCAACATGTGTGAAAATTCAGAGAATTATTACATGAATGGACAGAATTACACTAAGTAGGCATATGAGCACCAAAATTCTGCTGTTCTTAGAAACAGAATACTACCAAACAAATTGATGAATCCAAGTGAGCTTATTCCATTTCTGTGGCAGTAAAAAGCCATCAGGAATATTGACAGAATCTGAGTCTATATGGCAGAGAAGTGACGTACATAGTAATGCTAAATGCATAAGCAGTCTATGCTTATAAGTTTTAGGCAAAGTAAATATGAATAATTTTAAATATCCTGTGACAAACCTGTTCACTATATTACTTTTGCAGATGAAAAGATAATATAGGACTATAAACCAAAGTCTAATACAAAAAAGTGCAATGAAAGTGGAATATTTTTTTTACCTGGCATAGACAGTTGTGTATTATAGTAATTTATTGTCATATCATAATTAAATGCTATTTAAATGTGTTACAATAAATCAATTCTCATTGTCAGCAGCATCTATTATTATTACATCACTACAATAAAAGCTTAAATAACGAAATACTCCATGCTCTATTATTGCTAATAAATAGATAACTTGGCATTAAGGAAGCGTCCAGTTTTACCCGTCTGCTTTGACTTATTACGTCATCAATATGGCAGAAATGCCTACTTCGAGTGTATACAAAATGGTGATTATATTGTCACTACATATACATCCAATAAATGTGAAAAAAAAACACAAACAAAAAATCACAAGAACGTCTCACCAGCAATACAATGAAACTAATGGGACAACCTGGAGCAATAGGGAGCTCAGACAAAGCCCATAAAACCAAAAAACCAACATCTGCAATTCCAAAAAGTAGAGCCGGACATTGCCCTTGACCTATGTAATGCAAATGAAGCCTTGACGCCAAAAAACCAACACCTACAACTTCAAAAAATGTAATCATATATTTCACTTTACCTATTGGGTCATTATAAGTGTCCGATTCCACCCATATGCTTTGGTGCATAACATAATGGTGTACTGATGTGATGTCACTATGGCGAGGTATTCTTGAGTTTTGGGGTTTTGGTTTTGATGGTGTTTTGTACTCACAAATGTAGATGTATGAACTTTGTGGCTTTTTTATTTGTGGTTTGCCTGTTGGTATCAAGAACTGTGGTTAACATTCAACGTTTGGCTAATTTGAGAACACATATGCAGTAAAAGCACATGGTTGCAACAGAAAAAGGAAAGCTTATATGCCAGACAATAGTACAAATGGCACAAAGCACTATGGGACTTAACATCTGAGGTCATCAGTCCCCTAGACTTACAACTACTTAAACCTAACCAACCTAAGGACATCACACACATCCATGCCTGAGGCAGGATTTGAACCTGCAACTATAGCAGCAGCGTGGTTCCGGACTGAATTCAGACAATTGATGGTAAGTAACTTCATATAATAATTTTATGATTCACAAGAAAAGTAAAGTGTCTACTAAACGTATAGCATTTCAGTCTTCATGTGTACAGTATTCTGATGCAATGTTACACTACAAATTTTCTTTCAGTACATCTATGTGGATTATTTATGGTAACAGTGAATTCTCGTAAGAATTGGCTTTGGTATGTAAGTTGCAAACATCATAGCTTTTCGTTGGTTAGAAATTGTGTAGTAACTATATTCTAACTTTGATACCAATCAAATATTTGCATTCAGTAATATGTTTGTGCAAACATGAAAACTTTTGAATGTTCAAAATTACATCAGTGTTCGTACTCAGTAATTTTTGCAATAAAGTAGCTATGAATTGCAGTGAGAGTCCAGATTTGTGAGTAGTGTAATGTGTTTTTGTAATGGACGTTTCAGAGTTTCGGAAGTGGAAGTCCAAAGAACAGAACACAGTGAGAAGTAGCTCTTTGTGTGTTTCGTGGTTTATAGGCCTACTGGGGAAACTCACCATGTAAATAAAAGAGTAATGCATCAAGATTGGTACCTCTGTGGAGATGGGGAAATCCAAGCATTGTTAATAAAGAAATTAATTCAGTGTTTGTCTGTTTATTTTGATTCCTTTTTCATCTTGCCTATAGTTGACAAAATTTAATTGAAATACCCAGTTGATAATTTCAACATAATTATGACTATGTGCGCAGTTGTTTCTAATGGCTTTACTGCTTTTCACAGGTAAAGTGTGAATATTCACCAGTCCTCCAGTATGCATGTTTACTAGTCAGTTGTGGCAAAAGAAAACACATAATTTGCTAGGTAGATATAACTGGATATTGCCTTTTTAGTTGTAATTTTATGTTTTTAGACTATAATATTCCCCAAGAGTTTATCTTGGTGGCTTTCTTGGCCATAGTTTTTCTATATTTAACAAGTTTGCTGACACAGTTAGTGACAGATGTTTTACTGCCAGGTCAAGCATACAGCATTAAGCATGCTGCTCTGCTATGGCATCAGGTGTGTGGTTCTACTATTGCTGGTGGCAGCAGCATGGCAGTCATTGTGTTGAGCAGGCTCTTAGGAACCTTGAACATGTAGTATGTGCATCTATAATAGTCTTGGTTAAAAAGATGCAGCTAGAATGCTAACTACTGTTTGATGAATTATCCTTTACACAGTCAATTATCCTATTTTAAATGTGTATCTACAACTGAATTCATGACCAACTTTCTAGTCATTTCATTATTTGGTTTTGCAAGGCATCGAAATAAAAATATTGCACACCCAAAACTCTTCTGGAAATGATAAGGAATATCAGGTATAAATAAATATTTTTGCTCAGTAAGATTAAAGCGTTAAAAATGCTGATATCTGTTTGTTACCAAGCTGACTACCATGACACCACTGCCAGCCTCAGGAGAGCTATCTGCTGCTGCCACCAGCTGCTTCATACCAGCCAATGAGTTAACACACAAAAGAGGGCTGTGTAAGACTTTGTCCCTGGGTCTCTTTGGTTGAAGCAACTAAAACCAAATTTTGTAGGTATGCTGTAACCGTGTTATCAGTATATTCCCCAACATGATTTAAAATGTTTACACTGAAATGGCACTGACGGCGAATAATATATTTTCCAACTGAGAATAGATACTTAAAAACTGATGCGAGAATATAGTTCAAGGAACCCTCCAGGATCAAACCTGACAATTGTATTGACACAAGTAAACCCATCTGAATGGCACACTAGGTTATTTAAGCATTAGGTGTAGGTATAAAATCGGTAATGTCCTCTGGTAACTTTGCTTCACTGCAGGGATGATGTCATCTGGATTTCAAAATTACGGGCCTAGAAATGAAACTATGTTTCAAAATAAATGATCCTGAAAAATGAATCTGAATTACTACTTTCAAATAAATTGCAAAAATTGTCCTGTTTCACAGGCTCACTGCAGCTGACACTTAAAATGCACATGGTTAGTGGCTCGTGTTGAAGATTTTAAGGTAGCAAAGTAGTTGTTGAAATTCTGATATTAATGGATAACAGTAGGAATGAAATAATGTAAATTACTTAAATCAGGACCTAAACAAATCTACATAGCTTTGAACGCAGTCATCACACACATTTCTTAGTCACTGCATATTTGTGTGCTCTAACTAATACAGCAACCTTCTGTTTACCCGTCTTTGATCTGGGACAGTCACACCTTACACGCTTTGTTAGATCAACTCTAGGTTTACAAGATCCACCTTACAAAATTCTGGTAATTGGTAGTCCTACCTCCTGTGGAAAGTGTGGGTTTATAGCTGTCTCACCATTTGCCATTATAGGGTCTTGAAGCAAAAATGTGACTCTTCAATTTCCCGTCAGTGAGGAATATGTCACTAATGTATTTACCACAGAAATATTCATGATGGTGTAGAACAGTTGAAGCCATCTTCTGGAACATATGCTGGTAGAGTAAATTGTGCACATCATATCCAACACATCAATTTCTTCATAGGTAGTATAACAGTACTCTATTATCTTAGGCCTGGTTGTTACCATGCTCAATGAAGCAGCATTATGCCTTAAAGACTCTAAACTAACAGCCATCTTAAGTCTTTGCCTGAAAGCTGTAAGTAAGTAATATCTCCAAAAACAAATAATTTTTACATTTAGCTGTCAGGAACTCATCTGGAATCTTCCTTTTTATTATTATTATTTACATGTGTAGCCTTTTTGTGGCCTTTTACCAGTTTGACAAGTACATCTGCTTAGCTTAATGAGGATATTTGTGGCTTCAAAAAAAAAAAAAAAAAAAAAAAAAAAAAGGTGCCAATGAAGCCTGCAAACTTGTTTAATACACAGGTTGGAGTTAAATCTGCAGATATGATCCACCAATTCAAATACAGTTTCAAGATTGTCCACCAAAACTTTACAAGCCTAGGAAATAAGCACAGTAGCATGAGTTAATAAACCAGATGTTTCATTTATTACTGAGCGCTGATAAACCAAAGAAGAATCTTATGCACCCATTAACAAAGAATATCTGCTCATCTTTCAGTAGGGAGATCAAGCCTTATGGTGATGTTTCAATATTTACAAAAAGTGGTAATAATTAGTGCCCCAAAGATGTAAATTCTTTAAATGGTGAAGGTGTCACTGAACTTTCTGTGATAAACTATGGATGGGAAAAGAAACATACAATTCTGGGCACAGACAGACCTCCATCTGCAAGTAAAAATATTGTTTTAGCTAATCTCTATCAATTGCTTGTAGAGAGAGATAGTAAATTCTCTGGGAAAACGGCTGGTTAATTATGGAGATAATTGTTCAAGGTTTAATAAAATCTTACTTAACAGACATCAATTTTTACTGTTAAGAATGGCGACTGGCACACACAGATCTAACATTACTGGTATGTAATACACGGTACCCAGGGCTCTGTACTGGAATGTCTTCTTTTGTTGATTTATGTAAATGACATAACATACTGCTCCCAAAATTCAAAGATAGTTCTGTATGCTGATGCTACATCTATTGTGTGCAAGCCTAAAGATCATGAGCAACAAGAAATACTATGAAACTGTATTACAAATGAAGTAATTCAATATTTCAATGGAAGTCAACTCCATGTCAGCACAAGACAACAGCAGTAATGGATTTTAACCTCACAAGACAGATTTTAAAATTCAGTTGCGCTCTGGAACTGATATTGCCATCAAAGAAAGTTACATAAAAATCCTGCGAATAACAATACTGTGATATGTATGTTCACTCTCTGGCAAGCAAACTGGCTTAAAATATATCTGTTATAAATATGCAGAGCATATACTGAAGCAATACCCATGTACTGTTGTCTGCCTATCATATATCAATGTATTCTGGGATAAACTATGTAATAGAAGTGTGGGATGCCACAACACAAGCAAATCTTCATAAGCTTTTAAAATTACAGAAAAAGGCTGTAAGAATAATTCATGGTGAAAAACCAAGAGAATCATGCTGTGTTCTATTCCCTAAAGTTGGGATATTTAGTGTTATTAATATGTACACGGATCAGCCAGAACATTATGACCACATACCTAATACCCAGTATGTCCACCTTTAGCATAGATAACAGTGGTGACGCATCATGGCGTGGGAGCAGTGAGCCATTGGTAGGTTGCTGAAGGGAGTTGGCACCACATATGCACACACATGTCACCTAATTCCCATAAATTCCAAGGACAGGAGCGGCGAGCTCTGATGTCACGTTCAATCTCATTCCAGATGTTTTTGACCGAGTTCAGATTTGGCTAGTTAGGGGGCCAGGACATCAATTGGAACTCACCTCTGTGTTCCTCGAACCACCCCATCACACTCCTGGTGTTATGACATGATGCATTATCTTGTTGAAAAATGCCTCTGCTCTCAGGAAACTGTCATGAAGGGTGTACGTGTGCAAACAGTGTACGATACTCCTTGGCTGTCATGGTGCCTTGCAAGAGCTCCACTGGACCCATAGATGCCCATGTGAATGATAATGGAGCTGCTGCCAGCTTGTCTGCATCCTGCAGTACAGGTATCAAGGAGCTGTTCCCCAGGAGGATGGCAGATTTGCACCCTCCCATTGGCATAATGAAGAAAGTGTCGGGATTCATCAGAGCATGCAACGCTCTGCCAGTGCACCAATGTCCGGTGCCAATGGTCACATGTCCATTGCAGTTGCAGTTGCCAACATATGCATGGGTCATCGGCTGCGGAGGCCCATCATTAGGAGTGTTCGGTACACTGTGTGTTCAGACACACACACACTCTGCCCAGCTTTAAAGTCTGATATTTGTCCCATCACCTGTCCTGTTTTACCAGTCTGCCAAGCCTATGATGTCCAACAACTGCACTGAGGGGTGGCTCCCCAACCCCAGTTGCATGGACTTCGTTTCGTCACGAGTCGAAGACTCTCACCACACCAATTCTCAAACACCCAACAAGTCATGCAGTTTCTGAAATGTTCATGTTGAGCCTCCAGGCCATCACAATCTGCCCTTAGGCAAACTCAGACAGATTGTGTGCATTCCTCCTGCTATACATGGACAGCATGCTCACTGGTACTACAATGTACCATGTGTGTGTCTGACTAGCAGTCATTTGTCATCAGGCTATTGCCTGGATGTGTTTATATTTATGGTAGGTCAGAGATCATAAAATTTTGGCCTGATCAATGTATATTTTTAAACTGATTATGTTGCCGCAAGCACTTAATCTAAATGTAAACTATGACCTGAACAAAGACAATACCAGAAACATAAATCAGCTTTGTCTCATAAGTCACTGAAATGCACTTTATCAGAGAAATCTACTATATGCAGGACTGGGGCTTGTCAATTCATTACAGAGTTCAGTCACATCACACCCCATTGCAAAATTTAAAGCCAAACTAGAAAGAATATTGATAGTGAACCCACATTAACCACTAGATGAGTATCTCTGTTTTGCAAAGAATTTTGTATAGGCTTCATTATGTATGCTTAGCATCATTCAATATAAATGCTTTATCATCCAGTTTTAGTTTTAAGTTATTTATTAAATAACTAATCAAAAATAGGTCTTAGTTGAAATCAAACACTGGAAACTCGTGTCTTTTCATTGTGCATGTCCTGTCTGTAACTCAACGTGTCATATTTACAGTGACCAGTGACTAGTAATTTATCTTTTCCTTATATTGTTGATACAGATCTTAGCTGCTAAAGTGAAATGCTCTTGTCCTTCAGATCAAGCCTCACCTATAAGTAAATTACTTGTATACCTGTGCCTTATTGTATCACAATTTGTTGTAAAATGATCCTTGTATTGTATAGTGTTGAACAAAGTTCTTGTCATTATTATTTTTACTGTTGTTACTATTATTGAAGAGAACCAGGTATCCACTGTCATGTTTCTAAATGATGGAACCATTTTGAAAAATAACTGTAGGTTTCCTGTTTTATTATGCAAGATGCCTTTATTGCATTACTGACCAGTTTAGGTCTTTTGCCAGTTTCAAATGTATAATGATGGTGATGCTTGTGTCACAATCTGTAACCAGTTTCATGCTATGTGGACACACACATATCACTGCTCATATATGTACAAACATTACTAGCAGCGAGCTTCCTGGTCCAAAAGCTTAATGTGTACTTTTTTATCATCATACATTAAAATATCTGTTCACTTTAATTTCTTTTTCAGAATGTAACACCACTTCAGTCCAGGACAGAAATCTCTGAAGTAATGGGATGGTGTCAGTCTCACCCTAGCTAAAACCCAATTTCGTGTAGTCACAAACTTCCTTGCTGTAACCACAACCAATCTGTTTGATGATTCAGAGCAGATGAGCTGAAAGGTACTGACACTGTAGTGCCATAGTGCTACAAACATTCAAAGTAAATAGAAAACAAAATTCCCTGCATCCCACAGGACCCCACCATACTAGTTTCAGGTTAAATAGGTTAGCCCTGATGACTTGGTAGGCTTTTGTCAAAACAACAAAATACAAGGAAGTTAACTGGGGCAGTGAAATAAAAGAAGCAAGTGAAATTAAAGAGTGAGTATAATTGAAGTAAAGATGTACTTGAAAATCAGACTTATTTTCAAATATCGTGTATTCTAGAAATCACTGAAGTTAAGTCAATAATATACACTCCTGGAAATTGAAATAAGAACACCGTGAATTCATTGTCCCAGGAAGGGGAAACTTTATTGACACATTCCTGGGGTCAGATACATCACATGATCACACTGACAGAACCACAGGCACATAGACACAGGCAACAGAGCATGCACAATGTCGGCACTAGTACAGTGTATATCCACCTTTCGCAGCAATGCAGGCTGCTATTCTCCCATGGAGACGATCATAGAGATGCTGGATGTAGTCCTGTGGAACGGCTTGCCATGCCATTTCCACCTGGCGCCTCAGTTGGACCAGCGTTCGTGCTGGACGTGCAGACCGCGTGAGACGACGCTTCATCTAGTCCCAAACATGCTCAATGGGGGACAGATCCGGAGTTCTTGCTGGCCAGGGTAGTTGACTTACACCTTCTAGAGCACGTTGGGTGGCACGGGATACATGCGGACGTGCATTGTCCTGTTGGAACAGCAAGTTCCCTTGCCGGTCTAGGAATGGTAGAACGATGGGTTCGATGACGGTTTGGATGTACCGTGCACTATTCAGTGTCCCCTCGACGATCACCAGTGGTGTACGGCCAGTGTAGGAGATCGCTCCCCACACCATGATGCCGGGTGTTGGCCCTGTGTGCCTCGGTCGTATGCAGTCCTGATTGTGGCGCTCACCTGCACGGCGCCAAACACGCGTACGACCATCATTGGCACCAAGGCAGAAGCGACTCTCATCGCTGAAGATGACACGTCTCCATTCGTCCCTCCATTCTCGCCTGTCGCGACACCACTGGAGGCGGGCTGCACGATGTTGGGGCGTGAGCGGAAGACGGCCTAACGGTGTGCAGGACCGTAGCCCAGCTTCATGGAGACAGTTGCGAATGGTACTCGCCGATACCCCAGGAGCAACAGTGTCCCTAATTTGCTGGGAAGTGGCGGTGCGGTCCCCTACGGCACTGCGTAGGATCCTACGGTCGTGGCGTGCATCCGTGCGTCGCTGCGGTCCGGTCCCAGGTCGACGGGCACGTGCACCTTCCGCCGGCCACTGGCGACAACATCGATGTACTGTGGAGACCTCACGCCCCACGTGTTGAGCAATTCGGCGGTACGTCCACCCGGCCTCCCTCATGCCCACTATACGCCCTCGCTCAAAGTCCGTCAACTGCACATACGGTTCACGTCCACGCTGTCGCGGCATGCTACCAGTGTTAAAGACTGCGATGGAGCTCCGTATGCCACGGCAAACTGGCTGACACTGACGGCGGCGGTGCACAAATGCTGCGCAGCTAGCGCCATTCGACGGCCAACACCACGGTTCCTGGTGTGTCCGCTGTGCCGTGCGTGTGATCATTGCTTGTACAGCCCTCTCTCAGTGTCCGGAGCAAGTATGGTGGGTCTGACACACCAGTGTCCATGTGTTCTTTTTTCCATTTCCAGGAGTGTATTTGCCTAAATAAACATGGGCATAATATTGTACATTCATTTTCAATAAAAATGTTGTGGATGCCAGAGTCTTGTAGAGGTGGGAGTTTAAATGATTGTCTTTAGAGTTCTCTGTAAAGAAATCTTAACCACAGTATTAACTCATTCCATAGAATTTTTGGAAGTGCTGTGACTAAACTCCTCTTAGTATTTCAATTGCTTGTATGAATCATCTGCTACTTATTTTTAAATGCTCAGACAGCGAGAAATTGTAAAATAATTCAATTAAAAAAAAAGTAAATACTGGAACAATGGCAGGACCATGAAACAGAACAAGTAAAGATGGGCTTTTCAACAATGAGGTACCATTATTTATGAGTTGGGAGAATTTTTAATTATTTCTTTTTTTTCATAAATACATAAGGAAATGTGGTGGAACATAAAATTTTAATGGACGAATCACCAGCATTGGCATAGATACTTGACTAAATGTTAAATAACCAATAACAGGTAAATGACAGCTAAATATTGTAACTGGAACACAGCAGCTCTTTTGAGATGCAAGATATTTACTTATACTGATAAGTTATTGCAGTTTCTAGGACGTGTTTTGTTAAATTTTCTAATTGAAGTCACGCAAGAGGCCTGCAACAGTTATATGAGTAACTGAGCGTGTTCCTATTACCACTTTAAGTCGCTAATAATAAGAGCCCAATTGTTATTGAAACTTTCTTCTTAGGGCAATTCAGGCAATTCCCATCTTCCAAATATCTCTCAAAAAGCTCCACAGCTGATATACAAGCACATATTGTGTAAGACACATTAAGAGCAAACATATCAGTTCAGCAGCAAACACATTTCCATGCCACAAAACACCTTACTTTAGAATATCATGTCAAGTATTTTGTATTGTAAGAGTGGTGCTCAATTGACAGTGCTATGCCATTACAAAATTAGCTATCATAACATACCACTAGGTAGTGCGATTTTTAGGAGTGCTCGAATCTTATGTCAAGTTTTGATGCACAGTTGTTAACAAAATGAACTATAAAACCATAAAATAAATATACACCATGGTGAAGGGTTTTTTCCCCTGTGAAAAATAAGAATCATAAAAGTGCGAAAGATCACATTCAAACAAAAGTTCATTGTTAATACATGTGATATGAGCAAGGGATGATGGAATAGAAAGGGAAGGAAAAGTAGACAACAGGGACACAGTGGAGGAGTACAAAATAATCTCACCTTATATAATTGACAACCAGCAATTTCTAGCATTATCAAACTTAAAATATGGAAGAGAGACCTACTGTAAGTCTCTTAGGTGCTGCAAAAACACATAATAAGGTAAAAGTGAAATTTCTTCCATTATCACAGCTGTGTGTACATCAGCACATAATGTATTCATTATAATGTTATTTACAATAGATGAATAAGTCAGGATAGGAATAAGCTTGGGTAAATATGCACCAGAATGGGTACGAGAGGATTGTGGAGGAACAAAAAATTTATCTTTATAGACTTATAATGCCATGCACTAACAAAGTCATAATATAATAAAATATCTTAAAATTTACAAACAGCAAAAAAGCAATGAAGAGCAGCAATAGTGTTCATCAGGCCTTAAAATACATCATGTACTACAACATTAAACATAGGAAAACATAATGCAATTTAATAAACTATGAATAGCATTAAAATTAAATTGCTGTTTTTCATATCTGATAAGAAATCATCTATTTATCAGTTAAACACAAATCACTCACCCTGTTAAAAAAAATAGGCTATCAGTTTATTTTTAAAATGATTACTTGTGAGATGCACAAATGAGGGGAGCGAAGCAAGAAAAAAAGGTGGAGTTGATTGTGCATGATTAAATGGATAGTGACCATGCAGGGTCAAAGGAAGATGTAAAAGAAAATAGACTAAAGCTGTAGGGGGAGGCAGGGGTGGGGGGCAGGGACACATATGAAAGAAGGACAAAAGGGAATGGTACCTTTGTCTGATTGTGGAACCACAGGCCAGATAGGCACCATTTTACTGTTCCTAGTACTGGTGACTGTGAATACCAACACTAACAGGTAAATGTAGATGTCATCTTATAATGACTGGTATTGACAGTCATTAACTGCTGGATACAGTAACATGGTCTTTGTGAAATTGGTCTGGTTCATGGTTTTGCAATCAGGTAAAGGCTTTCTTTCTTCTCCCCATGTTTGGATATTGTTTACTGTTCTGTATAATTAATGACTTATTTTTTATCTTCATGGAGTATCACTAAAATGTTGTACATGTTTGCATATTCAGCCAAGCATGAGACTGTTTATAATGCTTGCATTCTCCCAATATTATCTAATGTATGTATTGGCTATCTATACAAATCACCAGATGAAAGTGGAAATTGGGTTGCTATTAATTTGTATAATACACTGCTATAAAATTTGCAGTTATGCATTATGACAGTCTTATCTTAATGTTGTGATATAATCTCCTACGGTTTTGTATACCTCATCACCCCAAGTCCTCACCCTCACCACTTAATTTTCTATTTAGCTTAGTTCTTCCCCAACCCATGCCTACTCACCTTTCCTTTACTCATGAAAATGGAATTTTAAATTCGGATACAAAAGTCTTTGATAAATTGCTGCTAGAAATCAGGCTGAAAACTGGAAATCCCAAGGTATTAAAAATATACAAAGTAAATGGTTATTTTATTAGTCTCTCCTTCTATAACTAATTATAATGAAGCATAAGGTTTGGACTCAAGGATGCATCTGCCGGTTAACACTAAGGTTCACATTAAACAGAATTTTAACATTTCTATTATATATAATGCTGATGGTACTCTTTGTAAAATTATGAAATGCTTTATATTTTTTATTTATTTAACACGTTTAGTTCCATAGGACCAAACTGAGAAGCAAAATTCCAAGTTCAAGTAAAAGTAATAAGAGATAAAATAAAATGTTTATGAATCTGAAAAAAGACAAGCCATAAGTTTGTATAAATGCAGTCAACAATATAACATAGGAATCAGCTTAATTTTTCAAGGAACTCCTTGACAGAATAGAAAGAGTGTCCCGTGAGGAAACTCTTCAGTTTCAATTTGAAAGCTTGGGGATTATTGCTAAGATTTTTGAATTCTTATGATAGCTTATTGAAAATGGATGCAGCAGTATACTGCAAACCTTTCTGCATAAGAGTAAAGGAAGTGCGATCCAAATGCAGATTGGATTTCTGCCTAGTATTAACTGACTGAAAGCTGCTAACTCTTGGATATAAGCTGGTATTGTTAACTAAAAGCTACAGTAAATAATAAACATATTGAGACGCCTATGTTGGAATACACAGACTTGTAGACAGGGGTAGACAAGGGGTTAGCAAACTTACACCACTTATTGCCCGAACTGCCCATTTCTGAGCCAAAAATATCCTCTGAGAATGGAAAGAGTTACCCCAAAATATAATACTGGTACCATATGAGACAGGTGAATGAAAATAAGCAAAACAGTCTAATTTTCATGTTGACCAATCTCTTACTTCAGTTACTGTTCAAATAGTAAAAATGGCAGCATTAAGTCTTTGAACAAGATCCTGAATGTGGGCTCTCCACAGCAGTTTACTATCTATCTGAACACCTAGAATTTGACCTGTTCAGTATCACTAATCATATGCACATTCTGTGAAATTAAAATGTCTGGTCTTGTAGAACTGTGTCTTAGAAACTGCAAAACCTGAGTCTTAATGTGATTTAGCATTAATTTATTTTCTACAAGCTATGAAATTATGTCATGAACTGCCCTATTTGAAACAGAGCCAATGTACACACAACATCTTTTACTACACAGCTACTGTCATCAGGAAACAGAAATATTTTAGAATTACCTGTAATACTAGAGGGTATATCATTTATGTAAATAAGGAACAGGAGTGGCCCCTGCACTGATCCCTGGAGCACCCCTCATTTGATCGTGCCCCACTCAGACCGCACATCGTACCCATTCTGTTGTTAAAGTAAGCGGTAGCTGTGAGCTACTCCACATATTCCATAATGGTCCAACTTCTGGAGCAATATTTTGTGATCAACACAATCAAACACCTTACTTAAATCAAAAAAGATGCCTAGAATTTGAAACCTTTTGTTTAATCCATCTACATATACATCTGCGTGGTTACTATGCCATTCACAATAAAGTGCCTGCAGAGGGTTCAATGGACCACCTTCAAGCTGTCTCTCTACCATTCCACTCTTAAACAGCACACGGGAAAAATGAGCATTTCAATTTTTCTGTGTGAGTCCTGATTTCTCTTATTTTATTGTTGAAGATCATTTCTTCCTATGTAGATGGGTGCCATCAGAATGTTTTCACAATTGGAGGAGAAAACTGGTGACTGAAATTTCATAAGAAGATCCCGTTGCAACAAAAAATGCCTTTGTTTTAATGATTGACACTCCAATTCATGTACCATGTCTGTGGCACCATCTCATGTATTCCGTGATAGTACAAAACGAGGCACCTTTCTTTGAACTTTTGCGATGTCACACATCAGTCTCACCTGATGCGGATCCCCCCTGATCCATCCAGTACGTCACAGAAGACAGAGAACATAGCATTTTCGGTTGTTAAACCATTTCTAAAACCAAACTGTACATTTGATAGCAAATTATGTGAAATAAGATGCTCAATTATCCTTACATACACAGCCTTTCCAATAACTGTAGCTAACACAGATGGCATAGAAATAGGTCTAAAATTGTCGACATTAGCTCTTTCTCCCTTTTTTTAAAATGGCTTTACTACTGAGTAATTTAATCATTCAGGAAACTGTTGTTGTTGTTGTTGTTGTCTTCAGTCCTGAGACTGATTTGATGCAGCTGTCCATGCTATTCTATCCTGTGCAAGCTTCTTCATCTCCCAGTACTTACTGCAACCTACATCCTTCTGAATCTGCTTAGTGTATTCATCTCTTGGTCTCCCTCTACGATTTTTACCCTCCACGCTGCCCTCCAATGCTAAATTTCTGATCCTTTGATGCCTCAGAACATGTCCTACCAACTGGTCCCTTCTTCTTGTCAAGTTGTGCCACAAACTCCTCTTCACCCCAATTCTATTCAATACCTCCTCATTAGTTATGTGATCTACCGATCTAATCTTCAGCATTCTTCTGTAGCACCACATTTCAAAAGCTTCTATTCTCTTCTTGTCTAAACTATTTATCACCCATGTTTCACTTCCATACATGGCTACACTCCATACAAATACTTTCAGAAACGACTTCCTGATACTTAAATCTATACTCGATGTTAACAAATTTCTCTTCTTCAGAAACGCTTTCCTTGCCATTGCCAGTCTACATTTTATATCTTCTCTACTTTGACCAGCATCAGTTATTTTGCTCCCCAAATAGCAAAACTCCTTTACTACTTTAGGTGTCTCATTTCCTAATCTAATTCCCTCAGCATCACCAGACTTAATTTGACTACATTCCATTATCCTCGTTTTGCTTTTGTTGATGTTCATCTTATATCCTCCTTTCAAGACACTGTCCATTCCGTTCAACTGCTCTTCCAAGTCCTTTGCTGTCTCTGACAGAATTACAATGTCATCGGCGAACCTCAAAGTTTTTATTTCTTTTCCATGGACTTTAACACCTACGCCGAATTTTCTTTTGTTTCCTTTACTGCTTGCTCAATATACAGATTAAACAAAATCGGGGAGAGGCTACAACCCTGTCTCACTCCCTTCCCTACCGCTGCTTCCCTTTCATGCCCCTCAACTCTTATAACTACCATCTGGTTTCTGTACAAGTTGTAAATAGCCTTTCGCTCCCGGTATTTGACCCCTGCAACCTTTAGAATTTGAAAGAAAGTATTCCAGTCAACATTGTCAAAAGCGTTCTCTAAGTCTACAAATGCTAGAAATGTAGGTTTGCCTTTCCTTAATCTATTTTCTAAGATAAGTCGTAGGGTCAGTATTGCCTCACGTGTTCCAACATTTCTGCGGAATCCAAACTGATCTTTGCCGAGATCGGCTTCTACCAGTTTTTTCATTCATCTGTAAAGAATTCGCGTTAGTATTTTGCAGCTGTGACTTATTAAACTGATAGTTCGGTAATTTTCACATCTGTCAACGCCTGCTTTCTTTGGGATTGGAATTATTATATTCTTCTTGAAGTCTGAGGGTACTTCGCCTGTCTCATACATCGTGCTCACCAGATGGTAGAGTTTTGTCAGGACTGGCTCTCCCAAGGCCGTCAGTAGTTCCAATGGAATGTTGTCTACTCCCGGGGCCTTGTTTTGACTCAGGTCTTTCAGTGCTCTGTCAAACTCTTCACACAGTATCGTATCTCCCATTTCATCTTCATCTACATCCTCTTCCATTTCCATAATATTGTCCTCAAGTACATCGCCCTTGTATAGACCCTCTATATACTCCTTCCACCTTTCTGATTTCCCTTCTTTGCTTAGAACTGGGTTTCCATCTGAGCTCTTGTTATTCATACAAGTGGTTCACTTTTCTCCAAAGGTCTCTTTAATTTTCCTGTAGGCAGTATCTATGTTACCCCTAGTGATATTCGCCTCTGCAGCCTTACATTTGTCCTCTAGCCATCCCTGCTTAGCCATTTTGCACTTCCTGTCGATCTCATTTTTGAGACATTTGTATTCCTTTTTTCCTGCTTCATTTACTGCGTTTTTATATTTTCTCCTTTCATCAATTAAATTCAATATTTCTTCTGTTACCCAAGGAGTTCTACTAGCCCTCGTCTTTTTACCTACTTGATCCTCTGCTGCCTTCACTACTTCATCCCTCAGAGTTACCCATTCTTCTTCTACTGTATTTCTTTCCGCCATTCCTGTCAATTGTTCCCTTATGCTCTCCCTGAAACTCTCTACAACCTCTGGTTCTTTCAGTTTATCCAGGTCCCACCTCCTTAAATTCCCATCTTTTTGCAGTTTCTTCAGTTTTAATCTACAGTTCATAACCAATAGATTGTGGTCAGAGTCCACATCTGTACCTGGAAATGTCTTACAATTTAAAACCTGGTTCCTAAATCTCTTTCGTACCTTTATATAATCTATCTGATACCTTCTAGTATCTCCAGCATTCTTCCATGTATACAACCTTCTTTTATGATTCTTGAACCAAGTGTTGGCTATGATTAAGTTATGCTCTGTGCAAAATTCTACCAGATGGCTTCCTCTTTCATTTCTGTCCCCCAATCCATATTCACCGACTATGTTTCCTTCTCTCCCTTTTCCTACTCTCGAATTCCAGTCACCCATGACTATTAAATTTTCGTCTCCCTTCACTACCTGAATAATTTCTTTTATCTCATCATACACTCCTGGAAATTGAAATAAGAACACCGTGAATTCATTGTCCCAGGAAGGGGAAACTTTATTGACACATTCCTGGGGTCAGATACATCACATGATCACACTGACAGAACCACAGGCACATAGACACAGGCAACAGAGCATGCACAATGTCGGCACTAGTACAGTGTGTATCCACCTTTCGCAGCAATGCAGGCTGCTATTCTCCCATGGAGACGATCGTAGAGATGCTGGATGTAGTCCTGTGGAACGGCTTGCCATGCCATTTCCACCTGGCGCCTCAGTTGGACCAGCGTTCGTGCTGGACGTGCAGACCGCGTGAGACGACGCTTCATCCAGTCCCAAACATGCTCAATGGGGGACAGATCCGGAGATCTTGCTGGCCAGGGTAGTTGACTTACACCTTCTAGAGCACGTTGGGTGGCACGGGATACATGCGGACGTGCATTGTCCTGTTGGAACAGCAAGTTCCCTTGCCGGTCTAGGAATGGTAGAACGATGGGTTCGATGACGGTTTGGATGTACCGTGCACTATTCAGTGTCCCCTCGACGATCACCAGTGGTGTACGGCCAGTGTAGGAGATCGCTCCCCACACCATGATGCCAGGTGTTGGCCCTGTGTGCCTCGGTCGTATGCAGTCCTGATTGTGGCGCTCACCTGCACGGCGCCAAACACGCATACGACCATCATTGGCATCAAGGCAGAAGCGACTCTCATCGCTGAAGACGACACGTCTCCATTCGTCCCTCCATTCACGCCTGTCGCGACACCACTGGAGGCGGGCTGCACGATGTTGGGGCGTGAGCGGAAGACGGCCTAACGGTGTGCGGGACCGTAGCCCAGCTTCATGGAGACGGTTGCGAATGGTCCTCGCTGATACCCCAGGAGCAACAGTGTCCCTAATTTGCTGGGAAGTGGCGGTGCGGTCCCCTACGGCACTGTGTAGGATCCTACGGTCTCGGCGTGCATCCGTGCGTCGCTGCGGTCCGGTCCCAGGTCGACGGGCACGTGCACCTTCCGCCGACCACTGGCGACAACATCGATGTACTGTGGAGACCTCACGCCCCACATGTTGAGCAATTCGGCGGTACGTCCACCCGGCCTCCCGCATGCCCACTATACGCCCTCGCTCAAAGTCCGTCAACTGCACATACGGTTCACGTCCACGCTGTCGCGGCATGCTACCAGTGTTAAAGACTGCGATGGAGCTCCGTATGCCACGGCAAACTGGCTGACACTGACGGCGGCGGTGCACAAATGCTGCGCAGCTAACGCCATTCGACGGCCAACACCGCGGTTCCTGGTGTGTCCGCTGTGCCGTGCGTGTGATCATTGCTTGTACAGCCCTCTCTCAGTGTCCGGAGCAAGTATGGTGGGTCTGACACACCGGTGTCAATGTGTTCTTTTTTCCATTTCCGGGAGTGTACATTTCTTCAATTTCCTCATCATCTGCAGAGCTAGTTGGCATATAAACTTGTACTACTGTAGTAGGCGTGGGATTTGTGTGTATCTTGGCCACAATAGTACATTCACTATGCTGTTTGTAGCAGTTTACCCGCACTCATATTTTTTTATTCATTATTAAACCTACTCCTGCATTACCCCTATTTGATTTTGTGTTTATAACCCTGTATTCACCTGACCAAAAGTCTTGTTCCTCCTGCCACCGAACTTCACTAATTCCCACTATATCTAACTTTAACCTACCAATTTCCCTTTTTAAATTTTCTAATGTACGTGCCCGGTTAAGGGATCTGACATTCCACGCTCCGATCCGTAGAGCGCCAGTTTTCTTTCTCCTGATAATGACGTCCTCCTGAGTAGTCCCCGCCTGAAGATCCGAATGGGGGACTATTTTACCTCCGGAATATTTTATCCAAGAGGACGCCATCATCATTTAACCATACAGTGAAGCTGCATGCCCTGGGAAAAATCACGGCTGTAGTTTCCCCTTGCTTTCAGCCGTTTGCAGTACCAGCACAGCAAGGCCATTTTGGTTAGTTTTGCAAGGCCAGATCAGTCAATCATCCAGACCGTTCTGTTGCCCCTGCAACTACTGAAAAAGCTGCTGCCCCTCTCCAGGAACCACACGTTTGTCTGGCCTCTCAACAGATACCCCTCCGTTGTGGTTGCACCTACGGTACGGCCATCTGTATCGCTGAGGTACGCAAGCCTCCCCACCGACGGCAAGGTCCATGGTTCATGGGGGTAGTTCAGGAAACTGACCATTCTTAAAGGTAAAATTACAAATATGGCTAAGTACAGGGCTAACATGTGCAGCACAGTACTTTCATATTCTGCTAGGCACTGCATCATCTCCATGAGAGTCCTTTTTCTACAGTGATTTAATTACTGATACAATTTCCCCCTTGTCAGTATCACAGAGGTGTACTTTGGCATCAGTCTCAGAATGGCATTATGCAAAAGAGTTATACAATTCCCTGTAGAAACTACAGTTTTATTTAATTCACCAGCAATGCCCAGAAAATTATTGATAAATACTTTATAATATATCTGACTTATCAGTAACAGAAATACTTTTACTATGAACTGACTTTATATCATCGACTTTGTGCTGTTGACCAGACACTTCCTTCACAACTGACCATATGGTTTTAATTTTATCCTGTGAATTTATCCTGTGAACTAGCTATTCTATTTGTGTACCACATACTCTTTGCCTTCCTAATAACATTTTTTAACACCTGACAATAATGTTTGTATTGGGCTACTGTAGCTTGATTGTCACTATTTCTACCATTTTCATACATTCACACTTTGTTCTACATGATATCATTATCACAGTAATCAGCCAACTGGGATGTCTTTTACTGCTAGCACCCTGTTTAGAACATTGTAATGGAAAGCAACTTTCAAAGAGCATGAGAAATGTTTCAAGGAAAGCATTATATTTGTCATCTATGTTACCAGCACTATAAACACCCCGCCACTCTTGTTCCTTGATGAGTTTTAAAAAACTCTCTATTGCCATCGGATTAACTTTCCTACATATTTTGTAATTATATGTAACATTTGTTTGATTACAAATCTCTTTTAGTGTTAAAAGTTGTGCATCATGGTCTGAAAGACCATTTGCCCTTTTTCCAACAGAATGCCCATCTAGTAATGAAGAATGAATAAAAATGTTGTCTATGACTGTGCTACTGTTCCCCTGCACCTTGGTTGGGAAAAACACAGTCTTCATCAGATTATATAAGTTTAGGAGATCTTGTGTCGTTTTTTTCTTAAAATTCGTGCATGATGGTATGAAAGGCCATTCACCTTTTTTTCTAACAGAATGCCCATCTAGTAATGAAGAATGAATAAAAATGTTGTGCATGACTGTGCTACTGTTCCCCTGCACTCTGGTTGGAAAAAATAGTCTGCATCAGATCATTTTATTTTAGGAGATCTTGTGTCATCTTTTTTCTTGCACAATCACATACAAAATTAATGCTGAAGTCACCACATATAACTAATTTTTGGTACTTCTTATAAAAGGAACCACGAACCCTCTCTAGCTGCTGCTTCCCTTTTTTTTTTATTTTTATATACATGGCCACATTTGGGAAATAAATGGACCTCAGGGAAGTAAATGGGTCTCTTCCATGGTATTGCAGATTATGTTTGTGGCAACAGTCGACTGCCAGTAACTTCACCAGCGAAGTGCAGAGTAAACGGTCTTTGGAGACTCGAGCTTCTTTGGCAGTCCCGTCTGCGACTTGACTAGTGATACACGTGTCGTGAAATTGTGCATTGTTTTTCTTGTGTTTCTGTAAATATACGAACCATAATAAAAGTGCCCTATCGTAATAAGTTGGAATTTTTGGTGCATGGTCCGTCACTATACCCATAAAAACCCACATTGGTGACCCAGAGTCGTGAAAATACATTGCAGTCGCTCGCTGTGTATCACTGGTTTCGCGCCAATGGACAATGTCGCAGCCTCCAGTTTTTACGGCAGTGCACGACGCCACGACCGCAGAATGGACATTCGACTGTGAGGTGCAACACTTCACCCCGTGTGCCACTAATACACCGGGAATGTTCGTATCTCCCGTGTCTGCCTCGCCTGGCCGGATGACTCTAACCTGTGCCGACATACCACACCGGGCACTGTACACATCGTCGCGGACACCTTCGACGGCATTCTATGCTCAACATAATGCCCCTTCAGCACAGGACCCCGGAAACCCCGAGTTTCTACTGCACAACATGGACCACGCGGCTGGCCAGTTTCTGGGTCCACATGCACGGCCGCCGTTTAACGTGCCTCCCTTCGCGCCGGTCGAAGGGACAATCGCGCCAACCGTGCCGGACCATTTTTACGCCTATCCATCCTGCTGCCCCGTGCACACCTCGGGCGACGCACCTACTGTGGTTCCGCCCCATCACTCTGCGCTCAATCACGATCTCGCGCCTCTACTCGAGATTTCGGCTGCACCGGCAGTTGACCCGCCCGTGCCTTCTGCGCCGTGCTTGTCGTGTGGCCGTACAGATTCCATGCCTACAAGGACTGGATACCACGTCTCGCCTACACAGCTAACGGATGTTCAACGCAACACATCGCCTGCCACTGAGGCACATTTCGCACCAGTGAACACCGTGCAGAATCCCCGTGCATTTCGTGCCTCTCCTACAGCCCCGCAAACACTGGCCCCCGGCCATTTTCTGAAGCTGCCGCCATTACAACCGGACAACCAAGTGACGTAGTTTACCTTGGTGGACAACATGTTGGACATACACGGTATTGCAGATGACAGCACCCGTTTCGTGTGTTTAGTGAACCACCTGCAGGACCACCCTGATCTCATCAGTGACTTATTGCTGAACCCACCTAAGAGCAACAAATATGCCTCTGCTCGCGCATTACTTATCAAACGCCTCTCTCGTCCGCCAGGCGATACTATTCACAACATAATTTATGACGAGGCTTTAGGAGACAGAAGACCCTCACAGCTGTGGCGACGCTTGCATGCACAGCTCGGTACCGAGATCCTGCCGAACATAGCGCTCTGTGCATTGTGGTTGGTGAAGCTGCCGCAAGAACTACAGTTACATTTGCTTCCACATACAGCAGCGTCACTTGAGGATAAACTATGGCTGGCGGACCAGGCATACGCCATTATTCGACACAGCCACCTTCCCCCGCGCAGTACAGTGTCTAACACCGCTGAGGTTGGTAACCCTGTGGGTATACTTCCACTGTTGGGCGGTAGAGGCCGGGCGCGTGCGTATCGTGGACAGCACACAGAACAACAGCCACCTAGTGGCCAAGACCGGGAACCGCCAGTGGGTTGGCAACAGCCGCTCCCCACCCCAACCAGGCTAGCACCTGCCCGCCCCGCCTTCCCCCCCGCTTGGCGGGACGAGTACAGCTGACTCACGCATATGCTGGTTTCACACCACTTTCAGTGACGCTGCTCGCAACTGCCGTCCGCCATGCGCGTTCCCAAACGCCGCACGCGGGCAGCAGTAGGCACCACAGCCCACGGATACAGGCAGGGGCGCCCACAGACATTGCATTTTGTCAGATCCCCCACCCCACGAGGACGTCTGTACACCTTGGATGTAGGTTCGCGCCGGTATTTTCTCATCGATACCGGAGCAGACGTTAGTGTCATACCTCCCGCATTTTCTGTGAAGGACATGACACCAACCAAACTGTCCCTTCGAGCAGCAAATAAGTCGACACTTCATGTCGAGGGTTTGGGCAAGTTACCTATTGAACTCATACCTGGTAAACAGTTCACTTGGTCCTTCTACGTGGCTGATGTCGAAGATCCAGTATTAGGCATCGACTTCCTTTTACACTTCAGACTGTCTCCAGATCTTCAGTCAGCTGCATTATTGCACCACACCTCGTCCACGCACATTGCATGTTCAGTCGCCTCTTCGGCCCCCCCTCCCCCTCGGCTGCCCGACGACCTGGACACAGCTCCCATCAAGTGCTCTTCATTGGCGGACAGCCTCACAATTTCCACCGCCCATTTCCAGCCCGAACACTCTGCAGTCGACGATCTCCGTGCTCACAACGTCGAACGGAACCGTGTCAGATCATCGGCTATGCAAGCCCTCATCAAGGCACGACGCCTCGTACAACGCCTGCCAACGCCGCCACCACCTGACACCAGAGAAGCACCTCATGGAACTTTGTCGACACCAAAGCAGACAGCTTCCCTGGCGCATCAGGTTAGTGACTCTTGTGTGCTACCGATTCCCGTTCACGACGGCTCCCAAATGAGTTCGCCAGCCATGTCGTGGCGGCAGCAATTCGAGCCCCTTTGACTGATGCATTGGCCGGGAAACAAACCTCAGGCATTCGCCGAGTACCATGGTCTGACAACATGGTGAGAGCTTTTGAAGACCTTAAAGCAGCGTTAGCACGTGGTGTCACTCTCGCCCATCCTTTGCCAGATGCCTGCATGTTGATTACAGCGGATGCAAGTGATTTTGCAATCGGTGCAGTCCTAAAACAGCATGTCAATGACACGACTCAACCACTCCGGTTTTGTTCCAAAAAATTATCTACAGCTCAACGTAAATGGTCAGCATTCGACAGAGAATTGCTTGCAGTTTATGAAGCTGTAAAATATTTCAGCACAGCCATTGAAGGAAGGAATATAACAATTTTCACGGACCACTGCCCCCTCGCGGAGGCTATCCGTAACCCCGCTACTGACCTTCCCCCACGTAGGTTCCGGCAAATGGACTTAATTTGCTAATACACAACAGACGTCTGTTACATTCGAGGGTCAGAAAATGTGGTGGCTGACTACCTATCACGTATCACTGCAATTTCATCCCCCATTAATTTTGATGAATTGGCCCACTTACAGGACAGTGACACCGAATTGTACAACCTCCGACAGGACCCAGATACTTCCCTTCAGATCGTTTCGTGCAACCTACCGGGCTCGGCCAAGCCACTGTGGTGTAATACATCCATGGGCACCGCTCGGCCTATTGTTCCCCCTGTGCTGCGTCGCCAAGTGTTCACTACTTTACATAACCTGGCACATCTTGGTGCTAAGGCTACTACGCGCCTAGTTACAGAATGCTTTGTGTGGCCAGGTGTGAAGAGGGATTGTCGTACTTGGGCTCGTGCTTGTTTACAGTGCCAGCGCAGCAAAGTCGGCAGGCACACACAACCCAGTCTAGATAAATTTGACATCCTGAAAGGCTGCTTCCGTCATGTACATGTGGATCTCGTAGGACCATTTTACCGGTGTCGGATGGTTTCAGGTGTATCCTGTCTGGCATTGATCGCGTTACACATTGGGTGGAGGCAATCCCCCTGCAGGACATCACAGCAGATTCCGTAGCACGTGCATTTGTATCCTCCTGGATAGCTCGATTTGGCTGTCCTACATCCATCACCACCGACCAGGTAAGACAGTTTGAATCCCTGCTGTTTAACAAACTCTGCATCCTCTGTGGGGTGGATAGATTCCGCACTACGGCTTACCACCCTCAGAGCAATGGACTGGTCGAGCGGTGGCACAGAACGCTGAAAGCGGCACTCATGTGTCATGGTGGTGAGTGGTGCGATGCCCTTCCCTGGGCTATGCTAGGAATACGCACGGCTTACAAGACAGACCTCCAGGCTTCACTCGCAGAGCTCCTGTATGGCGAGACCCTAGTCCTCCCGCAGAGTTTGTCAACGACGAAGCAATCGCCGACCTGTCCAACCTCCCCATGCTAGTTGAACGGGTCAGGACACACATAGCCGTGATCTGCATGCCTCCTCCACAGCCACATACCCGCCCTCGCGTCTTCAGGCATGCGGCAATGGACTCTTGTGAGTTCGTTATGTTACGGGATGACACAGTCAAACCGGCATTACAGCCACCCTACTCTGGCCCACATCGAGTAGTGGCTTGCAGGGACAATACTATGGACATTCTCGTCAGTGGTCGCTGGCAGACAGTTTCCCTCCAACGCGTGAAACCAGCCTGGACGATCGAAGAATCTGTAACACATCCCCCCGAGTCGAGTGTTCTTCCATCAGATGGTGATGACCCCTATCCCACACAGACCAACCACCCTCCTGCGAACCACCATGATCATATGTGCACCGAGCCTACACCCGAGGGCAACTCAGCGGTTGCATACAATGATGTTCTACCCTCGTTCCAAACAGGCACTGCGTGTGACAATCCACAACCTCAGGCTCAACCTCATGTTGCGTGTGACATTACACCGTCCCAAGTGTTGGTACCCAATACCTCCACAGAGTGTTCCAATGTTTCTCCTGAACTACGTTACTTTTCGCCCCCCCCCCCCCCCCCCCAGTGCCCCCTACATCCACTGTCGACGAAATTTGCATCGCAATCAACGCCTCTGAGTGCCAACGCGACGATCTTTCCTTGCAGTTCCACGTGGGATCCATCTTCATCCTCCGCCTAGGGGACACTTCACGTGGGTCCACACACAAGTCACACATCACCATCCTGCGCACAGTCCCTATCCCAAATGGGGTGGATACGGCTGCCATAACCGCAACGTTCAGCACCGACGGGATGCTCAAGATTCGCATCCCCCTCTCCGCCGGTACTGCAACGACACCTCCTGTGCCCGTCCAGTTCACGCGCGCAGGTTGATCAGTCCGCCCCCTCCCCCCCCCCCCCCCCACTGGATGGTGGACTATACGAGCGCTAGTCCACCCTGCACAGACAGTATGGACACTTAGCACACGCTGCTATCAACCAGCGAGCATCCCACAACGTCACTACACAGGAAGACACCCACGTCCTTCCCGCAGTACTCCGCACTCCCGGGGGGGGGGGGGGGGGAGGGGGGGGGCGCTCTGTGGCGACAGTCGAGTGCCAGTAACTTCACCGGCGAAGCGCAGAGTAAACGGTCTTTGGAGACTCGAGCTTCTTTGGCAGTCCCGTCTGCGACTTGACTAGTCATACACGTGTCGTGAAATTGTGCATTGTTTTTCTTGTGTTTCTGTAAATATACGAACCGTAATAAAAGTGCCTTATCGTAATAAGTTGGAATTTTTGGTGCATGGTCCATCACTATAGCCATAAAAACCCACATGTTCAAGGGACAGGGGCCACAGAAAGAGAACAGTATCAGACATTTTCATCATTGGCACAAACAGCAGAGTTGCCTAGCTACCTCAGTCAGCTAAGGAAGAGGCTCAAGTGGACATAAGTGTAGTCAGCACTCAACAGACTTTCACCAGGAAACCAACCGTTGAAAAAAAAAGAAAAAAAATAGAAAGTAGGAGGAAATTTCTGTTGTTAGGTAGTAGCCAAGGAATAGGTGTGAGCCAGATCTTGCAGAAAAAATTTTGCAGAAAAAATTAGGTGACAGGTACCAGGTTCCAAGTATTTTCAACCCCAGTGCATGTCTTAGCCAAGTAATAGAGGATGTAGAATCTTCGTGCAAGAGTTTTACAAACCAGGATCATGTTGTGCTAGTGGTTGGTGTGGGAAACAGCATTGATAGCGATCAGGGCTACAATATTGAGGATAACCTGGTAAAAATAGCATCTGCAATGAACCATACAAATTTTAGCTTGGTTCCTGCTTTCATGTGGTATGACTGGTCCCAATTGAACAGCTCTGTCAGGAGGGTCAATATGAAGCTAGGTCAGCTGCTTTGGGCAAGTACTTTGCCCGGCATAGGATTGGTTCCTGTTGTTGGTCACAAGACATGGCCAGCATCTCAGTAGGAAAGGGAAGGATAAACTGGCTGGGATGATAGGTGATAACACAATCTTTAAGGGGAGGGGGCACTGAAACTCATGGGAGTACTTTTTTTAGGCTAAAATCAGTGCCCAATCATCCTACATTGATTAAAATTAAGCTTAATGAGAAGTTCAGACAGGCAGGTACTAGAGATGTGAAAATATCCCAAGATTCTCGTAACAGTACAGTGAAAAATAATGGTAGTATGTCACAAGATTCACATATAACACAGTGAACCATGGACCTTGCCGTTGGTGGGGAGGCTTGCGTGCCTCAGCGATACAGATGGCCGTACCGTAGGTGCAACCACAACGGAGGGGTATCTGTTGAGAGGCCAGACAAACATGTGGTTCCTGAAGAGGGGAAGCAGCCTTTTCAGTAGTTGCAGGGGCAACAGTCTGGATGATTGACTGATCTGGCCTTGTAACATTAACCAAAACGGCCTTGCTGTGCTGGTACTGCGAACGGCTGAAAGCAAGGGGAAACTACACCCGTAATTTTTCCCGAGGACATGCAACTTTACTGTATGATTAAATGATGATGGCGTCCTCTTGGGTAAAATATTCCAGAGGTAAAATAGTCCCCCATTCGGATCTCCGGGCGGGGACTACTCAAGAGGACGTCGTTATCAGGAGAAAGAAAACTGGCATTCTACGGATCGGAGTGTGGAATGTCAGATCCCTTAATCGGGCAGGTAGGTTAGAAAATTTAAAAAGGGAAATGAATAGGTTAAAGTTAGATATAGTGGGAATTAGTGAAGTTCGGTGGCAGGAGGAACAAGACTTTTGGTCAGGTGATTACAGGGTTATAAATACAAAATCAAATAGGGGTAAAGCAGGAGTAGGTTTAATAATGAATAAAAAAATAGGAGTGCGGCTTAGCTACTACAAACAGCATAGTGAACGCATTATTGTGGCCAAGATAGACACAAAGCCCATGCCTACTACAGTAGTACAAGTTTATATGCCAACTAGCTCTGCAGATGATGAAGAAATTGATGAGATGTATGACGAGATAAAAGAAATTATTCAGGTAGTGAAGGGAGACGAAAATGTAATAGTCATGGGTGACTGGAATTCGTCAGTAGGAAAAGGGAGAGAAGGAAACAAAGTACGTGAATATGGATTGGGGGAAAGAAATGAAAGAGGAAGCCGCCTTGTAGAATTTTGCACAGAGCATAACTTAATCATAGCTAACACTTGGTTCAAGAATCATAAAAGAAGGTTGTATACCTGGAAGAATCCTGGAGATACTAATACGTATCAGATAGATTATATAACGGTAAGACAGAGATTTAGGAACCAGGTTTCAAATTGTAAGACATTTCCAGGGCCAGATGTGGATTCTGACCACAATCTATTGGTTATGAACTGCAGATTGAAACTGAAGAACCTGCAAAAAGGTGGGAATTTAAGGAGATGGGACCTGGATAAACTGAAAGAACCAGAGGTTGTAGAGAGTTTCAGGGAGAGCATAAGGGAACAATTGACAGGAATGGCGGAAAGAAATACAGTAGAAGAAGAATGGGTAGCTCTGAGGGATGAAGTAGTGAAGGCAGCAGAGGATCAAGTAGGTAAAAAGACGAGGGCTAATAGAAATCCTTGGGTAACAGAAGAAATATTGAATTTAATTGATGAAAGGAGAAAATATAAAAATGCAGTAAATGAAGCAGGCAAAAGGGAATACAAACGTCTCAAAAATGAGATCGACAGAAAGTGCAAAATGGCTAAGCAGGGATGGCTAGAGGACAAATGTAAGGATGTAGAGGCTTGTCTCACTAGGGGTAAGATAGATACTGCCTACAGGAAAATTAAAGAGACCTTTGGAGAGAAGAGAACCACTTGTATGAATAACAAGAGCTCAGATGGCAACCCAGTTCTAAGCAAAGAAGGGAAGGCAGAAAGGTGGAAGGAGTATATAGAGGGTTTATACAAGGGCGATGTACTTGAGGACAATATTATGGAAATGGAAGAGGATGTAGATGAAGATGAAATGGGAGATAAGATACTGCATGAAGAGTTTGACAGAGCACTGAAAGACCTGAGTCAAAACAAGGCCCCGGGAGTAGACAACATTCCATTAGAACTACTGATAGCCTTGGGAGAGCCAGTCATGACAAAACTCTACCATCTGGTGAGCAAGATGTATGAGACAGGCGAAATACCCACAGACTTCAAGAAGAATATAATAATTCCAATACCAAAGAAAGCAGGTGTTGACAGATGTGAAAATTACCAAACTATCAGTTTAATAAGTCACAGCTGCAAAATACTAATGCGAATTCTTTACAGACGAATGGAAAAACTGTTAGAAGCGGACCTCGGGGAAGATCAGTTTGGATTCTGTAGAAATGTTGGAACACGTGAGGCAATACTAACCTTATGACTTATCTTAGAAGAAAGATTAAGAAAAGGCAAACCTACGTTTCTAGCATTTGTAGACTTAGAGAAAGCTTTTGACAACGTTAACTGGAATACTCTCTTTCAAATTCTGAAGGTGGCAGGGGTAAAATACAGGGAGCGAAAGGCTATTTACAATTTGTACAGAAACCAGATGGCAGTTATAAGAGTCGAGGGGCATGAAAGGGAAGCAGTGGTTGGGAAAGGAGTGAGACAGGGTTGTAGCCTCTCCCCGATGTTATTCAATCTGTATATTAAGCAAGCAGTAAAGGAAACAAAAGAAAAATTCAGAGTAGGTATTAAAATTCATGGAGAAGAAGTAAAAACTTTGAGGTTCGCCGATGACATTGTAATTCTGTCAGAGACAGCAAAGGACTTGGAAGAGCAGTTGAACGGAATGGACAGTGTCTTGAAAGGAGGATATAAGAAGAACATCAACAAAAGCAAAACGAGGATAATGGAATGTAGTCGAATTAAATCAGGTGATGCTGAGGGGATTAGATTAGGAAATGAGACACTTAAAGTAGTAAAGGAGTTTTGCTATTTAGGGAGTAAAATAACTGATGAGGGTCGAAGTAGAGAGGATATAAAATGTAGACTGACAATGGCAAGGAAATCGTTTCTGAAGAAGAGAAATTTGTTAATGTCGAGTATAGATTTAAGTGTCAGGAAGTCGATTCTGAAAGTATTTGTATGGAGTGTAGCCATGTATGGAAGTGAAACATGGACGATAACCAGTTTGGACAAGAAGAGAATAGAAGCTTTTGAAATGTGGTGCTACAGAAGAATGCTGAAGATAAGGTGGGTAGATCACGTAACTAATGAGGAGGTATTGAATAGGATTGGGGAGAAGAGAAGTTTGTGGCACAACTTAACTAGAAGAAGGGATCGGTTGGTAGGACATGTTTTGAGGTATCAAGGGATCACAAATTTAGCATTGGATGGCAGTGTGGAGGGTAAAAATCGTAGAGGGAGACCAAGAGATCAATACACTAAGCAGATTCAGAAGGATGTAGGTTGCAGTAGGTACTGGGAGATGATGAAGCTTGCACAGGATAGAGTAGCATGGAGAGCTGCATCAAACCAGTCTCAGGACTGAAGACCACAACAACAACAACAACAGTGAAAAATAATGTTAATATATTGCATCAGAATACCAGGAACATACTGATGCAAGATTCACATATAACACAGAGAAAAATAATGTTAATATATTGCATCAGTATACCAGGAACTTACCCATGAACCATAGACCTTGCCGTTGGTGGGGAGGCTTGCGTGCCTCAGCGATACAGATGGCCGTACCATAGGTACAACCACAACGGAGGGGTATCTGTTGAGAGGCCAGACAAATATGTGGTTCCTGAAGAGGGGCAGCAGCCTTTTCAGTAGTTGCCAGGGCAACAGTCTGGATGATTGACTGATCTGGCCTTGCAAAACTAACCAAAACGGCCTTGCTGTGCTGGTACTGTGAACGGCTGAAAGCAAGAGGAAACTACAGCTGTAATTTTTCCCAGGGCATTCAGCTTCACTGTATGGTTAAATGATGATGGCGTCCTCTTGGGTAAAATATTCCAGAGGTAAAATAGTCCCCCATTCGGATCTCTGGGCGGGGACTACTCAGGAACACGTCGTTATCAGGAGAAAGAAAACTGGCGTTCTACGGATCGGAGCGTGGAATGTCAGATCCCTTAACCGGGCACGTAGATTAGAAAATTTAAAAAGGGAAATTGATAGGTTAAAGTTAGATATAGTGGGAATTAGTGAAGTTCGGTGGCAGGAGGAACAAGACTTTTGGTCAGGTGAATACAGGGTTATAAACACAAAATCAAATAGGGGTAATGCAGGAGTAGGTTTAATAATGAATAAAAAAATATGAGTGCAGGTAAGCTGCTACAAACAGCATAGTGAATGTATTATTGTGGCCAAGATACACACGAATCCCATGCCTACTACAGTAGCACAAGTTTATATGCAAAGAAATTATTCAGGTAGTGAAGGGAGACGAAAATTTAATTGTCATGGGTGACTGGAATTCGAGAGTAGGAAAAGGGAGAGAAGGAAACATAGTGGGTGAATATGGATTGGTGCTAAGAAATGGAAGAGGAAGCCACCTGGTAGAGTTTTGCACAGAGCATAACTTAATCATAACTAACACTTGGTTCAAGAATCATAAAAGAAGGTTGTATACCTGGAAGAATCCTGGAGATACTAATACGTATCAGATAGATTATATAATGGTAAGACAGAGATTTAAGAACCAGGTTTCAAATTGTAAGACATTTCCAGGGGCAGATGTGGACTCTGACCACAATCTATTGGTTGTGAACTGTAGATTAAAACTGAAGAAACTGCAAAAAGGTGGGAATTTAAGGAGATGGGACCTGGATAAACTGACTAAACCAGAGGTTGTAGAGAGTTTCAGGGAGAGCATAAGAAAACAATTAACAGGAATGGGGGAAAGAAATACAGTAGAAGAAGAATGGGTAGCTCCGAGGGATGAAGTAGTGAAGGCAGCAGAGGATCAAGTAGGTAAAAAGACGAGGGCTAGTAGAACTCCTTGGGTAACAGAAGAAATATTGAACTTAATTGATGAAAGGAGAAAATTTAAAAATGCAGTAAATGAAGTAGGAAAAAAGGAATACAAATGTCTCAAAAATGAGATCGACAGGAAGTGCAAAATGGCTAAGCAGGGATGGCTAGAGGACAAATGTAAGGATGTAGAGGCTTATCTCACTAGGGGTAAGATAGATACTGCCTACAGGAAAATTAAAGAGACCTTTGGAGAAAAGAGAACCACTTATATGAATATCAAGAGCTCAGATGGCAACCCAGTTCTAAGCAAAGAAGGGAAGGCAGAAAGGTGGAAGGAGTATATAGAGGGTCTATACAAGGGCAACGTACTTGAGGACAATATTATGGAAATGGAAGAGGATGTAGATGAAGATGAAATGGGAGATACGATACTGCGTGAAGAGTTTGACAGAGCACTGAAAGACCTGAGTCAAAACAAGGCCCCGGGAGTAGACAACATTCCATTAGAGCTACTGACGGCCTTGGGAGAGCCAATCCTGACAAAACTCTATCATCTGGTGAGCAAGTATTACTTGGTTCTTTCAATTTGACATCAGTTATTGATTTTCGTACTGGGGTGGTACAGGAAAGCAGCACACTAATAGATACCAGTATGTTTTTATAGATCAACATAAATTTCATCAAATAAAAACATTTCCAGTTAAGAATGGTCTGTCTGATCATGATGCACAGCTAGTTGCAGTATTTGACATAGCATCAGTCAGTAATGCAAAACAGTTCTCCAAAATAGTGAATTCAATTAACGATTTAACAATTGAACATTTTAGGGAAAGCTTGCAACAGTTAGACTGGGATGAGGTGTTGCGGGAACCTGATGCTAATTTAAAATTTAACCTATTTCATGATACCTTTGTGAGCATATTTTAAAACAGTTTCCCTAAGAAGACAGTGAAATATAATTGTAAGAAACCATCTAAAAAGCCATGGCTTACTAAAGGGATAAAAATATCATATAAACAGTAAAAGGAAATGTATCTTATTTCTAGAAGGAGTAATGGTCCAGAAACAGTGAAACATTATAAAACTACTGCACTGTATTAAGAAAAGTTATTAAAAAGTCCAGAAGTATGTGCATTATGTCTGAGATTAGCACACCTGATAAAGAATTAAAACAATTTGGAATATTGTGAAAAGGGAAACAGGGAAACCGAAAGCACAGGAAGACTGTATTTCTATCAAACACAAAGAAAAGTTTGTTAACAGGAAGTCAGAAACAGAAAACAATTATTAATAAAAATTTTTAAGTGTTGTACAGAACATAGGATCCAGCTATACAATAGAAAATGCAAAGCAGTATATGGAAGAGACAGTACCTATGCAATTTGATAAAATTGAACTTCAGCCCACCTCTCCTACAGAAATTAGGAAAATAATAAATTCACTCAAAAGTAAAAGCTCACACGAAATTGATGACATTTCCGACAGAGTACTAAAAGCTTGTTCCCAACAAATAAGTAGTATTCTCAGCCACATATGTAGTAGCTCACTGAAACAGGGCATTTTTCCAGATAGGCTGAAATATGCGATTGTTAAACCATTGCATAAACAAGGGCATAGTTCTATTGTTAACAACTACCATCCAGTCTCACTTCTGACAGCTTTATCCAAAATTCCTGAAAAGTAATGTATTCAAGAGTAGCATCACATATTTGTAAAAATGAAGTACTAACAAAATGTCAATTTGGTTTTCAGTAAGGCTTTTAAACAGAAAATGGTATATACACTTTCACTAATGAAATATTAAATGCACTGAATAACCGAGCTTCTCCCACTGGGATATTTCATGATCTCTCAAAGGCTTTTAATTGCGTGAATGATGAAATTCTTCTAATTAAGCTTAAATATTGTGGTATGAATGGGACAGTACACAAATGGTTTAATTCACACTTAACTGGAAGAATTCAAAAGGTTGAAATTAACAGTACAGATAGTCTGCAAAACCAGCAGAGTCCTCTGACTGGGGAGATGTCCCACAGGGTTCAGTCTTGGGTCAATTATTGTTCTTGATATGTATTAACAAATTGCCACTCTGTATTCATGAAGGTGGAAAGCTAGTTCTTTTTGCTGATAATACAAGTATAGTAATCACACCTAAGAAGCAAGAATCAGCTGAGGAAATTGCAAATAAAATTATTTAGTGGTTCTCTGCAAATGGACTCTCACTAAATTATGAGAAAACACAGTTTATACAGTTCTGTACAGTAAATGGCATAACACCATTGATAAATATAGACTATGAATGGAAGTCTGTTGCTAAGGCAGAATACTCAAAATTTTTGGGTGTGTGCATTGATGAGAAATTGAATTGGAAGAAAGACATTGCTGATCTGCTGAAACCGTTAGGATCAGCTACTTATGCTATTAGGGTTATTGCAAATTTTAGTGATAAACATATCAGTAAATTAGCCTACTATGCCTATCATCATTCACTGCTTTCATATGGCATCATATTTTGGGGCAATTCGTCATTAAAAGAGAGAGTATTCATTGGACAAAAGAGTGTAATCAGCTGGAGCCCACCCAAGATCACCTAGCAGACATTTATTTAAGGAACTCGGGATATTCACAGTACCTTCGCAATACATATATTCAGTTATGAAAGCTGTCATTTTAAACCCACCCCAATTCAAAAATAACAGCGAAGTGTATAGCTACAGCACTAGAAGGAAGGATGATATTCACTACTCTGGATTAAATCTCACTTTGGCACAGAAAGGGGTGAATTATGCTGCCACAAAAATCCTTGGTCATTTGCCAAACAGTTTCAAAAGTCTGACAGATAGCCAACCAACATGTAAAAGCAAATTAAAAGAATTTCTGAATGACAACACCTTCTACTCAGTAGATGAATTCTTAGATATGAAGCAGCAAAAAAAAATTATTTTGTGTAAAGAAATCTTATGTTAAGTGGAACATTCCACATCATTACGAAATGTCATATTCATGATCTATGGAACAAGGATTACTGTATGTACGTCTGTATGTACTCCTCCATTCCAGAAAGAATTCCCTGAAAAACAGCCAGCTAATCTACATCCTGGTATGGGAAGCCTCTGAACTGTCAAATTATTTAAGTGGTGCTCCAACATACCAATAATGAACAGTCAACATGAATAACCAGTTCACTAACTTTATCTCTAATACCTCTTATATTTTGATGAAATATGCTAAGTTCTTCTTTAATTGGATACTCGACCTCCTCTGAAGGTGATCCCTTTGTTGAGGGACTTCCTTTAAGCAGGGATAAATATCAGTTGACTTCAATCGAAAACAGGTGCAGCTCTAACACCAACTACTACAGGAATTTTTCCATGAGAGATCCTACCACCACCCACTACACTGTGACCTATAAGCTCTGTCAGCCTTCCCTTCCCATATCTCTTGAGGTGCAAGCCATGTCTAGTGTAACCCAATCAATTGATAGATTCAACTGGTACCACTGCAACATGAACCATGCCCTCAGCCATCAGTGCCTTCTCCAGCCCCATGTTAACACACCTAACAGCAGCATTAACACGAGGCTGATCATGACACTGAAACAGTTGTACAAAGTGCACATTAATGCCATCAGTTTGAGCAGCTACCTTTACCAGGTCACCACTTATATCATATTCCTCATCCCTATCAAGACTATTCTCTGCTCCACCCACAATCAAAACCTGATCGTCTTTCGTAAACTTCCTTAGTAACTCCCTTATATTAACAGTATGAAGTATGAGAGAAAAAATAGCACTTGAATAAAAAACTATTTCTAGCTTTCAGGACTATTAGCTCCTTCCTCTGGGTAGAAAGATAAGTTTTGGAAGATTAGGAATAGAACACTGGTTTGACCCATGCATGAGTACTGCTCACGTGTTTGAGATCCCCAACTGCTCAGATTAAATGAACCCACTGAAGCAAATCAGAAATAGGCTGCTAGATTGGTTAGCAGTAGTTTCAAACAACACGCAAGTATTATGAAGGTGCTTGGTGAACTCAAATGAGAATCCCTGAAGGGTTTTTTTGGGACACTATTGAGAAAATGTAGAGAATTGGAGATTGAAACTGATTCCAGAACAATTCTACCACCACCGATGTATATTTTGCATAAGTATCATGAAGATATGAGAAATAAGGGCTCATATGGAGGCATATAGATAGCCTTTCTTCCCTCAATCTATTTGTGAGTGGAACAGGAAACGGAATGATTTGTGTTTGTATATATCTGATGCTTGTAGCTTGTGGTACACCACTAGCCAGGCTGCAGGGTCATAATGCACTGTTTGCTTACAGTGTAAAGGTCTCTTCTTGATCAACATCAATTACTTCACTTAAACACCCTCTCCAGACATTGTTCCCTCAGAACATCACTTGCAGCATCTCTTCCTTTTTCCTCCATATTCATTGTACACATTATAACTTCAGAACAACCCACAGTCTCATTATCCATTCCTAGATTCTCCTAATCTATCTCCAACTCATCTGTAGGATCTAAATCACCCTCAAAACCTGTCATTTCAGCAGTCTCATAAGAATGAAATATTGTCAGTAGCTGCAACATTCTCATAATTAACACTCGAGCAGACGCGTTGTTGTAAAAAGTACAACAGCAGCAGTTTTTATGCATGATTGATGCCTTAACCTTGAGCTACTCCACCATTGCTGGCATGTATTCCATTGTCGATGTTTTCTTGACAATATTAAAGTGGCTTCAGATCATTTTGTTAGCTTTCTCAGTTTGTTTTCTGAATTGTGAGCAACTATGTGTTGAATGTTGTAAAAAGTACAATGCACGCCTGTTGGTGTGACAGCTGAAAGAGTTGGAGGTTTTGTTCCAGCTGTCAATGTCGAGAGGAAAGTTTGCAAAGAAGGTAACTATACTTCCTCTCTTTTTTCTTTTATTTTTTTAGTTGTTATACATGCACTTCAAATGTTACTTTGATTTCACTGACATCTGAATGTATTTACTCATTTCAGTTCTTTGATGTTTTGTCCCAATTCAAAGGGTGTATCAGATGAAGAAATTCAAAAACTGCTTGAAGAAGGTGATGATAAAGTCCATCCAGACTTTTCAGACTTGGAGGAAAGTAAAGTAGATTGGAGAGATGGAAACACCTAAATAGGACCATGGCAGTGCATTTGAACTTGAAGGTGAGGATGGTGATGATCCTGAACAGACAGCAGGTGTATGAGGGTTCTTCATTGAAAAGACAAAGTTTCACATTTGTGTAAAAGCGAGTGGGCTAAAACATCAAAAACAAACAGAAAAAACATTGTTCAAATTCAACCAGATCTGAAGAGAAATGTGATGGGTATAACTGATGAAGTTTGTGCATTTTTGAAAGTAATTGACCTTGACTTTATTGATGAAATTGTAAACTATATATATAAAAATAAACAGCGAGAAGAAGAAAATGCCATCTTGCTAATGTACTGGAACTCTGAGCAGCAGACGGAACAGGAATGCTACTTGCTACTGCTTAGGACTTCAGTGAGTTACAATAAGTTTCTGTTTTTTCTAAGCTGTATGCAGTTTGTTGATATGGGAACAAGGAATGACTGAAGTATAACTGATAAGTTGGTTGCAGTTCATACAGTACTGGATCTTTTTGCTGCTAATTGTCAATGTTCTTACAACCTAGTGAATTCATCATTATAGATGAAATGCTTCAGCCCTACGGAGACCGCTGTAGATGGATTCAGTACATACCCAGCCAACCGGCTAAATATGGGACAAAAATGTTTTCTCTGTGTGATGCAAAAACATTTTATTGCAGTAATCTGGAGGTTTACTGTGGCATGCAACCAAAGGACGATATCGGGTATCTAATCCTCCTGAGGACATAGTGAGCAGATGTGTGGTGCCTATAGAAAATTCTAACAGAAACCTTACAACTGACAATTGGTACAATAGTTACCTCCTTTCTGAATATTTGCTGGGTACAATATATAAGTCCTTTCTGAATATTTGCTGGGTACAATATATAACTCCTTTCTGAATATTCACTGCAGAAGACTATCACGACGATGAAGAACAGATGTGAAACTCTTCCAGAATTTCTCCCAAACAAAACAAAATAAATTGGAAGAGCAATGTTTGGATTTCAGTAGGATAAGACCTTAGTTTCATACATTCCTTGTAAAAACTGTGCTATCACACTTTTATCTGCTGTGCATGACATGGCGACAGTGGATGAAGATACACACAAATTGACTGTGTAAGGTATTACGAAAGTGATCATATGTCAGAAAAACGGGCTAAACTGTTATTTAAAGAACTACAAGAGCATTTTTTTTGTTATAACTGTTGAAGATAGTGAATATCAACTGCTTTCTTCAGTAAATATAATAGTTTGTTTAAGATAAGTTTGTTTTTACTGACAAATGACCATGTTGTAAATTTTACAATGTGCCCATGCTGGAGGGTTAACCACACAACTTAATCCGAATCCTCACTTATTTCTGCCAAATCACTACAACCCTTAAATTAACTCCACGAACAACCACTGATAACTCATAAGTTTCTTTGCTTAATACATCCATTACATCTGTTGCTACACTACAGAAATCGCTGTTAGTAACTCTGTCAACCTCCACCAAGACACCATATAAATTGCTAGTCTTACATCATTTCACATTATAATTCACAGTACACTCTAACTGTACCCAACTTGGATCTACCTCTGTCTCCCATGTACCACTTTTTCACATTCAGCCTTCCACATCCACTCATAATTCATGTTTTGGGAGCCATCGGTTCACTTCCATCAATAGAAATAAATGCACAGAGTCCATTCTCCAAGATATCTAAATCAGTAGCTTCAATCTTCACAACTTCAGCACCTAAAACATCACATTTACCTTCCTTTGCCACCTTCACAGATAGCTTCATCTAATTTCTCTGATACAAGATCATCTACATTACTTTCACCTACATTACCAAAACTGTTGCTACTGACTAGTGGCTTAATAAAATTCATCATAAATTCCACCTCCACCAAATTCAGATCCACCTCTGCCTCTCTTTTATCACAGAATCTTTCATCAAACATACGTTCATTCTATCATTCATTTCACTATCACAAAATAAATTCTACAGCCCCACAACAACATTATCAAATCTCTCAACACATTTTACCAAATTTCTTGTGTCCTTTTTATGGATGAGCTCCTTAAATTATTCCTCATTTTATTTTTATTTCTTATAACTTCCATCTCCAACATTTTCAACTTCTTTGCCAAGTTTTTTGACACCCACCACATTTTTAAAATAAAATGTACTTTTCAATCATAATTTATTTCACCACCTATCTCTAATTTCTTGACTTCATATTGTGGCATTGCATTTCATGAAGCTCCTGCCCCTCAAATCTTTTGATTTCCATTACGAGAACTCACAGTTCCATTCCCCCTTTGAAAATTATTAATACAGTGATAATTATTTCTGTTATTATCATAATTATTTTGCGTATTACTATTGTTCCTGTTATGGTACCTATTTCCCTGTCTACTACTCCAATTAGGCAGCTTAAATTTCAACTCCTGTTCAGGTTTCTCAATAATATTTAAAAACTTGTAAATGGAATTTGTTGAAGTATGGACATTATCACATTGTAAAAATTCTGCTAGTCATCCTTTGAGCATTGTTATCTCCATTAGCACTCCCAGTGGACAATTTATATATGTCATTTTAGCCAGGTCATGAACACAAAGATCCCCCATCAACCTACTTCCATGTTTTAAACTTGGTCATTTAGGAACTCATTCTCAAGTCACTTTTGTTTTGCTTCACTCCATACCTTGTTTAGGAAACAACTCTCAAACATTTCATAGGTAGTAAATGATGCACTCATTAAATTTACCCATGATTGTGCATTTTCCCCAGGATGCCTTCTTCTGAAGTTAATTTTTGCCTCTTGCAACATTCCTTGCACAAAATCATTTCTACATGCAGCAACAGAATCAATTGGATGGTATTTCTCATCATCTGCAAAACACTTTAACATTCCTGAACTACCCGATGGAATACCTATTATAGTAGTCACTTGATTTTTCTGCTAAAGAATTTAATTCCGCCATTCATGTCTTTTAACTGCTGTTCATGCTGCACAGATTCTTTAATTAATACAGATTTAATATGTTCTCTATTCTTAAGCACTTCTCTCATACCTTCTACTACTCTACCTGACAAATTGTTAACCGATTTAATGGTCACTTCCTCAAGCATATTTTTCCTCAGCATAAAATCCTTATCATCACCACCCAACTTGTTTCATATTTTTTCCAACTTTCTGCTGAAATCTTTTTCTACTGTACCAACTCTTATGTTAACCAGACCAAACTCGTCAGAAATTTTGCCCACATCTACCCTTATAGCTTCCAATTTTGTATCAATTATCACTTCTACATCAGATCTAATTTTTTCCACATCAGCTTTTACATTTTCTGCTACACTTGCTCTACAGCTCCAATTTTTGAACCTAGTTCTTTCATCACTGAATGTAGCTCTTTACCCAAAGCCCCCATATTAGACTGTGTTGCACCCATGCTATATTGCATTTCTAGCAAAATTTGCATTAGTTGTCATGATTTATCATCTGAAAGCTTGCTTCCCCTCTCTGATTTGGAACTATCTGCCCCATCAGTCATACTGTCCCTGCCAATACTACTATGTTCAGATTTTGCACTAACATTATCTGAACCATACATGCAGGGTAATTACTTAATCTCTGGAAGCTCCATCACTGAAGATAACTCTGTCGTTTCATGCAGTGCAAGAACTCAACTTATTGGTCATGCTGGCTGCCTTCTGCTGTACTGCTGCTGGCTAATGTGTAAATGCTGCTGGTGCTGCCACTGATGAAAAAACTTGCTGCCGGTGACCTGAGCTGCCATTAGTGCCTTCAGTCTCCCCTGCTGCTGGCCACAGCAGACTCAAACTCAGCATGCCTCTGTGTCACCTTCTTCTTCTTTCTTGAAGTTCTGTGCCTAGCTTCCCCACAACTAACTTTTGCTACTGATTCTGATGCATGTATCTGCTGCAAAATCTTACGTTCCGAGCTCCCAAGCAAACTTCCTATTGTGCAGTAGATTTGGGACCTGGATCACAGAATATTGTAAAGTGTTAGAATTACTGTTGTAATTCTAAAGGAATTAAATTCATATTCCAGACAAGAAAACCCCATTTGTGATGGTACCTATCAGTTTTCTGCTGCTGTATTGCCATTTTAAATCACATCCTACAGGAGCAAACCAGTTACATCTTTACCAGTGGTTACTTGTAATTTAGGTGCTTGGGCTATGCATGATTCTGTTTAAAATTACTAGCTCAGTGTACTCATATGGTGAAGTTGCATGTCTGCTTTCACACCAATCAGCTAATTCACTGCAAATAATAATCTATACCGGTGATCCTTTAGTCAAGTAGTCTAGGCATTGGCTAGAATTGCAAGTTAAAAAAATATGCAGAAAAACAAACCTAATGGTTTCCTGCTGCTGAGCTGCTCTTTTAAATAGCCTCTCATACGAGCGATCCAGTTGCATCTTCACCCATGGTTATTTGTATTTTAGGTACATGGACTATGCACATCTCTATTTGAAAAGGATAGCTCAATTTAGTCATGGGGTTGAGCTGCTCAGATTTCCTTTTATGCCCCACAGCTAATTTCCTGCAAATAATAACCAGTAGCTGTGATCCTGTAGTCATACACTCTATGCATTGCCTAGAAATGTGAGTTAATGAAATATACAGGAATGCAAATAAAAGTTAAATGAATAATTCAATAACAAGGGTTCTGTTCTAATATCTATAATTGATGTAGGTGACAGAGAATTATGTTGAATAATGTTTATTCAAGAAAGGACAACACAAATAAATGGGAAGTGGTCCTATGACATTCACTTAAAATACAATTCATCAAAAACATTGTAATAGGGCTTGACAGTAATAACAGAACAGTACGAATAAACTTGGACTTATCGAAGGTATTTGATACAGTTGATCATGATATCTTGCAAGACAAACTAGAAGCTACAGGTATATGAGGAGTTGCATTAAAATGGTTTCAGTCATATCTCTGCAATAGAAAACAGGTAGTAGAAATTACTTCAGCAAACAATAAAAACCAATGCATTGTGTACAGATCAGACATGCAGACTGTACCAATCAGAGTACCTCAGAGCAGCATTCCAGGACCTCTCTTATTTCTTATACATATTAATGATATCAAGATCCCAATCGGTGGTACGCACATAACTTTGTTTACTGATGACACAAATATTGTTGTAACAGACATAAATAGGGTATTGCCAACATCTGCAACCAGAGTTTTGGAATATGCACAAAACTGGTTTGAACAGAACAGGCTAACCTTAAATATTTCAAAAACTATTTATACAAGGGTGGTCCATTGATCGTGACCGGGCTAAATATCTCATGAAATAATCATCGACGAAAAAACTACAAAGAACAAAACCTGTCTAGCTTGAAGGGAGAGACCAGATGGCGCTATGGTTGGCACGCTAGATGGTGCTGCCATAGGTCAAACGGATATCAACTGTGTTTTTTAAAATAGGAACCCCCATTTTTTATTACATATTCGTGTAGTACGTAAAGAAATATGAATGCTTTAGTTGGACCACAATCTTCGCTTTGTGATAAATGGCGCTGTAATAGTCACAAACATATGGCTCACAATTTTAGATGAACAGTTGGAAACAGGTAGGTTTTTTAAATTAAAATACAGAACGTAGGTATGTTTGAACATTTTATTTCGGTTATTCCAATGTGATACATGTACCTTTGTAAACTTATAATTTCTGAGAATGTATGCTGTTACAGCGTGATTACCTGTAAATACCACATTACTGCCATAAATGCTCAAAATGATGTCCGTCAACCTCAATGCATTTGGCAATACGCGAGACAACATTCCTCTCAACAGCGAGTAGTTCGCCTCCTGTAATGTTTGCACATGCATTGACAATGTGCTGACGCATGTTGTCTGAAATATGCTGTTCAATACTGCTTCAACCGCACATGAGCTATGTGCCGGACTTCCATCATGTTGGAAGTACATCTCCATTCTGTCATGCTGTGAAACATCTTGTAGTAACATCGGTAGAACATTACGTAGGAAATCAGCATACATTGCACCATTTAGATTGCCATCGATAAAATGGGGGCAATTATCCTTCCTCCCATAATGCCACACCATACATTAACCTGCCAAGGTCGCTGATGTTCAACATGTTGCAGGCATCGTGGATTTTCCATTGCCCAATAGTGCATATTATGCCGGTTTACATTACCGCTGTTGGTGAATGACGCTTCGTCACTAAATAGAACACGTGCAAAAAATCTGTCATCGTCCCGTAATTTCTCTTGCACACAATGGGAGCACTGTACACGACATTCAAAGTCGTCGCCATGCTATTCCTGGTCCACATAAATATGGTACGGGTGCAATCGATGCTGATGTAGCATTCTCAACACCAACGTTTTTGAGATTCCCGATTCTCGCGCAATTTGTCTGCTACTGATGTGTGGATTAACTGTAACAGTATCTAAAACACCTACTTGGGCATCATCATTTGTTGCAGGTCTTGGTTGACGTTTCACATGTGATTGAACTCTTCCTTTTTTTTTTTTTTTTTCATCAGTCTACTGACTGGTTTGATGCAGCCCGCCACGAATTCCTTTCCTGTGCTAACCTCTTCATCTCAGAGTAGCACTTGCAACCTACGTCCTCAATTATTTGCTTGACATATTCCAATCTCTGTCTTCCTCTACAGTTTTTGCCCTCTACAGCTCCCTCTAGTACCATGGAAGTCATTCCCTCATGTCTTAGCAGATGTCCTATCATCCTGTCCCTTCTCCTTATCAGTGTTTTCCACATATTCCTTTCCTCTCCGATTCTGCGTAGAACCTCCTCATTCCTTACCTTATCAGTCCACCTAATTTTCAACATTCGTCTATACACCACATCTCAAATGCTTCGATTCTCTTCTGTTCTGGTTTTCCCACAGTCCATGTTTCACTACCATACAATGCTGTACTCCAGACGTACATCCTCAGAAATTTCTTCCTCAAATTAAGGCCGGTATTTGATATTAGTAGACTTCTCTTGGCCAGAAATGCCTTTTTTTCCAAAGCGAGTCTGCTTTTGATGTCCTCCTTGCTCTGTCCATCATTGGTTATTTTACTGCCTAGGTAGCAGAATTCCTTAACTTCATTGACTTCGTGACCATCAATCCTGATGTTAAGTTTCTTGCTGTTCTCATTTCTACTACTTCTCATTACCTTCGTCTTTCTCCGATTTACTCTCATACCATACTGTGTACTCATTAGACTGTTCATTCCGTTCAGCAGATCATTTAATTCTTCTTCACTTTCACTCAGGATAGCAATGTCATCAGCGAATCGTATCATTGATATCCTTTCACCTTGTATTTTAATTCCACTCCTGAACCTTTCTTTTATTTCCATCATTGCTTCCTCGATGTAGAGATTGAAGAGTAGGGGCGAAAGGCTACAGCCTTGTCTTACACCCTTCTTAATATGAGCACTTCATTCTTGATCGTCCACTCTTATTATTCCCTCTTGGTTATTGTACATATTGAATATGACCCGTCTCTCCCTATAGCTTACCCCTACTTTTTTCAGAATCTCGAACAGCTTGCACCATTTTATATTGTCGAACGCTTTTTTCAGGTCGACAAATCCTATGAAAGTGTCTTGATTTTTCTTTAGCCTTGCTTCCATTATTAGCTTTAAAGTCAGAATTGCCTCTCTTGTCCCTTTACTTTTCCTAAAGCCAAACTGATCGTCACCTAGTGCATTCTCAATTTTCTTTTCCATTCTTCTGTATATTATTCTTGTAAGCAGCTTCGATGCATGAGCTGTTAAGCTGATTGTGCGATAATTCTCGCACTTGTCAGCTCTTGCCGTCTTCAGAATTGTGTGGATGATACTTTTCCGAAAGTCAGATGGTACGTCGCCAGACTCATATATTCTACACACCAACGTGAATAGTCGTTTTGTTGCCACTTCCCCCAATGATTTTAGAAATCCTGATGGAATGTTATCTATCCCTTCTGCCTTATTTGACCGTAAGTCCTCCAAAGCTCTTTTAAATTCCGATTCTAATACTGGATCCCCTATCTCTTCTAAATCGACTCCTGTTTCTTCTTCTATCACATCAGACAAATCTTCACCCTCATAGAGGCTTTCAATGTATTCTTTCCACCTATCTGCTCTCTCCTCTGCATTTAACAGTGGAATTCCCGTTGCTTTGCACTTCCTATTTATTTCACTCCTCAGCGACTTGTATTTCTGTATTCCTGATTTTCCCAGAACATGTTTGTACTTCCTCCTTTCATCAATCAACTGAAGTATTTCTTCTGTTACCCATGGTTTCTTCGCAGCTACCTTCTTTGTACCTATGTTTTCCTTCCCAACTTCTGTGATGGCCCTTTTTAGAGATGTCCATTCCTCTTCAACTGTACTGCCTACTGCGCTATTCCTTATTGCTGTATCTATAGCGTTAGAGAACTTCAAACGTATCTCATCATTCCTTAGTACTTCCGTATCCCACTTCTTTGTGTATTGATTCTTCCTGACTACTCTTCATCACTACTATATTGTGATCTGCGTCTATATCTGCTCCTGGGTACGCCTTACAATCCAGTATCTGATTTCGGAATCTCTGTCTGACCATGATGTAATCTAATTGAAATCTTCCCGTATCTCCCGTCCTTTTCCAAGTATACCTCCTCCTTTTGTGATTCTTGAACAGGGTATTCGCTATTACTAGCTGAAACTTGTTACAGAACTCAATTAGTCTTTCTCCTCTTTCATTCCTTGTCCCAAGCCCATATTCTCCTGTAACCTTTTCTTCTACTCCCCCTACAACTGCATTCCAGCCGCCCATGACTATTAGATTTTCGTCCCCCTTTACATACTGCATTACCCTTTCAATATCCTCATACACTTTCTCTATCTGTTCATCTTCAGCTTGCGACGTCGGCATGTATACCTGAACTATCGTTGTCGGTGTTGGTCTGCTGTCGATTCTGATTAGAACAACCCGGTCACTGAACTGTTCACAGTAACACACCCTCTGCCCTACCTTCCTATTCATAACTAATCCTACACCTGTTATACCATTTTCTGCTGCTGTTGATATTACCCGATACTCATCTGACCAGAAATCCTTGTCTTCCTTCCACTTCACTTCACTGACCCCTACAATATCTAGATTGAGCCTTTCCATTTCCCTTTTCAGATTTTCTAGTTTCCCTACCACGTTCAAGCTTCTAACATTCCACACCCCGACTCGTAGAACGTTATCCTTTCGTTGATTATTCAATCTTTTCCTTAAATAACGTAACTATCTGGCGAACGGTCCGGACACTTGGATGATGTCATCCAGGATACTGAGCAGCATACATAGCACACGCCCGTTTGGCATTTTGATCACAATAGCCATATATCAACATGATATCGACCTTTTCCACAATTGTTAAACGGTCCATTTTAACATGGGTAATGTATCATGAACCAAATACCATCCGCAGTGGCGGAATGTTACGTGATACCTCATACTTATACTTTGTGACTATTATAGCGCCATCTATGACAAAGCGAAAAAAGTGGTCCGACTAAAACATTCATATTTCTTTATGTACTACATGAATATGCAATAAAAATGGGGATTCCTATTTGAAAAAACACAGCTGATATCCGTTTGACCTATGGCAGCGGCATCTACCTGGCCAACCACAGCGCCATGAGATATTTGGCCTGGTCACTATCAATGGACCACGCTGTATACATTACAGGAAAACAAAGTCTCATCATGATGTGCACCTCAAAATACAAAATAAACAAATTGAAAGGGTAGCTGCCACAAAATTCTTAGGTGTGCAAATTGATGAAAATTTAGACTGGAAAGCCCACATTCTCTACCTCACTAACAAGTTAAACTCTGCTTGCTTTGCCTTGCGCATAATTAGTACTGTGTGTAGTACAGAGTGTAGCAGAATTCTCTACTTTGCTTATATCCATTCTGCTATCACCTATGGCCTAACCCTATGGGGTCATAATAACGCAAACATGAAAACCATCTTCACCTTACAAAAGTGAGCAGTTAGAATAAATTCAAACAGTAAAATGCTAACACTGTCCAAACAGTTATTTCAACACCTAAATATTATACCCTTACCACGCCTCTAGATAAAAAAAGTGTTGTTAATATAAAAATGCACATTGATAATTATAAAACCAACACAGATCTTCACTCGTACAATAGAAGAAAGTGCAATGACATTGACATAAAAAGAGGAAACAAGGCTTTAACACAAAAACAAACCTACATTCAGGGTACTATTTTGTACAACAAACTTCCAACTCAGCTAAAAGAAATAAAAACATTGTCTACATTCAAGGAAGCAATATTTAAATTCTTAATGACCAACTGCAATTATAGTATAAATGAATATCTGCAGTAACCTTGTTGCAAGTAGCTACGTTCATTTGCTTCATGTTAATAGTACCATAAATAAAATGCTTGACAGAGCCTCAATGTTAATTTTTTGAACAAAAGTGTTACATCAATTATTTACTTGTAATGTATTTCACGTAAAAGGTCCCGAACAAAAGTGTTAAATCAATTATTTACTTGTAATGTACTTCATGAAGAAGATCCGTCTCATACTTTTCTATTATTACAGTAATAAAAGTTTTACTGCCCAAAACTATTGTGATGGGTACAATGAACCATTGTATTACGTAGGAAACTGTAAACCCTTATTTTATTTTGTTATCTATGTTCTTTGACGAAATCCATACAATGTACATTGTCACTGGATGAATAAACTACTACATTATGAGAATGGTAGCAAAATCCCCAAACTAAACTGTCATCAAAGACACACAAAAAGTTAGTCCATTTTGTAGTCACAGTACATGAAATATTCACCTGCTCAAAACAGTCCAGAGTTCAACATGATGATTTACAAATTATCACAGCTGATGCAAAGAATAGTAACTCATACTCTATCTATCCTCCATCAGGACTGTTGCTAGGTGTTTTGCTGTCCTAGGTGAGAATTTAAAAATGACACCCCCCACTTGTTTACTACCACTGGTCTCCCTGATTACCCTCATCTCCCCCCCCCCCCCCTTTTTCACACACCACCAACATCCAATGGCGCAACAATAAAAACCTCTTATAATACTTTTAATCATTAAAATAAGATAACAGCCTCATTATCTGCGGACAGTCCTCAATTTTCATTCAAGTGCAAGGGGGCTGGGGATGGCTATTGCCACTCTGGGCAGCTGAAGGCGACAATTTCTTAAAACTTAATTATAGTTTTCTTACATTTTAGCAGATTTTAAAATTCTAATTGTTCAATGAAAAAGAGGTATGCACTTAGCGCTTGGGGTGTAAGCAGCAAAGAATTCTTACATATTCTGCTATTCTTATTTTAACAGGGGTAATACCACCATGTCAGTTAAAATTGTAATGTAAATTGTCATTTAATAATTAAATCATAAAATATACAGAAATCCTTTCTATGATGTTATCAGACATGGTGAACTGTATTGAAACTTGACTACTCAATCAACAACTTTATCAAATTTTTGTATGATGCAGCAAACTCATTCATAACCTTATCATGAAACACAATGTCGATGTCATTAATAATGTCAGAGTGTAGCTATAGCACGCTGAGCAGTTACACCTTGCTACACTTCAAAATATTGCTATAGGTTCATATCTATCCAGTGCATAGTCAATTGTTCTCTTGCAATTTAGTTAACAGTTTTTTCCTGCTCCTGTCCACAGGTAAAAGTTTTGTGTTCTTTTTTGAGATATGGCACAAATGCCTCTTTAATGGATTAGCATGTACATCATTATACTTGTTTTAGCTGTTCTTCATATTTTAGTAATCACTACTGCTAAAGTTGCTTCATGGTCACTGAATCTCATTTCAATATTGACATCTTTATATAGGTCAGGTCTATTTGTTGCCATTTGATCTAGTATGTTCCAAATGTTGGTCGGCTTCCAAACTATGTGTTCTAGGTAGATTTCAAAGAAGGTTTTAGTCTTGTTTTTCAGGGTCTCTTGTCATATCCACCACTTATAGAAGTGTAGTTTTCCCAGTCTGTTGTTGAATAATTAAAGTCTTCTCCAATGACAGCAGTATGATTGAGGATTATACGTACTGGTGTGCTCAGGTTCATTCAGATGATTTTCATTACCTGTGTTTGTGAGTCAGGTGACTGATAGAAGGGTCCAATTATAAATTTATGCCCTCACTTGATATTCAGTTTTGCCCAAGTAACCTCACCTGATGCTTCAATTTCCATCTCTGTGGATTTCAGTTTTTTGAGTCTACTACATCACCTCCATTCCCATAACCCCATCATTTTGACATAACTTAAATTAACTGTAAAAACCTCACTGCTATCAATTTTTAGTCAGCTTTCTGCACCCAGTATTATGTGAGCTCCACTGATTTCTTGGAGTGCTTCAAACACTGACACTTTTTTTCAGAATAATTCTGCAGTTAATCACTATCATTTTAATAGTCTCAACAGTAATAGTTGTAATCATCACACTATGAAACTGATTACCTTTGCAACAATTTTGAAATGTACACAAACAGTTCACAATGTGTCTTATATCTGGCCATGTTCCTGAGATAATATGCAGAAGAGCATCTTCCAAGTTTCTGTACTTAATATTATGAGTTGCATCTTGTGCTAGCAAATTAATTTTCATTAGTGTACTGTACAACTTTGAATGTTGAATAAGATAATTCTTAGCTAGAGATTTAATATAGCTTTCCTAACTAAGAGGCACTACATTCTGTGTGTAATTATAGTCACTATTTATCCCAGATAATTCTTTAATTTACCTAAGTTTATCAGTTGAAATTTCTTGGATAACAGATTATTGATTTCTTGTATTTTGCCTTTATTATAACCACAAATTAAGAAATACTCAACGAACGCAATGATATACATCAAATAATTTGCAGTTATACATACATAAAGGCAATAATCATATTTACTGCCTTTAAAATCTAGACTTGAGGCCTTCTCTCAGGACATATAATGCCTTAAATAACCTACAAACTCTGCGTGGTTCATCCTTCTACCCTGAAGGTTGCCTTACATAAATTTATGAGAAAACTGTACCATTTAGAAATGCAGTCAGTAAATCTGTTTGTTCTATAATTAATTTTATTTGACAACAGTATGACAACAAAAGTTTCAATGTTTGTGTCATAGCAACTGCTCGATAAATATCAGCCACAGTTCCTTTTTGTTGAAGTCCCTTACAACTAATCTTGCTTTACACGTATTATCTGATTTTCCTGTAAAAACACATTTTATATCAAGAACATTTACATTCATTGGTGTAGTTATTAGTTCCCAAGTTTTGTTCTCATTTAAGTAATAGTCTTGGAAGGATGAAAGATCAGCCAACCTGTTGCATAATACATGTTTATTAGAGCTTTTGACCTAGGTTTTGACAATTAGAAAATTATCTTCTTCAAAGAAAGATTGTAATGCCTAGAAATTACACATTGGTTACAAAATTTTCAAGTAAAACACAATGACCAAATGATAATATACTACTATAAGCCATGAGAACAAACTTACTTGTTACACTGTTGTATTGTAAAGGTACATTAGAATATAGCTATCTCATTCTTGTCAATTAAAAATTCATCTCAAAAACAATAAAATAACAAGTCATGGTAATCAGATAACATCGGTATGAACATCATGAATAAAGCTTGTCAACTGCCTAATATACTATGCTCTTAAGTTAAGGTAAGTTACGTATAGGGGGCACAATATATGCGTGCATAAGAAATGCACAAATTAGCATGCTGAGTGGCTTGAGTAATGTCAACTGACATATAAAAAACTGCATCTAAAAGTAGCATGTGATTATCAAACAATATAAGCCTACCTTTAATAGTGAAGTCAAGTACATAAAGCTTTTTGCTATAATCAAATAATGCTAATAAAATCATGTAAAAATAACCCTGTCTTAAAACCAATTATAGCAGCAAAATGTCATAAAACCATAACATTATTAAAGCAATTCAGGCACAATGGACAAATCTTTCTTCTCAAGCAGCGTAGTATGTTGCTTGGAGTATATGAAGTGAAGTAGCTGATAAAGTCTGCACTCTAATACGACTCTAACAATATAATTTAAAAAAATCAAGCCTTACAATAGTTGTGAATACTGGATTTCTTTCTTGCAATGTGGCAAATGGACTACAATTTATGAGGGTGCACTGAAAAGTAATGCCTTCAAATTTTTTATTCTGTTCTCAATACCATTTGAGGTATTACATGTCATGCATATTACTTGGTTAACTCACCTGCTTTGCTGACAATAGTTGCAACCCTCTGCCACTAGAGGACTCTGAATTATAGCATTTAACATGGTGGTGTGTAATGCAACTGTGTCAGTGTGTGAGAAATAGTGTGGTGTAATTGTGTTTCTACCTGCAAAAAATGTCCACACATGGAGCACCCTCTCCATCAGCATGAGACTGATAGACCGCACATGAGCATTGTGACATTAGTAATGATCCATTGCCTTGGGTTCAGTGTCATTGATCATCCTCCATGCAGTCCCAACTTGGCCCCATCCAATTTTCATCTGTTTTCAAAGCTTACCTGACACCTTCGAGGACTTCATAAAATGGTTCAAATGGCTCTGAGCACTATGGGACTTAACTTCTAAGGTCATCAGTCCCCTAGAACTTAGAACTAATTAAACCTAACTAACCTAAGGACAGCACACACATCCATGCCCGAGGCAGGATTCGAACCTGCGACCGTAGCGGTCGTGCGGTTCCAGACTCTAGAGCCTAGAACCGCTCGGCCATCCGAGCCGGCTCAAGGACTTCACTTAAATACTGATGAATCAGTGCAAGCAGAGCTGAGGTTATGGCTCCATCAACAGAGTCAAACATTTTACAGTGATGGTATCAAGAAAGTGGTCTCTCATAGAGAGAAATGCATCCGTCACCAGGGTGACCAAGTTGAGAAATAAATATGAACACAAGAAGAATAAAGATGTAGGATATTAATAAAGTTTGTTGTATTTAAAAAGCCTTAAGAGTTTCCACACAAAAAAATTGAAGTCATTACTTTTCAGTATGCCCTTATAAATGTCTAGTACTGGATAAGTGTCATAAGTAAGTGTAAATTATAGTAAAATATTTTATGTACTAGAATGCACTGTTAAAGGTAGGATTATAGAGTTCAATAATCACACACTATTTTTAGTTGTCAGTTATCAGACATAAGCTGCTCAGCACGGTTATTTGCAACCTAATCATACATCATTTCTTATTTGTCAGTTGATTTTATGTGAGCCAATCAGCATGCTTATTTGAGAATTTCTTGCAGGCACACATGTAGTGCCCTCAATATATTAGTTATCTTGACTTAAGAGGCTAGTACATTAGTCAGTTGATATGTTTTAACAGTGAGGTTCATGCTGATGTTATCCAGTTACCATGACTTGTTTGAGATGAATTTTTAATTTACAGTAGCCAGATGGGCTTTTTCTAATGTACCTTTTCAATGCAATATGTAACACATACAGTGATCAGCTAGAATATTATGACCTCCAACCTGCTATTGATGAAAACCATCCAGGCAATAGCAGCATCACCTGGCGAGGAATGATTGCTAGTCAGGCACACATTTGGTGCATGTAGTATCAGTGAGTGTGCTGTCCATGTGTAGAATGGGGAAGGAATGCAATCTATCTGAGTTTGACTGAGGGCAGATTGACATGGCCCAGATGCTTGACCCAAGCATTTCAGAAACTACACAACTTGTCAGGTGCTCAAGGAGTGCTATGTAGAGTGTATTCAACAAGTGGCACAAACAAAGTGAAATCATGTCCACACATCATGGGGTTGGGCAGCTATGCCTCATTATGATGTCCATCGTTGCAGGCTGGGAAGACTGGTAAAACAGGACAGGTGGGAAACTATGGTGGAACTAACATCAGACTTTAATGCTGCGCAGAGTACAAGTGTGCCTGAACACACAGTGCACTGAACACTTCTAGCGGTGTGGCAATGTTAACACCACAACATCAGAAACTACAACTGAAATGCATATTTGACCATTGGCCCTGAATGTTGGCGCATTGACAGAGCATTACATGGTCTGATGAATCCTGATACCTTCTTCATCATGCTGATGGAAGGGCACAAATCCATTGTCTTCCAGGAGAACTGCTCCTCGACACCTATAGTGCGGGAGTAGTTGTGTTCTTACTAGAGTTACAGGTGCTCTTCCACGTCACACCGACGGGGACGAACATCGTTACGAGACGTGTCTCCTCCCAGCGAGTGAAGAAGGAGGGAAGGGACGTCACAAAATGTGAAACACGTTGCTCTAATGTAAAATGACTGTGCCAAAGCAGCCACATATCCAAATAGTAAACAATTGTTACACACCTATTACTTAGAGGCCAAGAGATTTTACAGAAAAAAGTAGAAGAAGCTAAAAAGAGGGGGAATGATAGATTCATAAGAGAAGCCTATAAACTGGGCAAAGCAGCCTGGACTTTAGTATATGAACATAGGAAGAAGCCTACTTCCTCTTCTAATGCCTGCAGTCCTGATGACTTCAGTGACTACTTTATCAAAGTTATAGAAAACACTGTTGCTGAAATCCCAGACTTGGTTGCAGATCCTGCTGTTTACTTGTCAAATAAAACTTGCAGTAAATTTGAAACATGGAAAAAAGTACATGCAAATGATATAGTGAAAATAGCAAAATCTTACAAAACTCCGGAGAGTCAAGATATCTACAGGATGTTCTGTACTATCCCAAAGAAAATTATTGGAGAAATAGCACGGCCATTAGCAATTGCTATAAACAACTGCTTATCTCCAGGTGTTTTTCCATATTTATTGAAACTTGCAAGGACAGTACCAGTTTACAAAAAAGGATACCCAGATAATGTGTCAAGTTTTAGGCCAATATCAGTCATTCCTATACTAGCAAAAGTGATTGAATCCATTGTGAAAGATCAGATCCTAACTTATTTTGAAGAAAACAATCTCTTCAAAGATGCTCAGCACGGGTTCCGGAAGGGAAATTCCTGTACCACTGCAGAATTAGACTTAATAAGAGAAGTAATGCAGGCATTCAAGGAGAGAGAGTTTGTGGCACTCACACTGTGCGATCTAAGCAAAGCTTTCGACTGCATCATCCACAAGATCTTGCTCAAAAAACTAAAATGCTATGGTGTGGGAGGTACAGCCCTGGCTACACTTCATTCTTACTTTGAAAACAGAAGGCAAATTGTTTCGATCCAAGAAGCAACATGCCAGGAGCAGAAGTTAAAACACAGCATGCCACAAGGTTCAGTCATAGCCCCACTCCTCTTCCTCATTTTTGTAAATGATCTAAGTGAAGTTGGTGAGACACTACAATTTTTGGACGACACCACTCTTATTGCCAAAGGGGAAAATTCTACCTAAGTAGTCATGAAGTCTGATGTACAGTTCGAAAACGCTAAAAAATGGTTCATCGCCAACAAGATGAAAGTAAAGGAAGAAAAAACCCAGCGTATGGTATGCAGCCTTGGAAAAAACACATATTCTGATCATATAGAATCTGTGAAACTGTTAGGCTTCACCATAGACCACAAACTCTCATGGAATGGACACACTGTGCATGTATGCAAGAAACTACCTCATGTAATATACCTCCTACGAAGATTTAAAAAAAAAGTGATTACAGACCTGTTCCTGATAACTGTCTACTATGCTTTGTTCCATAGCCACGTTCTGTATGGATTACAGGTATGGGGTCATTTGGCAGGCTGCAAAAGAAGGCAATAAGAATTATTATATCGAGCAGCAGCAGGAACACTGCAGACCGCTATTCAGAACATTGGGAATAATGAGTGCTCATAGCCACTTTGTTATTATGCCTCATCCAAAAAAAAAAAAAAAAAAAAAAAAAAAAAAAACCACCTACAGCAAGAGGCATAACATAGATAAACATAATACCCACAGCAAAGAAGACATAAATCTACCAACCAGCTGACTGTCCAAAACAAGAGACAGTTTTCCAGTGATCGCTGAGAGGATGTTCAACAAGCTACCTGTTGAATTGCAGACCCTGCTACTGGACAACTTCAAGAAACAAATTGCTGAAGGTCTAAAACAACGCCACTACACTCAGTCCAAGAATTCTTTGACTGTGAAGGAAGCGAATGGACACAGTGAACATGACATAGTCTATATACAATACCTATATAAAGTTTAGATGTTATTCTGTAATTCATTATATTGTAAATCACTTGATTGTAACATTGACGCAGTCTGTCCAGCCATGGCTGGTGAATGACATTAGTTGGCAACACTGCGCCGACGCGGACTCTTCGAGTATTTGCTGCACTAAATAATTATAAAAAGCGTTGTTATTAAGCTATTTTTAAACGTGTACAGGTGTTATAAATATAATATAAGTGTTGTTGAATTAGTGGAAGTGTTAGTGAAGTATAAAATAAGATTAAATAGGGTAAGAAGCGTATTTTTCTTCTCGCCCCTGTAGCACGAATCCTAGGCCTAATTTCACGCGCGCGAATCCTAAGTAAGCAGTGAATTAAACTTATAGATAAACGTTTCCAGGTGGTATAAATATAATATAAGTGTTGTTACATTAGTGGAAGTGTTAGTGAAGTATTAAAGAAGATTAAACGGGGTAAGAAGTTTATTTTCCTTCTCGCGCCTATAGCACGGATTTTAGGCTTAATTTCACGCGCGCGTATCGTAAGTAAACAGTGAGTTATATGTAATCACCAGTTTTTTTTATTCAGTACACTTTCAGTTTATTTATATCTACCTGAATACTTTCTAGGGTCTTTTGTTTACGTTTTAGTCACTACTTAAATCAGCTTATACGATTTCTGTTTTTACCATGAGTGAGAAGTGTGTGACATGACGTAGGATCGTTAGTTCCAGGGTATGGTGTGATGGGTGCTGTAGTTTCTTTCATTGGGGCGAATGTAGTGGCGTGGGAAATGGGGACCTAAATGAGGCTCACCAGTGGTATTGTAGGATCTGCGGTAGAGATAGGAAAATACTGGAACAGGAAGGGAAAATTGCAGCTCTTCAAGCTGATCTAGACAAGGCAAGGGAGGATCTGGACAGGTTAAAGAGGGAGAAGGGTGAACAGAGGTGGGAAGTGGCAACAGGTAATAGGGGGAACAGGCAAAGGAGAGCATCAGACAGCTTTGTCATAAATCTTGAAAATAGATTTGACCTGCTGCCTCAGTCAGAATCGGATGAGCCTCAAGTAGCTGAAGCTGTAGAAAGGGCACAACAAGCTTTCAAGGACTTGAAAAAGGTAGGGAAATTTGTAAAGAGAAAGAAAGTTCTGTTGTTAGGTAGTTCCCATGGTAGAGGTGTTGGCCAACTACTGCAAGAAAATCTAGGTCCAGAGTACCAGGTCACAAACTTTTTCAAGCCTAGTGCAGATCTGGGTCAGGTAACAGAAGATGTAGGTGCTTTATGCAAGGATTTCACAAAGGAGGATGCTGTGGTTATAGTGGGTGGTCCGGGAAATAGCATTGACAGAGACTCTGAATATTCCATAGAGAGTGACCTGGTGAAGATAACATCAGCAACGAAGCATACGAGTGTGGGATTTGTGTCTGTGTTGGGACGCCATAATCGGCCTCATTTGAACTATTCTGTAGGGAGGGTGAATTTGGAGTTGGAGTGGCTGCTTAGGACGGATGTAGGGTCCCATATTGGTTTGATTCCTGTGGATGCTATCGATAGGTGGGACTACACTAGGCATGGCCTTCGCGTCAGTAGGAAGGGGAAGGGAAAACTGTCTGGGTTGATTGCAGAAAACTTAAGGGGGGACACTGGCACAAGTGGTAAAATACCAGTGGTCACAGGTGTCAGAGGGATGCCTTTTTTAGGATAGGGAAGGGGGAAAGAAAACGAGTTTTAAGAGAGATTGGCAGACACACTCAGTTTGAGAAAACAGATGAACAGGAGTCAGATTTGATCATACAGCCTCAATTTAAACAGTGTTTAACAGAAAGTAATCAGAAACTGCCAGTTCATCTTTGCCAAAGCGCTGGGTGTTGTGTGCTGTCCTTCGGTTAGTTAGGTTTAAGTAGTTCTAAGTTCTAGGGGACTTACGACCACAGCAGTTGAGTCCCATAGTGCTCAGAGCCATTTGAACCAGCCTTTGCCAAAGCAGTTACAATCCCATTAGTATGCAGTATCAGTTATCTTTATTACACCAGAACATTCCGGGACTTAGAAATAAAGTTGACGAACTACTCATTTGTATCGATGAAATGAATTCATCTAACCAAATTGACATAATCTGCCTCTCTGAACATCAAGTGACCACTGATATAGATATGTTAGACATTTCAGGATTTAAGCTAGCTTCCTACTTCTGCAGAGTAGATATGGGTGGAGGAGGAGTTGCCACATTTATCAAAAACTGCCATAAATTCAAGAACATTGACATTAATAAATTCTGTTTAGAACAGCATCTAGAAGCATGTGCAACAGAAGTAGAGTTCCATAACAGCTCCTATATAATAATAACTATTTACTGAGCACCTGCAGGAAATTATAATTTATTCTTAGATCATCTAGAAGCTCTTTTGGCTTATTTAACAGGAAGAAACAAAGAAATTTTGATTGCTGGTGACTTTAATACAGATTTTCTAATGCAATCTTCCAGTAAACATTCACTGCAGTTAGTAATGTTGTCTTTCAATCTAACTCACACTGTAAACTTTCCAACTAGGATCACTAAATCCTCAAGGACAGTCATTGATAACATTTTTATAGACAAATCAAAGGAACAAAATCATATCATAAAACCTGTTATAAATGGACTGTCAGATCATGACATGCAGCTCCTTGTTTTAGATGTAAATTCTAAGCAGATTATCAAGACTGCTAAATCTGAGTACAGGAGAGTAGTCAATCAACCAAAAATTGAGTGTTTTAGAAAACTGCTCAAAGATATGAACTGGAAAGATGTTTGTAGTGCTCATGATATGAATGAAAAATATAACACATTCATGAACAATGTCAGAACCATGTTTGAAAACTGTTTTCCTCTAAAAGTTACTCAAATTAAACAGAAGTCTATAATAAAACCATGGATTACACAAGGAATAAAGATTTTCTGTAAGACAAAAAGGAAAATGTATCTGTCGACCAAGAATAGCTCCAATGCTGATGATTTACCTAAATACAAGGAATACTGTAAAACATTAAAAAAAGTAATTCAGACGTCTAAACAAATGCACTATGAGAAGAAGATAGCAATGTCAGGGAACAAAATAAAAACAATATGGGATATAGTGAAAGAGCAGACTGGTAGAACCAGAAAGGAACAGGAGCAAATAGCACTAAGGGTAGATGACACATTAGTAACTGATGGGCATAGTGTGGCAAATCTATTTAACAAGTACTTTATATCCGTTACTGATAGAATGGGACTTTCAGGATCAGTAAATAGTGCCCTTGAATATCTGAAACTAGCCTTCACAAATAGCCTCAAGTACATGAATATATCACTCACTTCACCAAAAGAAATAACTTCCATAATAAAATCTTTAAAAACAAAGCATTCTAGTGGGTACGATGAAATATCAAAAAAGTTAATTAAGGCATGTTCTTGTGAGTTTAGTACAATTCTAAGTTACATGTGTAACTAGTCAATCATAACTGGGACATTTCCTGACTGGCTAAAATATGCAGATGTTAAGCCTCTATTCAAGAAAGGGGATAAAGAGATACCATCAAACTACAGACCAATTTCACCTTTGCCAGCATTCCCAAAAATTTTAGAAAAAGTAATGTACAGGCAGCTGCTCAACCATCTGACCGCAATAACATATTATCAAAAAAACAGTTTGGATTTCTGAAGGGTTCTGATATCGAGAAGGCTATTTACACCTATAGTGAAAATCTACTTAATTCATTAAGTAACAAATTACAAGCAGCAGGTATTTTCTGTGATTTGTCAAAGGCATTTGATTGTGTGAACCACAACATCCTTTTAAGTAAATTAGAATTCTATGGTGTCACGGGCAGTGCTGCAAAATGGTTCAAGTCATACATCACTAACAGGAAACAAAGGGTGTCAGAGCAAGGGACTAGTGAATTAAGTCATCAGTCATCATCAGAATGGGAAGAAATTACATGTGGTGTCCCACAAGGATCCATCTTAGGGCCATTGCTTTTTCTTGTGCACATTAATGATCTCTCATCAGTTACACTGCCAGAAGCAGAGTTCGTTTTGTTTGCAGATGACACAAGTATTGCAATAAATAGTATGTCAAGTGTAGTTCTAGAAAGATCTGCTAATGATATTTTCATGGATATTAATAAATGGTTTAAAGCCAACTCACTGACATTAAACTTCGATAAGACTCACTATATGCAATTCAGAACCTGTAAGAGGTTTCCACCCAGCATATGCATAAAATACGAAGAAGAGCAGATAGAAGAGGTTGACAGTCTTAAATTCCTGGGATTACAACTTGATAATAAATTCAGTTGGGAAGAGCACACCACAGAACTGCAGAAACGCCTTAACAAATCTGTATTTGCAATTCGAGTGTTAGCAGACATAGGCGACATAAAAATGAAAAAGCTTGCTTACTTTGCCTACTTTCATTCCATAATGTCACATGGTATAATATTTTGGGGTAACTCTTCAAGTCAAACAAAAGTTTTCAGAGTCCAAAAGCGTGTAATACGTATTATTTGTGGAGTAAATTCACGGACGTCCTGTAGAAACCTCTTCAAAGAACTGGGTATACTAACTACTGCCTCTCAGTATATTTACTCATTAATGAAATTTGTCCTAAATGATATATCTCTTTTTCTAACAAACAGCTCAGTTTATACATACAATACCAGGAACAAAAATGATCTGCACAAGGACTTAAAAGCACTTACTTTAGTTCAAAAAGGGGTCCACTACTCAGGAACACTCATCTTCAATAATTTGCCAGTAAACATAAAAAATTTAGTTAGAAATAAAAATCAGTTGAAAAGGAGCCTGAAAGACTTACTAGAGGCCAGCTCCTTCTACTCCATTGACGAATTTTTTAATAGAGACAAATGATGTATTGTATATATTCATACTATTAGTATTGTTATTTCAGCTCAAAAATAAATAAATTGACATGTTCCACATCCATGAGGATCTCCTCAGCACAGATCTATGGAACGAAAAACTAATCTAATCTAATCATGACAAAGACCTGGTATGGTGTTCATACTTATTGTCAGCAACTGCTTGTATCAGTATCTGGATTGTTTCTACATTTGTGCCTATGTTCTCAACTCTTATTGGCTTGTATGTGGAAGAAGAATAAACTTTGGTTCACTGTGGCCATGCTGTTGTTTGTCTCTACAGTATGATGCAACTGACAACTAGTGTGGTGTTCACTTCTACATGCTCAGTCTATTTCGCTGTTCATTCAGTTTCGCTGTCCACGGAGGCAATGCTCTAATCTCTTCTCGGTGCAACTATATGTTTGCACCGGAAGGCTTACAAAAAACAGCTTCAGCAAGACTTCCTCACTTTTGCTGTCACTGATCCAAACATGTGTAAGGCTTTGTTCCTTTCTTGGATTTCTCCTCAGATCTTCCATTTGTGCCACTTAGTCCCACTCCAGGGACCTACATCACTTTTGTTTTACAAAATGTGTAAGTTGTCAAACTACCGCTGTAAACACATGAATACTGCTACTATTCAATCTCACAGTATCTTATGCAAGAAAAAATGTAATTTGTATCTTTAATTGTAGAAATAAGTTATAAATATACAGTATTTCAAAAATTTGTAATTATTAACTGTATAGATCCAATTTGTCATAAAAATTTATAAAATGTATGTTTGACATTTGAAAATCCAATAGATAAAAAGGTTTTCTGTCCAATATCCTGTGTACAATATATGTACTTAAAAAGAGATTTACATGGACTAATAAACATGTCGTTGCAGCATGTGTAGAATTCTATTGTTGTGATAAACAGGCACACCTGCCTACTGACCTTGAGTGACTGAATTCCATGGCCTCAGTCACAAATGTCAGTTGATTACTGGTGCTCATCATGATTCCTATGATAATTCTGTGGTCTGTAATGCAATCATTCAGTTGGTTTCTGACAAGGAAGTGTTTCAATATCCACTATGGTGTGAGAATCCATCTTCGGCTGACATGTTAGATATTGCTCCATCTTTTAAGGTGTCTTGTGCTGCTGGTGATCAGATTGAGGCTTGGTTCACATTGCCACAGTGGTTCCTATTCTTCAGCCATTGGTCAGTTCTCAAGAGGAGGATAATGTAGCAACTGTACAAATGTGACCTCCATGCAGCACTGGACAGCAACATGCTAAACAACAACCACAGGCAGGCCAGTGTGGCCTTATGGTTCTAGGCGCTTCAGTCTGGAACCGCGCGACTGCTACAGTCACAGGTTCGAATCCTGCCTCGGGCAAGGATGCGTGTGATGTCCATAGGTTAGTTAGGTTTAAGTAGTTCTACGTTCTAGGGGACTGATGACCTCAGATGTTAAGTCCCATAGTGCTCAGAGCCATTTGAACCATTTGAACAACCACAGCAATAGCAACCCTCCATGCTCCTATCTTCCCCATACAGTTTGGTGCAACATGACAGGGCTGCCTACCTGAAGTGCTAGGTAACTTGCAACAACTGTAGGAAAAAAAGACATACAGCATCTGTGCATCATTCCTAGCCCTCACCTGCAGACATGGACGTGAAAGTTAATTGTGTGTCTCCAACGATTACAAATCATAACAATCTGTTTATCAAAGTGTGAGAGATGGACAAAGTGCCGAGACTACAAGTGGGCACAGGTGCAACTGTGACTTTACTGAAGTCACAAACGTCTGTGGATTTGGGGTCTCATGCATTGTTTCTGGTTACTCAACATTTGGTGGCGTACAAGCAGCATATTCCAATTTTGGTGAATTTCAACTCCCATTATGTATAAATCTGTGGTTCGTTCCTTGATTTTTTTGGTAGTGAATGATGCTGGTACCGCAAATTTGTTCATTCTGGATGTTTTCAATCCTTCTGGTTTTTCCTTTTTGGATATGGTTAATCTTGTTTCTGACCAGGTGCCTTGACAGTAGTTAGATTGCGTTCTGACTACTCACCTCTTTTCTCAGATAGCATAGATTGCATCACTAATTTTGTGGACCCCATTACCCTGTAAATTATATCACAGCTGCATTTTTCCATGTGTGCACTATTCCAGTGGCTTTGCACGAACAAGTAAGCTCGTCATTGGGAGCTCCAACGTTGGGCAGGTGATGGAGCCTCTCAGGGAAATAGTTGGCAAGGCGGGAAAGAACGCCAATGGGCACTCGGTATGTTTGCTGGAGGTCTCACCTGTGATGTGGAAGAGGTCATACAAGCAGCTATCAAAAACACTGGGTGCAACCAATTGCATATAGTGGCACATGTTGGCATGAATGATGCCTGCCGCTTGGGTTCTGAGAGCATGCTCGGCTCCTTTCAGCGGATGGTTCACTTCGTGAAGGCAACTAGCATCACACTCAGGGTGCAGCCTAAGTTGTCTATTTGTAGCATCATTCCTAGGGCTGATCATGGTCCTCTGGTTCGGAGCAGAGTGGAAGGTCTAAATCAGAGGCTTAGATGACTGTGCAATGGCATTGGATGCGAATTTCTTGACCTCCGCTACAGTACTGCAGGGTTCCCCTCAATAGGTCAGTGGTGCACATGCAGGAAGCAACTGCTAGTGTAGCAGAATACGTGTGGCATTCACATGGGACTTTTTTTGGTTAGAGAAAATCTCTCTTTGGATCAAGGACGATAAGCCTGATAAATTAGCCAGAATGTCCTCAGGAAACGTCCGTCGTAGCATATCAGAGATACAAAAGGTTAATATGATTTTAGTAAACTGCTGGAGCATGCAAGGAAAGGTCCCAAAATTAGTACCACTTACTGAAGGTATCCGCCCGTGGTGAATGAGTGGTCAGTGCGACGGAATGTCATAACTAACGGCCCAGGTTCGATGCCCGGCTGGGTCGGAGATTTTCTCCGCTCAGGGACTGGATGTTGTGTTGTCCCACTCATCATGATTTCATCCCCATTGACACGCAAGTCGCCGAAGTGGCGTCAACTGGAAAGACTTGCACCAGGCGACTAATCTACCCTACAAGAGCCCCTAGCCACACGGCATTTCCATTTTACTTACTGAAGGTTATAAAGCGCAGATAGTATTAGGAACAGAAAGATGGTTGAAACCGGACGGATATGACAACGAAATCCTAAGTTCAGATTGGAATATTTATCGAAAGGGCAGGTTAGTTGCCAAGGTTGGTGACGGACGTGTTTATTGCAATAAAGAATTCGATAATATTTAGAGAGTTTATCATGGATTCCGATTGTGAATTATCAAAGATCAGTCAAAAATGGTAACCAGATGCTTTAATAGACCGCCTGGGTCAGTAGCTCTAGTGGTAGTGCTTCAGACAGAACTTGCAGAATATCGTTGATAATTTTCCTGATCATGTCGTTGAAATAGGGTGTGACTTCAACTTGCCATGTATAGATTGGGAATGTCATACTATCAAAACTTGTGCCAGAGACAGGGATTCGTGTGATACTGTTCTGGATATCTTGTCCAAAAATTGCTTTGGGTGGATAGTTAGAGAACGAACTCGTGAAATCTCTTGGAAACAAACAGACCTGAACTTGTCAAATCAGTTGAGCAGAGGAAGGTATCAATGATCAAAAGACTATAATGGAATCTATCACAACGGATCTGACAAAGAATGTTAAGAAAGGTAGGAAGATATTTTTGCTTAGCAAGAGTCATAGCATACAAACTTTAGAGTATCTGAGCAGACAGCATCAAATATTCGGTGACGAGGACGAAGATGTGGAAAACAAATGAAAAAGTCAAAGGAATCGTGCAATATGCCCTAGACAAATATGTCCTGTGTAAGGTCTGAAGGAATGGGAAAGACGCACCATGGCATAATAGCCGTGTTAGAAAACTGCTTTGTAAACAAAGAGAACCTCACCTCAGATTCTAGAGAAGTAAAATCCTAGCTGACAACAAAAAGCTGAACAAAACGAAAATGAGTTTAAGGAGGGCAGTGAGAGAAGCGTTCAACGTCTTTCGAAATAGAACTCTGTCAAACGATCTGAGTAAAAACTGTAAGAGGTTTTGGTCGTAAGTAAAATCAGTAAGTGGGTCAAAATCATCTATCCATTCACTCAGTAACCATACTGGCACCTAAACGGAGGATGACAGACAGAAGGCCGAAATGCTGAATTCGGTTTTCCAAAGTGTTTTCACCGCAGAAGATCGTAACACGGTCGCTCCCTTCAATCGTCGTCCAAATGTCAAAATGGCAGATACTGAAATATCCGAATACGGAATAGAAAATCAACTACAATCGCTTAGGACCAGATGATACACCCACAAGATTCAACAAAGATTATCTGAAAGAATTTGATCTCCTCCTAGCAGTAATGTATCATAGATCACTTGAGCAACGAAGGGTACCAAGCGACTGGAAGAAAGCGCAGGTCATTCCCGTTTTTAAGAAAAGATCACAGGACAGATGTACACAATTAGGCCTATGGACGTTAGTCTGTTGTAAAAGTATGGAACATATTTTATGCTCAAGAATTATGACGTTCTTGCAGAAGGGAAACCTCATCTATAAAAATCAACATGGATTTCGCAAACAGAGATCCTGGGAAACTCAACTAGCTCTGTTCCTCCATGAGATCCACAGTGCCGTAGACAATGTCACTCAGACTGATGCCATGCATAATGACCTTCAGGGAATTAATGAATGGTGCAGGCCAGGCAATGTAAATAAATGTACTTACTGTGCACACACAGGAAAAGAAATCCAATACTGTATAGCGACATTGTACTGTGCACACACAGGAAAAGAAATCCAATACTGTATAGCGACATTGTTGATGACAAACCGCTGGAAACGGTATCTGCTGTAAAATATCTACGAGTAACTATCTGAAGCGACCTTAAGTGGAATGACCACATAAAATAAATAGTGGGAAAAGTTGATGCCAGACAAATATTCATAGAAAGAATCTTGAGGAAATGTAACTCATCCATGAAGGAAGTTGTTTATAAGGTGCTTGTTAGACCCATTCTTGAGTATTGTTCATGTATCTGGTATCCCCACCTGATAGGACGGATAGGAGAGATAGAGAAGATCCAATGAACAGTGGCACGTTTCGTCACGGGATTGTTCAGCCGGCATGGGAGCGTTATGGAGATTCTCAACAAACTCCATTTACAGACGTTACAAGAGAGGCGTTGTGCATCATGGAGAGATTTATTATCGACATTTCGTGACTGAACTTTCCGGGAAGAGTCAAACAATATATTACTTCCCCCCACATACATCTCGCGTAATGACAATGAGGAAAAATTTCGAGAAATTAGAGCCAATACAGAGGCTTACTGCAATTATTCACGAGTGGAACAGGATTGTACGGCTCAGTTTGTAGTACAAAAAGTACTCTCCACCATACATCATTAGGTGGCTTGCAGAGTATGATGTAGATGAACTGAAATCAGATTTGCACAGGGTGACGTCAATGTGGATAGTAGAGCTTATTACACTGAGTGAGTGGACTACCCTCTCGTGACTGTTAAAAAGTAGACTGGTCAGCGTCATCTCAGCAACAACTTTGAAGCTTCAGTTAGTACCCAATCCATCAGTGATACCTATCCTCTGTCCCTTCCAGGCGAGTTATTGGAAAAATTTACAGAGGGACAAATTTTCTCCAAAATTGATTTATCTGAAGCCTGTTTAAAGGATTCTAAACAGCTTCTTGTGATTAACATTCCCATCAGATTGCACCAATATCAGCGCCTCCCATTCTGTGCGGCTGGTGCATGGTGATTTTTAGCATTTTTTGGGACAGCTGATGGTGTCCAACCCAGGCAGGGTGCATCAACTATCTCAATGACATCGTCATGACAGATGCATCTGCTGTAAGGTGGCAGCTTGAATGAATGTCAATTTCGCACCTTATATGAGATTTTACATGGATTAACAAGTAGAAGGATATATCACCTGACATACTTTGGCGATAGTGAGCAGATTTGCCTATCAAAATGTACAATATGTAATGCTGAGGGATGACACTCGATTCGATAGTATTAACACACTGAACCCAAATCCTGCATTCAATGAGCAAAAGGTGAAAAAAGCTGCTGCAAGAAACGTTTTATTTTGGGGGCAGAAGCGAGTTGCGCCGTCACAATCCACGTACAACGGAGGGCTTCTAAAAACGGTTGGTGACCCACAGTGAGAGGGACTGGGTGATTCACCAAGGGGAGCAGGTAGCGGCTCAGCGCTGTTAGCAACAGAGAAATTCTTCAGAAAACTGCGTTGGGGAATTTCCAGATGGATACAAACAGACCTGCAATGCAGTTAATCACGTGAAATGCCTGTACTACACCCGTGATGTACGCGTGTAACTTTTAGGCGTCAGGAGCGGGCACAAAATGTCTGATTGTCTGAAATAAACTCGGAAGGAGGAAAAAGGGTCGATATTTCGACGCAGTTTAAAGGTAGGCCCTTTTGAGATTGGCAGAGGTAGTTTCCACAAGATGAAAGAAAGGCTCCCGTTGGTATGAAAAAACCGTGACATGAAGCACAAAAGCACACAGGTGGGGGACAGTTCGCTACGAAAGACAAAAGACCGAAAACTTCGGGGACTCTCCTCTTACCCAGCGTCAAGTGTAGAACAGGGCGCATCACGCTCTGTAAGACGCCAAAAGAGGAATTTTGTGTGAACGCTGCATTCACTTTGGCTGACATATAGTTAGAAATTAACTGAAGAGTCATTGAGCTCTGATAGCGGAGAAACACAACAGCCACGTAGGGCGACAGCAGCCATGCAGCCTACAGCACGTCGCAGCTATAGGAAAATGCCGTTGACAGAGGCATAAACTTGTTGGTTCACCAGCTTGCGTCCACTGTGAACTCGAGCAACCTTCAGTAATCTTTTGCTCATCTTGTCACAAAAACTAACCATCCTCCATAGACATGCTTGTCATCCTAAATAGTACCAAACTTAGAATAGGAATCGGATGATTTCTTGTAATATTGTCCAACTTCTCTGTCTGTAAATAAGAAAATCTTGTAGAGAGCCCTCTATTTCAGTTTGATATTGGTGTATTCAGTGTTATTTCTGCTAAAAAGGTCATAATGCGTTATCTTGACAACTGTCCTGAAATTGTCATGTCACATTCTACAAAGGGTGTTCAAAAAGTTTTGCACAGTTGTCTCTAATTTTATTATTTTTTTGCAGGAGGAGTATGAATTTTTTTGTGAGCATACTTATAACATTTAGCTGTAAGTTGGTATATAAAAGTATTTTCTTTTATTTACAGGTAAGCTATAATGGACCGTGAAGCAGATGTCAGGTTACAACAATGGTCAGTGATGGAGTTCCTCTTCAAGACCGGTAATGACTCTGGTATATCGATTCACAGGAAGTTGCTCCCTGTTTATGGAGAGGACACAGTGGATTGCAGTAGTATCCAGCCGTAGTTGCAGATGTTTAAAGAAGGGGAGTTCCACGATGCAGTACACCATCGACGGAAGTGAGTGATGTGAATAAGGAGACCATTGATCAAATAATCCAAAATACAGATGTGTGACGATGCAGCAGCTTGTTGAAATGACTCGTTTGTCATTGGGTAGAGTGGTATCACTGGTACAGTCACTAGGGCACAGAAAAATCTGTGCACGTTCGATGCCTAGATTTTTGACAAGAGAAATGAAAACGATGAGGAAGAATGTGGGCAAGGGTCTCATGAAGACCTTTACTGAAGAGTCGAAACAGTCTATTGATGGCGTCACTAGCCAGGATGAAACATGGTTGTTTTTGTCCAAACCTGAGAGAAAAACCCAATCCATGGAATGGCTTCATCCAGATTTCCCTTGGAAGAAGAAACCAAGACTCACGAACAGCAGGCTGACAGGTGATGGCCTCCTTCTTCTGGGATCAGTATGGTGTCATTTTTATTGACTTTTTGGAACCTGGCTCCACAATTAACCGGGACCGTTACTTTGTGTCATTGGACAAGCTACGACATGCCGTCAAGACTTACAGACCACAGCCTCTGGGTCACCTCATCAGACTACACCATGACAATGCCAAACAACATACAGCCTTTATGATGCAGGAGAAAATCAGGAAGATGGGTCAGAAAATAGTTTCTCATCCTCCCTACAGTCCAGACTTGGCTCCATCTGATTTTTACCTCTTTGGTCGTCTGAAGGCCCACCTGTGATGTAAAACATTCGGTAGTGTGAAAGACCTTATGTCCTGTGTCAAGCGACGGTGTAAAAGTCAATCCCCAGAATTTTACCGAAGTGCATTTACATAATGGAAAGAACGTTAGGCCAGATGCATCACAGGTGATGGAGGCTACATTGAGTAGGCTCAATGTAGAGCTAAATGTTTCAACAATATTCACAAAAAATTTCATTCTCCTCCTGCAAAAAATAAAAAGAATTAGACACCTGTGCAATACTTTCTGAACTCCTTTTGTATGTAAACTCATGTGCTTCTTTAACAAGAATATAGGAATAAACCAATTTTATAGCTAAACACCGTTGTGCTCTGTCATAGAATAAAACTCCACTCCTAACCCAAAAAAGTTATTCTAGTGGAGTTAACACACTCACAGGGTGTTTTTGCTGACGTATGATGAATGTGAAAAGGAGTGGAATGTCAGATAATGGCGACCCTGCCAGGATGGCAGTTGGTCTCCCATGATGGCAATTAGTCAAATTAGAAAGAGTAATTAAAATTTGGTATTAAGAATATTTTTCTTTTTGAAAAACAAAAAATGACAAGGTTACTCAATTTATGTGTCTGCATAGTGATCAGATTACTGTAAATGTGTGATCCACAGAGTAGTAAAGGTTGTATTACCGAGTAAAGAAAAATTTTTGTGTTTTGGGTAAAAGAAGCTTGGTCATTACCTTTCTGGCACACACAAAGTTATTCGCGGCATTTTTGAGTTGGTTTCAGTACCCACAACTTGTGAACGGCGTTGATAAAGATGTGTTAATGGCATAAGAGACTTTCAATGATATTTTGGACACATGTCAGGTCATATAACGTCATGTTGACTAGAGCTCAGGCTCGCTCAAATCGTGAAAGGTAGAGGTTGGTTAGATGGTCTGAGATGCCGGACAGACATAGATCATAGCATATAGGGCAAACCGAAGATCTTGATAGGATAGAAAATGACGTACAACAAAATGTTTCAGATGCAAGTCACGAAACCGAACGAAGTAACAATGCAGAGGGATTGATGACAGTTTTGCCATCGGTACTCAGGCTGCGACCGCACAAAACCGAACAGATGACAGATCTAGTGGTTCACATGCAGAATCAGAGGACGTGCATCTTCAGTTCGTTGAATATAATGTAATTCTGACTCAGACACCACAATTTCCTACAGAAAGAATGTGTGTAAGTGCATCAGCACTATGGACAGAAGTCAGTGAGACGTCACATGAAAGACGAACGACAAAATTTACACCAAATGGTGACAAATGACGATGGCGAAGTGTGTGATAGTGTGTCTGCAACGTTGAAGCAACTCACTATTTTTGTCAAGCAAACAAGTGAAACGATGAGAGCAGGGTTAGCAGATTTAAAAACCGAAACGGCGAATTTAAAAACCGAAACAAATACAGCTTTAAATGGTTTCAAATTTGAAACCAATGTGGGGTTCGAAAAAGTCCGCGAAGATCAGCAAAACGTGCAAACGGAAGTTAATGAACAGTTTACTGAAATCCGGAAAAAGGCGAGAGACTCATGCGAACTAATTCAATTGCTTATGGTCGATCAGAAAAAGATGCGGAGTGACATTGACCAGGTGCAGGATGCTTTGTCTAATATCAACCAAACAGTTGATAATTTAGAGCGTAATGCGTCTGGTAAGGTACAACAAATCGTGGAAGAACTCAATGTCAGAAAACGTGTCACTCAAGCCACGTTAAAAATATTCGATACACGTATTGTAAACATCGTTTCAAAAAATAAGCAGCAGTATGAACAGCTTCATACAGAACTGAAGCAGTGTATTGAGAACCGTACTGAAAGCAGTAGTGAGGCGACGGAATTGGTAGTACCATCTGACATAGTGGTGGAAAAAATCCAGAGGTAACCAAGTCCGTTATGCAATCTTCCGTGTCAGTTGCAGAAACACAAAAGTCGTGAGTACACCACAATTACTCTACCACACAAACATTTGGGTTTACACTTGTCTGGTATGAGACGTTCCCAAGGGGGGGGGGGGGTTTCCATTGGGGGCCAAACTGCACAAAAAGTCTGGGTTCGGTTTGGGCTGGCAGTGGGGTGGGTGGACTGCTGAGGTCTGTAGTGAATGGAGTTCGGGACCACTGAGGGCTACAGCAGAACGAAGCCTCTCCATTGCTTCTAGGTCGCTGGTTCAATACACAATACACACCAGTGGTTACAAGTGAGAGAACAGCAGTTTTTTCAAGTAGGGAGGGCAGAATCAAAAGATTTTCAGAGACGGGTTGAAAATGACATTTACACTGATAAAACACAGCTAGAAGACAAATTTTAATGTAAAGAGCAGCACTTAAAGCTTGTGCAACAGAAGTTGTATTTCATAATAAGTTCTTTATAATAGTGCATATATACAGAGCACCTTTCAGAAACTTTAACCTCTTCATTAAAAAAACCTAGAAGCTCTGTTGTCCCATCTCAAAAAAATGGTTCAAATGGCTCTGAGCACTATGGGACTTAACATCTGAGGTCATCAGTCCCCTAGAACTTAGAACTACTTAAACCTAACTAACCTAAGGACAGCACACACATCCATGCCCGAGGCAGGATTCGAACCTGCGACCATAGCGGTCACGCGGTTCCAGACTGAAGTGCCTAGAACCACACGGCCACACCGGCCGGCGTCCCATCTCACAGTAAGTAAACAAGAAAATTGTGGTTTCTGGTGATTTCAATGTGGATTTATTGAAAAGCTCTGTTAATGAACAATTAATGCAGTCAGTAACACCGTCATTCAATTTCATTCCTACTGTGAACTTTGCAGCTGGGGTATGTAAATGCTCTGAGGCTGCTACAGAGAAAGAAGTCATATCACTAAACCCATTGTAAATGGGCTATCTGATCATGACATGCAGCATCTTATGTTAAATGTTGAAACTTGTCAGGATACAAATTCTATTAAATCTGAGTACAGGAGCGTAATAAATCCGTCACAAATTGAGAATTTTATGACACTGCTCAAAGACATGAACAAGATATATGTTTACAATACTTCCACTCAAATGGGAAACACAAAGCATTCATTAATAAAGTTAATTCTTCATTTGAAAATTGTTTTCCCCTAAAGGTAACTCAGATCAAAGAGATGTCTAAAAATAAACCATGGATTACACAAAGAATAAAGGTTTCATGTGAGGCAAAAAGGATACTGTATCTGCACTCTAGGAGCTGCTCTGGTGTTAGCATTGTAATGCATTACAAAGAATACTGCAAAATATTGAAGCAAGTAATCCAGAATCCTATGCATCTTTATTACGAGAAAAAGATAATTACACCAGCTAACAAAATTAAAATGATATGGGAAATAGTAAAGATAGAGACAGGTGGGGCCAGAAAGAAAGAGGAGCCAATGGCTCTAAAAATAAACGAGAGATTGGTAACAAGTGCATGTAGTGCTGCAAACCTCTGAAATAAGTACTTTGTTTTTGTTACTGACAGCATTGGGTAATAAGGATCAGTAAACAGTGCAATGGAATATCTGAGAGAAATCTCTATGAATAAGTTCAGTAAAATGGAAATGAGACTCACTTCTCCCAAAGAAGTAGCACCCATCATAAAACCCTTAAAGTCAAAGTATTCTAGTGGTTATGATAACATATCAATTAAGTTAATCAAAGAGTAGGCCCTACACACATGAGCTGAGTTCTATCTCAAGTTATTTGTGTAAGCAATCTCTTATCAGCGAAATATTTCCAGACTGGTTAAAATATGCTAAATTTAAGAAGGGGGATAAAGAGATACCATGCAAGATGGCGGCTAGAGTAAAAGTTAAGCCAGTATCCTTCCAGAAATACGTAAATTTTGCCGTAGAAAAGAAATCTTGTGAAAATTGTAAGGACGAAATTACGAAACTGAATGAACGCATAACGAGCTTACAGTTCATAATTGGTAGTCTGAAAACGGATATTTCGAAAATACAACAAGACAATAGTGAGCTGAACACGCTAAAACTTGAGCGAGATAGTTCGTCCATTACGGAAAAGTGGTCAAATGTGAAGTGCAATAACAGCAGGACCAAAGTGCAAAATCGGAAAACCTGTGAAAGTTACGCAAGCTTTGTGCACGAAAACACATTTCAAGTACTTTCAACTGCCGAGAGTGAACATGCAACATGAACGATGGGAAAAGCAAAATGGCACTGTGAATAAGATAGGACTATAGGAGAAGAAAATTTATTGTTGCAAACAACCGTGAGTTAGGTCAATGTATCAATCAATCAATCAATCAAATGTTATTGTCGTTCAGCTCATAAAGCAATAGACAATGTCAAGATAACTTACATTTTTTAACATTAATTACTAAATACAATTTAGTTTGGATTACATAAGGCCATCCACTAGATACAGTGTTGAGAGACAGTATTTTCAGTTTCAAAAAATTCGTCTACTGTCTAGAAAGGATTATTTACTAGTATTCTGTACAACTTAGCTTTGAAGATATTGACAGGTAACTCTTTTAAATCTACACTTAACTTATTGTACAACTTAAGTCCAAGAACTAAATATGAATTCTGTGTCTTGGATAGTCTTTGATATGGTATATCTAATCATGATTTGTTCCTGGTGTTATGGCTATGTACATCCCTTTTTAATGATATATTTGAAATATTGTTCCTAACATACAATAGAACATTATAGATGTACAAGTTTATTACTGTCAGGCATCGCAATATAACAAACAAGGGTTTACAGTGTTCTAACTTATCTGAGTCGGTTATTATTCCTACTTATTTTTTTTGTAAAAGTAGAATGCCCTTTACGTGACTGCTATTGCCCCACAATAAGATTCCATATGATATGATACTTTGAAAGAAAGCAAAATATGCTGATCTTATGTAACTATTAGGGACGTGTCTTTTTAAGTTTCTAATTAAATAGATAACTCTTGAGAGCCTGGCAGATAAATGTTTGACGTGTGGTTCCCATGTCAACTTGTTGTCTAGTATAACAACCAAAAATTTTATACGTTCTAAGTCATGATTCTCTCTTAAGCTAAAGGAAATTGCCTAGGTCTTACTTTCATTTAGTAGAAAACCGCTCTCTCTAAACCATAATGAACTCTGAGCAAGCGTATCTTTAACTATATTTTTTAGAGTGTTTAAATCTGAGCTTGGCGAAATTTAAAAAAATGACTGCAACCCCGGAGGTAAAAAATCTGCACCATAAAGACTATGTTGTACGTCTGGGAGGCGCAAACGACGTCTACAAAAATGAAACAGCGAGTGCGACGCGCGATCTTAAACAGAAACCTCACTCACAGAAACGTAGTAATGGTCAATATTCCGCATCACTATGGTCTTGTAAGATGGTCATGTTTTAATACAGAAATAGAATGTGCCAACAATCAGCTTGGAAAAATCTGCAGACATTTTAAAAACGTGAAATGTGTTGATATAAGCAATATTGGATACAACACAAGCTTCACCTGAATGGCTTGGGGAAACAATATCTGGCAAACCTGATAACAAAGGAAATAAAAACCCACCAAAATAAATTCGAAATCAAAATGATAATTCCATCCCCATCGCCAGACTCATTAACGAAAACACTTAAAAAAAGGAAACATTAGAACCATCATCAGCACCAGCAAAGCATGTAAAAAGAAGACGAAGTGTTAACAGAAAGAACAGTGGACAGCGATTTCAGCGACAAGAGAACTACAGTTCCTCATCATCCATACATTATTTTAGACGAAAACAAGAAAGATGAGAATACTCCAAGTTCACAAGAAAATACAACACTTGTGGCAGAACCAACATTTGAAGTGTCTGAAACAGCATCACCATCAACAACAACAGTAATAGCAGTATTAAGTACATTAGCAGCAGCACTAATTGCAGCAACAAGCAGCTCACCACAGTCCAATGTACAGGTACGTCCCAAGAGGTGCAGGAAACCTGTCCTTCTCAAGGATTTGTGGTATCTCATTAGGACACGGGAACAAATATGACAGTACAAAACGTAAATAAAACTGTAATCAGTTCTCACCCTAGTCACTTGCAGATTGTAAGTCTAAATATTCAGTGCCTTAGAAATAAATCACTAGAGCTTGAGATAGCAATGATTGGGAGAAACATTAACTGCATGTGCATCATGGAGCATTGGTGCAGAATTTTTGAAGTAAGTATCATCAATATTCATTCACATAAGTTGGCAAATCAATACTGTAGAAAAAAATGCCAAAAATGAAAGTGTACGTATGTTTACCAAATCAAATATCAGCTACAAAAGAAGGTGTGAAGCTGAATTATTGAGTGTGGAAAATCATTTTGAAGCATCAGCTATACAGTTGTATGAAATACAGGGAAAAGTCATAGTAACAACAATATAAAGACCACGTACTGGGGAGACAGTCATATTCATTAGTAAATCAGTATTCTTTTTACTGAAAGAGCCACTATAGTCGTCTGTTGGGATTTCAGCATTAAATCTTATGAATGAAAGTAGGATAAAAACTCAATTGCTAAATCTACACTACTGGCCATTAAAATTGCTCCACCACGAAGATGACGTGCTACAGACGCGAAATTTAACAGACAGGAAGAAGATGCTGTGATATGCAAATGATTAGCTTTCCAGAGCATTCACACAAGGTTGGCGCCGGTGGCGACACCTACAACATGCTGACATGAGGAAAGTTTCCAACCGATTTCTCATGCACAAACAGCAGTTGACCGGCGTTGCCTGGTGAAACGTTGTCATGATGCCTCGTGTAAGGGGGAGAAATGCGTACCATCACGTTTCCGACTTTGATAAAGGTCGGATTGTGGGCTATCGCGATTGCGGTTTATTGTATCACGACATTGCTGCTCGCGTTGGTCGAGATCCAATGACTGTTGGCAGAATATGGAATTGGTGGGTTCAGGAGGGTAATACAGAGTGCCGTGCTTGGTCCCAACAACATTGTATCACTAGCAGTCTAGATGACAGGCATCTTATCCGCATGGCTGTAACAGATCGTGCAGCCACGTCTCGATCCCTGAGTCAACAGATGGGGACGTTTGCAAGACAACAACCATCTGCACGAACAGTTCGACGACATTTGCAGCAGCATGGACTATCAGCATGGAGACCATGGCTGCGGTTACCCTTGACGCTGTATCACAGACAGGAGCGCCTGCGATGGTGTACTCAACGAGGAACCTGGGTGCTCGAATGGCAAAACGTCATTTTTTCGGATGAATCCAGGTTCTGTTTACAGCATCATGATGGTCGCATCCGTGTTTGGCGACATCGTGGTGAAAGCACATTGGAAGCGTGTATTCGTCATCGCCATACTGGCGTATCACCCTGTGTGATGGTATGGGGTGCCATTGGTTACACGTCTTGGTCACCTCTTGTTCGCATTTACGGCACTTTGAACAGTGGACGTTACAATTCAGATGTGTTATGACCCGTGGCTCAACCCTTCATTCGATCCCTGCGAAACCCGACATTTCAACAGGATAATGCACGACCGCATGTTGCAGGTCCTGTACGGGCCTTGCTGGATACAGAAAATGTTTGACTGCTGCCCTGGCCAGCAAATTCTCCAGATCTCTCACCAATTGAAAATGTCTGGTCAATGGTGGCCGAGCAACTGGCTCGTCACAATACGCAAGTCACTACTCTTGATGAACTGTGGTATCGTGTTGAAGCTGCATGGGCAGCTGTACCTGTACACGCCATCCAAGCTCTCTTTGACTCAATGCCCAGGCGTATCAAGGCCGTTATTACGGCCAGAGGTGGTTGTTCTGGGTACAGATTTCTCAGGATCTATGTACCCAAACTGCTTGAAAATGTAATCACATTTCAGTTCTAGTATAATATATTTGTCCAATGAATTCCCGTTTATCATCTGCATTTCTTCGTGGTGTAGCAATTTTAATGGCCAGTAGTGTATTATGTAGTTTCAATCTGTTTCCACACATACACGAACCCACAAGAATAACATATAATACAAACAGTCTTATAGATAACATATTTTCCAATGTATAATCTACAGAAGTAGAAGTAACAAATACTGATTTGGGATTATCAGACCCTAATGCTCTTGTCCTCAAAATTCCTTCAATGCCACTGCAAGGGAAAAAAGTGTACTTCATCTATAAAAGAAAATTTTCCTCTGAAAATTGTGTAGAATTTACAAATATCCTAACTAATGAGCCCTGGGCAGAAGTGCTGTCTCTAACAAATACGAATGATACATATAACAATTTTTCTTCAATTTTCATGGGATATTTTGAAATGTGCTTTCCAAAGAAGCTGTCAAGAATCACATCACTTCACAATACAAAGCCAAGTTCTTGGATCACAGTTTGCATCAAAAGTTTTTGTGGAACTCTAAATAAATTCCAAATTGAAGACAGCTACAGATCTACAGTTCATAGACTATGTTAGCAACTACAAGAGGATATATCGAAAAGTAATTGCCAAGGCAAAATTTATGAGTACTGAGAACTTAATAAGACAGTCTGATAACAAATCAAAAGCCATAGGGGGTATTGTGAGGACTGAAACAGGAAAGCGATGCAAAGACCAGGATATCATTCTCAAAAACACAGAAAATGTCAATATTAAAAAACAAGATTTGCCAAATTGTATCAGCATTTACTTCATAAATGCAATGACGTTATTAAGCTCGAAATTTACAAACCGAGAAAAACCTGAATTTCCAAAAGCTGCTTGTAGCATGAGGATATCTCCAACGGATGAACATGAAGTGCTCAAAGTAATAAAAATCTTGAAATCTAAAATGTCAGGAGGAGTAGATGAGGTGTGTGTTGGTATCATAATGACAGCTGCACAGATCGCAAGGCTCTTGGCATACACAGCCAACTTATCATGTAGTGAAGTAGTGTTTCCAGAAAGGATGAAAATGTCAAAAGTGATGCCATTATTCAAAAATGGCGACAAGCGTAAGGTAGAAAACTATCAACCAATATCCCTCCTTCCAGCATTTTCCAAAAAATTGAAAAATTAATGAAGCACAGAATCAACAAATATCTAAATGACCATAAGTTACTAAATAGAAATCAGCATGGCTTCCAGGCAGGTAAAAAATCCAGATACAGCACTAATGTGCTACACTGAGCAAATAATCAAATATTTAGAAAAAGACAACAGAGTAGTAGTACTAAATTTATATCTCTCCAAAGCATTTGACACTCTCAATCATGTCTACATAAATGACTTTCACACCTCAGATGGAGCAGCAAAGGCCATACTATTCGCAGATGACACTAGTGTAATCATAGGTACACCAAAGAAAATGCAGTAAACAACTACTGACCAAGTAATAAAGAATGTCCGCACTTGGTTCAATGCAAACCAGTTGACATTAGATGTAAATAAAATAAATTATATGCTGTTTGGGAAAATATGTCAAAATGTACATCTTGATCTGTTGTTGGGTAACAAGGCCTTAGACAGAGTGGTATCAATGAAATTGGTGGAGATTCCTACAGATGAAACTCTTAATTTTAATAATCATGTAATGAAACTTGCTCTTAGAATTATTGCCAATGTTTGTACTGCAGAGGGTGTCAGGATGGTACATTTTGGCTATTTTCAGTCTCTTGCAACATACAGAATAATATTATGGGGTTCCGCCACTTGCTGTCTAAAACAAATCTTTATGTTACAGAAGAATATAATGAATTTCCTTGAGACAGAGAAGTTGCTGTCCATGCGTCAGCACGGCTTTAGAAATCGTCGCTCCTGCGAAATGCAACTCGCCCTTTTTTCACATGATATCTTGCGAACCATGGATGAAGGGTATCAGACGGATGCCATATTCCTTGACTTCCGGAAAGCGTTTGACTCAGTGCCCCACTGAAGACTCCTAACTAAGTTACGAGCATATGGGATTGGTTCCCAAATATGTGAGTGGCTAGAAGACTTCTTAAGTAATAGAACCCAGTATGTTGTCCTCGATGGTGAGTGTTTATCGGAGGTGAGGGTATCATCTGGAGTGCCCCAGGGAAGTGTGGTAGGTCCGCTGTTGTTTTCTGTCTACATAAATGATCTTTTGGATAGGGTGGATAGCAATGTGCGGCTGTTTGCTGATGATGCTGTGGTGTACGGGACGGTGTCGTCGTTGAGTGGCTGTAGGAGGATACAAGATGACTTGGACAGGATTTGTGACTGGTGTAAAGAATGGCAGCTAACTCTAAATAGAGATAAATGTAAATTAATGCAGATGAATAGGAAAAAGAATCCCATAATGTTTGAATACTCCATTAGTAGTGTAGCGCTTGACACAGACATGTCAATTAAATATTTGGGCGTAGCATTGCAGAGCGATATGAAGTGGGAGAAGCATGTAATGGCAGTTGTGGCGAAGGCGGATAGCCGTCTTCGGTTCATTGGTAGAATTTTGGGAAGATGTGGTTCATCTGTAAAGGAGACCGCTTATAAAACACTAATATGACTTATTCTTGAGTACTGCTCGAGCGTTTGCGATCCCTATCAGGTCGAATTGAGGTAGAACATAGAAGCAATTCAGAGGCAGGCTGCTAGATTTGTTACTGATAGGTTTGATTTTGCGGAAAGACCACAAAGAGAAGATAAGAGAGATTAGGGCTCGTATAGAGGCATATGGGCAGTCATTTTTTCCTCATTCTGTTTGGGAGTGGAACAGGGAGAGAAGATGCTAGTGTGGTACGAGGTACCCTCCGTCACGCACAGTATGGTGCATTGTGGAGTATGTATGTAGATGTAGATGTAGATGAAGAAGAGGGCTATCCGAATAATAACACACAATGATCCACAGACACGATGCAAACACTTATTCAACAAGCTTAAAGTTCTGACAATACCTTCATTATATATATATATATATATATATATATATATATATATATATATATATATATATATATATGTATGTATGTGTGTGTGTGTGTGTGTGTGTGTGTGTGTGTGTGTGTGTGTGTGTGTTTTATATGTTAGGGCTCACCTTGCAGATTTTCAGACAAATACCAACTTGCATTACTATGAACAAAAAGAACACACCCACAAAGGCATGTGAGCATATGGGTACAAAATTCTACAACATACTGCCAACCAACATCAGAAATTTAGAAGATGAAAACAGATTTAGAGTGGAATTTAAATAATACCTACTTGAACAATGTTTTTACTCAGTAAATGACTATTTAGGCCAATAAATAATTCAGATAATGATTATATTAAGACAAAACTGAAAACACTATCTTTCATTCTGTAAAGTTTCTGCTAATTTTTTAAATCTGATGGACAGCTGTTGAGTGTGGTAAAACCTTTACTAAATTATTGTAGTGAATATAAGGGATTCATGTTTAGGGAAGACAAAGGTAAAACCTTAGGGCAAACAGACTATGCAGTTACAATGCTGTTAGTATACATGTATAAAAAACTTGTATTACTGTGTCTTGTATGACCAAGTATTATTCTTTGTACATATTTTGTACAATTTTGTATGTATTATTCTTTGTACTACTTAATACTTCCCCCATGAACCATGGACCTTGCCGTTGGTGGGGAGGCTTGCGTGCCTCAGCGATACAGATGGCCGTACCGTAGGTGCAACCACAACGTAGGGGTATCTGTTGAGAGGCCAGACAAACATGTGGTTCCTGAAGAGGGGCAGCAGCCTTTTCAGTAGTTGCAGGGGCAACAGTCTGGATGATTGACTGATCTGGCCTTGTAACATTAACCAAAACGGCCTTGCTGTGCTGGTACTGCGAACGGCTGAAAGCAAGGGGAAACTACACCCGTAATTTTTCCCGAGGACATGCAGCTTTACTGTATGATTAAATGATGATGGCGTCCTCTTGGGTAAAATATTCCGGAGGTAAAATACACTCCTGGAAATTGAAATAAGAACACTGTGAATTCATTGTCCCAGGAAGGGGAAACTTTATTGACACATTCCTGGGGTCAGATACATCACATGATAACACTGACAGAACCACAGGCACATAGACACAGGCAACAGAGCATGCACAATGTCGGCACTAGTACAGTGTATATCCACCTTTCGCAGCAATGCAGGCTGCTATTCTCCCATGGAGACGATCGTAGAGATGCTGGATGTACTCCTGTGGAACGGCTTGCCATGCCATTTCCACCTGGCGCCTCAGTTGGACCAGCGTTCGTGCTGGACGTGCAGACCGCGTGAGACGACGCTTCATCCAGTCCCAAACATGCTCAATGGGGGACAGATCCGGAGATCTTGCTGGCCAGGGTAGTTGACTTACACCTTCTAGAGCACGTTGGGTGGCACGGGATACATGCGGACGTGCATTGTCCTGTTGGAACAGCAAGTTCCCTTGCCGGTCTAGGAATGGTAGAACGATGGGTTCGATGACGGTTTGGATGTACCGTGCACTATTCAGTGTGCCCTCGACGATCACCAGTGGTGTACGGCCAGTGTAGGAGATCGCTCCCCACACCATGATACCGGGTGTTGGCCCTGTGTGCCTCGGTCGTATGCAGTCCTGATTGTGGCGCTCACCTGCACGGCGCCAAACACGCATACGACCATCATTGGCACCAAGGCAGAAGCGACTCTCATCGCTGAAGACGACACGTCTCCATTCGTCCCTCCATTCACGCCTGTCGCGACACCACTGGAGGCGGGCTGCACGATGTTGGGGCGTGAGCGGAAGACGGCCTAACGGTGTGCGGGACCGTAGCCCAGCTTCATGGAGACGGTTGCGAATGGTCCTCGCCGATACCCCAGGAGCAACAGTGTCCCTAATTTGCTGGGAAGTGGCGGTGCGGTCCCCTACGGCACTGCGTAGGATCCTACGGTCTTGGCGTGCATCCGTGCGTCGCTGCGGTCCGGTCCCAGTTCGACAGGCACGTGCACCTTCCACCGACCACTGGCGACAACATCGATGTACTGTGGAGACCTCACGCCCCACGTGTTGAGCAATTCGGCGGTACGTCCACCCGGCCTCCCGCATGCCCACTATACGCCTTCGCTCAAAGTCCGTCAACTGCACATACGGTTCACGTCCACGCTGTCGCGGCATGCTACCAGTGTTAAAGACTGCGATGGAGCTCCGTATGCCACGGCAAACTGGCTGACACTGACGGCGGCGGTGCACAAATGCTGCGCAGCTAGCGCCATTCGACGGCCAACACCGCGGTTCCTGGTGTGTCCGCTGTGCCGTGCGTGTGATCATTGCTTGTACAGCCCTCTCGCAGTGTCCGGAGCAAGTATGGTGGGTCTGACACACCGGTGTCAATGTGTTCTTTTTTCCATTTCCAGGAGTGTAGTCCCCCATTCGGATCTCCGGGCGGGGACTACTCAAGAGGACGTCGTTATCAGGAGAAAGAAAACTGGCATTCTACGGATCGGAGCGTGGAATGTCAGATCCCTTAATCGGGCAGGTAGGTTAGAAAATTTAAAAAGGGAAATGGATAGGTTAAAGTTAGATATAGTGGGAATTAGTGAAGTTCGGTGGCAGGAGGAACAAGATTTTTGGTCAGGTGATTACGGGGTTATAAATACAAAATCAAATAGGCGTAATGCAGGAGTAGGTTTAATAATGAATAAAAAAATAGGAGTGCGGGTTAGCTACTACAAACAGCATAGTGAACGCATTATTGTGGCCAAGATAGACACAAAGCCCATGCCTACTACAGTAGTACAAGTTTATATGCCAACTAGCTCTGCAGATGATGAAGAAATTGATGAAATGTATGACGAGATAAAAGAAATTATTCAGGTAGTGAAGGGAGACGAAAATGTAATAGTCATGGGTGACTGGAATTCGTCAGTAGGAAAAGGGAGAGAAGGAAACGTAGTAGGTGAATATGGATTGGGGCTAAGAAATGAAAGAGGAAGCCGCCTTGTAGAATTTTGCACAGAGCATAACTTAATCATAGCTAACACTTGGTTCAAGAATCATAAAAGAAGGTTGTATACCTGGAAGAATCCTGGAGATACTAATAGGTATCAGATAGATTATATAATGGTAAGACAGAGATTTAGGAACCAGGTTTTAAATTGTAAGACATTTCCAGGGGCAGATGTGGATTCTGACCACAATCTGTTGGTTATGAACTGCAGATTGAAACTGAAGGAACTGCAAAAAGGTGGGAATTTAAGGAGATGGGACCTGGATAAACTGAAAGAACCAGAGGTTGTAGAGAGTTTCAGGGAGAGCATAAGGGAACAATTGACAGGAATGGGGGAAAGAAATACAGTAGAAGAAGAATGGGTAGCTCTGAGGGATGAAGTAGTGAAGGCAGCAGAGGATCAAGTAGGTAAAAAGACGAGGGCTAATAGAAATCCTTGGGTAACAGAAGAAATATTGAATTTAATTGATGAAAGCAGAAAATATAAAAATGCAGTAAATGAAGCAGGCAAAAGGGAATACAAACGTCTCAAAAATGAGATCGACAGAAAGTGCAAAATGGCTAAGCAGCGATGGCTAGAGGACAAATGTAAGGATGTAGAGGCTTGTCTCACTAGGGGTAAGATAGATACTGCCTACAGGAAAATTAAAGAGACCTTTGGAGAGAAGAGAACCACTTGTATGAATATCAAGAGCTCAGATGGCAACCCAGTTCTAAGCAAAGAAGGGAAGGCAGAAAGGTGGAAGGAGTATATAGAGGGTTTATACAAGGACGATGTACTTGAGGACAGTATTATGGAAATGGAAGAGGATGTAGATGAAGATGAAATGGGAGATAAGATACTGCGTGAAGAGTTTGACAGAGCACTTAAAGACCTGAGTCGAAACAAGGCCCCGGGAGTAGACAACATTCCATTAGAATTACTGATGGCCTTGGGAGAGCCAGTCATGACAAAACTCTACCATCTGGTGAGCAAGATGTATGAGACAGGCGAAATACCCACAGACTTCAAGAAGAATATAATAATTCCAATACCAAAGAAAGCAGGTGTTGACAGATGTGAAAATTACCGAACTATCAGTTTAATAAGCCACAGCTGCAAAATACTAACACGAATTCTTTACAGACGAATGGAAAAACTGGTAGAAGCGGACCTCGGGGAAGATCAGTTTGGATTCCGTAGAAATGTTGGAACACGTGAGGCAATACTAACCTTACGACTTATCTTAGAAGAAAGATTAAGAAAAGGCAAACCTACGTTTCTAGCATTTGTAGACTTAGAGAAAGCTTTTGACAATGTTAACTGGAATACTCTCTTTCAAATTCTGAAGGTGGCAGGGGTAAAATACAGGGAGCGAAAGGCTATTTACAATTTGTACAGAAACCAGATGGCAGTTATAAGAGTCGAGGGGCATGAAAGGGAAGCAGTGGTTGGGAAAGGAGTGTGACAGGGTTGTAGCCTCTCCACGATGTTATTCAATCTGTATATTGAGCAAGCAGTAAAGAAAACAAAAGAAAAATTCGGAGTAGGTATTAAAATTCATGGAGATGAATTAAAAACTTTGAGGTTCGCCGATGACATTGTAATTCTGTCAGAGACAGCAAAGGACTTGGAAGAGCAGATGAACGGAATGGACAGTGTCTTGAAAGGAGGATATAAGATGAACATCAACAAAAGCAAAACGAGGATAATGGAATGTAGTCAAATTAAATCGGGTGATGCTGAGGGAATTAGATTAGGAAATGAGACACTTAAAGTAGTAAAGGAGTTTTGCTATTTAGGGAGTAAAATAACTGATGATGGTCGAAGTAGAGAGGATATAAAATGTAGACTGGCAATGGCAAGGAAATCGTTTCTGAAGAAGAGAAATTTGTTAACATCAAATATACATTTAAGTGTCAGGAAGTCGTGTCTGAAAGTATTTGTATGGAGTGTAGCCATGTATGGAAGTGAAACATGGACGATAACCAGTTTGGACAAGAAGAGAATAGAAGCTTTCGAAGTGTGGTGCTACAGAAGAATGCTGAAGATAAGGTGGGTAGATCACGTAACTAATGAGGAGGAGTTGAATAGGATTGGGGAGAAGAGAAGTTTGTGGCACAACTTGACTAGAAGAAGGGATCGGTTGGTAGGACATGTTTTGAGGCATCAAGGGATCACAAATTTAGCATTGGAGGGCAGCGTGGAGGTTAAAAATCGTAGAGGGAGACCAAGAGATGAATACACTAAGCAGATTCAGAAGGATGTAGGTTGCAGTAGGTACTGGGAGATGAAGAAGCTTGCACAGGATAGAGTAGCATGGAGAGCTGCATCAAACCAGTCTCAGGACTGAAGACCACAACAACACTACTTAATATAAAATTTCGTATGTTCCTTTCCACAGTCTGTTTCCCATAAATTTACATGTACTTTTGGACAACATCCATATAATATTTTTTGTCTATGGATGGATAAATAAATAAATCAATAAAAATTAAACTACTGAGCAAGTTCACTTTTTCTGGCTTTTTCTGAAATATTTGAAAAAGGTTGGGTTCAAACATCTTTTTAGGCATTTGACTACAAATGATATATTGTCCAAGTCAGAGTTTGGATTCCTTAAGGGTTCTGATATAGAGAAGGCTATTTATACATACAGTGAGAATGTACTTAGTTCTTTAGATAATAGATTAGAGGCTAGTGGCATTTTCTGTAACCTGCCAAAAGCTTTTGGCTGTGTGAATCACAGCATTTTCTTAAGTGAATTAGAATATTATGATGTCATTGGCAATGCTGCAAAATGTTTCAAGTCTTACCTAACTAACAGAAAACAAAGACTGTCACCACAATTGGGAATTAATTAGATCAGTGTACCCAAAATGTCATATTTTGGTCCACTGCTTTTTCTTGTGTACATTAATGACCTATGGGAATCACGTCGCTTAGCTGCCGTAATAACCTGAACACCACTTGTATGAAACTCGTATTTATTCTAACTGCACAATTACACAAATACATGCATAAACAAGCCTCGTGTGCGTCACCGGTCAAAACGTAAACACACACTGCACAAAGGCGCGCGCCAAGACCCCGTCCTAAGAGCGTGTCAGTGCGCAGAGATACCACCCTGCTCCATTCCGGTGGTCGATGACCGCCACAGAACCACCCCCCCCCCCCGCCCTTTCCAGTGCGGGGCACGGTGAGAGGAGGTGATGTAGGTTGGCATGGTGATCGGTCCATTGTGATGAAGTTGTGGTGCCACGCCGGTGGCCGTATCGGGTGGTCAAAACAGGAAACTGGTATCAAGCGGCCCAGTGATGCGGGGCTGTGGTGTGCCGTGAGTGGCACACGAATGCAGAGGTGGCTGTGCTCGTCGATCGAAGTGGTGATTGCTGCCTTCTCCGCATCTGTCGGTACAGCAAACGTGTGTAGGAGTGTAACCTGGGCAGCTGAATCGTCCAATGTGCGGGGCGGGGGGGGGGGGGAACGTGCAGGATGAACAGTGTCCCATCTCGTAGCAGGAGAGACAGGTCCTCGACCGGGAAAGGTGACACGTCGACGTGGAAAACGGCGACACTGGCGTCGTCGGTCTGCATCGGCCGGTTGACGGAAACCCTAAGGTGAGGGGAGGGAGGGGTGAAACCTTCACACGCGAACTTTCCTGCAGCCTCTGAGCTGGGGGGAGAACACGAACCACTGGTGTCACACGCATCATCACACGCATCGTCACACGCATCACGGGTAACAGAGGAGGGAGGGGTTCAGCGCGTTTGAGGTATTAGAGATGGAAGGTGGCATGAGAGTGTGGTCGGGGTGGTATTCTGAAGTTGCCTCGTTGTTGAGGCGCCAAGCTGGTTTAAGGCGCGACATGGACACTGTTTGTATTCTACCGTTGCACAGAATGTCAAAGGTCTGCGGCGAGCGGCTTATCACTTTGTGTGGGCCCGAGTAGGACGGGTGCAGTGCGGGTCGTACCGTATCATCGTGCAGCATCACGTAATCGCAATCGTGTAGGTCTTTGTGCACGAAGACACGAGGAACTGTGTGTGCTCGTGGGGACGGGGGGCGTACATTCGCGGCGAAGTTTCAGACGCATTCTATAAGCGTCAGAAGTTCTGACTGTGGGGGAGAATCAGAATCCTCGACGAATTGTGCTGGGAGGATGAGGGGTTCCCCGTACAACAATTCTGGTAGGGAGGCTTGCAAATCGTCTTTGTAAGCCGAACGGACACCTAGTAGTACCCAGGGGAGGGATTCGGACCAAGATCTGTTGTGGCACATCAGCGCTGCTTTTAATGTGCGGTGCCAGCGCTCGACCGACGCATTGCTTTGCGGGTGGTATGCGGTTGTACGTAATTTGTTTGCACCGCATGGATCGCATAATTTACCAAAGAGCACAGCTTCAAATTGTCGTCCTCGGTCTGTCGTGACCGAAGATAGGCACCTGAACCGCGTGTTCCAGGAGGCGATGTAGGCCCGTGTGACAGAGTCGGCGGTAATGTATGTTATTGGAATCGACTCCACCCACCGACTAACACGGTCGATGATAGATAAAATGTATCTGAAACCCTTGGAAAGAGGGAGTGGTCCGATCAGATCAAGATGGACGTGACGGAACCTGCCTTTCGGTACCTCAAACGAGCCCAACGGTGGGTGTGCGTGACGGCTGACCTTAGTGCGTTGGCAAGATATGCATGCCCGTGTCCAGTTTTTGCAGTCTGCTCTAACCCCAGTCCATACGAATCACTCTGTTATTAGGCATGTGGTAGCCCAAATACTGGGAAGTGCTAGGTCATGGATAGCAGCAAATAACTTATGGCGCAGGGCGGCCAGTACTAGGAGGCGGGCAGTACCTGTGAAGACGTCACAGAGGACTGGTAAGGCCAAACCTGGAATTCGGTGCGGCTCAATTGAGAGCGAGGTGGACTCGCTATTCAGTAACTGTTGAATGTCGTCATCCGCTTGTTGCTGGGCAGCTAGGTCGTCAAAGTCCCAAGGAAACGAGATTGTACCGACCCGTGACATGTAGTCAGCAACAACGTTGTCCGCACCCTTGATATAACGAACGTCTGTTGTGAATTGACATATTAGGTCCATGTGTCTGAAACAGCTGGGGGGAAGGTCGGTTGTGGGATTACGCACAGCGTCCGCCAACGGTTTGTGGTCTGTATATATGGTCACTGACCTACCCTCGATGTCCTCTCGGAAATGCCGAACTGCCTCGTAAATAGCTAAGAGTTCTCGGTCGAAAGTGGACCACTTACACTGGGAAGCTGACAACTTCCGCGAGAAGAAACGTTGTGGTTGTGCCGAGCCTGCCACCTGCTGCAGGAGCACAGCGCCGATAGCAGCATCGCTTGCGTCAGCTGTGATTGATATTGGGGTGTCAGATACCGGGTGCGCGAGCGTGACAGCATTTGCTAGTGCCGTTTTTAGTGCATCGAACGTGCATCACATGTCGTCGCCCCACGGGACCTTGCGGAGCCATGAAGTATTCTTTCCGATGAGTGCGTCGGTCAACGGAGCCTGTAGGGATGCGGCGTGTGGGATATGCCACCGGAAAAAATACGTTGGTCGCGGTAAGTCTTGCGCAGGGGGAGGTCGTGTATAAAGGCGACTGTCTGATGTGGGGCAAGTCCCTTCCGCGGAAACAGTATAGCCCAAAAATGTCACACTAGCGGACCGCAACTGAGATTTATCATCGTTGATTTGGACTCCATTCTCGGCGAGAATACTAAGAACTGTTGATAGGTGCTGTTCGCGTTCCTTGAGGGTAGTTGATGAAATGAGGATGTCGTCCAAATACGCGTAACAGTATGAGAGTGAGAAAAGGATGGAGTCGATAAACCGTTGCCAAGTCTGTGCGTCGTTTTTGAGGCCGTACGGCATGTAACAGTATTTGTACAGTCCGAAAGGGGTGATAATTGCTGTTTTAGGGATGTTGTACTGGTACATGTGGATCTGATGGTATGCTTTTCGGCAATCAAGTACACTGAAAACGCGCGCACTATGGAGTTGTTGGGCGAAATCTTGTATGTTTGGTATAGGGTAGTTGTCTAAAATCGTTCTGGCGTTCAGCTGTCGGTAGTCGCCACACAAACGAAATGAACCGTCCTCCTTGGGCACTAGATGGATAGGCGAGGACCAATTGCTGTTGGATGGACGGACAATACCTGAATCTAACAGCTCCTGTACATCGGTTTTTGCATGCTGTAATTTGGCGGCATTAAGGCGTCGAGCCTTGTTGCGTATTGGGGGGCCTTCCTTGGTGTTCAAGCGGTGACAGGTACCATTAGTAATCGCGCCTATCACCTGCGGGACACCCTGGGAACCACACTGGGACTAGGTGGGGTAACACGCACTACATTACGGGTAGGAATGTCACTGACCTGCGGGAAAATGCATCGTTTCGGAGGTATCTGCGCCTCGGTGGAGTTCTCGTGGGTGTATTCCTGTGGTGCGGAAGCGTCCCCTGCTGCGTACCGTGCGCGTGACAGTTCGGCTGACGTGGCGGTGATCAGCTGTTGCAGGCGCGCGTTTTCGGCGTGAAGGTCGGGGATCTCGAGCCGCTGGGTTGTCAGGCGCGACCGGGCGGCGGAGAGCTCTGTCGTGAGATGGGCGCATTCGGCTGTCATGGTGGGAAAGGTATCACAGTGTGTGGCAGGGGGCTGCTGCCTCGAGGTCTGGCGAGAGCCTGAAGTTATGCAGGAAATCCATACCGATAACGGGGTAGTCGACATCCGTAACGCAAAATGTCCAGGTGCATCGTAAATCAGGCGAGAGATTTAGTTGGAGTTTGGCTGAACCGTGGACGCGAAATGCGGTATTGTTGGCTGCTTGCAGTGGCACGGCGGGCATCAATGTCGAAGATGGCCCACTCGACTTAGGAATGACACTAGCATCAGCGCCCGTGTCCACGAGGAAATAGAGTGTGCTCGTCCTGTCGTGGATGTAAAGTCTGCCGGCATGGTGGGCAGCGGGGGTGGTCAGTCGATAATGTTTTTGGCGCACTAAACTGCTGGTGTGAGCCGTGGCACCTATCCTGACTTGTGCTTCCCATTTGGGTAGTTGCAGGGTGCGCGACAAGAACATGAACCGTTGCAGAACGTGATATGATACCGGCATAGTGGGTATGTTGGGTGTTGCGCCTGAGCTGGCGAGCCGGCAACGTCACGTAGTGTGTTCTGTTGCGCCCGTGTGGAGGTGGGCGGGGCAACCGGTCGAGGAACCGGACCAGTACAGCCATCTGGCCACCAGATGGCTCCATCAGCTGTTGCTGCGAGCTGCACGCTCAGCCTCTGCCGGCCGGCCGGTGAAACATAGTAGATGTGACGGCAGTGTCGCTAACATTCGGAGTGTCGGAACAACAGGAGGACGTGACCTGGCAATGTTTGATGATGGAATATGCCTGGTCTGCAAGTCGTAGTTTTTCCTCCAGAGCGGCGTTTTGGTAAGCCAACAGGTGTAGTTGGAGGTCTGGCGGTAATTTCACAAGCCACAATGCCCAGAGTGCGAGGTCGGGGGAACTGCTCCTTGCCCACCTGGGCCCTTAAATGGAGCCAGAGTTGTGAAGGGGTACGGTCCTCTATTGGTATGTCATGAATTATGTAGTGGATGGCTTCTGCTGGAGGGTGCGATAAGCGCTCGATGATGAGAGCTCTTGCGATGGCATATTTGTGCTGGCTTGGTGGTGAGAGGAATAGGTCTCTGACCCGGTCCGGTTCGTCGTGGAGGTGGGTAATTAAACAAATGAAAAGTGCGTCGTCTCCCCACATTCCGTGAATGTCCAGAATATTGTCCACTAACACAAACCACGATATAGCGTTGTCCTTCTGTAGTTGTGGCAGCTTCGGAAACCGCCCTACAGGTGGCTGCTGTGGCGTTGTGGGAAGATGGTGATGGGAGGGGAGGGGGGGGGGGAACCGGGAAGCGGAGGCCCGGAAACTGGTATAGGGTCGAGTGTCTGTACTGAAGCGCAATTAGGCCTCTGACCACATGACACACACGGCGCGGGAGCAAACGCGGTACGCGTGGGCATCACGGCTGCTGCAAACGCGGTGGCATGTTGGTGGTATCTCGGGAACATAGCGATATGCACACGCGAAAGTACCTGGTCATCTGTCGGGCTGGTATGTAACATATTCATATGGGATGTTGCTGAGCACTGTGGTGAGGGAAGTTCTTGTTTCACCTGCAGTATGAAGTCCGGAAACTGCTTCGGGTTTGGATGCACTGCAACATGTGTGGGCCACGGTGCGTGGACTGTACTAGTGGGGCTATGTTGTGCACATGGGTTTAACACTGTAGTCGGAGCCATCGATGGCTGAATTACCTGCAATTCGTCCATGAATGAAATTGTAGGCAAAATCATGGCAAGCTCCGGGTCACAAATCACGTGGTGGTTCATCGGTGCGTAACGGTGGCAGGAGGAAAGATGAGAAACGCGCGTACTGTGGTAATATAGAAAAAGTCCGTGGTCACCACTATGGGAATCAGGTCGCTTAGCTGCCGTAATAACCTGAACACCACTTGTATGAAACTCGTATTTATTCTAACTGCACAATTACACATATACACACATAAACAAGCCTCATGAGCATCACTGGTCGAAATGTAAACACACACTGCACAAAGGCGCGTGCCAAGACCCTCTCCTAAAAGCGTGTCAGTGCGCAGAGATACCACTCTGCTCTATTCCGGTGGTCAATGACCGCCACAGACCTATTGTCTGTTACATTGCCAGATACTAACCCTGCTGTTCTATTTGAGTCTTTATGAGCCAAAATGCTTAAAAATTTCGTTTCTTATTATTTAAATATCAAAATAACTTTATGACATTTCGTGACTTTGTCTGAAAATACAAGGTCAGTATGTGGTTAAAACAGTTTTGAAATATTTTAACTCATCCAGTCATAAACCTTAAGAGTTACATACATAATGTTCAGATCAATGTGACCCGACACTAATAGGGTTACTCTAAAGTCAAATACTTTCTGGTTATCTCATATTTTATAGTAGTGTGGCGTAGAGCGCCATAAATATCGATATTTGTTCTGTGCGCAAGTGTGCTATCTTTGAGGAGAGGGCTTTGGGCAGGATGTTGGACGCTAACAGCAGTTAGCCTCCGGACTTGTAGCCGTGTAGAAGCTAAGTGAGAATAAATCTGTATATGAGAGAATTCTAGTTGTTTACCTACAACTATACAACTATACCATATTCCCTCACTGGTGACCCCGTTTTTGTGTAATACGCGTCCGAGTTACTGCCCGAAGGTTATTTACGCGCCTACCACGTCGGGTTTCTCCGCGAACGCGAGGGCCTTTGTTCAGCTCCAGACAATGGCCTTTCAGCATTCACCGCCGCCCGGATTCCAGCAACATCTCTCCAGCACTCATGCCGTCGTAGTGAACATGCCGCAAGAATCTTCGGAATACTTCAGCCAGAACATGCAGTGGAATTCATCGAGTGCCGCCAGTATCTTCCAACCGCCAACGGTCGTGGACTCTGGCTTTGTTAGCATGGACCTTTCCACGTGTTCTCCACAGCGTGTTGGTCGGAACATTCTTACTTCTGTGTCGAACACACAGTTCAATACAGTCCGTGGCGTCGAGCGAGGTTTTGCTACTTTGGAAAATCCAGTAGTAAATTCAAACTCGAATCAGTTCCCGCCACGTGTGTATCCTTCCACGCCGGCTAGTCAACAGGTGTTCAATGCTCGCCAAACAGCAAATATCACACCGAGTGTGCATCCTAGTGGACGTGTGTGGGATCCTTGTGTTGCGTCTAATCAAGTCAACAATTCTGTGCTGGACAGTAATTACTCCAACATCTACAACCAGCCCCACCACCCACAGTCGAGTGAATACTGTGTGCATAACGGACATTCACCGGCGTACTTAAGCACTTGTGGCTTCTCTCCGAGCTACCACGTCAATGAGAATGCACATTTTGACTATGATCCTCACACCGTTCCAGCGTCCGCCGCTTCTCAGCCGCCCCCCCGGCGTCAAGTGAATTTCGCGATTCCCGCATTACGGGACGCCAATAATTCGGACTCGCAATCTTCTGCATGCTCTACTTCCGTCCGAAGTAATAGGCGCACCTCCGCAGTGACTGCAGTGCCGAATCTGCCGAAATTACCAGACTTCAAACCCGCTCACCCGGAGTTCTGGTTTAACCTGGTTGAGCAAACATTCAATGTCTGTGCTTTGGACGACGACGCACGCTACGCCTGCCTCATGAACCATCTTCACGACCGCGTCGATTTAATTTACGATCTGGTCAAAGCACCCCCCCCCCCCCCTAGCAGGGAAGTATGCTGTGGCGAAACAGACGATACTGGAGCGCGTCTCTAAAACCAGAAGAGAAAAAGTGCGACAGCTCATCTACGAAGAGCATCTTGGCGACAGGTCTCCGTCCCAGCTGTGGCGGTGCATCCGTCTTCTCGTCGATGAGCAAGTTATGCCCGATGACACGCTCGCAGAAATCTGGACTGAAAAGCTGCCTTTGCCTGTCCAGACTGCAATCTCTGCGTATGAAGATAGGCCAGTAAATGAACGTTTACGCGCCGCCGACAGAGCATACTCCGCCATGCAACGTGAGCTCCGTGCACTGCATTCTGGACGTGACCGCATTAAGACGCTTTCTGACGCCACGCCC